>NC_080089.1:37228161-37843738 GCF_950005125.1 Chionomys nivalis
TTCTACAGACCATTCTTTCATAGCATCTCTTCTACAACTCTACATTCTATCCTGACCCCTAGCTCAAACTCAACTCTGCCTATTAAACTGCCAGAGAGCCTGGTGAGCTTCCAATAGACCTTCTCCACCCACTGTTCCCCTAGAGAAAACCTAGCCCCAAAGAAAGTACTAGAAGGAAAACCCCAACCCAAGGAGCTAACTGTACCCACAGGCAACAGATAACCCCCACCAGCAAAACACAAAGAAGAAAAACACACAAACACTATGACTGAAAAAGCAGGTATTAACAACCACTGGTCATTAATATCTCTTAAAATCAATTGACTCAATTCACCTGTTAAAAAGACACAGGCTAACAGAATATATATGAAAACAGGATCCAGCCTTCTGCTGTATCCAAGAAACACACCTCAAACTCAAAGACAGACACTCTCTCAGAGCAAAGGGTTGGGAAAAGGTATTTCAATCAAATGGACCTAAGAAACAAGCAGGTGTAGCTATCCTTATAGCAAACAAAATAGATTTCAAAAATCAACCAGAAGAGATGGAGAAGGATACTTCATATTCATAAAAAATAATCCATCAATATGTACTCTCAATTCTGAATATCTATGCTCCTAAAAAAAAGAACACCCACATATGTAAAAGAAACATTATTAAAATTTAAATTGCACATCAAACCCCATTCAACAATAGTAGCAGACTTCAACACTCCACTTTTGTCAATGGACAGGTCAACCAGACAGAAACTTAACAGAAAATAAGAGAACTAACAGATGTCATGAATCAAATGGACATAACAGACATCTATAGAACATTCCACCCAAACAAAAAATATAACTTCTTCTAAGAACCTTATGGAACCTTCTCAAAAATTGACCACATACTTGGTAACAAAGCAAACCTCCACATATACAAAAAAAATTAAAGTAACTACCTGTGTCTTTCCAGATCACTATGGATTAAGTTTCTTGACCATACTTAAGAGCAGTACAAATCTATGAAAATAGATATAAATATTTTTTAGGCCATGACTGTTTCATAATAAACATAAAATATATGTTTATAATAGATTATACTTATTATGATATTATGAGAGTAACCAACTACTTATTTATATAATAAATGAAAATAAGCAACTACTATTTATATAATGAATATAATAAGCATAATAAGCATAAATTGTTAGCAATAAATTTCCCCTAGGATAATAGTCCACCTACCCATGGTTTTGGCTATGTTTATAGTACCATATAAGAAATCTCTCCTGTGGAAGAGGACACAAACTCAACAAAGTGAGCAATTGCTTACATGCTTCTTGATGGCTAATCTTGATTGCTAAGTTTACCGTATTTGGAATTAACTACAATCTAGAAATGAAAGGGCAAACATAATTCAGATCATAAGGCAAGAAAGGTAGCATGCTTTTGATTTGGATCTTGAAGTTGGAAGGCACGGGTTTTTGATACCAATCAAAAGGTTGGATGGTTGTCACCTTTATTTGAGATATGAGATAGGAAGACATACCATTAACCTGGCCACACCTTCTGCTGTAAGGCTCAATAAAGACAGTTGAAGAGGGAATGGCTTATTCATTCTTTTCCTGTTTGCCATTGCTTTGTCAGCACATGAATTCTTTCACTGGAATTGGAACCTACTTCTTCAGACCTCCAGCATATGAAAAAGACCTGCTAAACACCTAGAATCACGGGACTGAGAAACTACTATATTCACAGATAGCCATCATAGGAAGGAAACTTGTAAGTCATTCAAATAGATTCCCACACTTGTGAACACACACACACACACATTTACTGGCCTGTTTTGTGTGTCAACTTGACACAAGCTAGAGTCATCAGAGAAAGGAGGCTCAGTTGAAAAAATATCACAATTAGGTTCAGCTATAAGCATTTTCTCATCGAGTGATCCATGTGGGACTCTCCAGTTCACTGTGAGTGGTCCCATCCCTGGACTGTTGGTCCTGAGTTCTATAAGAAGGTGGATTGAGCAAGCCATAATAAGCAAGCAGTTTCCCTCCATGACCCATGCATCAGCCCTTGCCTCTGGGATCCTGTCCTATTAGTGTTCCTGTCCTGATTTCCTCCAGTGAACATCAATGGTGAAGTTTAAGAAAAATAAAGCATCCCTCCCCAACTTGCTTTCTGGTCATGGTGTTTTGTTACAGCAGTAAACCAATAACTAAGACAGACAAACAGGCACACGCCCACACCCACACACACACATTCCATAAGTTCCGTGACTCTAGAGAACACTGACTAATACACCATTCAACAGTTTTTCCATTATTGCACCAGTGGGGACATCTTGCCATGCAGGTTGGTGTTGTTCTTTGCAGGGTCTATCAATGGATAAACTAATATCTTTTTTTTTTTTTAACTATCATCCTATGTTGTGCTCCTGACCATCCCAAAAGTTAGCTAGGATAGAAGAGACAGACAGACACAGAGAGAGAGGGAGGGCAGGGAGGGGGGAAAGAGGAAGAAACTTTCTTGTTCTTTTCAAGATTCGTTTCTCTATGTCTATTAGTCGATATGTATTCTTCAGAAATAGTGTCTTTTCATCTGGTTATGAGGGGCAGATAAGAGCAATAGCAATGCATTGTGTTGTTTTAGGTATTTGCATGTGCCACCATGTTATCACAAATTTAGTAACAGTATTTCATTTAGTTGTCACAGCAATCTGATAAAATATGTGCTTTTAGTCACCATCACTAATTCATACATTGTGGACACAAAGGAAAGGAAGTTAATTTAATTTAAAATAGTTATATTAAATTCTCTGGACAAACGTCAGATTGGAGTTTCTAATCATTGTAAAAGCAACAACTTTTGATGGGAGAAATTTTATAAAGTGAAGTATTAAATGAGAGACTATTGAACTAAGCTACTGAAATTACTAAATTATTTCAGAAAAAAAGTAGGAAATATAGAATAAGAGCATGTAGAATGTTTCTATTTAGGATATGGGAAGAAATGAGATAATGAAATATATTTTTAGATATGAATACAATATGGAGATGTGACAATGTTTTGGATTTGTCTTGGGAGTTGTACAAGCCCAAGGGTGAATGAAATACTTCATCAAAATTGTGGGTCCTTTAGGAATTAAAGACAGATCTTCGTTCAAGGTGTAAATAAAATCCTTTAAAACCCTTCTTACACCAAGATTCTGTTCTCAAGGAAAAAGAAATAACAAGCTTTTATTTTGTTTAAAGTCTGATATATTACATTAATATTATTCCACTTACACAGAAACATCTCCATACTATAAAGTGACAAATAGACCAATATGAGGACTTTTATTCTGTTATGAATAAGTAGTGAAAGATCATAATTAGCAAATCAAAGCTACAGATCATAAATATTTTCAAGGAACTTTGCAAAACAAATCTTAGTAACAACAAAAGCCTCAAGCCATGAATCCTGGAATTTTCATTTCAAGCAATAATGTGGAAACATCAGTGTTTTCTGGTTCAACAATGGTGAGTTTATGAATGCTACATAGCATAATGCCTTTGTTTGCAATAAATAGATGTCAGATATATGACAGGTCCATTTCTTTCCTATCTATTAAACCTTGAAAAATAAGTAAAATTGACATAAATATATTCCATATACAAAGGAGAGATGTTTTTAATATACAGTTAAAATAAATTCCTTGAACAAGTGAAAAACTTTTAAAGTTGAATTTGAAGTTGAATTCTGTGACAGTTGTTAGTAACAGTGCATATAGTCAGGGTCTTTACTTTGAAAATATTTTGATTCCTTTTCTACCACTGTCTAATTTAAACAGAGGACAACACTAATTGTTAAAGCTTCTATTGTTTTTTTTTTCTAGAAAGCAAGCTAATCAAGTAAAAGAAGAAATAATGAGATGAGATAAAGGTGTTTCTGTCCACTCACACCATGTTTATACCTTGGTTTGTGAACAGTCATGTTTACATGAAATGACCTATCTTTCCTTCAGGATTTAAGGAACTAAGGTACATTGAATGCCTAACTTGGAAAGACTGTAATAAGTGAAACTCTATGGCACTCACAGTCATGAGAAAGGCTGATTCTAAAGTTTGAAATTGGAGTAGACTTGAAGATTTCCAGTGACTATACATTGGTGGGATGAGATAAAATATGAAAAGAGCCAAATTGTTTTAAAGTATAACATGCTGTCCTACAGATTCCAATAGGAAAATAATGGCTATTGGAAATAGGTCTTTTGTGACTGAATTCATCCTGATGGGCTTAACAGACCAACCAAATCTCCAAGTCCCTCTGTTCTTCCTGTTTCTTGTAATGTATATGGTGACTATGATGGGGAATTTGGGCTTGATAATTCTAATTGGACTGAATTCACATCTTCATACCCCCATGTACTTTTTTCTCTTTAATTTGTCTTTGATAGACCTCTGTTACTCTTCAGTGTTTACACCCAAAATGTTGTTGAACTTCATACTAAACAAGAATGTTATCTCTTATACAGGGTGTATGACTCAACTCTATTTTTACTCATTTTTTGTTATTTCAGAGTGTTATGTGTTAATGTCAATGGCCTATGATCGCTATGTGGCCATCTGTAATCCACTCTTATATAATATTGCTATGTCCCCTAAAATATGCTCATACCTAATGTTTGGTTCATACTTGATGGCATTTTCTGGTGCCTTGGCTCACACAGGATGCATGCTGAGACTGACCTTCTGTGATGCAAATATCATCAATCACTACTTCTGTGACATTCTTCCCGTGATGCAGCTCTCCTGCACCAGCACCTATGTCAATGAACTGGAGGTTTTCATTGTGGCGGGCATCAATATCATTGTGCCCAGCATCACCATCTTTATCTCTTATGGTTTCATTCTCTCCAGCATCTTCCGTATCAACTCTGCTGAGGGCAGGTCCAAAGCCTTTAGCACCTGCAGTTCCCACATAATTGCTGTTTCTCTATTCTTTGGATCTGGTGCATTTATGTATCTTAAACCCTCCTCAGTTAGGTCTATGAATGAAGGAAAAATTTCTTCTGTCTTTTATACAAATGTGGTTCCCATGATGAATCCCTTAATCTACAGCTTGAGGAACAAAGATGTTAAAGTTGCCTTGAGGAAAAGCCTGAGAAGGTGGAAACTATGATAGAAACAGCTTCTCTAAATGTCTGTAGTTATATGAAAGTTTACCTTTTTTATTAAAATCTTAGATAAGATAAAATACGTTTTCCTATTTTATTGTGAAATTATTAGTTATATTCTGACTTTTTCATAATAGCTATTCCTTTCCTCTCATCATTTAGTACAAATGATTTAACATGATAAAAAGATTTAATACTAAGCATTTTATTGTCATTATTGATAATTTTTCTTTTAGGAAAGACTAATTATTCATTAAACTATCAAGCAAATGCTAAGATGATATTTTGATAATGAATAAGGTGTCAGATTATTTAATTATATTCCGGTGAACTTACAAATGATACTATTTCTATTTTAATTTCCATTATCCATATTCAAAGTTAATATCTCAGGTATAAACAAAATTCCACAAAGACCATTGAGTACAACCCATTTTGCTATTGTAAACACTTAGCTTTCTTCTTATATTTCTTTATATTCATCATTGTACCAAAAAATCACACTACATTCTCATATCTATTTTATATATTCTTCATATATATTTATGACATGAATAGTGTACTAATGTGCAGCAATATTGATCATGAAGTTGTGTCAGTTATTCTAATGAAAAGTCTCAGTATAAGGATGCCCTCTTATTATTTATGTTCTTTTTGTCAGTAATATGAAGAAACAAACAAAAATTCAACTAAAAAAAGGTGTCTGCCTTTGTTTTTAGATGAGCTTCAATTATCATTCCAGAGAGTAAATACTGATTTACTTTCCCCCAGAAAATAACTTAGTGGCTCTTTTTGTTGTGATTTAAGATATTTTAGAGGCAATCAGCTCAAAAAGTCAGATGTTGTATAAAAACAATAGAAAACATGAATTAGAAATGTTTTAATGTGTTTGATATTTTAGAATGACAGAATAGGAAAACAAAGAAGGATAATTACATTCCTTGATGCTCTAACATACACAGAACCAGAATATATGAGGTCCATCTCTAGCAGGGTTTAGAATATACATGGCAATGTAAATGCATATCTGTTCTATGAGACATTGCATTGCCTTCCACTTTCAAATTTTTGAGAAAAGCTGCAGTCTACAACTGGCATATGCTAATGATGTTGGATGTGAGAAGAAAATGGCTATATTTGGGTGAAATAAAGAAATAAAATAGTGAACAGGTTGAGAAGGTTCCTCAGTTAAGAGCACCTGACACCATGACTGATGACCTATGTTCAATCCATAGAACCTACATGACGGAAGAAAAATGTGGATTCTCAGAGTTCTTCTCTGACTTCCACACATGTACTGTGGTAAGCATTCACTACACTAAGCTGATTTAAGAATAAAAAAGAAATGACAATTGAAGCTCAAGTTAGGAATTTTGAAAATTAAAGCACTACACTATTCAAATCTCCTAATTAAAAGGCCTTAAGTATAATAAAATTTCTAGATTTCACTAAGTAGGATAGGTTTAAATTAGAGAAGTATTCATTTTTGAAGGTCAGAGTATCTGAGGACAATTAAACTTTTCTGATCTCTAGACTTTTATTTGCTGATTCTATATATTAGATATATAGTCAGTAAGATCCTCTATTTCAGCTGGGAAAATTTGAACCTCAAAATGTTAAACAAATAAACAAATCAAGTAATTTGAAAGAAATTTTGTGGTCATGTCAGAGACCAGGTTCAATAAAAATAACACTTACTAGGAGAGGGGCATGGGGACTAGAAAAATAAGAAAAGAGAAAAAAGACACAAGTGAAAATAATAAAACAGAAACATACGATAGTAACGGAAGTTATTATCACTCCAGTGAATAAATTATAAATCCAGTGAATACCTCTCAGTAATCATTCCAGTAGCTGAATCTTAAACTCTGACCCTTCCCTCTTCTGAGGTGCTCTTCAAACCCTCTGTAAACTGGTTAAATGTTAGTATTGAAAATGTTGATTTTTAACACCAACTGTCTTTCATAATCCATGATTATCTAAGAAAAGTAGCTTCAGGTAAATGGTATACCTAGGATTCAGACTGAAAACAGGTAGAAAAATTTTTAAAGAAGAAGGATTTGCGTTTGAGACTGCTTCAAGAAAAAATGTGTGAGGGGGTGAAATGGTTTGTGAAATCCATAAAATGGAACCTTGAAAATGTCTCAGATTTTTGAGGGAACTGGGAAGGCACCTGAAAATAATAATCTAAAGAAAGGGAAGATAGGAATAAGACTCACCTGTGTTCCTGGTGTGAAGAAATAAAAATTATGAAGATAACTTATATTCAGTGAAAGTATAAAGTAAAAAGATAGAACACAATGCTCACTGTCACAGCACTTGAAAGCACTTGAAAGCAGTGTTCTTCATGGAAGCCTGCTCTGTTGTGATGCAAACATTTCCTTTAGAAACTTAAAAGTTCTGTATCTATATCTATCATGTCTTTCCTCTGTCATTTTTTGACTATGGCTCCATGAGTAATTTTTATTGCTCCTACTCTTAGCTTTTTGTTTGTTTTTTGGTTAGTTTTTGTTTTTGCCCTTTTTTGTTCATGGTTACTTGTTGGTCCATGTATTTTTTGAGGTAGAGTCTCACTGGCGCTCCTAGAACTAGCTATGGAGTCCTATCTGTGAACTCAAAGAGATACACCTGCGCTTGCCAAAGAAAGGCAAGGCCCCACCACACCACGTGTGTGTGTGTATATATATTACATCTGGTGATCTGAATGGGAATGTTCTCTAGAGGCTAACAGACTTAGATTATTGGATATTTGGTACCTAATTGATGGCATGATTTAGGTAGGATTAGTAGTTGTGGCCTTGCCTAAGAATGCATGTCACTGAGGGCAGTTGGATGTTTTAACACCATGCATTATTTCAGTTCGTGGTTCAAGTTGGAAGTTCTCAGATGTTCCTGTCACCAAGCCTACCACTCCCCCACCATCACAGCTCTTTATTCCTCTAGAAGCTTAATCCCAAATAAAGTTTTCCTTCTATAAAAAAAAATAAATCCAGTGAATATTGAAATTGCCCATGTTTAATTTCCATTTGTTTAAATTTCCCCTTTCCCCAAATGGTAGGAGTAGGATAAAAAACTGCATTAAACTGATGCAAGGAAATGAACAGATCAGCCGAAGATTGCATGCTACATTCTAAGTTAAACATTCTGTCGCTAGAATAAGACTAATAATGCTTACACCTTAAACCAAACATTCTGTAGGCAAACCACTCCACTCTCTCACTAAGAGAGTAGGAACTTAGTTGGATCCTTAGGCTTTTGTTTGAGGTAGAAACAGATCTACTTCTCAGTACCTGAAGTACAAGGTCTGGATATTAGCCACACCTGTTGACAATAACCGTGTGAGAGCAGAAATCTCTGATCTGAATCTAGGAGAAAATAGGATCATATTTTTGGGCCTCCACATGGTCAAACCCAAATTATTATATTTCTTTTCTAGAAGAGGAGTTTGCTTTCTTTTAACCTCTCTTTGAGGAAACAGTCCAAAAGACACCTGTGCTAAAACCAGTAATCAAAGAAAAATAAAACTTTTGTGTTGCACATGATTCTCTATTATACTGTTCTTATTGAAACTTTGCATGTAAGTGTGGTAAAATTTAGTGTAAATTCTTATTGATATTTATCGAGCTCTACATTTTTCTCTGCTCCCCTCCTTGCCTCTCCCTTTAATCCTCCCCCAAGGTCCCCATGCTCCCAATTTACTCAGGAGATCTTATCTTTTTCTACTTTCTATTTCCCATGTAGATTATATCTATGTAAGTCTCTCTTAGTGACCTCATTGTTATCTAAGTTCTCTGGGATTGTGATTTGTGGGATGGTTTTCTTTGCTTTATGTTTAAAACCACCTATGAGTGAGTACATATGATAATTATCTTTCTGTGTCTGGGTTACCTCACTCAAAATAATGTTTTCCAGCTCCATCCATTTTCCTTCAAAATTCAAGATATTATTTTTTCTGCTATGTAGTACTCCATTGTGTAAATGTACCACATTTTCCTTATCCATTCTTTGGTCGAGGAGGCATTTAGGTTGTTTCCAGGTTCTGGCTATGACAAACAAAGTTACTATGAACATTGTTGAGCATGTGTTTCCTAATATTTTTAAAGACAACCAAAATATTTAGTCTTTTATCCTTTGTTCTAGTTGCTTGATTATGTGTGTGTGTATAACTTTTCTAACAAATTCTACACACCTCTTTTGAGACCAGGCCTCTCATTGTTCTTTAGTACACAAATAATTCTAAACTAAATATCCAAAGACTTCATAGGAATATTCCTGTCTCTGACTTCCTAGTGCTAGTTATGAGTTCACATGCCACCACACTCAGTTTTCACACATTTGTTCTGGGGATATAACAGTTGTTCTTTTACTTCCAGGACAAGTGTTTAACTCTCTAATTATTATTAAAATTTGTATTTAGAATAAAAGCAAATATAGGTGATTATATACAAAGAGTTATGCTTTAGTCATACGACAATGTCTACAACTAATACTACCACTGTTGCTACCACTGCTATGTGAGAGACATAAACAGATTGATGTCTGCACACTGAGAGATAAACCAGACATCATAGGATTCATATTAGCCCACAAACCTTAAACACCTGATTTTCTACAAAGGAGCCATTCCACTACAATTAGGAACAAGACAAGGCTGTCCACTCTCTCCATACCTCTTCAATATAGTGCTTGAAGCTCTAGCAATAGCAATAAGACAACATAAGGAGATCAAGGGGATTTGAATTGGAAAGGAAGAAGTCAAAGCTTCATTATTTGCAGATGATATGATAGTGTACATAAGCGACCCCAAAAACTCTACCATAGAACTTTTACAGCTGATAAACACCTTTAGTAATGTGGCAGTATACAAGATCAACTCCAAAAAATCAGTAGCCCTCCTATAAACAAAGAACAAAGAAACAGAGAGGGAAATCAGAGAAACATCACCTTTCACGATAGCCACAAATAGCATAAAGTATCTTGGGGTAACTCTAACCAGGGAAGTGAAAGATCTATTTGACAAGAACTTTAAGTATTTGAAGAAAGAAACTGAAGAGGATTCCAGAAAACTGAATTGTTTTAATAGATGTTTTTGTTCTAATAGTAAGCTGATAATATTGCTTAGTATTATTGATATATGATATAACCAACTAGCATCTGGTGAAAGATTAGCCAAGTCAAAAGTAGAAATGACTTTACATATACTGTACTTCCCTTTATTAACCCTCCTGAGTTAATAAAATCTTCTCCTTACCCTATAGCATTTCTATTCCACACTCTACGATACCATATTAATCGCATTAACCATTCATCTTCTGCTCTGATGAAGGCTAAGAGTAATACTAGTCAAAGAGCATAAGCATAAACATGTGGAATGCAAACAAGATGTTCATTTAGCAAATTATCAGTAAGAAACTTCACCCAGGGACCGTGATTTCTCAAGATATTAAATTTAAAACAGGTTTGCCCTATCAGGCGTATATTATTTCCCACAGAGTGAGCCACACATCTATTCATGAAACAGCTTTTACCATTTTCCCTAAGCATCATGTCACTATTATATTAATGGATACATTTTGCCTGGTTGGGAAGCTTTGTATATAGCTAGGCAAGATCTTGCAGGACCTGATTCAATAATAAAGAGGATTTTGAATAAGAGTGGACTCCCTCTACTTCTCATTCTCCTCCTTGTGTCATGACTCTTGTTTGTTTTAAGCCTCTATATCTTCTTCTGACTTGAGATACTGCTACACAAAGACCCCCGACTACATTCAGACCGCTTAACTATAAACTGTGTGACACACAGAACTTTGAACTGCTGTCTTCAAGATTATAATTGATTGTTCAATCTATGGAATGCTGTTAGAAGAGCAAATTCTTAAATTAGGAAAAAGGAGAAACTACAGGCACAATATAAATAAATTAATTAATTAGTTTGTTAAAAAGAGTTATTTATTCCTTTATTTGTAATATAGCTTTTGTTTATTACCTGCCCTATTGACAAAAGTAGATTCTTAGCCTTTATGAGTACATGTACATGATTTTGTCAGGGAGATATCAGCTCTATGTGATTATTGCAAATTTTTAGTTAAATAATAAACATTTGCTACAATTACCAACAATATTATCTATGGCTACAGTTTCTTTTATGAAAGATACTTAGGTAAGCATTAGCTGCCTCCTAAAGAAAGACATTTAAATTAATGACTTAAGAAAGCTATGGTTGTATTTATAATTGATAGTTTGTGTGAAAGCAATCTATTTAGTGAGATTTTAAATTTATTATTTATTTATAGGCATACTTTATTTTCTTTGTATCTTTTATGTAACAAAATAGTGGTTTAACATAATTAATTTTCATAAACACACCTCACTGCACTAATTTCCTGCTAATCAGCATTGTCCCCATAGATGCTCATCCATCATCTTTCATGTCATGGAATGTTCATATCAATATATGGGTACATATATATTTAATATTAGATTCTTCAAATGAGAAAATCATGATATTTGTGTCTTTTTCCTTACTTTATATTCCACTCTTCCTTTCTCCCCAACCCGTTTTCTTTCCTTCTCTATATATACTGTTTCATTCAGCTTCATGTCATATGCATTTAGGTCTAGATCCTGAACATGACAGAAAATTATGAAATTAGTCTTTCTGAGACTCATTTATTTAATTTAACCAAAGGATTTTCTGTTTTATTTATTTTCTACAACTACCCAGGTGTTCTTTATTACAGGTAAATTAGCTCCATTGAGTTTATAAATACCACATCTTCCACATTCATTCAGTCATCCACTGGTAGACATCTGGGCATTTTCCTTTTATTGACTGTTGTATCTAGTACTATAATAAACTTGTATGTGCAAAGGGCTCTGTGGATTATTGTCTTTAATTCTTCTGAGTTTATACAAAGGAGTATTATGACCTTAGCAAGCTTTGGGGTCATTGTAGATGTAGCTTTCTCTTCTAATCATCATCTTCTACAATTAAGAATTTAAACTGTAAGACTCTGATAATTTGTCATATGACTGAAAACCTAATTATATTTATGGCCTGAAGGGTGGTCAAGACATTATTGCTGTCAATATAGCAATCAGCATGCAATTTCTGTATAGCAAGACACTTCCTGATAGAGAATAGGGGCATACTATGAAGCACAAGATTATGCAGTAATTATTCAGCCATCATTTCATAAGGTCATCCCATCAGAATTAAGGATTCTGTTGGTGGATTAAACCAAGATGTAAGGTATGTTGGAGTTATTGCCTTTTGAATGAATTCACTGTTTCTTGCTGTAGAATTCTTGTTGTAGCTTATTTCCATCTGTTACATATTTGGGCTCTATTTGATTATGTTTTGGGCACAATTTGCCCTATGCATTTGTTATATATTGATAACTCTAATTATCTGGGAAAACTGCCACAGTCAAAAGCCTGTGATCCATCATCATATCTTTGTTCCTTTCTCCAATGTAAATAGAGACATCTGCCTTCCTTCAATTATCTTTATTGGCAGTCATTTGGTCAGCCTTAAGTGTCCAGGCAAAAGTGTTTTAAGGACATAGAATTACTACATACTGAAAATTGTTGATTCATTGTTACTTAAATAGATAGAAAATAAGCATGCCCTGGTTTTACCTCACTTGCAGATAAGAGAAGTGATAACTTAAACTAACTTTGCATTAAAAGATTCTTAACTCCTTGCACTTAACCTTCAACTTGGTCTGGTAACCCAAGATTTTAGCTTTGGGATTTATTGTTTTTGATTAAAATAACAAGAAAGGTATTCAGCCAATTTCCTCATCCTCAGAGGAAAAGTAAACATTCATATAAATTGGCTGAAGACTTCCACCACCAAGTCAGGTTTAGTTTCTTGTGCAAACTAATCATAAATCCTCCCTTTTTCTATAACCTTGAGCAATGGGTGTTATCCTTAGACCTAAGAAACTTTTTTAAAGCCACTGAAAATAGCAAAGTGTAGTAGCAGACAAAAAGCTTCACGTGCTGCTGCTTTATGAAGGTTGCCTAGCTACCTCAGTAGCTTACCCTGCCCTTTGGTAAAATGGAGTATGAGAGCCACTTGGAAGCAGAACTTGGAAACATAACAGTTTTTAATTTATTCCTAAAATCTACTGATTAATAGATTCTTACTTTTGCAAATGTTTATGTACCGGTACCCTTACTGCAGAAGGAGAATGTTTTTTAGAAAAATATAAAGATGAACAGAAAGATCTTGTTGTGAGAAGATCCTTTTTCTGTAGCTCTTAGATTTTCATTCCTTTGCTTACTGTAGCATCTCTTCTTACAAAAGACTTCTAAGGTTGGCCCTTCAAAGCCTTTGATAGGGGCATAGCATTTTTGATTCGGTTAAAATTGAATACAAGCACCTTGTCAATCACCTGGAAGGAAATATCCTTGTCTGCTTTAAAAGTTTTTGAAGACATATGTTCTTCCTGGAATACAAACCAGTACCACAGTCTCTTTGACTATTATATGCTCTCATCTATAAATGTTCTGCTCTATAATGGTCATGTTGGTCAATGTCCATTCTTATCCCCTGGGAATCCCCAACTGACTGTGTTATAAACTCTATCATTTGCGATATGCTGTGTGTTCATTTTCTGGGTTAGTACCAGGGAACCAAGGCTATGAAATCTATGTGGCAGGGGTGATGTAGGTGGGGCATTCAATAGTTGTGTTTTATGGTCTTTTGTAGTGACTTCCATCATGGCTGTAGTAATGTGTATATCCAGCAATGATAAATAAGAGTTTCACTTATCTCCATCTTCCACAATATATATTTTTCTGCTGTTTGTTATTTTTTTTTGTCAACTGACATTCTAAGGTAAAAAGGAGTCTCAATGCTGTTTTGATTTGTGTTTCCATGGTAGCCAAGAATGATGAACTCCCCCCCCCCACACACACACAAACAACATCTGTACTATACTATTGAAATTGAAAACTGGATGTTTAATTCATTTATCTAGTTATTGACTGAATAATTGTGTATTGACATTTAATAATTTGTAGTTTTATATAGTATAAATATTAACCCCCTTTTGGAAAAAGTGTTTGCAGAGATTCAAAAATTTCTAATAGAAAACCTATAGAAATTATCAAAATAATTTTTAACAAAGTGGCAGGATAAAAAATCAACTGAAAAAAATCAGTAACTTTCTATACATCAATAGCAAACTTCCTGAAGAATAGATATGGAATCATTCTTATTCACAATAGCTTAACAATATCCCATGCCAGGAAGTAGAGGGTGGATGGGAAATGGGCACTGTACATAAAACCTTAAGAACTCACTTCTGGGACCCTTATCATCTGTCAGTGTTCTATTTTCCAAAGATTTTACAGCTTTCCCAAACAGAACCACCAGTTGGAGAACATGTAAGTTCATAGCCTTCATTTAACTCAAATGCTTCTCTGCTTAATTTTGCTCAAATGACTTTTCTATTGATGAAGATAGGGCACTAAAATTCCCAACTATTACTGTTTTGAAGTTATCCTGCATTTTTTATGTAGTAATACATATTTCATGAAATTAAATAGATCAATTGTGTGTGTAAACTAAAATGTAATCTTAATGGATTGTTCTCATAGTCAATATACTGACAAGCAAAATACATTTCTTGGTGGCAACAAATAGATTGGTGTTGCCATACAAAAGAGTTCCATACTAGTCCAGAATGGAGTATAACAAAGGTTTTTTTTTTTTTTTTTTTTTTTTTTTTTTTTTTTTTTTTATTAAAGGGTGAACTCACAGAAAGTGTAGTGATCCACAGTCCACTGTGTCTTCTGGGAACTGGAACCAAACCCAGCAGCCAAAATCGGTCTGCTCACATTTTACCTCTGCATTTAAAGTACATGAGACCAATCCCAAAGTGGGCCAGTATCTTTAAGGCTATTGGATGAAGAGTTTCCATAGTACCTACTCCTTTTGTATAAATAAGGGAGTTCTAAGCCAATACAAAGCTACGTACAATAAAAAATATCAAGAATAAAAATTAGAATTACAACCAGCATGAACAACATCAAGCAAGAAACATATGTCAAATGTTTCAATGGTTAGTCTATCCTAAGGAGTCTACATCTTATATGAGAAATGGCTTGACTAAGTCATGAGAGGAAAGTATCTAGTCTTCAAACTCATCAAAGTCCTGAGAAGGGAAATAATGTTACTTGAGTAAACAGGACGTCCAATCAAGCAACTTTCAAAAGCTGCAAGAAATGACAGAGATAAATGGCTACCTGGGCAATCACCCAAAGTCTCATTTGCATTGTTGAAGCAACTAACTTTGACTAAGGTCACTGACAGACCATTTTCAGAGGCAGGAAAAATTTCAAAACCATCTTATTCTGTCTTGGCAAGGTTTGGGCGTCATGATACCATGCATTTTGTAAGGGGTCAAGGCAGGGCAGTTCTTTGCCCAAAGACAAGTTTTGCCAAAAAGAAAACAAACTCCGAATGGAGCGTCTTTGATGCTCAACATTTATCTCAGGAACAGATCGCTGCTACTAAGAGCAATCGTGTCTCATGTCAACAGTATCCTAAATTATCTAAATGCCATATATATAATACAGTTCTTTGAATTGGTTCAAAATTACCTATCTATGAGGAATACAATATCTATACATGTAAAGAACCTGATTAGTCTAACTATAAGTGTGACAAAAATGGATGACTATTGACCTATAATTTTATTACCTATATAGCTTAAAGACTAAGGCTTCATATTAAAACATTAAATAGTCTTTAAACAAATGTGCAGCAAATGAGGTCAATGACCTCAAAATATAAACAATATATAAGTATCTTTATTGGAGGTAGAAATGTGTAGTGTAATATGACAGATATATATATATATATCCTAAAATTACAACAATATACAAAATATTTTAAGCAGAGTTAAAAGGACAATGCATACATTATGAGAAAATAATTTTGCATAGGTGAACAAATATTATAAACAGAAATAGGAACATATTAAATATCACAAATATAATTTGAATTAGTATCAAAATACAAAAATCTATATCAAGGTAAATAGTCTATAAATAATAGATCAAAAGTATTCTGATCAAAATCAAAATATCAAAAGTAAGTAAGCTCACACTAATCTATTATCCCATTCAATCCTTTTTTTTCCAAAAGAGATCCCTGAGCCTACATAATTTCCACCCCAACCCTAAACCATTTATAACCATCCCCTAGTATATATCGTAAACCCCGAGGACAACCTTTGTTGGGAGAGGGGACATCGTCTTCTAGAATTACTTCCAGCTGTCATGGGGCGATGTTATTTCTATGGGACCCTGTAAAACTAAAATGATGGTTAATTTTCAAGATTACTGTCTGATACAATTGCAGATAGTATCAGAGTAGTCAGTTGGGTTTTTCTGAAGTTCTTATTTGATGTTTTGAGCAGAACTTTAAAAGAAAATGCACCATGTCAGCTAGTCAAGTTGGAATCACCTTGAGCAGTTTGCAAACCAAAACCGATCTTAAAGAGGTGCTATCAGCATAGTGACATCATACCAACCAGGTGAAATCGTTGTTGTGGGATCCATCTTCTTCCTGGAAATGTCAAAGATTACTGCAGGAAAATTTATTGTTCATTGTGGAAAACATAAACATTATTTGTATAGACATATATTCAACAAAAGGTACCAGAGAGACTAAAATAGGTATGGGGAGAAGTAAAATTTTCCTAAAGTTTTTCTTCTGTCTGTACCATACCAGGTGACTCCTGATATGAATCAGAAACTCTGTACTTTTCTTTTAACAACATGCCTGGATTTAGAGAAGGATAGCCACTTTTCAACAACAAACCCAGCTTTGATTTTTAAATGTGTTGGAACTATCATTATACTGAGAAGTAGAGGGATATGTATGTTTAGATAGTAAAATTGTACCCTGCAGAGGATATGGTTACAATAAGTCAGATTTCTCTTTACTTGATGATTCTTTCTCATTATCTATGTTTTTTTTAGGCATCTATATGTCAAAGGTCTCTTGAATTTTTGAAGATGAGAATTTCCTGTAAAGACAAGAACAGAAGCCTGTCCCAAACTTAATGAAGTTTCCTTACCACCTGTAGGATTGTCACCTCTCTGTCATTTCTCTTTCTCAAGAGGTTTCTCTTTTTCAAATAGAAGCTTTATTAATTTTGATGGTATTCATAGCATTTCTTCTCATGTGGAAACTAAAATTTGCCAACATAGCACATCTCCTGGCATCCATTGTGAGATCAGCACATCCTTGAAATACACCAGCTGATTTAATTCAGAGGTTTTTTTTCTATTATCCAGTGTCTCTCTGCTGTCATTGTTCCTTTCTCATTAGCATTAAGAAAACTCAAGGTCAATAAAGCATTGTGCAATCTATTTCTGGGTATATATTTCATCCCTTTCTGATTGTTTAATATATCATTTATAGTTTGATTTTAATAATAACTACCTGATATGTAGGATTGTGTAGTATACCTATAATGTGCTTTATATTATAATAAGAAAAAAAGGTTCATTTTCTTAGAGACATAGGCTATACCATTGTCTGTCTTTATTTTTGCAGGTATACCCATGATGGCCGTAACTTCTAGTACATGTGTGACTACTGAATCAGTCTTTTCCATACTCAAAGCAGTTGCCATTGAAATCTTGAACAGGTGCCAATAAATATATTTTAATTTTCTGATATTTTGATTTGTGAATATTTCTAATGATTTCATCAAATCAAATAATTTCTGTTTCTCATTCTGCACATGCGATTTCAAGGTGTTACATTTTTCCATTAATGATATTTTTCTCATCCTTGGATATTATTTGGATGGCGTGCATATTGCCTTCCTGGAGAAATTTTCTATCTGCTAACTTACATAACTTTTTAACAGATTTTGATTGTTAATTTCAACAGTATTAATCCTTTCAGATAGTCTCTCATCAGTATCATTTTGTAAGGTTTCATAACCCACTGACATGGATTGAATTTTGCCTGTCAAATTAAGGATATCATTTTCAATAGTATGAACCCTTACAGCTAAAGCCTCTATCCTTCCTAAAAGTTTCTAGTGCTTAACTCTGTTATCAAACCATTTTTAAGGATATAATATAAAGAACAAAGGTAAGTGTCATGAGCAGAAAAATATATGTAAAAGTTAACTCATATAACTCTTGTAAATTCCATTTGCAATAGAAACAAAAAAGCTGTTAAATTCATAGATGGTGATATTTTCGGCAATTATCTCGGGGTTGGTTTACAATTTTCAAATTTATTTATCAAATTAACTTACCACCATTATAATTTTCAGAAAATTGTTGTAGATGTAATAATTTTGAATGGCCAGCAGGTGTCACAGTTGTGGCAGTAAGGCAGGTCCTAGATCAAGACCTGAATTCCCCGAGACTTAATTACTAACAATTTAGTTAACTACTTAAGAGCAGGGTTCTCATATATGAAGAATATTATGTTGGGAAGAATATCAAAGAACCTCGAGCTTGTGGGAAGTTGAGAACTTCGAGGTTACAGGCCTGAGCTCAGGTCAAGAATTTGTGGATCCAAACTAGAAATGAAAGCCAGATTAGCCCATGCTCTGGAGACAGAATTGGGCCTGATCAGAGCAGCCCTGGCAGAAGCCAGAGAAGCGTTGGACAAGTTTCAGCAAAAAGGTGCAGGCAAGAGTAAGTCAGCCACTTAGTAGGCAGGTTGAAGCCACACAGGTGGGTTGACAGAAAATTAACATGTCGCCGCAAGACAGACCTACCAAATGGTGTACAGCTGTGTGCCAGATGATAATTCAGCTGCAGAGGGTTAGTTCAGCTGTGTGTGCTGGAAGAAGGCTGCAGCCCTTCTGGGGATAGACTCTGGCCACTTTTGCACCAAACCGTTGCCATTCAAAAGAGTTCCACACCTGTCCAGAATGAAGTATAACGATTTATTTATTAGGAAGTAAACTCACAAAAGAGTAGCGATCCACAGTTCTCTGCATGAACTGGGAATTGGAACTGAATCCAACAGCCAATGGGGGTCCACAAATACTTTTTATCTGCATTTATAGTACATGAGATCGCACCCAAAGTGGGGCAGTATCTTTTTTCTTTTTTTACTTTATAAATAACATCAATCAAAATTCCCACTTCCTCCCCTCCTCCCACTTCCCTCCCACTCCCCCCCCACACCCTCCTCCTCATCGCCCTCCAGTTCTAAGGGACAGCAAGGCATCCTGCCCTGTGGGAAGTCCAAGGCCCTCCCTCCTACAGTCTTAGGAAGGTGTGCACCCAAAGAGAATGGACGCCAAAAACCCAGTACATGCAGTCCAGATAAATCCCAATGCCATTGTCATTGGACTCTCAGTCTGCCCCAATTGTCAACCATTTTCAGAGGGTCCAGCTTGATCCCATGCTTGATCATTCCCAGAACAACTGGAGTTAGCTCCCGTTAGCTCAGGCACACCGTCTCAGTGAGAGGCATTATGGTAAGGGTTATTGGATGAAGGAGTTCTCATAGCAGACTGATCCATTTTCATTTATTTTGTTTGTGAATATATATTTTTTTGGCATGAAAATATTTTTATTGGCAGACATTAATTATATATAGTACTAGACTCCATTCAGACACTTTCATACATGCATATAATATGTTTAGACCACATTTTCCCCCATTGCTCTCTTATCCCCCACTCCTGCTGACTCCCTCTTTCCCAAATGCCTAACTAGTCCCTCTCTGCTTTTGTGACCCCCTTTATGATCCTGTAAGTCTCATGAGCATTGCAGAAGCATAGCTGACGGCATAGGCCCCATGGCAGTAGCTATATCACTGAAAAAAGGGAGTCTCCCTCTTTGCCACAGATAGAGTGATTCACTTCTTTGTTTTTTTTCTTTTTTTTATTAATTAATTAATTTATTTAATTATTAAAGATTTCTGCCTCTTCCCTGCCACCACCTCCCATTCCCCCCCTCCCCCAATCAAGAGAATATATTTTGATTGGAAAATTGAAACCATTGGTAAAAGATGTATACTGATTCCCGTCTTTCTGTTGATTTCATATTGTTTGGTGTTTTCTTTTTTATTTGCTTAACTAATGGCCTGAAGTGGGAATTTGGATTGGTAGTTTTTAAAGTAATAAAATAAAATAATAATAATAAACTGTTCAACATTCTTAGCTGTATTATATTCATTACTGTCATAAAATGCCATGACCAAAGGCAACTTATGGAAGAGAGAGTGTATAGTCAGTGTTCTTTAGAATAACAGAATTTATAGAAAAAATCTCTTCTCTCTCTCTCTCTCTCTCTCTCTCTCTCTCTCTCTCTCTCTCTCTCCCCCCTTCTCCCTTCCCCCTTCATAACCCCGTACATAAATATTCAACCTCACTCTGCAAGTCGTGTCTATCCATGTCTCTGTCTCCTGCCCTCCTGCCCTGTGTCTCCCTGCTTGGGACCAGCCACTGCTCGAGGATCGGCAGCCATCTCTGGCTGCTCTCAGAGCCCGCTGCATGCTGCCATATTGCCCACCACCACGGCTCGGGCCACCGCTCTGGGACTGGCTGCTCCCAGGGTCCACTGCCTGCTTCCACATGGCCCGCTACCACCACTTGGGACCTACAGCATTTCTGCTGCCTACTGCCGCCGGGGATCTTGCAGCATTTTTTTTTTTTTTAAATATAAAACACACAAGGTTTATTGACAGGACAGAAACCAGTGCACTGAGGCCAAAACTCATTTCCCACACAGGGGTAGAGGAGTTCTACCCTGAGTAGCTGGGAGAAGGAGTATTTAAGGGAAGAAACCATAATGTTTCCAAATGGTGTAGGGAGGGCGTCATTGGAAGATTCCGAAAATACCAGTGATAATCACAAGGGGATAACTCCCTGTTTCTCAAGATTATTCTCAAGATTATAATCTAACTTTATGGTCAGGTAGTTCCTGGAACAGAGTCACTGAACTGATTAACCTAGATTTTTGGTTCTTCTCTCCCTGCTAGATTTTTTTTTTTTTTTTTGCTAGAGGGGTCTGAAGTTATCTGGGTCTTTCAAATTGTGTCAGGTTTTCTAGTAAAAAGTCTAAGGAAAAGGATGTCCTCCTATTGTTACTGAGTTTTGTATCAGTAAATGTGATGTTAAAAAAAAAGCAATTTCGTTTTAAAAGCTAACTGCCTATGTTCTTAGATGAGCTCACTTATCATTCCTCAGGGTAAATACTGATTTACTTTCTGCCAGAAAATAACTTAGTGGCTCTTTTGTTGTGATTTATGTTATTTTAGAGGGAATTGGCTCAAAATTCCAGGTTTTGTACAAAACTACAAAAAATGAATTTGAATTTTTAATATGTTTGATATTTAAGAATTAAAGTATAGGACAGAAAGGAGACTAACAGCATTCCTCTATGCTCAAATAGACAGAAATTCAGAATATATGAGGTCCCTCTCTAACAGGATTAAAAGAAATATTCCAATGTAAATACATATCTGTTACATGAGACACTGTATTGCCATCTACTTTCAAAGTATTTAGAGAAGCTACAGCCCACAGCTAGTATATGCTAATGATTTTTGGATGTGAAAAGGGAATGGTTACATTTGGGGGAATCAAAAAATGAAATAGTGGGCAGGTCAGATGGTTAATCAGGTAAAGTCACCTGTCGCCATACCTGACGACCTACGTTCAATCCCCAGAATCCACATGATGAAAGGGAAATACTAATCTCAAAGTTCTCTGATTTTCACACATGTACTGTGGTATGCACACACCACTCATAAGATAATTAAGCATTTAATTAAACACTAATTAATCAAGAACAAGAAAGGAATAATAATTGAAGTTCAAGCTAGTAATTTTGAAAATAAATGCACCAACTATCCAAATCTCCAAATTGAAAGGCTTTATATATATTGAAATTTCCAGATTTCTCTAATTAGGATAGTTTTAAATTAAAGAAGTATTAGTTTGTGAAGGTCAGAATATCTGAAGTCAACTAAAATTTCTAGTCTCTGGACTTTCATTTGTTGGTTCTGAATAGATCTATTGTCACTAAAATATCTCCTAATTCAGTTGATAAAATTTGAACATCCAAATGTTAAACAAATGAATAAACCAAGTAATTTGAAAGAAATTTTGTGGTCAGACCCAATTATTATATTCCTTTCTAGAATAAGAGATTGCATTCTATCCCGCTCCCCTTTTTGAGGAAAAAGACCAAAAGATGACCGCATTGACAACCAGTAATCAAAGAACAATAGGAAATTTTGTGCTGGAAAATCAGTCTGTATGTTACTGTTTCTATCATAACTTTTTATTTAAGTGTTGTCAAATTTAGTGTAAGTTGTTAGTGATTTGTATATTGTGATTGGATGTTGGCCATTGGCAACACTGATTTTCACTCTAAAAATTATTTTTAAGTAAAACAGCTGACATTATTTTCAGGGTTTTTTTTTTTTTTTTTGCCTGCAGTTTTCCTAATTTGAATAAAAGACTTTTCTTATAGAATGGACAATTATTTATAAATGTTCAAATAACATTTCCACTGTTTCTAATTCTCCAGAGTAGGGATGTACTTACACTACTATAAATTTTCTTACTAACTCCAGTATCCATATTATATTATCTTGCTAATTTTTCATCGAACCAATCTCAAAATATAAAGAAAATTTTATAAGACTGTCAAGTAAAAAAAATAATAAGAAAAGGACAGCTCTGCCAGTTCAAGAAATCCAATTAGGTCAAATCAAACCAAATCAAAATGTTCATCGTTTTATTAAGAATGACGCTGTCCAGTGGCTGAGTGCATGGCAGGGAGACAGAAAAGCAGGGAGCCCATGCAGACTCAAAAACCACATGATTCTCCTCTGGGAGCCCATTTAAATACACTGTGGGAGTGGTCCAGGGAGGGGGTCAGGACCTGGCATGCTGAGATTTGGGGTCCAGGGCAAAGCAACTCCCAGATCTGGGGGCTGGGATGAATGGCAGGGGCTGACGGCTACGCTCCCATCTTAACATTCCAGACCCTTTGGATATAGGGGTGACAATAAATTGAAGTGATAATTGTGACAAACATTTAGTCTCTCTTTGGAAAAAGGGCGTAGACTCACATATGGCTACTTCCTGCAGGTATGGGGCAAACTGGGGAGGGGGTGCTGGCTGTTGGTGAGTCCACCTTAGCGGGTGGTGTAGCTGAAAAGGCATTCTGTCTGCTGTCATTTTGGAGATGCCAGGTATTTGTTTCTTGAGGAAGGTAAGAAGGCAGCTATCTAGGGAAAAAAAATATTGTTATTACTGAAGCTATGAAATAAGGCTAGCATTGGGATGAGACACAATAGCAGATGAAACCATATTTAAGTTGGCAGGTGTCCGTGATCCAGAAGAGCTGGTACCAATTAAGTCCCAGGAGCTGGTACAGGTACTTTTGGTAATGTCCTGTAAGCATTTCGTAGGTTGGTCTTGAGTAGGCAGCAGAAGTAACCTGACAAATAAGCTTAAAACTGGCTGGGGTTAGTGTAGTAGTAAAACAATTAAATAAATTGGAAACCCTAGATTTTACCAAACCTGATTTTGGTGTAGCTATAAAACTTTTCCAGGAACCTGTAGCAAAAGGCTATTAGAATAAATTGGGAACTTTTGAACTTCTGGAGATTGAAATCTGTTAACCCTGGACTATGAAGCCTGTTAAAGACCAGTACCTTGTGTTGTCAAATGTTCTTTAGACAGATCTGGGAGGAATAAGAATGTCTTACCTGGCTTTGCAGATAAAGCAGATTGATTCCCTGAGAAGAAAGCCGTTTTTGTTTTTGTGTGGGTGCTTTGCAACCCAGAGGAAGCCTGGAGACACAGGTTGTCTTCTTGGAGGACACACAGGATGCTGCAAAGAACGGCTTGTCTCTATGTTAAAAACTCTTATTTAAAATGCTATGATCTCATGTCTGTAAAGGTACTTGAAAACCAAGTGTTCAGGCTCCAAAGCCACAAAAGCCACAGAGAAACCCTGTCTCGAAAAACCAAAAAAAAAAAAAAAAAAAAAAAAAAAAAAAAAAAAGAAAACCAAGTGTTATTATTTGGTATTTTAGCTGTTGTAATCTGGAAGTACATATAAACACCAAACTGAAATTTACATTAAAAGAGCACCGTTACATATTTATATAAAGATATGTTGTAGCCACATTATACTAGGCATTACAAGAGAGAACAGAAACATAGAGATGAAACATTTTTATAGAGTTTAGAGTGAAAGGAAGGACGGGGGAAAAAGTAGATTTGTCAGTAGGTTAGACTTGTTGTCAGCATAGAAGGTGGGGCAGCAGCAGTTAGAGAGCAGAGGCACAGAGACCAGGGAAACAGCAGGGAAAGGTGGGGGAGCAGCAGTCAGAGCTTCAAAGGCAGCCCTGTAAAATGGAGCGCCCTGTTGGTGACAGGCCCAGAAGCTGATGGGCAAGTGAGTTCCAGAAACCAGCATGCCACGTCTCTGTTACTGATAGGAAAGTGCGCTTTGGTTTTTTGGGCATACAGGGGCTGAGCACCTTGGAAAGGAGGGTTAAAATTCCAGAACAGCACAGCTTGGCAGTGGTGCGCAACTCTCTGTGTGTGTGTGTGTGTGTGTGTGTGTGTGTGTGTGAACGCGCGCACGTGCGGGAATGAGGCAGAAGTCAAGGCGGGACAAAGAGCAGGAGTGCCAATAAAAACATAGAGAGAGACAAAAGTAGGGGCGGGACAAACTCGTGGTCGGCGAATGAACACACAGAAAGAGAAGGGGAAGCCGGGCGGAAGCGCCAAACTTGAAAAAACACAGGGTTGGAGTGTAGTTTGCTTTAAGTTAGAATGTTACAATTTAAAAAGGTTTTAAGTGTCCACTTAAGGGCTTTGAAATTGGCTAGGATTCGTAAGAAACCCACTTTAAATGCATGCCTCTGACACGAGATGGTCCAAATGCATATTTAAATATCATTTAAAAACCCTCTAGGTATTTAAATATCACTTAAAAACCCTGGCATGCTGGGATTTGGAATCCAGGGCAAAAAAAGCAACTCCTAGACCTGGGGGCTGGGATGGATGCCAGGGGCTGGAGGCTATGCTCCCAATTTACAACTACATCTGAAAATACTTTTATAAGAGGAAGGGGCCGCTTGTGAACATCGGATACTGTGAACTTTGCCGGTAAGCAGATTAATAGGGTTAAATTAAGATGTAAGAGTTAGCCAATAAGAAGCTAAATCTAATGGGTCAAGCAATGTTTTAATTAATACAAATAGTAACACAAAGCAAAGTAATTCATGACTACAGACCTAAGAGGTACCTAAAGAAACCCTACGTACTGATGAGAAGGTTAAATACACATGTAAAATTATGGAAAAGAATAAACTTTACAGAATACAAAAAAAAAAAAAAACAAGTGAGAATTAGAACTTTTATACAATAAAGGAACTTCTGGAGGCATTACCATCCCTGACTTCAAACTCTATTACAGAGCTACAGTAATGAAAACAGCGTGGTACTGGCATAAAAACAGAGCAGTCGACCAATGGAATCGAATAGAAGACCAGGATTTTAACCCACAAACCTATGAACAACTAATTTTCGATAAAGGAGCTAAAAGTATACAATGGAAGAAAGAAAGCATCTTCAACAAATGGTGCTGGCACAATTAGATGTCAACCTGTAGAAGAATGAAAATAGACCCATATCTATCACCATGCACAAAACTCAAGTCCAAATGGATCAAAGACCTCAATATCAATCTGAACACACTGAACCTGATAGAAGAGAAAATGGGAAGTACCCTACAACATATGGGCACAGGAGATCGCTTCCTATGTATAACCCCAGCAGCACAGACATTAAGGGCAACATTGAATAAATGGGACCTCCGGAAACTGAGAAGCTTCTGTAAAGCAAAGGACACTGTCATTAAGACAAAAAGGCATCCTACTGACTGGGAGAAGATCTTCACCAACCCCGCTACAGACAAAGGTCTGATCTCCAAAATATATAAAGAACTCAAGAAACTAGACTTTAAAATGTTAATTAACCCAATTAAAAAATGGGGCACTGAACTGAACAGAGAATTATCATCAGAAGAAGTTAAAATGGCCAAAAGATACTTAAGGTCATGCTCAACCTCCTAGCGATCAGAGAAATGCAAATCAAAACAACTTTGAGATATCATCTTATACCTGTCAGAATGGCTAAAATCAAAAACACTAAGGATAGCCTTTGCTGGAGAGGTTGTGGAGAAAGGGGTACCCTCATCCATTGCTGGTGGGACTGCAAACTTGTGCAACCACTTTGGAAATTGTGGTGGCGCAAATGAATGTAGACAGATTATATAGATATATACAGCTTTAATAAGGAAATAAACTTACAGGACCACAGGTTCCCGCGGTGTACCGGAAAAGCGGAGCAAAAGAAAAGAGGGCTGCTGGGCTCACGCCCCGGCAGATTTATCCATAAACATTAGCCCGAGGCGAACACGCCCCCAATGGGTGGGGCTATGTCCCAACAGGAAATCAGTGTGGCAGTTTCTCAGAAAAATTGGGATCAACCTACCCCTGGACCCAGCAATAGCACTCTTGGGAATATACCCAAGAGATGCCCTATCATATGACAAAAGCATTTGTCCAACTATGTTCATAACAGCATTATTTGTAATAGCCAGAACCTGGAAGCAACCTAGATGCCCTTCAATAGAAGAATGGATGAAGAAAGTGTGGAATGTATATACATTAGAGTACTACTCTGCGGTAAAAAACAATGACTTCTCGAATTTTGCATGCAAATGGATGGAAATAGAAAATACGATCCTGAGTGAGGTAACCCAGACCCAAAAAGAAGATCATGGGATGTACTCACTCATAATTGGTTTCTAGCCATGGATAGGGGCCACTGAGTCTATAATTTGTGATCCTAAAGAAGCTAATCAAGAGGGTAAACCCAAGGAAAAACATATAGATATCCTCCCAGCTATGGGAAATAGACAAGATTGATGGGCAAAAAATTGGAATCTTGGGGGGTGGGGTGGGATGGGGATGAGGGGTGATGGGGAGAGAAAAGTGTGAAGGAGAGGATGAGGGGAACTGGGGGAATCGGGGTGATTGGGGTCAAAGGAAGGTTGGATTGGGGAGCAGGGAAACTCATACCTTAGTTAAGGGAGCCACCTAAGGGTTGGCAAGAGACTTGAACCTGGAATGGCTACCAGATGCCCAGGGCAATGTCCCCAGTTAGTTCATTGGGGCACCTGAGGATAGGGAACCTGAAATGAACCTATCCTATAATCATACTGATGAATATCTTGCATATCGCCACAGAACCTTCATCTAGCGATGGATGGAGATAGAGACAGAGACCCACACTGGAACACCGGACTGAGCTCCCAAGGTTATAATGAGGAGCAGAAGGAGAGAGAACATGAACAAGGAAGTCAGGACCATGAGGGGTGCACCCAACCACTGAGACAGGGGGGCCGATCTATTGGGAGCTCACCAAGGCCAGCTGGACTGCTACTGGAAAAAACATGGGATAAAACCGGACTCTCTGAATATGGCGGACAATGAGAGCTGACGAGAGGCCAAGGAGAATGGCACAGGAACTTTCATCTGGCGATGGATCAAGAGAGAGACAGAGACCCAATTTGGAGCAACCGTCTGAGCTCTTAAGGTCCAAATGAGGAGCAGAATGAGGGAGAACATGAGCAAGGAAATCAGGACCACGAGGCATGCACCCACCCACTGTGACAGTGGAACTGATCTATTGGGAGCTCTCCAAGGCCAGCTGGACTGGGACTGAATAAGCATGGGTTGAAACTGGACTCTCTGAGCATGGCGGACAATGAAGGCTGATGAGAAGCCAAGGACAATGGAACTAGGTTTCGATCCTAATACATGAACTGGCTTTGTGGGAGCTTAGCCTGTTTGGATGCTCACCTTCCTGGACCTAGATAGAAGTGGGAGGACCTTGGTCTTCCTGTAGAGCAGGGAATTTGGACTGATCTTCAGTATCGAGAGGGAGGGGGAGTGGACTGGGGGGAGGAGAAGTGGAGTGGGGATGGGGGAGGGGAGCGGGGGGAGGGGGCAATATGTGGGAGGAGGGGGAGGGAAATGGGAAACGGGGAGCAGTTGGAAATTTTAATTAAAAAATAATAAAAAAATGATAAAAAAAGAAAAAAAAACAATTGAGAATTAGAACTTTGTCAAATATAAAATTATAATAATTTATAAATTTTATTTAAAAATTATACATTATAAAATTATAAAATATGAAATAAGCAGGAATTAAAATATGACTTTCAAAAATGTTAGGAATGTGGCAGTCTCATTTCTTTAATTAAAGATACATGCTGGCAGACTGGGTTAAAATATATTGTATATTGCTTCCAAGAAATGCACATCCATGGAAACAGCCTTGAGTTATAGTCTAGAAATATGAATTCCAAACAAATGCAACTAAGAAAGAAAGCAAGTTAACTAGAACTGGTATCTTAGAATATGGATTTTAATGTAAGAATTTTAAGAGGGATATTAAGGACCAATCCCTGATGTGGGAGTCTCCTCTGTGTGCTGTCATTACCATTAATAAATAAAGAAACGGCTTTGGACCTATAGCAAGGCAGAACTTAGATAGGCAGGGAAAGTTAGGCTGAATGCAGGAAGAAAAAGGGCAGAGACAGCGAGATGCCATGGAGCTACTGCCAGAGTCAGATATGCTGAAACTTTGCCGGTAAGCCACTTCCACGTGGATATACACAGATTAATGGAGATGGGTTAAATTAATATGTAAGAGTTAGACAAGATCTTAACTTATGTATAGTAAGTCAGATAGACATGAGATTTAAAACTAAATAATAGGAAAAACTGAAACATTATCAAAATTTTGCTCAATGACTATTTTTAGACGGTTATTAGAAAATTACCTATTGTATTTTAATGACATATATAGATAAAATTATCTGAGACAACTTTAATAAAAATTTTAGAGAAGAAAAAATTGAAGGAAGACAACCAAATATCACATTGTCCAAAAAATACAATTTAGAAAATCAAGAGCAAAAGATTAAAAAGAGTGTTTGTAGTAAAATCAACAAACACCAGTAATTTCTTGTTGATTACTCTAGGCATATTTTCACTTGACTCAAGAGTTAATCCTATTCAAATATAAATATGAGTTTAATAATTTATGCCTTCAAGTGTTTTCCACCAAACAAACACAAACCTGCGAATACCAGAAGGACCTATATGTCCTGATCATAGATGACAGTAAGTCCAACAGAACAAAGGCTTTCATTTGACATAATTGGACATTAACTTGAAAGTAGCAGAGGAACATTGTGCATTGTCTTGGTGCCCAGGCGGGTTAGAACGTATTTCCAGAATTTTTTTTTTCAATCAGAAATATTAACTAATTGCGGTGTGAGTTTTATTAATGCTTTTTATTAAAGAGCCTTGCTATTCAGATAAAAGATTGTTTCAATTAAGCCAAGGATTTTTAGGTTTTCTCTTTTCATATTTGATAATTTATTTTTATGTTCATTACACAATAAAATACAACGAGAAAAGTTATTGTTCTACAAATGTACAATACATGACTATTTACATAACAAAGCATTAATAAAGTTTTCAAGGTCTGCTAAAAATTGTGAAGTTCCTTGATCATATTATGAGTTTTTAAGAAACCTTTTAACCTTTCTTTACAGCTTTGATTGCTTCATTCTTGGATTTTAAGGGCAGGTACATTTCTAGAGCTCCACTGTCCTTTCCTCTTCATCGGAAACATAAAAACTGGTTTCATCTTGTTTACTTATTTCAGTTCACTCCATGACATCATCATGGCTTCACAAGGCTCCAGATCCTCATCAAGAGCAGCATATTCCTTCCTCTGTGGACAAATCTTTAGGAATATGGTAGGAAAGCAAAAATGAATTGAACTCCAAATAAGCAGTTTTAAAAATATAATAATGATTCAAACAGAGAAAAAGGAAATGAAAATGAAAAATATAAAAAATAATGAAACAAGGTTATTTGGAAGATAGACATGAATGTCTATCCATTATTCATATTAAATATAATAAAGAGAAGACTCAAATTCATAGCATAAAAGATAAAAAGGAAACATTACAGCACACTGATGAAATTTTCAGTATCTTTATTGCATATTGCAGAATCCTGTATTCCAGTAAATTGGAAAACTCTAAACATATATTCTAATTCTAAAATGGGGTAAAAACAATACAAATATCATGGTTCTATATTGCTAATAAAATGTTAGGAAACATTTTTTATTAAAATACTGGTACATTAAAGTTGCAACACATTTCAAAAGGCATTCACAATAAAAAATTGTGCTTCTTTCCTGGGCTGCAAAAATAGTCTCTTATAAGCATGTCAACAACATATTCAAAAGGTCGTTATCCATGACCAACTATCTATATAAGAATATTAAGAAAATTAAGAAAGCGTTGATTTATGAAATTCAGTAACATAGTATTATGCATTAATAGAAGACTGAGAATTACACGATTAACTATTTATCCATTAATATTTCATTTGTATCTATTATTGCACTATCTAAATATTGTGGATAGAGCAGTGACCAATATCTATGAGTACATATCTTTGAAATGGGATATATAGTCATTTGGGCATGTATTCAGTGATAGTATAGCTCAGTCATGGTAGTTTGCTTATAGCTGTTGAAGAACCCCACACTGATGTCTTTAGTATTCGTAATAGTTTATATGCTAGCGTACTTGAATAAGTGTTCATTTTTCTTCACATCCTCACCAGTATTCCTTGTCATTTGACTAACTGATGATAGTCATTCTGACTGGGATGAGATGGAATATCAAATTAGTTTTAACTGGAATTTTCTGCTGACTAATCATGGTGAACACTGTTTAAAACATATTATTTTAATGATCTTTTATGTATAGTTTTCCTTCCTACCTTGATTTTTCCAGCAATATTTTAGGCTATAGCAATACAAAAATGTTTAAAATAGTAAAAGAAATTATCAAAAACAAAAGAAGAAATCAAATTCTCTCATGAAATTAAATTTTTATTAGTATGCAGATATAGTATTTAAAGATTATTGTGTATTCTTTTGTTGTATAACTACAAAATAACGTTTTCATTAGAAGAAAAGTTCATTGTATTATTAAACTCTTAATGACCAAGCAGGGTACTCACTCAGAAATTTTCAGTAATTGTTAAAAAATTAACTTGAGTTGTAACATACCTTAGATGTGGTATGGCTTTGTTTGTTTGCTTGCTTAATTATTTTATTTATTGAGAAATTGTCTTATTATGTAGTCATATCTGTCCTGGACAAAATATGTAGAACCAGGTTAGTTTTGAACACATAGAAATCTGCTTGCTTCTACCTCATGAGTGATTTAATTAAAAGAGTGCGTCACTACACATATAATAGTAAAAATGAATTTGCAATTCTTTGTATATTGCTCAGAGGTAGTCATGCCAGGTATGAGTGAATTCTTAAGTTTGGTACAGATCATAAAATGAAAACACTAAAATAAGGAAAATAACTCCCAAAATGTGACTTCCTTGAAAAAGAAAACTAAAATTAATAATGAGGTATTAGATGATAATGGATTTAGACTCAGTGGAACATTACCATGAAAGAACTTGGGAACTAAGATAAAAATAATAGAAGCAGATTTCCCGTATGAAATGAAAGGTGATGGCAAATGGGAGTTCATTATTGGTTAAATCAAAGAGGAAGTACAATCCCTAAAGAAGAAGGTGTACTGGAGTAGAGAACTGGTCCCTAAAGATCTAAATACACACCATTATTGAGCATGTAAACGCATAAGCCCCGTTTCCTCTTTATATCTGGGCTCTTTATCCAGGTAAGAGTCCAAGAAAACCACTTCTTTATGCATAGCCAAATATAGAGTAGTAATAAATTGTGCAAAATATTCTGGAGTCTTACTCAGTGACCAGTGTGATAAAAAAGATAAGCTTAATGCTTACTTGTATTTCTTCAGAGTCTTAGGGAATTAGTAGCATTATGAATTATGATTGGTAGTTCAGAAAGATTTCAAAAGATTATGGAATATTAATTTTGTGCTTCATCATCTTGTAATCAAGTCTTCATTAGGACTTCAGGAAAAATAAAAATGGTAAATTTGCAAGAAGGTTTTCTCACCAAAAGTGGGTAAGTTTTGAATTTTATGCCAATATTTCATTGTTTAATTGATATCTTCAATGATATATCTCTAAACTCTAAAATGATAATGTGAGGTAAGAAATTTGTTTTGAATCATGCGTTACTTGTGAAATGCCCAATGATAAAGCTAATTGAAACATGGCTTCTTTCATACAAACCTATCTTTATTTGGTTTAATGTGTATCCATGTAGAGAGAAGAAGTCCTGGAGATCTATCCTCTTAACAAATTCAAGTTGACAATGGGGCATTATCTCTGTTAATCTACTGAACAGTAGATCTCTAGGGCTAGGCATCTTTCCCAAATGAATGGCTTTCTTGTAAGCAGAAATTCCCTCTATTTTTAAAACCAATATTTTGGATTTGTAGCTCTTCTTTTTCTTTCAGTACTTATACAGTGACATTGGACATCCTCTACCCTTTCAAAAATATTTGATTTTTTTGCTCCATTTGCACTAGTAAACAACATTCTATTTTCTGCTTATGTGGATATAACTATTTATATTGTATGTATCATAGAGTTCATGAAGAGTTTTTCAATTTCAGCTTTGATTTGATTATGTTGCAGAATGGTTTTGTGTTGAGTTGAAGCCCAACATTCAAGATCTTTCTTTCCCAATCTTTGTTGTCATAAAGTTTCACAAATATTAACTGGAAAATTTCCTGCAACATTGTTTTTAAAGTCGATAAAAACTGGAGTTGCTTGCGGTGTTTTAATCAACAAGTTCTAATTCAGATACATATATATATATCTTTTGAATTTTATGTTTTTTGTTGTGATAAGACTAGTAACTAAATCAGAGAAGGAACTACCAACAAGTATTGAGAAAATGAAGGTTCCCTTAGGTGAGTTTTTTTTTTTTTTTTTCAGCAGATGTCTGGGAATCCTAAATGCTTAACATCAGGAATGCTGCAGCTGACCACAATGAACTGCAACCTATTCCCAGTACCCTATCCTAAAACCATAAGCATCCTTATTTGGATGGCCCTTATTAGCAAGGTCCCTATTTGCCTGACAGAGATAATCTAACTGGAGTTTGCTACTTGAAAAATTGTTTAGAATATCCTCCCAAAGCAGCTCACTTTTCAATTTGGCCAGTCTTTTTTTCTTATGAATCAGGAGCTTGGAAAATATATATTCACACACACACACATAATAAACACACACACACATACACAGAGGGAGAGAGAGACTCAGTTACACCTTAAAAATACTTTTAAATGTGATTTTTTTAACTATCTGTTGATACAATAAGTAGTTCTCTAGTTATTGCCTTTCCAGGCTTGCTACAATCTGAAGTATATATAATAAACCATTGGTTTCCTTGTCAAAGGAGTTAATCCATCAACACCTGGCCATCCTTTAAACTACAAGAGTGAACACAATGTCCATTATATTAGATATTCTCAGAATTAAGTTCTTTTTCTTAAATTTACAATTTTACAAGAATTCAAGTTAGATGAAGTTTGGAATATGTTACCCAAGGCAGAAGCTAAGTCAAAGAAACAATAGTATAAAGAGAAATGGCAATTTGTCTAAAGACAACCTGTTTCTTTCCTCTCCCTTAATTTTTCTAATTGTCATATTGGATATGATAGTACTGCTGTCAACTTGTATACACTGTTGTTGACTCTATAATGTAGTTAGTTTTTAAAGTCTGATATGGGGAAGATGATGACATTGAGTAATGTGGTACCATGAAGTGTTTCAAATTGATCAACATCAGGCAAATCTACTAGACAACTCACTTACATAGCAAAAAGTTTGGTGATTTTTCTTTTATATTACTTGATTTCATCTTAGCTGCTTTTGTTCCTACAGATTCTCTAATGGAAGAATGGCTCTGGGAAATGTTTCCACAGTCACAGAATTCATCTTGATGGGGTTAACAGACCGGCCAGAACTTCAAATACCTTTGTTCCTCCTCTTTCTAGTGATGTACATGATAACAACACTGGGAAATTTGGCTTTGATCATGCTAATTGTACTGAACTCTCACCTTCACACCCCTATGTACTTTTTCTTATTTAATTTGTCCTGCATTGACCTTTGCTATTGTTCAGTCATAACACCCAAAATGCTAATGAACTTCACACTAAATAAGAATGCTATTTCTTATGAAGGATGTATGACTCAATTCTACTTCTTTTGTTTTTTTGTCATTTCTGAGTGTTACGTGCTGACAGCAATGGCCTATGATCGCTATGCGGCCATTTGCAATCCACTCTTATATAACATTACTATGTCTCCTAAGGTGTGTTCTTACCTCATGTTTGGTTCATATTTGATGGGGTTTTCTGGTGCCATGATCCACACAGGATGTGTCCTAAGACTTACCTTCTGTGACAGAAATACCATCAACCACTATTTTTGTGACCTCCTACCTTTGCTACAGCTCTCTTGCACAAGCACCTATGTCAATGAGATAGAGCTGTTGATTGTAGCAGGAAAAGACATCATTGTGCCCACGGTCATCATCTTTACCTCTTATGGCTTCATCCTCTCCAGCATTCTGAAAATAAGTTCTACTGAAGGGAGGTTCAAAACCTTCAGCACCTGTAGCTCCCACATAATTGCTGTTTCTCTGTTTTTTGGTTCATGTGCATTCATGTATCTAAAACCCTCTTCAGCTGGGTCTATGGATCAGGGAAAAATATCTTCTGTATTTTATAACATTGTGGTCCCCATGATGAACCCATTAATATATAGCCTTAGGAACAAAGATGTTAAAATTGCTTTGAAAAAAACTCTAACCAAAAGAAAGTTTTAAGCACAACTTAATATCTTTTTAATTGTGGGTATATCACCAAGAGTTAGTGCATATTTGTCAATATATTTTCTATATTCCTCTCTGTATTTTTTTTCATACCATGGAGGGAAGAATTTGTAACTTGTTCTTTTTAGTAGGTTTGTTATCTGGCATTGAAAAATTTTGGTCCTTCACCATTTTGTCAGTTTGACAACATAAGTAAGTAAATGACTTTTTCTTTTTCATTGATGTCAGACCGCATTCTCAAAATTATTAATGCTTCTAACAAGTCCTAAAAAGGATTACATAAATAAAAAAATGTCATTGGATGATGTGGTTCTTATTTGTCAATTTTTTAGTAGTGAGTCAAATAGTCTATCTCTGCTGCTGTTTTTCTTCTTTGGATGACCATAGGTCATTTTGATGTCATGTCTACCATGATCTCTTTCTTTCACCACTGGCTATTAAATATAACCCACATCACAGCTGTGATACAATGCACTGAAATTTCTTTTTGTCAGTGACAAATTAAAAATATTTGGTTGTTTTCCCTAAAAAGAAACTAAAAATCTTTGTTTTTCCTTTAGTTGTTTTAGTTGCTTGTATGTGTTTGTGTGTATGTGTATATGTGTGTATACCTTCTCTAGCAAATTCTACCCACCTCCTTTAAGACCAGGTCTTACATTGTTCTTTAGTATATAAATAATGTTAGACAAGGTATCCAAAGGCACTGTAGGGACCTTCCTGTCTCTGCTTTCCTAATACTAGTTATGAGTGCACATGACACCACACTCAGCATTTACGAATTGGTTCTAAGGATATAGCTGTGGTATTTTTACTCTCAAGGCACGTGTTTTGTCAACTAATCCATTTCCCTAATCATTATTAACATTTGCATTTGGAATCTAAAGAAGTATGGGTAATTACACACAAAACAGAGATATCCGTTATTCAGCTGAGCACCACTACTACTATTACTACTACTACTGCCGCTGCTACTGCTGTCACTACTGCTTGAGAAACATATCACTTTGAAGATGGCACAGTTGACAGTTAAACTGAAATTATAGGATTCGTCTTTGCCAATGTATGAGAAAACAGATGATTCTGCATGAATCAGAAAGTTTAGGCTTTCAATTTACAGTGAAAAAATTATCTTCCTACTAAACATATAATAAAATGTTCTTATCATATCCTGAATAGATTTGATATATTTTTTTATTAGTAAGCTGCTAGTGTTGGTTAGTATAAGTGATACATGACTATGGCCAGCTACCATTTGATGGAAGATTAATCAAGTCAGAAGAAGTGACATTAAGTGTCCTATGTTTTACTTTCTCAACCCTCCCTAGTTATTAAAGCCTCCTTGTTCTATGTATTTCTATGTTACACTCTACTATACTATATTACACATATTAGCCATTAATCCTCTGCTCTGAAGAAGGCTGAGAGTAATAATAGTTTAAGAGCACAAACATACACATGTAGAAATGCAAGTAAGATGTTCATTTATCAAAATATCAGTGATAAATTCCACCCTGGGCCTGTGATCTCCCAGAGATAGGATTTAAACCAGGTTTACATTTTCTGGCATGTATTATTCGCAACAGAGTTGGCCTCACATCAAGTTATAAAGTATCTTTTAAACATTTCCATGGCCCCTTTAGTATCAAGCCACTATTAAATTAGTGGGTACATTTTACCCGTTTGGTCAATATTGCATCGTACTGGATATATAACTGGGCAAGGCTGTTAATTTACTTGTTAAACTAGCAGCCTAGCTATTTCTACTGGTTCCAACTTGATTTCTCTTTGACCTGTATGAAAAGTGTATGGTTTTTTCAGTCACGGGGTTTTTCTCTCTGTTGCTTGTAGGGAGACGTTATCAACTAAAAAAATCTTTTATTACTTAGCAAGTTTTGGTGAGGGGCAGGGCAACAATTCCTAGGGAGTTATCCTATACCTGATACTGGGATTATCATTTAAAAAAAAATGTGTCAGGTTTGTTTGTTTTCTTGGTTTGTTGTTTTCTTATCTTGTTGTATATTCTGACTGTTAATTTTTTATTGGGTGCATGACTGACAAATGTTTTCCCTTTGACTGAGTGTTCACTTTTCTGTACAGAAGTGTTTTAATTTATGAGGTCACATTAATCACTTTTGAGACTAATTGATGAGCAAATGCGTTCCACCTCAGAAAGCCCTTTTTCACAACCATGTCAAATGTAGTGTTCTCCTTATAGTTCCTTATTGCACACTGGGATCTTTTGTCTGATAGTTTTGCACTGTGATAGCTTGTTTTAGTTTAATTCTTCTACATTGGGAATTGGGGTTTTTCCCAACACCATTGTTTTAGGATGACATCTTTCCTTGAGTCTTTTAATAAGACTTTCAAAAGGCTACCTGTGCTATTTATAAGAGTCCATATTCCCTTCTCTACCCTAGTTTCTGTTGACATCCCATTTTGACCCTTCATGTTCTATTATTCCCCTTTTACCACATTATATCACTACTTTCTAGGTCTGATTCCTTGAGAAACATTTTTTTTCTCTATTTGATTTTAAATAATTTTATTAGCTAATTATAGTCAGTAATAGGTGCCGTACTATGATAGACAAGATTGAAATGAGTGGAAATCTTTACTTTGATCTTGGTGTGAAAGACAGGGATCTCAGTCATTATAATTGTTATTATAGATTATGATATGCTCTATTTCATGATTGATATTTATTGTGTTTTTATAGCCTCAGTATACCTTTATTTTGCTTTTTTAAAAGAAAGTATGTTGGATTTTTTCATAGGATTCTTCTATGTCCACAGATATACATTTGATAATGTAATGTTATAACATATTAATATGTTTGATTTAAGAAATGTTTAAGCTGGGTGGTGGTGGTGCACGCCTTTAATCCCAGCACTCGGAAGACAGAGGCAGGCAGATCTTTGTGAGTTCGAGGCCAGCCTGGTCTACAAGAGCTAGTTCCAGGACAGGAACCAAAAAGCTACAGAGAAACCCTGTCACAAAAAAAATCAAAAAAAAAAAAAAAGAAATGTTTAGCTTTGTTGAGATGTCATTCTCACACTGTTATTTCTTCTTTCCATGCACACCATGCTAAATTTCATTACTGCATTAGCACCACTGAAAGTTAATATTAGATCTATTTGCAGCCAGTTTTGCTTCTTTAATTTCTATCATTACCAGCACCAGAAAACAATAATTTTTCTATTTTTATAGATTTTTTTATTGTTCTGGAAAATGATAAATATTAATTGAAATGGCATTGTATGTTGACTTTTCTGATTAACATTTATAATGTAACTGATATACTAAGTGTTCATTGATTTTAAAACCAGTGTGTTATTCTTTGTTAAATTAAATATATGGGTGTGTATACACATTTTGTTCATAACTAATTAATTGATGTTCATTTCAGAAAATTTCATCTTTTCTTTCTTATGAATATTGATTTTATGAACATCTGTGTACTTTGTAGAGATAAATGTATTATATGGACATGTATATTCAGTGCTTACTATACATATTTAAATTTCCTAGTTGCTATCCTATGCTCTTCTTTATACATTTTTAGTGATATGTATCGAGCTCTACATTTTTCTCTGCTTCCTTCCTTGCTTCTACCCTACCTTCTCAATCCTCCCCCAAGTTCCCCATGCTCCCAATTTACTCCGGAGATCTTGGCTTTTTCTACTTCCCATGTAGATTAGCTCTATGTAAGTCTCTCTTAGTGTCTGTATTGTTGCCTAAGATCTGAGATTGTGGGTTTTAAGCTGGCTTTCTTTGCTTTATGTTTAAAAACCACCTATGAGTGAGTACATGTGATAATTGTCTTTCTGTGTCTGGGTTACCTCACTCAAAATAATGTTTTCTAGCTCTATCCATTTTCCTGCAAAATTCAAGCTGTCGTTATTTTTTCTGCTGTATAGTACTCCATTGTATAAATTTACCACATTTTCCTTATCCATTCTTCGATCAAGGGGCGTTTAGGTTGTTTCCATATTCTAGCTATGACAAACAAAGCTGCTATGAACATAGTTGAGCACATGTCCTTGTGGCACGATTGAGCATCATTTGGATATATACCCAAAAGTGGTATTGCTGGGTCTTGAGGAAGGTTGTTTCCTAATTTTCTGAGAAATCACCACACTGACATCCAAAGGGGTTGCACCAGCTTGCACTCCCACCAGCAATGCAGAAGTGTTCCCTTTCCTCCACAGCCTCTCCAGCATAAGCTGTCATCAGTGTTTTTGATCACGGCCATTCTTACAGGTGTAAGATGGAATCTCAGAGTTGTTTTGATTTGCATTTCTCTGATGATTAAGGATGTTGAACATTCAAGTTCAAATGGATCAAAGACCTTTACATAAAGCCAGCCACACTGAACCTTATAGAAGAGAAAGTGAGAAGTACACTTGAACACATTGGCACAGAGAACCACTTCCTAAATATAACTCCAGCAACACAGACAATGAGAGAAACAATTAATAAATGCGACCTCTTAAAACTGAAAAGCTTCTGTAAAGCAAAGAACATGGTCAACAAGACAAAGTGACAGCCTACAGAATGGGAAACATCTTCACTAACCCCACATCATATAGAGATCTGATCTCCAAAATATACAAAGAGCTCAAGAAATTGGACACCAAAAGATCACATAATCCAATAAATAATGAAGTACAGACCTAAACAGAGAACTCTCAGCAGAGGAGTCTATATTTTCTTTAGCAGTTTGGATGTATTATTTTGATAACAGTTTTGCTGTTGTTTCTTATTTACTTTTCTTGATGACAAACATCATGAGTTAGATGAGATGCAGTATCATACTGATAGGATTTGGATTTCATCAAGAATAAAGATATAAACATATGTGTGTTTGTTTTAACCATTTTCACTTCCTTTTGTGTTTGATATAGTTGATTTTTTATATATTCTATATTGATCTGTTAAAGGAAAACTGGAAAACAGAGCACCACACATTCTTTATAAGCATTTTTCTTGCTGTGAAGAAGTATTTAATTGATGCAAATCTATTGATTAGTTTTTATTTTCATTGATTATATGATTAATGACCAATATATAAATAAGTCTTTTAATAAATGATTTTGAAAAAAAAAAGAAACAGGAGGAGTATATGAATAAGTTCAAACAGAGGAAAGGGGAAGGGTTTATGTTGTAATTATGACCTCAAAAAATAAAAAGACCTGTTTAGGAATACATTGAATCTGTGTTTATCTTGGAGTTTTCTCTTCATGTTTGCCTATGACTTTTAAGTTTTCCAGTGTTTCATTTACATCTTTAATACTATTCATCTTGATTTCTTTTACAGAAAAAGTGTATAAATCTATTTATTTACAAGTGGAAGCAAATCTTGCTGGCATCTGTGTATCTTTATTCCTTATTATTGACTTTTTATCTTTTTAAAAATTCTTTGAGAACAGATATTCTGTTACCTATATTGACCACAAGCCACTAGCCAAGAACAACTTGAACTCCTGATCTTTCATGCTGGCTCTAAAGTGAGGAGGTTTTAGGCATACGCCTCCAGGCCTAACTCCAGCAACAGTTCACAGAATTTATCTTTTCTGTGACATAGAAAAAATACACAATATACTTTATTACCAAAGTTTAGAAAGCTCAAATGTGTTCATGGGTACCACTTCTTCACTTATTAATCCACCAATAGGCATTTACGCCTGTTCCAATGAATAGCTGAATCTACCCAATTTCAAAGATACCCTCCTATGTCTAGTAATTTTTGAGAAAGAAATAAGCTAATCTTTCTAATGAGATAAAAATGTATATTTGACATAGGATATTTTAAACTATTGAAAAATAAATCAAGAAATGGCTCATTCATAATGTCAATAGGATTTATATTTATAGATTGATTGTCTATTATTTTCGCTATTTTCTAATATGTAGTGATTTATATAACTAATTTGATATATTTTTTTCTATTTTATCACCAAACAATAGAATGGAAGACGCAATCCTTCATAATTTTTATTTTAAAAAATGCATGTATTAGTTAAATAGCTTATATCAATAAATCCCTGCATTACATACTATATATTTCTACAAAGTGTATATATGTTGTTAAACTCATTTATAAAGTGCTATATGTAAGAACTAAACTGGAAACTAAGGGAGAAATGTTATGTAAGTATTGAAATTACTTAGCAACGATGGAAAATTTTAAATGTGACTTGAATGTTTGGGGATGTTACTCAAAGGGACACCTCACGCTTGGCACCAATGAAGTAATGAAGACAAAACACAGCAACAATAAATTACTTTTGCCAAGTGATTTGGGGAACACACCGGATAGATAATAGTTTAGGTAATTTGCTGCATTCCAGGGGAAAAACTGATATGATAATAAGGAATATTGGGAATAGAATCTGTGGAAACTTCCACTAAGAATGGAGGAACAAAAAGAAAACAAAGCAACACAGTAGATTTCCCTTAAGATATGAAGTTTTATTGTGAGAAAGGGTTCAATTTTGGTTCAAGCACAGAAGCACAGTCCCTAAAGACTTGGTGTTTCCTAAATGCCAAGTCCCTATGAAACAAAAGATACATTCTGGCCTAGCATGTAAACAGCATACCACATGTCTTTTTATATCTGGTGTCTGTGTCCTCAGAGGAGAGTGAGAAAACATCTATATTGTTCATAGCCATGTATATTATGGTAGTGAACTATGCAAACTTTCTGATGTCTTATCTGGTGGTAAGTGTGATAAAAACAAGATATCATTTCAAGTGATTAAGGTGTATTTGATAAATTATGACAATTCCATTGTATGTAAAAATGAATTATGTGTTGTGCCCTCTTAGAAACAAGGGTTTGAGGCTGGAAAGATGGTTCAGTTAAGAGCACTGGCTGTTCTTCCAGAGGTTCAATTCCCAGCACCCATATGACATCTTACAACTGTCTCTAACTCAAGTTTCTGGGGATCTGACACCTTCACAGCAATGCACATAAAATTTTAAATTATTTAAAAAAGAATCAATGTTTTTAAACCTCCAGAGCCTTACAGAAGGCTATAACGACAACTGGGTAAAGAAATAAGATGCAACCTTTTCTGTCATGATGATGTAAGTTAAAATATCCCAATGTCTGAGTCCACTTTTTTCTTAACACCTTTATTGATATAGCTTCAACATCTATAAATGATAAATTATTGGGGACACAAAGGTTTTAGTACCACAGATCATTGGAGAAACCAGGAGTGTTAAGCATGTAGGGATCTCTATAAAGTGGAAAAGGCTGGGGTTTGATATTGATAATAACCTGGTGAACTTTTAACTATCTGTGGAGGTAGAACTTGAACTCATTCCCTCTTTGCTATAAAGGCAGACCTTACAGAATACCCCAAAACATTTATCCTAGACTCTTCCCTCCTTATATTTCAATTACTATAGCGCATCATTAGGGGGGATATCACATATATGTTATAGCTTACTGACCTGCATGTCATCTTGGTCACAGACAACACTAGATTCTAGGCCCTCCTGTTATAGAGCCCACCCTCATGGTCACATGTACTTTAAAGGGAGTTTCTAAGTAGTCTCTTTAAGCTTTATTATGTACATGTTATTAACATTATTCTTCTCTGGAAACCAGAATTGGGAATGATTGTTGCCTGGAAGCTTTTCCCCAAATTGTTCTGTGTTTTAAATATGCTGCCAATGAATTGCCCAAGTCTGATACGGATTGACAAAGTGAATCTGGACCAAAGTTTCATTCTCAAATTTTTGCAGATAACTATCTGCATTGTCATTTTCAGGATCCTCCTCAGTAAAGTTACATGTTTCAATTTCTTTGAAACATTTATTAATTGTAAAGTTATTTAAATGGAGATTTTTCAAAAATGCATTTTTCCTATAAAGGCTTGCCTTTTGAGGTTTTGAATATATGTACATGACAGTAATATAATTTAAAATGTTATTCTTTATTGAAAATCAAAGCATATGCCATTCTTAATTATTTTAACTTGTTGAAATTTTCTTCTGCAGACTTAACTGCATTTCTCATTCGAATCATTTTTTTCAATTTAACATGCAGTGGTTGATTTCCAATCTCTTGAACCTCTTCCATGAATGCTCTAATATTTCTTTATGAATGTAACTCTTTATATTTTACATATTGAATAGGTGTTGCTTTGTTTCCATTTAGCGTCTTGGATTTTAAAATTATGAAGTAGCTTGATATTGAAGTCCAAGGATCTCATGAGTGCCCTTTCATTTCATATTATACAATTCTAGGAATGATGAAATTCCCAAAAGAGTATCCTGGGAAAAGGTACAGGGTATTGAAAGAATTTCAGGCAGCACAAGTATTACAATGTCGCACTCATGAAGTTTCATCTCTAAGACCATCTCACAAATCTTTTTAGATGAATATGAATGGTGGTTGTAGCAACCATGGGATTTTATTCCTAGCCTCTGATTAAACCAAAGCTTATATTTGAAACAATGTAGGAAGTCCTGATGCCAGCACAGTTACGTCTGAATGAGATTAGATCCAGGTTGCAACAGGTTCTCCATGTATCTATCAATGGATGAAAATACGACAAAATGATGAGATGAGGGTTATGAATTCCCAAATATGTGTCCTTCCTACTTGTTTTGGATATCTGAGTAGCCATACTAGAAAGTGACAGCAAAGATAACAGCTTTTGGATTGTTGGTGATTACTTTAGTTATCTTTTAATGGTCTAGAATGGGTAAATGTCACTCTACATCATGTTAGCATGAACAGTAATTTCTGTGAACTCAGATATTTAGGCATTCCCATCATGTAGTTAATGAATGTAATAAAAGTTATGCCAGTAATATTTTTTGGTCTCATAATGTCACAACATACATTTGTGTTTACAGATTATCTTAAAAGAAAAATGGGAGTGAAGAATGGTTCTTTGGTGACTGAATTCATTCTACTGGGATTGACAAATGACCCTGATCTGCAATTACCACTGTTCTTACTGTTTCTGTTAATATATACAACCACAGCACTGGGCAATTTGGCTTTGATCATTTTAATTGTGCTTAATTCTCACCTTCACACCCCCATGTACTTTTTCCTCTTCAACTTGTCTTGCATTGACCTCTGCTATTCCTCTGTGATTACACCCAAAATGCTGATGAACTTCTTAGTAAGGAAGAATGCTATCTCCTACAATGGATGCATGACCCAGCTGTATTTCTTCTGTTTTTTTGCCATTTGTGAATGCTGTGTTCTGACATCAATGGCTTATGATCGTTATGTGGCTATCTGTAATCCACTTATGTATAATGTTGCTATGTCCCCCAAGGTGTGTTCCTATCTTATGTTTGGTTCATACATAATGGGATTTTCTGGTGCCATGATTCATACTGGATGCATTTTAAGACTGACCTTCTGTGACGGTAATATCATCAATCACTATTTCTGTGATCTTTTCCCTTTGCTGCAGCTCTCTTGCACAAGCACTTATGCCAATGAAATAGAGATTCTTATTGTAGGGGGGAAAGATATCATTATACCCAGTGTTATCATCTTTACCTCCTATGGCTTCATCCTCTCTAACATCCTTCAAATGAGATCCACTGCAGGCATATACAAAGCCTTTAGTACCTGCAGCTCCCACATTCTTGCTGTTTCTCTATTCTTTGGATCATGTGCATTTATGTATCTCAAACCCTCCTCAGCTGGATCTATGGATCAGGGAAAAATATCTTCTGTCTTTTACACCATTGTGGTTCCCATGATGAACCCTTTAATTTACAGCTTGCGAAACAAGGACGTCAAAGTTGCCCTGAGAAAAACCTTTCACAGGAGGAGTTTTTGAACAAATTAAAATGTTTAGCACTATAGTTTTGTCAATGAGCAATTTTATGGCTAAAATAAAAACCACATTTTGATTTATCTTTTTAAAAAATTGATGATGGGTAGAATATTGAGATATATTTGTTCTTCCAGTGTTTTTTGGTATAAATTTCTTTTAATTTTATACTGCTTGCAAATTCTTTTTTCTTCATTGTAACTAAGAATAACAGTAATTAATTATACCTCTTTTGTGATTGTCCTTATGGGATGTATTCCCAAAATTTAAAAAAAAGTATCTGTCAGTAGTTATGTAAAGTACTCCTTCATTGTCCATGTATCTAGTAGCTAGATGATTCTCTTTCGTCTATGTAATAAAGTGTGAAGCAGATTTATTTTTACCCTTTCTTGGGCACCAGTTTGTCCCTTTTTATATAAGTGCTTAAGGATCCATGTGTTTTTATTAACTGGCTATTCAATACAACCTACATGTGAGCTGTAAATAATATGAAATTGACATTCTTATGTCAGTCAGTTATGTTATATTTATTTCATAAATATTAACTAATTGTATGAGTAATTTATTAAATATAGATATGCTGTATACAACATTACAGATTATACTTCCTCTCCACTCTTCCTAAAGCTTTGATAAAATTTTATCCTTAAATAATCTCATCTATCAGAAGATTAAAGAATGATTGAACATGTACATGGGGTCTTTGATTTATTTGATTTTTGTGCAATGTTATAGCCTTGGTGTTAGTTTAATTTTTCTACTTTGGGCACTGGGTTTTTTTGCCAGCACCATTTGTTTTAGGATGCCATCTTTCCTTGAGTATTTTAATAAGACTTTCAAAAGAGTACTAGTGTTATTTATAACAGTTCATGCTCCCTTCTCTACCCCACCCTCTGCTGTCATCCCATTTGACCCTTCATGTTCCATTATTCCCCTTTTACCACTTTATATCACTACTTTCTAGGTCTGATCCATTGAGAAATAATTTCTTCTTTATTTGAAATTTAAATAATTTATTAGATAATTATAGTCATTAATAAGTGCCATGTCTGCTTTAGAAGTTTTTGAAGAATATAATCTTCCTGAATTACAAATCAGTATAGCAGTTTCTTTGACTTGTATATGCTCACCTATAAATGCTCTGTTCTGCAATTGTCATGTTGGTCAAAATTCAGTCTTTCCTCTTGAGAATGCCCAACTGTGTTATAAACTCTATCATTTACATTATGCTGTGTGTTCATTTTCTGAGTTAGGACTACTTTCTATGTTAGGCACATCTTTTACACAATGTCTCCTTGTTGTTAAAGCAGGTTTTAATATTGAGAAAGACAGAGAACGTCTCAAATAATGGCCTAAAATCAAGCTCCAAGATTAATTAAGTTCAGTCAGCATTTTTACTTTCTATGCTTCCCTATTTGTATTCCTTAGAGACATCACCACACATTTTTTCCTTCTAATAACTTCTCCCTTCTAACATACTGCCAGGAAAATTTAGGCTCAGTGATGATCAACTATTCACACCCTCTGTTCTAATGAGAAGAATCAAAGGCTTTCTAAGTCTCTGGTGTTTTTAATTTTTTTAAATTTATTTTACACCCCAAATGTCACTTCCCTCCATCCTGTTTTCCATTTTTTCTTCACCTTGCCTCCATTTGCCCTGTACTCTTTTCACCCAGAAAGGGACAGCCTTCACATGGGCATCAGTAAAGTATGGCATATCAAGCTACCATAAGACCAAACACCCATCCCCCTCTATTCAGTCTGAGCAAAGCAATCCCATATGAGGAAGAGGTTTCTTAAAGCCATTAAAAAGACCAGGGAAAGCCTGGCTTCCATTGGTAGGAGGTCCCACAAATACGCCAAGTTACACAACTGTCGCATGTATGCACAGGGCCTAGGTCAGTTCCATTCAGGCTCTCTTAGTTCACACTCTGTGAGTTCCCATTCCCATGAATCAAGCTAGCCTAGCTCGCTCTTCTTTCTTCCTTTCTTTCTTTCTTTCTTTCTTTCTTTCTTTCTTTCTTTCTTTCTTTCTTTCTTTCTTTCTTTCTTTCTTTAATTTTTTATTGAAAAAAAATTTCCGCCTCCTCCCACCCTCCCATTTCCTTCCTCCCACTCCTCTCCCCCTTCCCCCACTCCTTTCCCCCTCCCTCTCTAGTCCAAAGAGCAGTCAGGGTTCCTGGCCCTGTGAAAAGTCCAAGGTCCTCTCCCCTCCATCCAGGTCTAGGAAGGTGAGCATCCAAACTGGCTAGGCTCCCACAAAGTCAGAACATGAAGTAGGATCAAAACCCAGTACCATTGTCCTTGGCTTCTCATCAGACCCTCATTGTCCGCCGTGTTCAGAGAGTCCGGTTTTATTCCATGCTTTTTCAGTCCCAGTTCAGCTGGCCTTGGTGAGCTCCCAATAGATCAACCCCACTGTCTCAGTGGGTGGGTGCACCCCTCGTGGTCCTGACTTTCTTGCTCATGTTCTCCCTCCTTCTGCTCCTCATTGGGACCTTGGGAGCTCATTCTGGTGCTCCAATGTGGGTCTCTGTCTCTATCTCCATCCATCGCCAGATGAAGGTTCTATGGTGATATGCAAGATATTCATCAGTATGGCTATAGGATAGAGCCATTTCATGTTCCCTATCCTCAGCTGCCCAAGGAACTAACTGGGGACATCGCCCTGGGCACCTGGGAGCCCCTCTAGGTTCAAGTCTCTTGCCAACCCTACGATGGCTCCCTTAATTAAGATATATACTTCCCTGCTCCCATATCCACCCTTCCTTTATCCCAACCATCCCATTTCCCCAAGTTCCCCTCATTCTCCCCTTCTCACTTGTCTCTCCCCATCTCCCCTTACCCCCATCCCATCCCACCCCACCCCAAAGATCCCAATTTTTTGCTCGGCAATCTTGTCTACTTCCAATATCCAGGAAGATAACTACATGTTTTTCTTTGGGTTCACCTTATTATTTAGCTTCTTTAGGATCGCAAATTATAGGCTCAATGTCCTTTATTTATGGCTAGAAACCCATTATGAGTGAGTACATCCCATGTTCATCTTTTTGGGTCTGGATTACCTCACTCAGGATAGTGTTTTCTATTTCCATCTATTTGCATACAAAAATCAAGATGTCATTGCTTTTTACCCCTGAGTATACTTTAATATGTATATATTCCACACTTTCTTCATCCTTTCTTCCATTGAAGGACATCTAGGTTGTTTCCAGGTTCTGGCTATTAGAAATAATGCTGGTATGAACATAGTTGAACAGACACTTTTGTCATATGATAGGGCATCTCTTGGGTATTGCTGGGTCCTGGGGTAGGTTGATCCCAAATTTCCTGAGAAACCGCCACATGATTTCCAAAGTGGTTGCACAAGTTTGCATTCCCACCAGCAATGGATGAGGGTACCCTTTCCTCCATAACCTCTCCAGCAAAGGCTATCATTGGTGTTTTTGATTTTAGCCATTCTGACAGGTTTAAGATGATATTTCAAAGTTGTTTTGATTTGTATTTCCCTGATCGCTAAGGAGGTTGAGCATGACCTTAAGTGTCTTTTGGCCATTTGAATTTCTTCTGTTGAGAATTCTCTGTTCAGTTTAGTGTCCCATTTTAATTGGGTTAATTAGCATTTTAAAGTCTAGTTTCTTGAGTTCTTTATATATTTTGGAGATCAGACCTTTGTCTGTTGTGAGGTTGGTAAAGATCTTCTTCCAGTCAGTAGGTTGCCTCTTTGTCTTAGTGACAGTGTTCTTTGCTTTACAGAAAGTTCTCAGTTTCAGGAGGTCCCATTTATTTAATGTTGCCCTTAATGTCTGTGCTGCTGGAGTTATACGTAGGAAGCGATCTCCTGTGCCCATATGTTGTAGGTTACTTCCCACTTCCTCTTCTATCAGGTTTAGTGTGTTCAGATTGATAATGAGGTCTTTAATCCATTTGGACTTGAGTTTTGTGCATGGTGATAGATATGGGTCTATTTTCATTCTTCGACAGGTTGACATCCAGTTGTGCCAGCACCATTTGTTGAAGATGCTTTCTTTCTTCCATTGTATACTTTTAGCTCCTTTATCAAAAATGAGGTGTTCATAGGTTTGTGGGTTAAAATCTGGGTCTTCTATTCGATTCCATTGGTCGACTTCTCTGTTTTTATGCCAATACCATGCTGTTTTCATTACTGTAGCTCTGTAATAGACTTTGAAGTCACGGATGATAATGCCTCCAGAAGTTCCTTTATTGTATAAAATTGATTTGACTATCCTGGGTTTTATGTTTTTCCATATAAAATTGATTATTGTCCTGTCAAGATCTCTCATCACAAAGCCTAGCTCTTTCTTAAGAAATAGAATTTGGCTACTGGCTAGACCAAGTCTATGTCTTTAGCAAACTTCAAACTCAAGTTTCTAAGTCTCTATCTTTAACAAACCACTTAGACACTTTCTCCCTAAGCTTAAGATAACTTCTTAATACCATAATCCCAGGCTACTCAGATTCTAGAAAGGGCTTTGTGCTTCTAATCTGTTACCTTGGTTTCTCTTAATGTTTTGTACTGTTATTATTACAGTTGTTTGCTTCTGTTCATATGTCAAACTAGTGTTGCTTTCTAAATTTTTTTTACATTTTGAACAATAATTCTTAGTGTTCATTGGTATTCATTAAGAGGATTTTTGTCCCCTGTTGTCAGAGATATATCAATGTCTTTGTTGTTTGCCACTTATTAGAAATATGTTATATTTTAAAATTGAGTGTTGTATGTATGCTCAACCTTAGAATAAAATGATTAGCCTTGTCAAATTTACCTTGTTTTCACACAGGGTTTCTGCATCAGCACCTGTGTTGTCATATTTTGTTGTTGTCAGTGATAGACAAATAGAGTCTCATGTATGCTAATCAAGACTTATACCACTGGCCTATACTTTAAGGTTTTGCAAATTTTTATTATAATTTATTTGAAATTATTATTTATTGTCTAAAAGAGATTTTAAAATAATAAAACACTTATAATTGTCCATTAAGTCTTATGTCTTATTTTTATAAAAACACAGATATATTTTCAATTCCTAAACTTATTTAAACTTTTGGTTTAATTTCTTTTTTTAATTTTTTTTGTTTCAGTTTTTATGACATTGGAGACAAGAACTTGATTGTACCTAAAGTCTTTCCTGAAGCTTGTTTCGTAACCCAAAGAAATTTTAAACTATACCTACTGCTTCAGACTTCCCATTCCTTGATTTGTGTTCTACCCTAGAGAGATAAACATGAGGTTTAATAAATGTGACTCAGTATATTAAACAATTTAGAAGATATGGATGCCCATAAATAGCTCCAGAGGTACAAATATTTAAAGACATGATTTAAGAACAAAAGAATAAAAGCAAAGTATGAATGGAGCGTGACAGAATAACTGGACCATTCATTTGGCAACTCAGGGGTGTTAAAATATACATAAAATATTCATTCCTGAATCACCACACCAGAAATTCAGTGAGTGGTTGCATTCTAACCTACCTCAGGTAAATTCTTCTTTGTCTTGTAGTCTTGGAAATGAGTAAGTCAACCTTTGTCTTGAGATGAAAAATACATTTGGCATAGAATATTTTAAATTAATGATAACTAAATCAGAAATGACTAGTTCTTAAAGCCAATGGGATATATATTCATTATAACTGGAGGTTTCTCTCTTGCCCACCAGTCCTGAATAACCACTCTGAAGCTTAATAGTAATTTCAAGATGTTTAGCCTATTAGGTCAAGCTTATTATTAACTAGCTCTTAGAACACAAATTAAACCATTTCTGTTATTCTATATTTTACCAGAAGGCTCATGGGTTTTTACAGCATATCTTGTTTCTCCGATTATTGCTCACATCTCTCCGACTTTGCCCTTTTTCATCATGCATCTGTTTGGATTTCCTGTCTGGCTCCGTTCTGCCTGGCTGTTGGCCAAATCAGATTCTTTATTTACCAATGGTAATAAAACATATTCTCAGAATTCAGAGAAACATTCCACATCAGTTTATAGCTGAAATTTCACATTTTTTCATTGTGCATGAATTTACTGTAACTAGTTTTATGATTTTTCTATTTATTCACCACAATTCTATTGAAGACATGACCTTTTTATAAATATTATAATTATAAATATTGTTTATAAATTATAAATATTGTTTAATGAAAATGCATAAATTAGTAGCATAGCTTATATTAAAATTCCATGGACTCTATATTTTTTCTAAATTGTGTATAAATGTGGATGAACCCATCTATAAAGTGCTACATGTAAGAACAAATCTGGAAACTAAATTAGAAATGTCACTTAAAAACTGAAATGACCGAGCAATGATGTAAAAGTTTAAACATGTCTTGGGAGATCTCGGAATGTTGATTAATGTGAGAGTTTCTGCTTGGTATCAATGACTTTCTGAAACTAATCTTTAACACTGAAGGCAAAACACATCAACAAATTATTTTCATAAAATTATTTTGGTAACTCTCAGGATAGATAATATATATATTATCTAAAAAATGACAAGATAATAGAGAATACTGGGAATAGAATCTGTACAAACTTCTATTTGGGTTGGAGGAACAATGATAAGAGGAAACATCACAAGAGATTTCCCTTAAGATACGAAGGTTATTGAGATACAGGGTTCAATGTTGGCTCAAGCACAGAAATACAGTCCCTAAAGAGAAATGAATGTAATTCTTCAATGCCAAGTCTCTAAAGAACAGAAGGTACATTCCAATCTAGCATATAAACATCATTACCTCTTGTCTCTTCTTTTTTATATCTGGTGTCTGTATCCTGAGAGGAGATTGTGAAAACCTCTTCCTTGTTCATAGCCTAGTATTTCATGCTAGTGGATTATGCAAACTTTCTGGTGTCTCATCTAGTGGTAAGTGTGATAAAAAGAAGATACCACTTCAAATTATTGGCAACTCCAGGGTATATAAAAATTAATTTTGTGTTATATAATCTTATAATCAAAAGTTTGAAACCACGTGATATTTATAAAGCTCCATGACACAACATTGGTGTGGGAATGAATTAAAACCCTTTCTTTCATGATGAGGTAAACTGAAATTTATTTATGGTGGCATTTTGTTTTTTCTTTAACATCCTTATATGTTATATCTAATATTAAAAATATGACTTAACTATTTGGACCAATTTTTTGGTGTGAAGTTGTCCAAAATGAAATGTATTCATAGGAATGTACGAACAGATAATGATAATTAATTTTTTTGTTAGAAAATCAAAGCACATGCCATTCTTAACTACTTTAATTATCGAAATTAGTCTTCCAAACTTCACTATGTTTCTCATTTGAATCCTTTTCTAATTTAACTGTCAGCACCTGCTTTCTAATTTCCTGGGACCTAGGCAAAAATGTTCTATCTTCTGTTGATGAGTATATTTTTTATATTGTACACATAGGTGATGCACTGTTTCTGTTTAGTGTCTTATTTGATTTCTTGAAGTAGCGTCATACTGATTCACTGGAACCTCACGAATATCCTTTCATTAAATATTATGCAGTTTTAAGAATAGAACGAAATTGTCAGAATATTCTGGAAAAAACATCATGGAGTGTTGAAAGATTCAGAGGTTAGAAGACAGAAGTTATACAATGAAGCATTCAGTAAATTACTTATTGAGGGCCATCATTCATATCCTTCTAGCACAACTCTGGCTAAATCAAAACTAGAGTTTAGATTTGAAACAATGTTCATTGTCCTGATGTCACCACAGTTGTATCCAGATGGCGTACTCCAAGTTGTCACAGGTTATACATGTATCTGTCCAGTGCTGAAACAAAGACAAGATGAGATGAGGGATGGAAAACTTCCATATCTCTTGCCCCCTCTTATAAGTATATCTGAGTAGTCAAGTAGGAAATGACAGCAATGGTCATGGCACTTTAGACCATGGATAGTTAACTTTACTCTATTTATCCTTTTAAGCAATAATCTGGGAGAATATTATGCTTTATCATGGTAGCATGAACTGCAAATTCTATGAATACAAATAAGTACTTGTAGGCATTTCCACCACGTAATTCACAAGTGTGATATAAACTGTGGCAGTAATTGTTATGGCTTTATAATGTTACAATATCCTTCTGTGTTTACAGATTATCTTAAAGAAGAATGGGTCTGGAGAATGATTCTTTGGTGACTGAATTCATTCTTCAGGGATTGACAAATGACCCTGATCTCCAATTACCCCTGTTTTCACTCTTTCTTCTAATATATACAACCACAGTACTGGGGAACCTGGCTTTGATAACTTTAATTTTGCTGAATTCTCACCTCCATACCCCCATGTACTTTTTCCTTTTAAACTTGTCCTTCATTGACCTCTGTTATTCCTCTGTAATTACACCCAAAATGCTGATGAACTTCTTACACAGGAAGAATATTATCTCTTATGTGGGATGCATGACCCAGCTGTATTTCTTCTGTTTCTTTGCTGTCAGTGAATGCTGTGTTTTGACTTCAATGGCCTATGATTATTATGTGGCTATCTGTAATCCACTCTTGTATAACATTTTTATGTCCCCCAAGATTTGTTCCTATCTTATGCTTGGTTCATATACAATGGGATTTTCTGGTGCCATGATTCATACTGGATGGATGCTTAGACTGACCTTCTGTGACAGGAACACCATCAATCACTATTTCTGTGACCTACTCCCTTTATTGCAGCTCTCCTGCACCAACACCTTTGCCAATGAAATAGAGATTATTATTGTAGGAGGGATAGATATTATTGTGCCCAGTGTCATCATCTTTACCTCTTATGGCTTCATCCTCTCTAACATCCTTCAGATGAGTTCCACTGAGGGCAGATCTAAAGCTTTTAGCACCTGTAGCTCTCACATAATTGCTGTTTCCCTATTCTTTGGTTCAGGTGCATTTATGTATCTTCAACCCTCCTCAGCTGGATCTATGGATAAGGGAAAAAGGTCTTCCATTTTTTATACCATATTGATTCCTATGATGAACCCCTTAATCTATAGCTTGAGAAACAAAGATGTTAAAATTGCAGTGAGAAAAACTTTTAGCAGGAGGATATTTTGATTAAATATCAATATGTTCATCCCTATAGCCATGTTATTGGGAATTTCTGTGGCATTAATCAAAACCACAGTTTTATGTTATTTTTAAAAAATCTGATCATTAGTAGACTACTGGAATATCTTCATTAAATATAAATTCCCTTCAATTATATATGATTGGCAAACTCTTCTTTCAGAATTTTAACTAACATAACAGTAAGTAATTAAATTTTTTATCATTATGGAATGTATCCTAAAATAAACAAATGATCTGCCAGTTGTCATATGAAGCCATACTACCTTGGTCATGTATTCTTTGGCAAGATGGTTCTCATCTGTCTTTGTACGAAAGTGTGATCAGATTGTATTTTATACTTCATTGAGCTCACTGTGTCCCTTGGAAATCCCAGTTCTTCCCAACTAAGATATTTTTATTAACTAGCTATTGCTTACAACACATATTATAGCTGTTAGTAATATACATTTGACATTTTATGTTACGTTGTTATATATATTTTATAAGATAAAACTGAAGAACTTTGAGGAATATAGGAATTATACTATATAGTATTGTTTTATATTAATATATGTTAAGAACATTAATGACTGCACTTTACCCCCACTCCTCGCAAAGCTTTTGGGGAACTTCTCACCCTTAATAAACATAGTCTAAGAGCACCTTAGAGGATGATTCAAATGTGGACTTATTTTTATTTTGGAGATAGACTGAGTACAATGGCAGAAGCAATTTGTAGTTGAAGCTCTATGTCGGAAGAAATTTGCTAAGAAACATATAGGCAAATGGCATGATATATTCTCTTTTCTTTTATAAAAGGTCCTAAAAATATTTAAGAATATGAGAATTTTATGATTATCATAGTGACTAATGGTATGTAATATCAAGAAACTTATAAAACAAAAAATTTCTATGTGGCGATAATGCTTATACACAACTAAATCACCTTTTTCTTTGATGGATCTCATGTATTATTGGTATGTGCAATTTAAGAAATTGAAAGCTCTTGATTAAGGTCAAAGATAAGAATAATTTGAAAGTACATTTTTATGTATAAAATAAACTGACAAAATATCTCAGAGAGCAATGCAATGATAATATTTTCTTCTTAGAGAAATGGGCAAATATTTTAATGAAAAATTCATAATCTGATATCAGGTGACAATTTTCATGTGTTATATGATAACTTTAGTGATATAATTTTTTTGTCTACTGTTCATTCAATTTTAAGTGCTTGGATGTTTGTTTAAAATATTCTTTACTTGCTTGTTTGATTTTTAGATGTTTTGAAGAAACACATTTATTCTTGCTTTGAAGTGACCATTTGATGTTCCAGTGACTCAAATAACAAATTTTGGCACATTTAGAAAACGTATTTACTTATTTATTTACTTGCTTTTGTGTTTATGAGATTCGTAAATGTGTATTTATATGTATTTTTGTATGTGCATCACTTTTATGCATTATCTTCAGAGGTCAGAATACGATGTTGGATGCTCTGAATCTGAAATTACAGATATTGGTCAGTTATCATGTGGGTACTAGGTATGGAATCCTAGTTCTCTGTGGGAACATCAAGTGCTTTTGACCCATAAGGAATTCCCATTGGGAGCAAATTCTTGTGTTTTTATTAAAAATGTTCTGTTCTCACTGAAGAGCTCAGTTTGCTTGGCAACATCTTTGATTTTCCTCTACATAAAATTTCTAACATTGTTTTATGTATTGACTAAAGTTATGCTTCCCTGAGAATACAGCAATTTTACTATATGGGATACTTTTTAAGCACTCCAGGGTATTGCTGTCCCATGCAGAGTTTATTATTCTTTTTATTATTATTATTACTATCAATAAATTAGATAAGATAGAATTATTTTGTTTGAAGAACAATAAATCAATAAATGGCTCATTCACAATGTCAATAGTATTTATAATCAAAGATTGTTGTCTATTTTCACTTTTTTCCATTATGGATGTATTTATTATAACTAATTTTATGATTTTTTTCTTTTTATCACCACAACAATACAACTGAAGACATGATTTTTTTATAATTTCTATTTTTAAAAATTACATAAATTAGATAAATAGCTAGTATCAATAAATTCCTGGGATCAACACTCTTTCTAAAATGTATATAGACATGGTTAAACTCATCTATAAAGTGTTGCATCTAAGAACTAAACTAGAAACTAAAGGAGAAATGTCATGTAAATATTGAAATGACTTAGAAATGTGACTTGGAATTCTATGGCTGTTGCTCAATGGGATAACTTACACTTGGGTTCAGTAATATTCTGATCTTGATCTTGAACACAGAAAACAAAACACAGCAACAATAGATTAATTTTTGAAAGTGGTTTGGGAACTCTCAGAATAGGTAATAACTTAGGTATTTTGCTGCCATCCATGGTTAAAAAAAGATAAAATAACAAGGAATACTGGGAATACAATCTGGGAATTTACATCAAGGATGGAGGAACAATGAGGAAAGGAAGCAAATAATAGATTTCCCTTAAGATATGAAGATTCCTAAGTGAGTCTGCTTTTATTTTCTAAAGCTTTCAGGTGGGCTATTAAGTCTCCAATGTGTGCTTTCTCCGTTTTCTTTAAGTGGGCACTTAATGCTATGAACTTTCCTCTTAGCACTGCTTTCATAGTGTCCCATAGGTTTGAGTATGTTGAGTCTTCGTTTTCATTGAATTCAAGAAAGACTTTAATTTCTTTCTTTATTTCTTCCTTGATCCAGGTGTGGTTCAGTAGTTGACTGTCCAGTTTCTGTGAGTTCGTAGGCTTTCTGGGGATAGCATTGTTATTGAATTCTAACTTTAATCCATGGTGATCTGATAAGACACAGGTGGTTACCGATATTTTTTTGTAACTGTGTAAGTTTGCTTTGTTACCGAGTATGTGGTCTATTTTCGAGAAGGTTCCATGAGCTGCAGAGAAGAAGGTATATTCTTTGTTATTTGAGTGGAATGTTCTATAGATGTCTGTTAAGTCCATTTGATTCATTACTTCCCTTAATCCTGTTATTTCTCTGTTAGGTTTCTGTCTGATTGACCTGTCCATTGGTGAGAGAGGAGTGTTGAAATCTCCTACTATTAGTGTGTGTGGTTTGATGACTGCCTTGAGTTTTAGTAACGTTTCTTTTACATAAGTGGGTGCTTTTATATTAGGGGCATATATATTCAGGATTGAGACTTCATCCTGGTGAATTGTTCCTGTTATGAGTAAAAAATGTCCCTCTCCATCTCTTTTGATTGATTTTAGTTTGAAGTCAACTTTCTTAGAAATTAGTATGGCCACACCTGCTTGTTTCTTAGGTCCGTTTGCTTGATAAACCTTTTCCCAGCCCTTTACTCTGAGTAGTTGTCTGTCTTTGTGGTTGAGGTGTGTTTCTTGTAAGCAGCAGAATGTTGGATCCTGTTTTCGTATCCAATCTCTTAGCCTGTGCCTCTTTATAGGTGAGTTGAGTCCATTGATATTAAGTGATATTAATGACCAGTGGTTGTTAACTCCGGTCATTTTTCCTTCCTTCCTTCCTTCCTTCCTTCCTTCCTTCCTTCCTTCCTTCCTTCCTTCTTTCTTTCTTTCTTTCTTTCTTTCTTTCTTTCTTTCTGTAGTAGAGTTTGTGTGTTTCCCTTCTTCAAGTTGTGCTGGTGAAGGGTCATTAGATGTCTGAGTTATTGTGGGCATTGTTGGACTCCTTGGTTTGTGATTTTCCTTCTATTACTTTCTGTAAGGCTGGATTTGTGGCTACGTATTGTTTAAATTTGTTTTTATCCTGGAAAATTTTGTTTTCTCCATTTATAGTGAACAAAAGCTTGGCTGGGTATAGTAGTGAGGGCTTGTATCCATGGTCTCTTAGTTTCTTAGTTTCTCTATTACAGAGCCTCAGTATTGAAAACAGCTTGGTATTGGCATAAAAACAGAGAAGTCAATCAATGGTACCGAGTAGAAACCCTGATTTTAACCCTCAAACATATGAACACCTAATTTTTGATAAAGGAGCAAAAAGTATTCAATGGAAAAAAGAGAGCATCTTCAACAAATGATGCTGGCACAACTGGTTGTCAACGTGTAGAAGAATGAAAATAGATCCATATCTATCACCATGCACAAAACTCAAGTCCAAATGGATTAAAGACCTCAATATTAGTCTGAACACACTGAACCTGATAGAAGAAAAAGTGGGAAGTACTCTACAACATATGGGTACAGGAGATCACTTCCTACATTTATCCCCAGCAGCACAGACATTAAGGGCAACATTGAATAAATGGGACCTCCTGAAACTGAGTAGCTTCTGTAAAGCAAAGGACACTGTCACTAAGACAAAGAGGCAACCCACTTACTGGGAGAAGATCTTCACCAACCCTGCAACAGACAAAAGTCTGATCTCCAAAATATATAAAGAACTCAAGAAACTAGACTTTAAAATGCTAATTAACCCAATAAAAAATGGGGCACTGAACTGAACAGAGAATTCTCAACAGAAGAAATTCAAATGGCCAAAAGACACTTAAGGTCATGCTCAACCTCCTTAGCGATAAGGGAAATGCAAATTAAAACAACTTTGAGATACCATCTTACACCTGTCAGAATGGCTAAAATTAAAAACACCAATGATAGCCTTTGCTGGAGAGGTTGTGGAGAAAGGGGCACACTCATTCATTGATGGAGGGAATGCAAACTTGTGCAACCACTTTGGAAATCAGTGTGGTGATTTCTCAGGAAATTTGGGATCAGCCTACCCCAAGATCCAGTAATACCACTCTTGGTAATATACCCAAGAGATGCCCCATCAAATGACAAAAGTATCTGTTCAACTATGTTCATAGCAGCATTGTTTGTAATATCCAAAACCTGGAAACAACCTAGATGCCCTTCAATGGAGGAAAGGATGAAGAAAGTGTGGAATATATACATATTAGAGTACTACTCAGTGGTAAAAAACAATGACTTCTCGAATTTTGCGTGCAAATGGATGGAAAGAGAAAACACTATCCTGAGTGAGGTATCACAGACCCAAAAAGAGGAACATGGGATGTACTCACTCATAATCGGTTTCTAGCCATAAATAAAGGACATTGAGCATATAATTTGTGATCCTAGAGAAGCTAAATAAGAAAGTGAACCCAAAAAAAATCGTAATGTCATCCGCCTGGAGAGGGGAAGTAGACACGATTGCAGGGCAAAAACTGGGAACTTGTGGGTGAGGTGGCATGGGGCAAAGGGGAAATGGGATGAGAAACATGAGAAGGGGAGGATGGGAGGAGCTCGGGGGATTGGGATGGTTGGGATATAGGAAGGGTGGATACGGGAGCAGCGAAGTATATATCCTAACTAAGGGAGCCATCTTAGGGTTGGCAAGAGACTTGACTCTAGAGGGGCTTGCAGGTGTCCAGGGAGATGTCCCCAGCTGGTACCTTGGGCAACTGAGGAGAGGGAACCTGAAATGACCCTATCCTATACTGATGAATATCTTACATATCACCTTAGAACCTTCATCTGGCGATGGATCAAGGTAGAGACAGAGCTCAGTTTGGAGCAACGGTCTGAGCTCTTAAGGTCCAAATGAGGAACAGAAGGAGGGAGAACATGAGCAAGGAAATCAGGACCACGAGGGATGCACCCACCCACTGTGACAGTGGAACTGATTTATTGGGAGCCCACCAAGGTCAGCTGGTCTGGGACTGAATAAGCAGGGGTTGAAACTGGATTCTCTGAGCATGGCGGACAATGAAGGCTGATGAGAAGCCAAGGACAATAGCACTAGGTTTCGATCCTAATACATGAACTGGCTTTGTGGGAGCTTAGCCTGTTTAGACGCTCACCTTCCTGGACGTGGATAGAAGACCTTCGTCTTCACGCAGGGCAGAGAATTTGGACTGCTCTTCAGTATCGAGAGGGAGGGGGAATGGTGTGGGGGGAGGAGAAGAGGAGTGGGGATAGGGGGAGGGGAGTAGGGGGAGGGGGCAATATTTGGGAGGAGGGGAGGGAAATGGGAAACGGGGAGCAGGTGGAAATTTTAATTAAAAAAGAATAAAAAAAATAAAATTAAATTAAATTAAAAAAAAAGATATGAAGATTCTTGGAAGATGCAGTCCCTAAAGAGAAGTTCATGCGTTTCTTAAATGCCAAGTCTCTTAGGAACAAAAGATACATCCTGGTCTAGCATGTAAACAGTATCACCTCATATCTTTTTTTAAATATATATTTGGTGTCTTTGTCCTGAAGTGAGATTGAGAAAACCTCTACTTTGTTCATAGCCAAGTACATCATGCTGGTGAACTATTCTAATTTTCTGGAATCTCATTTGGTGGTAAGTGTGATAAAAAAGACAGCTCTTCAAATGATTTAAAGGTATTTGATAAATTATGACAAATTATTGGTAATTCCATGGTATATGAAAATTAATTCATGTTGTGTCCTTCTAGAGTCGAAGTTTGGGGCTGGTGAGGTGGTTCAGTGGTTAAGAGCACTGGCTGTTATTCCAGAGGATCTGGGTTCAATTTCTAGCATCCACATGCAACTTACAACTATCTGTAACTCAAGTTCCTGAAGATATGAAACCTTCATACCACTTCACACAAAAATATTTAAAAATTACTTAAAAATGAATCAAAGTTTTGAAATCCTTCTAGAGACTCATAGAACCCTATAATCTCACGTGGATAAAGAAATGAGATAAAAAATTTCTCTTATGATTATGTAGGTTGAAATTTCTTTATGACTATGTCTTCATTTTTTCTTAACACTATTATTGATATAGCTCCAATATATATAAATAATAAATTATTGGGGACACAAAGGTTCTTGTATCACAAATAACTGGGAAAACCAGAAATGCTAAGAATGCAGTAATCTCTCTCCAGTGAAGGAGATAAAATAACTGTTTTGTGTTCAGTAGGCAGGGGTTTGATATTATTAGTGACCTGGTGATGTTTTGGCTATCTGTGGAGGCAGAACTCATCCACTGTTTGCTATGAATGCAGACTTCACATAATACTCCAGAATGTCTATTCCAGACTCGTTCTTCCCTGTCTTTCATTTAATATAACCCATCATTATGGGGGAAGTCACATATATTTTATAGTTTGCTGAGTTCTATACCATCTTGTTCACAGACCACACTAGATTCTAGACCTTTTAGCTATAGAACCCACCATCATGGTCACAGGTACTGTGTAAAGGTGATTCTAAAGAGTTATACTTTAAACTTTGTTGTGCACATGAAATTGACGTAATCATTAACTAGAAACCAGGAGTGGGAATGATTGGTGCCTGGAAACCTTTTCCAAAATAGTGCTGTGTATTAAATATGCTGACAATGAACTGGTCAATCTGATCCAGGTTGACAATGTGAATCTGAACCAAAAGTTCATTCTCAAGTCTTTGCAGATAACTGCCTGCACTGTGACTTACAGTGTCCTCCTCAATAAAGGTACATGTTATATTTGCTTTGAAACATTTATTAATTGAAAAGATCGCTAAAATAGAGATTATTCAAACATTTCTTTTCCCTATATAGGCTTGATTTTTGAATATACAGATAGTGGCAATATATTTGAAAATATTTTTTGAACAAAATTGAAGTATACACCATTCTAAATTATTTTAACTTCTTGAAAATTGTTGCTGCAGACTTAACTGGGATTCCCATTTGAATTATTTTTCAATTTAGCATGCAGTGCTTGATTTCCAGTTACCTGCACCCAACCAATGAGTACTCTAGTCTCTCTTCATGATTGTAACTGCTTTTATTGCACACACTGAAGAGGTTATAGCTCTGTTTCCATTTGGTGTCTTGGGTTTTACACTTATGGAGTATCTTGACAGTGAGTCCAAGGATCTCATGAATGTACTTTCATATCAAAGTATTCAATTCTAAGAATCAATGACATTCCAAAAGGGTATCCTGGAAAAGAGATTATAGGTTATTACAAAAGTTTCAGGAGACAAAAATATTGCAATGTCTCACTGATGAGGCATCACCTTGATGGCCAACTCTCAAATATTTTTATATTAATACATTTTCTTGTAGCAACCATTCCAAGACTCTGATTATCTCTAAAGTTTATATTTGAAACAATGTTGTAGGTCCTGATGCCACCACAGTTATATCTGGATGAGGTTAGATCCAGGTGGCAAGAGTTTCTCCGCTTATCCACCAATGGCTGAAACTATGACAAAATGATGAGATGAGGGTTGAGAATTCTCACATACATTTCCTGCACAATCTTATTTGAATATCTGAGCAGTCATGATAGAATATGACAACAATGATGACAGCTTTACGGATTGTTGGTAAATACTTTTCTCTGTCTTTTACTGGTCTGGAATTGGTATATCATTTCACAATATGGTTGCATGAACATTAATTTCTGTGAACTTGGATATATAGGGATTCACATCATGTAATTCACAAATATGATAAAAGTTTTGGGAGTAGTTGTTTTTGGTCTCATATTATAACAATATTCTTTTATGTTTACAGATTATCTTAAAGAAAAAATGGGTCTGGAAAATGGTTCCTTGGTGAATGAATTCATTCTACTGGGATTGACAAATGACCCTGATCTGCAATTACTTACCACTGTTCTTACTGTTTCTATTAATATATATTACCACAGCACTGGGGAATTTGGCTTTGATTGTTTTAATTGTGCTTAATTCTCACCTTCACACCCCCATGTACTTTTTCCTCTTCAACTTGTCTTGCATTGACCTCTGTTATTCCTCTGTGATTACACCCAAAATGCTGATGAACTTCTTAGTAAGGAAGAATGTTATCTCCTACAATTGATGCATGACCAAGCTGTATTTCTTCTGTTTTTTTTTGTGAATGTTATGTTTTGACATCCATGGCCTATGATCATTATGTGGCTATCTGTAATCCACTCTTGTATAACATTACCATGTCCCCCAAAGTTTGTTCTTATCTTATGCTTGGTTCATACATAATGGGATTTTCTGGTGCCATGATTCATACTGGGTGCACTTTAAGACTGATCTTCTGTGACAGTAATAGCATCAACCACTATTTCTGTGATCTTTTCCCTTTGCTGCAGCTCTCTTGCACAAGCACTTATGCCAATGAAATGGAGATTCTTATTGTACGTGGGAAAGATATCATTGTAACCTGTATCATCATCTTTACCTCCTATGGCTTCATCCTCTCTAACATCCTTCAAATGAGATCCACTGCAGGCATATACAAAGCCTTTAGTACCTGCAGCTCCCACATTCTTGCTGTTTCTCTATTCTTTGGATCATGTGCATTTATGTATCTCAAACCCTCCTCAGCTGGATCTATGGATCAGGGGAAAATATCTTCTGTCTTTTACACCATTGTGGTTCCCATGATGAACCCTTTAATTTACAGCTTGTGAAACAAGGACGTCAAACTTGCCCTGAGAAAAACCTTTCACAGGAGGAGTCTTTGAACAAATTAAAATGTTTAGCACTATAGATTTGTTAATGAGAATTTCTATTACTTTAATCACAACCACATTTAATCTATTTTTTAAATTGATCATTAGTAGAATATTGGGATATTTTTGTTCTTCCTGACGATTTTGATTCTTTGATTTTTTTGCTACTGGCAAAATTTTCTTTTATCATTTTAACTAAGAATAACAGTAACTAATCAAACCTCTTTTATCATTGTCATCATGGGATGTATCAAAAACATAACCAATCTGATGTGGGAGTGTCATATATCCATTGCTTTCATTGGTTAATTAATAAAGAAACTGCTTGGCCTGATAGGTTAGAACATACGTGGGTGGAGTAAACAGAACAGAATGCTGGGAGGAAGAGGAAGTGTGTGCAGACGCCATGCCTCTCCTCTCCAGAGCAGACATGACGAAGCAAGCTGCCAGGTCAGACATGCTGAATCTTTCCCGGTAAGACCGGTGCTACACACATTATTAGAAATGAGTTAGCAAGATGTGAAAGTTAGCCAGAAGAGGCTACATATAATGGGCCAAGCAGTGTTTAAAAGAATACCGTTTCCGTGTTATTATTTCGGGGCATAAGCTAGCCAGGCGGCCAGAAGCTGGGTGGCAGGAACGCAGCCCGCAGCTCCCTCAACTCCAATCATCTGCCAATAGTTATACAAAGTACTCCTTCATTGTCTATGTATCTAGTCGCAAGATGGCTCCCATTCATCAATGCAATAAAGTATGAATGATTCATTTTCAATCTTTCATGGGCATCATTGTGTCCTTTCTTTTTTTTTTTTCCAAGGTGAAACTTTTTATTTCAAATAGGTACATATCTATATACAACTGTGAGGAGTTTGATCCGTGGCTTTTTATGCAGTTTTCCCCAGTAGAATATCTTTTTTTTTCATATGAAAAGAGAATTAAATTTTAATTCACAGAACTATCATGAATATTCACTAAGATATAACACATGACATAACTATAAGGGCTAATATTATCTTTTAAGATTTAATTACTTAAAGAGCTTAAGAGATCTGTAAAACAAAAATGCCTCTCACCTGTTATCTCCACTTGCCCACGGAAAGAAGAACCTGTAAATCCCACTTGCCCATCGACAGAATACTTTCTAGAATGCTGGGGACTGTTGTTCATATAAGATAACAATCTATGTGCTTGTATTTTCACTTTTTTCTTTTCTTCTTTTTCTTTATTTTATTCTTTTTTTAATTAAAATTTCTGCCTCCTCCCCGTTTCCCATTTCCCTCCCCCTCCTCCCACACATTGCCCCCTCCCCCCACTCCCCCCCTTTCCCCACTCCTCTCCCCTCCCCCCATTCCATTCTCCCTCCCTTGAGGTTCTTAATGCAAGTGCTTGATTACCCAGGTGTTTTCATTAACTGGCTATTAAATAAAACCTACATTGCATCTGTAAATACTATGCAATTGACATTATTATGTCAATCAGTTATGTTATATTTATTTCATAAATATTATCCAACTAATATTATGAGTAATGTATTATATATATGCCATCTATAGCCTTAGGGATTATAAATCCTCTCCACTCTTCATAAACTTTGATAGAATTTTTATCCTTAAATAATGTCATCAATCAACAAGTTGGAGAATGTTTGAAAATGTAGATCAACTGTTATTTTTGTGAGTAGAGTGAAGACAGCTTTAGGAGCTAATGTAATTAATAGTAATTGAAACATAATTGGTGGATTCTTATGCCAATTCTAGAATGTGTAATGATGAGCAGTTCTACAAAATCATGAATGAATCTCTATCTTTGTTTCTTGTTAAACTGGATTCCTTAAGCATCTAAAATCCATTTATGTGTTACTGCATTTTTATTTTTTGAGAAATCTCTCTACTTTTTTCCATAGTTACCTTTCCTGTTGTGGAGCAGAATGTTGTTATTTAATCTCAACTTTCCTATTGTTTATTCTCTATTTTTCTTTATTATACCCATTATTGGTTAGATGAGATTGTATAACAATGTAGTTTTGATTTGGAATTGATGGCTACAGGTGTTGAATTGTGTTTGTGTGCCTGCGTGTGTGTATTAACCTCTGACACTTATTATTTCAATAAGTTTTCAGTTCTTTTTCACATATTACTTCTTTCAGCAATTAGCATATTTAAGATCTTTAGTATATTCTACAGACTGAGTTCCTGTTAATGGAAGTGCTGGTAAATGCATCCCTCTATTTTATTCATGTTACTTTTACTGTGTAGCAATATTTTTGATGCAATCCTATTCATCATATTTTTGCTGTTGTGGTGGTGTGAAAGAAAATGGCCCCATGGACTCATAGGAAATGACACTATTAGAAAGTGTGATCTGGATGTAGTAGGTGTGGCTTAGGTGGAGGAAGTGCTTCACTAGGTAGAAGGGCTTTGAAGTCTCTGGAGCTCAAGCCTGTCTTCCGGCTCACAGTCTCCTACTACTGCCTGCCAAACAATATGTAGATTCCCAAACTCCTTCTCCATTACCATGCTTGTTGCACACTTGCCATGCTTTGTTCCAAGATGATAATGGGCTAAAGGCAGCTAGTTACTGAATCATTAAATATCTATTAATGAAAAAGTGACACCCATGAATTGGAAAGGAATCAAGGAGAATATTTGGAAGGGTTTAGTAGAAGACAGTGATGGAGGCAAAGATGTAATTATGTTATAATTTCAAAATAAGTAGGCAGCATGGAATAAATTCACCCCAGTAAACAAAATAGCTACAATAAAATAAGATGGCTAGAAAAATTTAGGCAGACACACAGGCAGGCAGGCAGACAGACAGACAGACAGACAGACAGATAGATAGATAGAGAGTTCTTATAATCTCAGAAACCAAAGTTAAAATTACCCATTCAGAAATTAATTTACTCTGTGTCTGTCTTGGAATATTTTACCTTAATTTGCACATTATCTTTAATCTTTCAAATGTTTCAGTACTTTTTTCAAAAATTTCATGTTAATTTTTATTTAGGGGAATAGAGATATACTTCTATTTCTTTGTGTGAATATTTAGCTTTACCAGCCTCGGTGTGAACTTTTGCTATTACTTTTGTGTTTCTAGCTTTTATAAATGTAGAGACAAGATTTTATGTGTCTCAGATTGTTTCAAACTAGATAGCCAAGAATAACTTGATGCCTAATCTTCCCATCACAACCTTCTGAGTGAGAATGTTGCAAGTATTCACCACCATGCCTAAATTCAGCAACAGTTCAATGATTTTTCTTTTTGGTCTGCCATATTTTATGAATCTCCATCTTGAATAAGGTGTCTATAGTTGTAAGATTTTATTTTTGCATCTCATATCCTATTCTACTTATTGATCCATGTGTCTTTTTGGTGGTACTTGTTGTCCCACAAGCTATATTTTTATAGTATAATATGATATTAGGCATCACAATACTATGAACATTGCTCTTTTAGTTCAGAATTGATTTTGTCTTCAGGATCTGTGATTCAATATGAAATTGAATTGCCAATTTTTCACTTTTAATTTTGTTGGTTATTGCATTGAACAGATAGACTTCTTTTAATTAAAAGGCCATTTCATTATAGTTAAGGCTTGCTGACCCACAAACATGGAGGTCCTCCCATCTTCTTCCATCCTTTTGTATCTAATTCACTGGTTATTTTGATATCTTACAGCTTTGGCTTTAGATGACTTTTTCTTTTTTTACATAATTTTTCTAAATGTTCTTCTATTAGAGGATACTGAAGTATAATTGTTTTCCTGAGTTGTTTCATATTAGGTTCATTACTGGGACACACAACTGCCACGTTGGTTAAACTGTTCATCAGATCTGGGTGAGTTTCTCAGGTCTTGTAAGTATGGATCATAATATCTGTTGATGAACGTCTCTAATTTGCTCTTCTTCTATTTGTCTCACTAATATCTTTCTCTTCCCTTATATCAGTAGATTCTAATTACTATACTAAATGAAACCTGAGAGTGGACATCTGGTCTCCTTTTTTTTTTTAATAGAAAATACTTTCAACTTTCCTGTATTCAGTGTGGCACTGCCTATGTCATGTATAGCCTTTACTATTTTCATGTGTGATAATATTGTTCTATCATTTAGGTATTTTATTATGAGGATATTTTTAATATTATTAAAATATTTCTGCATCTCCGTCCATCGCTGGAACCTTCATCCGGCAATGGATGGAGATTGAGACAGAGATCTACATTGGAGCCCTGGACTGAGCTCCCAAGGTCCAAATGAGGAGCAGAAGGAGAGAGAACATGCACAAGAAGTCAGGACTGTGAGGGGTGCACCCACCCACTGTGACAGTGGAACTGATCTATTGGGAGCCCACCAAGGCCTGCTGGACTGGGACTGAATAAGCATGTAATCAAACTGGACTCTCTGAATGTGGCTGACAATGAGGGCTGACTGAGAAGCCAAGGACAATGGCACTGAGTGTTGATTCTAATGTATGGACTGGCCTTGTGGGAGACTAGTCTGTTTGGATGTTCACCTTCCTAGACCTGGATGGAAGGGGGACGACCTTGGACTTCCCACAGGGCAGGGAACCCTGGCTGCTCTTAGGACTGGAGAGGGAGGGAGAGAGGGAGTGGGGGGAGTGGGAAGGAAATGGGAGGAGAGGAGGAGTTGGAAATTTTTAATAAATAAATAAAAAATATATTTCTGTATCTACCTAAATCACATGCTATAAACTTATGCTTTCTATGTGCCATATTCTTTTTTAATAATAATATTTATTTTTACATGATTTCTTTATTGAATCTTTGGGAATTTTTCATTATATACCCCAATACTGATCACTTATGTTCTCTTCTTACCCTCCTGAATAGATACCACAATTAAAAAAAAAAAAAAAAAAAAAAAACTTAAGTAAAGCAAACATACAAACTCACAAAAAGAAATTCTAATAGAACAAAACAATAACAACAAGAAAACAAACAGACAAACAAAAAAGTTTTAGCTTTCATCTGTCATACTGGGTCTACAGTACCTTGTCATTCATTCTGGTGGCATTTAGAGCAACTGTGTGCCATACTGTATACTGTTTTATCCAATCTGCATTACCTGGAATTGTTCATTGCAGTGAGTAATTGGTCTGCTTTAATGCCTCTGGTTTCTGGTAAACTGACATCATGGGATCATTGCCAAAACTGTGTCCAAATATCCCGTGACCACCCTGAGTCATGGAGATATCACAGCTACTGTTCCATAAGACTAGCACCTTCCTGAGCTCCAGCATGCCCTAGATGGAGCAGATATTTGGATGGGCCAACTCTAGGCCCAGCTGTGGGCCTGGGTGATATTTGAGATTGTCAGTCTAGGCCACAAGGATCATGCCCTCAGATATGGGGCAGAGGCAGCTCCCCTAAGTCCATTTCATATGCTTCACCTCTTCCCAGCCCTTAATGAGCGGTGGAACCAGCTCTCCTGAATATGATCACCAGCTCTCCTATGAGGGTCAGAGGTCTCTTGCTGCAACATCCAGCAAGGGGCATAGCTAAGTATCCCATGGCAAGTGAGGGGCAGGACCAGCTCAGCATGACCCTTTGATTTACACATGGTTCCAATGGGCACCTGGGGTGACAAGGCCATAGTTGTAGCAGGACCATGGGCTCAGACATGCATGGCCCTTGGCAGTAGGTTAGGAATGGATTACATCTTAGCTCTGGCTTGAAGCAATGACCATTCATATCAGGATGGCTATGGTGATGGCATGGCCTCCTGATACCAATGAGGCCACAGATTGTCACCATAATCCCAGCTTTTGCTGACAACAGAGACTCTGGCTGTGGTAGGACCACCAACCCAGACAGGGTCCTCTGCAGCAGCCAGGTCTGGATATCATCATTGCTCCAAGTGGTAGTGCAGTTCACTCATATCTGCTCAGCACCAGTGGCAACATGGCTCCCAGACACCAACTTGACCCCATATCTCAAGCAAACACATGACCAATGATGGTAATAGGACCTTGGACATCAACAAAGACCCAGGCTCCAGTAGAGCCATGGACCCAGAAATGGCTCTCAGCTGCAGGTATGGTCGGGATGTTTCTATAGCATTGGTTAGAAGGCTACTTGAATTTGCATGTCCCTGGCTACCACCAACATGGACTCAGGTGCCTGATCTGACCCCAGGTATTCAGTGGCTAACAGACCATACAGTGACCCTGGATGTTAACACAAGTCACTCAGATCTCTATAGCCCTAGCTGCAAAATGGCCCCCAGATTCCTAAAAGGCCACAGGTTGTATCTTAGGCAATGGTCCTCTATGTGGCCCCTGATGGCCACATTGGCTAAGGGCTTCAACAAAGACCCAGGGTGCAGTAGTACCATTAGACCCATACATACTCCTCTGAGCAGCATAGTTCTGAACATCCCCATGGCCTCTGCTGGTGGTGTATACCAGCCAATTCAAGACCATCACAGTGATAGTGCAACCCTTGGGCACAGACATGGCCCCAGGTGGTGGTGACCTCAGTCCTCCACATGGCCCTCATGACAACAGGGGACACTGATATCAACACAGACTCTGGCTGCAGTATGGCCTTGGATTCAGACATGGTCCCTAGCTGCTTCCCTGGCCTGGGCATAACCATGGTACCAGATAGCAGAACATGCTACTTCGATTTGTATGACATCAGATTCAGCATGGCTCCTGGGCATGAACAAGGTCACAGGTGGCTGATCAGACACCAGGAAAGTACATAGTCCTTAATCACAACAGAAGCCACAGTCATTGACTCTGTCCCTAATTGCTCTAGGGTCACAGACCAAGACATGGTCCTCAGAACAGATTTAATGAAAGACAACCTTTGTCTTGGATGACCACTTGTGCCCTGGGTGGTTTCGACAACCTTGGTTCAGCTGTCTCTGTAGATTTCTTTATCATGATCTTGACTTCCCTTTCTCATATATTCCCTCCTTCCTATTTTCAAATGGATTACCTGAGCTTGGCCTTCAGTAATGTGATAAATTATAAGCTTAACTCAAAAAAAGAAATGCTCCTATATACAAATGGTAATTGAGCTGAGAAAAACATCAGAGAAACACCATCATTTACAATAGCCACAAATATAAAATATGTTTAGGTAATTCTAACTAAATAAGTGAAACACCTGTATGACTAGAACTTTAAGTCTTAAAGAAATTAAAGAAGATATCAGAAAATGGAAAGATCTCCCACGCTTTTGGATTGGTAGGATCAACTTAATAAAAACGGCAATTTAACCAAAAGCAATGCACAAATTCAGTGCAATCTACATCAAAATCCCAACACAATTCATCACAGATCTTGAAGGAACAATATTCAATTCAACTTCATATGGACAAATAAAGAACCCAGAATATCTAAAAAAAAAAATCCTGTACAATAAAGAAACTTCTAGAGGCATCACCATCTCTTACTTCAAACTCTACTATAGAGCTATAGTGGGTTGGAAAGTTCTTCTGCATATGTATTGCATTTATTGGTTAGTAAATAAAGCTGTTTCGACCAGTGGTTTAGCAAAATAGAACAAGGCAGATATTCCAAGTAAACAGCGGAGGAAATAATGTGGAATCAATGAGAAACCATGTAGCAGATGAAGGAGATAGATGCCAAAACTTTACCTGGTAAGCCACAGCCACATGGAGACACATAAATTGATAGAAACAGGTTAATTTAAGATATAAGAGTTAGCAAGGAATATGCCTAAGCTAATAAGCCAAGCAGTGTTTTTTAATTAATACAATTTCTATGTGGTTATTTTTGGCCTGGTGATCCAGAAAACAAATGAGCAGTTCCCATCTACGAATTGGTGCCCACTTGGCCATCTAGGTAAGAAAGAGAGAGGGGGAGGAAAGAGAGTATAGATAGTTGTAATATACAATAATACAGACAGTAATAGATTAAAGGAAAGATAATAAAATAAATATAAAGCTTGTAGAAAAAGTAAAAGAGTAAAAAATAAGCCATGTAAAGATAAAAAGTACACAGAGAGTCAGAATTATTTATATTATTGTGTGTTCTTTAATTTTTTTTAAGCTGTGAATGAGCTGAGTACCAAGAGACATTTCATTGTACAGGCTGCTAAGTTAAACCAACTTAATAATTTAAAGGTATCTTGAGTTCAATATCTGGGCCTAAGGACATGTTGCATTGAGAAAATGTTATGCTTTTGTTTCCACAGAAGATGGCAACCTGTGGATTCCTTACAGACTAATGTGGTTTGATGGACCAAGATCCCCAAAAAGATTTCTATGAACTATCAAAATTACTTCACCCAACAAAAATCAGAAACCACTTCGGAGAAAATTATGCACATTACATTTAAAGGGGTATATGTTATAGAGATAAATACTTTATATTGGTATGGATCTTGGATTATTGATAGAAATTTAAGATCAATTTTGTTGTATGCAGTTCATTTAAAAATGTAATGTTTAATAAAGGAATACAGGTTAATAAATAGTCTTATATATATGTGTATACACATATATATGTCAAGTTTCTAGTCATGTTAGTTAAGTTTCTAGATATACAGAGATATATTTCATTAATATAGATAATCTCCAAACATTTCATATATTTCATTAATATAGATAATCTCCAAACATTTCAAAGACCCATGGAATATAGCATTTAAAATATTTTAAGAACTTAAAATTTTTCATGAGAATGAGACATATCTGCTCTTGACAGCACCAACTACTTCAAAAGGAAGATGGACATCTAAGAGGCTCCTTATGGAGTTTGCTAGCCATTTGCATAAGAAACTGGAGATTATCTGGCTCGCTTCAAGAATGACCGGGTGAAAGCCTTGAAGGCCATGGAGATGACTTGGAACAACATGGAAAAGAAGGAGAAGCTGATGTGGATTAAGAAGGCAGCAGAAGACCAAAAACGATATGAGGGAGTTAAGTGAGATGCGGGCCCCTCCAGCTGCTCCGAACTCTTCCAAGAAGATGAAGTTCCAGGGGGAGCCCAAGAAACCTCCCATGAACGGTTACCACAAGTTCTCCCAGAAGCTGCTGTCCAACGGGGAGCTGAATCACCTGCCGCCGAAGGACCTCATGGTAGAGATTGGCAGCTGCTGGCAGCGCATCTCCCAGAGCCAGAAGGAGCACTATAAAAAGCTGGCCGAGGAGCAGCAGAAACAGTACAAGGTGCACTTGGATCTCTGGGTCAACAGCCTGTCTCCCCAGGACCATGCAGCATACGAAGAGTACATCTCCAATAAACGTAAGAACATGACTAAGCTTCGAGGCCCAAATCCTAAGTCCAGCCGGACCACCCTGCAGTCTAAGTCGGAGTCGGAGGATGAGGAGGACGAGGAGGAGGATGACAACGATGATGAGGAGGAAGAGGAAGATGATGAGAATGGGGACTCCTCCGAGGATGGAGGGGACTTTTCTGAGTCTAGCAGCGAAGACGAGGGCGAGGATGGAGATGAGAATGAGGATGACGATGAGGACGACGATGACGACGAGGATGACGACGAGGATGAAGACAATGAGTCTGAGGGCAGCAGCTCCAGCTCTTCCTCTTCAGGGGACTCCTCAGACTCTGACTCCAACTAAGGCTCACCCCCCACCCTGGGCAGGCAGCCAAGGAGAGCCACTGCAGAGCTCCCTCCCCAACTGACCACCTTTGTCTCTCCCTGTGTTCTGTCCTCTGTCCCCTCAGCCTCCCCCACTTTCTTTCTTTCTTCCTTTTTTCTTTTTAAAAAAAAAAAAATCAGTGGGGGTAGGAGGCTGCATGAGCCCAGGCTAGGACTCTGCAGTCTTGGAGCCATCAGCTCCAGGGGTTCTCCAGGAACAGCAACCATCAGACTGAGCCAGCATTGGACCGACCCACCCCATCCCCCTTCTGCACTTGCAGTGCTGACGTGGACAATGGACCAGGGAGTTTGGGGGTGGGAGCGTGTCCTGAAGAGTTTGGTGAGGCCTCTACACCTGCAGCCTGCACCAAGGTGGATGTTCAGGGGAGCTTTTCCTTCCAAGAGGGGCTTGCCGCCTGAACTCCCACATTGAACTGGGGGAAAAGAAGGGTGCTGCCTTCAAGAAAGTGGGCAGTGTCCATGCCCCTCTCCCCTGCAGGAAAGAGCTGCCTGGACCCGTTCATGGGGGAGGGGCAGAGTGTTTTTTATATATGTGTATATATATATATATATTTTTTTTAAGCGCTGAGCTGTCAACGAGACGTTTCCTACCGAAAAAAAAAAAAAAAACAAACAAAAAAACAAAACAAAACTGCTTTTGCCTGGACTGCTTGATGTTATGCTGTATAAACTATGCAGGACCCACAGAAAATGACTGCTAAACTTGCCTAAAGGTTAGACAGTCCTTCAGGGCTCCGGCTTCATGAAAGAGTCTACCAGACATTCTGCAGGGCACAGAAGAAAGTGACCGACAAACTGCCAATATAGGTGGAACTCTCTTTAAATTTTTGTTTCATGTAAAAGTCTGCCGGATACTATGGGCCTATAGGCTGAAGATTGGATGACCCAATGTTAAAGAAAAACTTTGGGTGACTGTACAGGAAGCAAGATGTCTCTGTCACTCTTAGAGTTTTGGAAGTTGCTTACAATGCACTACCTGTTAACTTGGGTAAATTTATTTCCATTTGGGTCTTTGATGGAGTTAAAGAATAGATAGTTATAATTATAGTTTTCATTAGTTAAAATAAAAGATAGAGTAGATATAAATATTGTAACTAAAATTCATGCTTGATAACTGTTTTTTTCATATGTAATTTTACTAAGTTAAAATAAAAACTTCCTTTTTCTTTGAACAGAAAAGTAGAAGTGCTGTGGGAAGTCCTTCTGTATATGTGTTGCTTAAGTTGGTTAAAAAATAAAGTTGTTTCAGCCAGTGGATTAGCAAAATAGAGCAAGGCAGATATTCCAAGCAGACTGAGAAGGAAAGAATGCAGTCAGTGAAAAGCCATGTAGCTGCCGAAAGAGACAGATGCCCAAACTTTACGCCGCCACACTTTACCCAGTAAGCCACAGTCTCTAGGCAATACACAGATTAATAGAAATGGATTAATTTAAGATATAAGAGTTAGCAAGGAATATGACTATACTAATAAGCCAAGTCATGTTTTTTTTAATTAATACAGTATCTGTGTGGTTATTTTGCACAGTTGCAAAATTAATGAGCAGCATCTGTCTCCACTATACTAATAAAAACCAGCTTGTTTATGATATAAAAACAGACAGGAGGCCCAATAAACTAGAACTGAAGACCTGACATAAATCTACACACCTATAAATACCTTATTTTGACAAAAAAGCCAAAATGATGCAATGATAGAAGGAAAACTATTTTAACAAATTGTGCTAGCATAACTAGATGTCAACATGAAGAAAATTCTAAGTACATCCACATCTATTGCCATGCACAAAACTCAAGAACTCAACATAAATCCAGTTACACTGAACCTGTTAGAAGAAAAAGTAGGAAGAATGTTGAGTGTATTTGCACAGGAGAGTTCTTCCCAATATAACATGAGTAGCATTAACACTGAAAGCAACAATCAATAAATGATACTTCCTGAATGAAATGGGACTGAAAACTTCTGTAAGGTGAAATGCCTGGTAAATAAGACAAAAAGAAAGCCTACAGAATGGGAAAAGATCTTCATCAACCCCACATATGACAGAGGGCTGATTTCTAAAATATATGAAGAACTCAAAAAAGTGGTTAATAGGTTCTCATTCAATTTTTATATCATATTTAATAAAAAAACTAATAAATTAATATGGAGTTTTTATATTTTTATTAGAATTATTTTATTATTTCCCTGATTGTTCCTTAATAATCCTCTGGTTTGCTGGGCGGTGGTGGCGCACGCCTTTAATCCCAGCACTTGGGAGGCAGAGGCAGGCGGATCTCTGTGAGTTCGAGACCAGCCTGGTCTACAAGAGCTAGTTCCAGGACAGGCTCCTAAACCACAGAGAAACCCTGTCTCGAAAAACAAACAAACAAACAAAAAATAATCCTCTGGTTTCCACTGGTAGCCTGGATAATATCCCATTTTTATCTCCAATGTCTTTTAAGTTCTGTTTATCTTTTGTTCACTTGGCAGAAAGTTCGACAATGTTTCTACTATTTTAAAACATTAATTATTTTCTTGACACTTAATAGTGCTCTTTCATTTATTATTTTTTGAACTCAGTTCAAATCTTTATTGTGGATTACCTATAATACTTTGCTCTTGATATTTTTCTGGATAGTGAAACATATGATCTTCTGTTCAACTATAGGATAACATGCAAACTTATAACACACAGAAGGTTGGCTGGACTATGTTTCCAACTTTTGTGTGCCAAATTAGGAATTGATTCACAATCATTAGCCTATTGTCTAAAATATATTTTAGATTATAACAACAGGGTATTTATGGTTCACAAAACCTTAAATATTTACTTTCTCTTTTTGGTAAATAAACTAAATCTGACCATTACTGACTTAATGTACCTTTATATTCAAGCTTAATAAAATTATTTTATGTTTCTGCTTATATAATTTGGAGAAAAAATCTTGCTATATATTCTAGGTTTTCTCTGAAACTCATTGCAAATATACTAAAAACCTTCACCTTGCAATTCTTTTACTTCAGCCTTGCTCCTGGTACAGCTAGAAGTATGTGTGACCACAAAAGACTAGATAAGATATAAATAAGTTGAACTGAATGAAACGAACTATTGACAGGACAGTGATATCTTCACAAGCCCCTTTGCAATGACCAGATAACTGAATCATACATGCTTTGGGTACAAACATAAATCTAAGTGAGAAGTTAGATTTCCAGCACACTAGGCATTTTTCTTATAAAACTCATTTAAGATTTGAAATAGATGTATAAATTAACCTCACTTGAACAACCGTTTCCAGATCATTTCTCATCTCAGATGCTTGATATTTGTGTAAATGGAAAATGTATACCTGTAATCTCCCCCATATCTCACAAAATTTCCCGAAATCAGTAATATATAAGGCAGAAATATTCATTCTTTGATTTTAATTTACATACTTGCACAACTCATATTTTCAACTCATGATATATTAATCTGGACACAATTACTTTCTAAATTCAAGAGCACTGCTGACTGTGGCTGATATTTCACTATTTTTCAAGTATAATTATTGTTTTCCTAAAACAATTTCTTATCTTTCACTTAATTATAAAATGATCAGAAAAAATGCATGTACTTTAACCATTCCTATTTTACATAAATGAATATGAGAAACAGATATTTAGTAAGTTGTCTAACTACCCATGCTTCATTCATACTATGATGAGTGTAAACATCATTGTTATATTTAAGATCTAGGTAGTTTTCTTGCTTTGAATATGTACATATTTATTATAAATATTTAGTTGGGGTATGTAGTTGTTTAATTGAGAATGGTCCTCATACAATCATGTGTTTGAAAGTTTGGTTCACATTTATTGGAAATATTCAGAAAGATTAGAAGGTGTGGTCTTGATGAAGAAGGCATGGCCATAGTGGAGAACATGTGTTATGCGATGTGAGCTTGGAGTTTTCCAAAACCCAATCCAGGCTTCATCTTACCTACCACTTGTGGATCAGATGTGATATAGTAGCTATCACTACAGATCTACGCCCACCTGCTAAATGGTCATTGACATACTGTTTATGAACTAATCAATACTCAGAAGCTATAATGAGCCCCCAATAAAATGTTTTCCTTCATAAATGGCTTGGACCATGATTTTCACCTCAACAGTAGTAACCCTAACTAGCTAGTGAAACATAATAAACAGTTATTTTGGAGAGTGGGTGTGATGATGAAAGTAGAGTTGTTACTCAGTAGCAGGAGTGATTTCATGGGGTTGGTCCAGTTCATTGATAATAAATGAAGGAAGAAACATGTTTTTTTTTGTTGTTTTTTTTAAAAAAAAAAAAGACGTATGGATAAATCTCATGAAAGATGATACATTATAAATATTTCCACATTTTTGAAAACTTTGAGTAAAGCATAAAGAAAGTTTGAATGGCATCCTGTGGGATATTACTGTTAAAGATTCACAAACAAAACAAAAGAAACCACAGCAAAAGATTTCCCTTGGAGAAGAAGGTCGATGGGAGATGGGAGTTCAAAATTGCCTTAAGTACAGAAGATGTATCAATCCCTAAGAGAAGATCATACCTAATTCTCTTTGGACATAAAGATATATCACGGACTAGCATGCAGAAGAAACCACCTCATACCATTTTTTTTTATAACTGGCACCTGCTCTAGTCTAGGAAGAGACTGAGGAAGATTCTACTGTAAGTGAACAGGCAAGTGCAGTACAGAAATAAAGTACATAAAATTTTCTGGTGTTTAATCCAATGGCAAGAGTGAGCCCAAGAAAAGCTGTTTATTTTTGATATAATGCTTCAGAGAATTAAGAATTCACATTATACTTTATGAGCAGTATTTCAGAAAAATTTCCAAGAAATGTGAGAAAATAATTAAGTGCCTAAGATTCTTAGAATGCAAGAAACAGTGAGTCTTCCTGCTTAATATCATCCTTTGGGATAGCAAGGCTAGGTGAAAAACACTATTTTCTCTCTTAAGTATGAGAAAGTAAATTTAAAAATATTTCACTTTTTTGAGATTATGACACAATAAAACTATTTTTTCTTCCATTCAAAATCTCCCATATCAACCCCATTCTCTTTGTCAAGTACATTCCCCCCTTTTCAATATATATATAAAATTATATATATATATATGCATGCAAGTATATTATAAATATATAAGCACCACCTGATAAGACTACATGTTATTTGTAAATATGTTTTGAAATTTATGCTAATGCCTGTCTTTTATGTAATTCCTTTCTTGGGACATACTTGAAACTGAAGCAAGTCATGTATAATCTACAAATTTCTTTAAACAATTTTATTCACATGAGATATCCAAAGTAAAGCAAATTCAAATAGACCATATAGACTTGTGATTATGTGTTTGGGTAAACATAACAGACGTAAAATAAGAAGACATTTGTAAAATATAATCAGTTCAGACCCAAGGATATAATAAATCATTATTAAATATTATTCACATGTTGATGACTGGGTCTTCAGACGGTAACCATATTTTGTAACTGAATCATTTTACTCTTTGGTTAGCATCTCTTGACTTTGTCTCCCATCACAATCAAGTGAGTGATTTTAGGACACATGTGTGCTACATGCCTTAGAGAACAAATAATTGTACATTCTCTGTGACATTGTTTTAACGTCTTATTTTTTATCTCCACAGATTCTCTTAGAGAAGAATGTCTCCGAAAAATGGATCTTTGGTAACAGAATTTGTTCTCTTGGGTTTAACAGATAACCCTGACCTACAAATACCCCTGTTCTTAGTTTTTCTAGTAATGTATTTGATAACTGTTCTGGGAAATTTGACTTTGATCCTTTTAACTGTGCTGAACTCTCACCTTCATACCCCCATGTACTTTTTCCTCTTTAACTTATCTTTCATAGACCTCTGCTATTCTTCTGTTGTTTCACCCAAAATGCTAATGAACTTTGTACTAAAGAAGAATATTATCGGTTTTGCAGGATGTATGACTCAACTCTACTTCTTCTGTTTTTTTGTCATCTCTGAATGTTATGTCCTGACAGCAATGGCCTATGATCGCTATGTGGCTATTTGCAACCCACTAATGTATAATGTTGCCATGTCCCCAAAGGTCTGTTTCTATCTTATGCTTGGTTCATACTTGATGGGGCTTTTTGGTGCCACAATCCACACTGGATGCATCTTGAGACTGACCTTCTGTGCTGGAAACATCATTAACCACTACTTCTGTGACCTCCTCCCTTTGATGAAGCTCTCCTGCACCAGCACCCATGTCAATGAGATAGAGATTTTCATTGTAGGGGGAAAAGATATCATTGTGCCTGGCATTGTTGTCTTTATATCTTATGGATTCATTCTTTCTAGTATCCTTCAAATAAAATCTACTACAGGAAGGTCCAAAGCCTTCAACACCTGCAGTTCCCACATAATTGCTGTTTCCTTATTTTATGGATCAAATGCATTTATGTACCTAAAACCCTCCTCAGTTGGGTCTTTGAATGAAGGAAAAATATCTTCTGTCTTCTATACCATTGTGGTTCCCATGATGAATCCTTTAATCTACAGTTTGAGAAACAAAGATGTTATAGTTGCCCTGAGAAAAACTTTGAGCAGGAGAAAGTTGTGATAAGAAACTTTCTTTGTAACAACATTCAGAATTCCAAGATATTCAAGGTATAGCCCTGCCTTATTATCTTATATTTTCAATATAACAAAATAATTTATATTTTTCATTCCATATTTTGGTATGTTTTCTTTGTTTCCACACATTATCATGTATACTTTTGGTATTTATAAATTGTAAGACAAAATTTATCAGTTAAAGCCTTTTTCATGTTATTCTGGAGTTTTCTGAAAAGCAAAAAATGGTTTGCCAGTGATTAAATGAAGTAACTAGGGTTACTGAGCATGGTATTAGACAATGTTGCTTAATTATATCTGTTTGAAATTACTGTTTATTTATGCATATCTTTCACCATTGAATAAATGCAGCTCAAAATGTTTCTTTGTAACATTAGTCATAATTATATTATACAGATATAGCATCATATTTTGATGATAAATTTTATATATATGTGTGAGTACGTGTGTGTGTGTATTGAGCAAGGTTGTAGTGTTTAATGAGATTAGTAGTCCTTAGTGTAGTAAAGCTCATTAAACAATAAATCCAGAACAATCTGTTAATTTTGATATCAAGTTCAGAACATTTTAATATGGACTCAATTTACAACATTTTTAAGATATAATTTCACTATATCAGAATATGAGGTAAATTTTCCCTTTTAGAATTTGGTTGTAGTTTCAACCTGAATATGATACTAATTTTCATCATTTGTTTCTTTTCTTTCTAGTATTTTTTTTTGAGTTTTTGTTTGTTTAGAAAACAATTTAATATCTCTTTTTGGAGGAGGAGGTTGCAGTTCTTGATAGTGCAGCTGGGAAAGGCTGCCTAAAATCTAGAACTGGTGTGTCTTACTATAAGATTTTGTAATGCTTTCTGAAACTTATTGATCTGTTGTCAGTAATTTTTGATGTGATTTCTGTTTGAATGACTGATTATTTTATTTATGAGTTTCTGTTAGGTTCCTTTCAGTATCTTCATATCTTTTTTATTATTATTATTTTTAGTTACTTTAAAAAATACCAATCCAAATTCCCACTTCATTCCCTCCCCCCCTCCCCTCCCACTCCCTCCACACACCCTCCCTGTATCCCCTCCAATCTTAAGATAGGGCAAGGCATCCTGCCCTGTGGAAAGTCCAAGGCCCTCCCCACTATATCCAGGTTGATTGAGCAAGGTATACATCCAAAGAGAATAGGCTGTGTACTATAGACAAATCCCAGTGCCATTGCCATTGGCCCCTCAGTCTGCCCCAACTGTCAACCACATTCAGAGGGACCAGTTTGATCCTCTGCTTGTTCATTCCCAGTCCTGTTGGAGTTGGTGAGCTCTTACTAGCTCAGGCACATTGTCTCAGTGGGTGAACCCCTCAAGCCTTGACTCCTTTCTCATACTCTCCCTCCTTCTGCTCTTCAACTGGACCTTGGGAGATCAGTCCAGTGCTCTGATGTGGGTCTCTGCCTCTGTTTCCATCTGTTGTTGGATAAAGGTTCTATGGTGATATTTAAAATAATCATCAGTTTGACTATTAGGCAAGGCCAGTTCAGGGACCCTCTCCTCTATTGCTTAGGGTTTTAGCTGGGGTCATCCTTGTGGATTCCTGGGAATTTTTCTAGAACAAGGTTTCTTGTTAAACATAAAATGGCTCCCCCAATCACGATATCTCTTTTCTTGCTCTCATATCTGTCTTTCCTCCATTTCAGCTATCCATTCCCTCAAGTTCTCCCCTTCTCCCTTCCTCTTTTCCTTCTCTCCTTCCCTCTACTTTTTCCCCCATGCTCCCAAATTTTGTCAGGTGATCTTGTCTGCTTCCAATTTCCAGGTGGATCTATACATGTTTTTCTTTGGGTTTACCTGATTACTTTAGCTTCTTTGGGATCATGCACTATAGGCTCAATGTCCTTTATTTATGGCTAGTGTCCACTAATGAGTGAGTACATACCATATTCATATTTTTCTGAGCTTTTCTTCCACTCTCTTCATTTTCTTCTCTGATTTCCTTGCTTAGTTGAGTCCTCTGTATGGTCACTCCTTCCTCTGGAAAGTAGTTGATTCTTTCTGGCTTTCAGCTATCTCAGTGTCTTTGTTTTCTGTTATTGGGAATATTCTTAGAGTATCATGGTATTTTGAGGGAGGTTGAGAAACATCTTAGGGTTAAGAATAGACTCAAAAGTAAATTTTGATACATTTTTAGAGTTAAAAAACTCCCAAAATACAAAACCATAAGTCTCAGTAGCTGCCCTGGCAAACAAGAATGGAGAAGAGAATGAAATATAAACCATACTGTTTAAGCGAGATTGAAGTTTAGACACATGACAGATTAGCAGCCACATGACAGAGAGGGAGCTCTAGAGAAAGATTAAAAAGAGAAGCTCAAAATATTGGGGAAAGCTAAAGTTTGAGGGATAACATGCTTAGGAAAGAAAGATTAAAATATTTTCTAAATAGTTTTGAAAAGTTGATATAGACTTGTGAAACTCTACGGAATATCTAGTCAAGAATCTCATTAAAGCACTAATTATTCTACCTAATCCTTAGCGTAACTTACAGTGGACCTCTTTCCTATCAATTGTCTTTTGGCCAGATGTCTGACCGGGACCAACAGGGAGGTCTCCAAACAAGATAAAACATTCTATTCTCTTGATCACAAAGGGTTTTTTTTTTTTTTTTTTTTTTTTTTGCTGTTACTGCTTGTTTTTCTTGTTTGATTTTTGTTGTTGTTGTTTTTAAAATTGACTTTGCTACTACCTAACAATGTGGTTTATTTTTGTGTTTTATGCTTATAATGGGAGAGATGTGTCTTTTATTTTAATTTTCCTCTTTGTTTATTTTATTATGATTTATGGGATTCTTCTTACAGGATAATCTTCACTATAAATTGTTTTCTGTTATATGGTCAAGAATGGAAATAGCTACATGCCTTGCAATATTTCTCCTAGAGTTCTGGGCAGGAGTTGAAGTAGGAAACACTTGCATACATCATTTATGTCTCTGGTAAGACTCAAGTACAGAGCCTTTAGCCTTTGATTGTAGGAAATTGTAGTCATGGGTGGTGGTATGAGGTTATGAAATGAGGAATAATGAGGAAAGGGAACGTTATGAATGAGAGAAAGCACATAGGTTGAGGATATTAGACATTGTAGGGAGACTATTGTAGGTGCTGAAACAAAGAAAAGTGTATTTTGGTGTAGAAAGATAGTCACAAAAGTCATTTCTGATGAGATAAAAGAATACAGTAGCTTAATAATTATAGTTCAACATTACCAGCAGTTTTATTGACAAATGCAAGAAAAAGAATTTATGTATAAGTTTCAAAGTTACCAAAATTAATAATAACCTGAGCTATGTGACATTATGTCAGCATTTCTTTATACAAGAATGGTATGTATCTCCACTACTGGACTGTCACTGGAATCAGCATCCACAGGGGAGAAAGAACTTATCTGTTAAGTCAGTCATTCCCTTCTGGAGAATAAGAATTTCTCTGAGTGTAGACAACTGTGGGCCAGAATTCACTGGCCAGTATCTCCCTGCTTTTAAGCAATTTCCAAGTTTGCCCCCAGTGAACAGGGAATGAACATTATACTAACAGGGCTTTCTGGTGGTGTACGACTGTACTGCTGGTCAAGTAAATGTTATGTGCTTTTAGGTTATATTCTACACTCCTCAGGATGCTTCCTATATCCAACTTGCATCCAGCAACAGCCGTTTTCTCTATGTGGCTATCTTGAGTTCATAAGGCCTCTGCTACACACTCTTATCCAGCCTGATATCCATTCTTGCTTTTAAGCCATCAGGAACTTCCATGTATATTTATTCCCCTCATGGAACCTGTCAGACATCTCATTTTCACTCACAGAAGTTCATTGGCATGTTCAGTGATGATGATATGGTCAGTCTATGGAGGAATCTGGGTAGCATCTTGGAAGAATGGGACAAGTCCTTCTTCATTTAACTATGTTCATCTTCTCATGGCTTTTATCTCCATATCTTACATAGAAGTCCTAATCTCTTTATTTTTATGTATTTGTCTGTTCTACACAGTCAATAAAATAGAATTGTATACTATATTGTCTTTTCTGATTGCCTTCATATTTTAATGTATATGTTTGTAAAATTTTGCCATTGTTTATCCATGGTTAAAGAACATCCTGGAGAAGGGATTTACCATATTTTGTATATCCATTCAGTAGTAACTATATAGTTGGGCTAGTTTACAGAAAATGAACTTGATTTATTTTTCTGATATTTTTATTTGTTTTATTTTGGAATTATTTATTTGTTTTCTCAGTTTTATTTTGAGAAAAAACATAATATTAAATAGATAAAAGGTGAGGAGGATCAAAGAGGAGTTGACTGAATAAAATGATGAAAAATTTTATGAAAAATAGTACAATAAAAGTATAAAACAAATAGCTGGCAACTTATGAATACTGCTTTAATAAATACACATATAAATATAGCTAGCCCTAATATTTGGGAAGGTGCTAAGTCTTACTGCAACTTGATATGCTATGTTTTTTGATATCTGTGTGGATATTTGTTGAAGACTTGCCCTTTCCTGAAGAGAAACAGAAGAGGAGTAGATTGGGGAGGGGTGGTAATAGAGAAGGTGGTATGGGGTAGGTACTGGGAGGGGGAGAGGAGAGAAGGGAATGTGTACCTGGAATGTGAAACAACCAAACATATAAATAAATAAGTGCATATATTTTTGTTTCTCTTTTCTTTTCTTTCTTTCTTTTTTTTTTTTGAGCTCACTATACAGCTTTGAATTGCCATGAAATCAGTAGAAAAATTTTCAAAAGTATAATATTATTCTTTTTTTTAGTTAATAAGAAAGGTGAGGACCCAGAACTCCCACAGATTAGTCTTTTTAAAGAGTAAAGATGGTTATGGGCCCATATCTGCATCTCTGACTTATGTTCAATGGCATTTTTAAAATAGTGATGATTTGTTTTTTTGGGTTTTTTTTTTTTTTTTTTTTTTTTTTTTTGTAGAACAATGTTCTTGAAGACAAACACAAATTCTTTTATAAACTACAATTTAAGACTCATCACTTCTGGTATATGTGCCCTGTTGTAATATAAGCAGTGGGGCTGCATCCCTAGCACCCGGCTAGCTTTACCCGAAATAATTACACGGAAACTGTATTTTTTTGAACATTGTCTGGCCCATTAGTTTTAGCCTCTTATTGGCTAGCTCTTACATATTGATCTAACCCATTTTTAATATTTTGTGTAGCACCACGAGCTGGTTTACCAGGAAAGACCTTAACCTGTGTCTACCTGGAGTGGGAGAATTATGGTGACTCACGGACTTGGCTTTTTTTTTTCCAGCATTTTGTTCTGTCTACTCCGCCTACCTAATTTTTGTCCTATTAAAGGGGCCAAGGCAGTTTCTTTATTACTTAACCAATGAAACAACAGATAGAAAGATGACCCACCTCCATCATTTCCCCTTGTTCCCAAATATTGTTTATAAATGTTCTTTTACATTTAAAGGGGGATATGATATATATATATATATATATATATATATATATATATATATATATAAATAATTTGCATTGGTGTGGATTTTAAGGTCAATTTTGTTATATGTATATGTATTTCTGATATTAATTAAGGTATTGTATAGTTCATTTAAAAATGTAATGTATATAGGTTGTTAACGGATAATCATCAATAATAGTCAAGCTTGTAGTCATGTTAGATTTTCAAGATGTACATATATATATTTTAGATAGGCATTCTTCATATCTTTCAAAGACTGCAGAATATGGCATTTAAAATATTTTAATAACTTAAGGCTTTTCATAACAATGAGACACATCTGCACCAATCTACTTCAAGAGGATTATGGACATCAAAGAGGATCCTTATGGAGTTTGATAGCCATTTGGGCATTAAACTGCTCATGCCTGGACTGTTACATAAACTGGACACAAAAAACCCACAAAAAAAAAGTACTAAACTTGCCTAAAGGTGAGATGGTTTTTCGGGGTTCCTAACTCATAAAAAAGTCTGCAAAACATTCTACAAAACACAACAACAACAACAAAAAAACTGAACTGTCTTTAAAATTTCCTGCTTGATAAAAATGCCTACTGGATACTATGGGCCTAAAGGCTAAAGATGGATACCCCAACAATACAAAAAAACTTTGGGTAACTGTCCAGACAATGAGATGTCTCTGTCATTTCTAGAGTTTTCTTATTTTTTGTTTACTTAGATAATATTATATCCTTCTAAAGTCTTTAATAAAGTTAAAAAATAAATAGTTATAGTTTTCCTTAGTTATGATAAGAGATAAAATAGATATAAATATTGTAACTGTAATTCTTACTTTTGTTATATGTAATTTTACTATGTTAAAATAAAAACCTTCTTTTTTTAAACAGAAAAAGGGGAAATGATGGAGGTGGGTCTTGTATTAATCTGTTGCTTTCATTGGTTAATTAATAAAGAAACTGCCTAGGCCCATTTGATAGGCCAACCCTTAGGTGGGTGGAGTAAACAGAACAAAATGCTGGGAGAAAAAAGTCGAGTCAGTGAGTCGCCATGATTCTCCCACTACAGACAGACACAGGTTAAGATCTTCCCTGGTAAGCCAGCTCATGGTGCTACACAAAATATTAAAAATGGGTTAGATCAATATGTAAGAGCTAGCCAATAAGAGGCTGGAGCTAATGGGTTAGACAATGTTTAAAAGAATACAGTTTCCATGTAATTATTTTGGGGCATAAGCCATGCGGGCGGCCGGGTGCCGGGGACGCAGCCCCGCCGCTCTTATTTCAACAGTGCCCAGAACTGAGATAGTGAGATCACTTGGTAGACACACTTTTAATTTTGAAAGAACTTCCATTTTACCCTTCATCATCGCTGCAACTCATCTTTTCCCATGCATGCATGGGAATGAATGGATAAATGCATTAGATTTGGTCAGTGTATAGAGTGTACATTAGTGAAGACATCATACCTCAGATTAATATGTGGACTACCATTTGTCACTAAGAGATTCTATACCTTTCTTGAGTACTAATAATAACATCTATTAATGTTACTGAAGTTAGTTTAACAGCTATGTTATTGATACTCCTTTTAAATAGTGACAGTTTCCCTGATTCCTTGTATGCTAAACAGGAAGATAAATTAAAGGACAATTTAAGTGGAGTTTCAATGGGTACAAAATTTATGCTGGGCTAATTTTTATGTAACTTTGACCTAGGCTAAAGTCATCTGGGCAAAGGAAACTTTAAGAAAATGGTTCCATAAAATTGTTCTGTGTTCAAAATTTTTGAGATTTTTGATTGCTGTTAAAGGGTTTAATGCATGATTAGGGGAGGCCACCCATGGGCAGGCTGTCCTGAGCTTTATAACAAAATAGGATGAGCAAGTCATGGGGAGTAAGCCAGTAAGCAGTGTATTTCCATGGCCTCTACTTCAGTTCCTGCTGCCAGGTTTCTGCCTTGAGTTATTGGTCTGCTCTCTTTGATAATTAGCTGTCAAAGAATGAAAAATCAAAGCAATGAAACATCTTTTAATCTTTAAAAGTTTGTAACTTCTATCAACTGTGCAGATTGTGAACAGATCTAAAGCATATTCAAATGTGTATTTGGATAAAGGTATTGAGGCACATGGTTGGAATGTAAAAATGATTATGTCTGAATTATTTGTATATTTTTCACAATCATAGTACCATTAACCTGAATTATTTAATTTAATTTAATCACTTAGCTATTCTTTAGGAGTTTCACATACCATTAATCATGATGCTATTCATTTAAATTTTAAGTTATAACCTTGATTTTTACATTTCTGAAATTTAGTAAAATTTCAAGAAAAAATAATTCTACTTTTATAAAGATTGTTGATCTACAATTTCTTATAACAATTGCATTCTTGGGTTTTAGAATCAAGGCAATCTTTCTGTTTTTCAATGATTATTATGTTTTTGTTGCTATTTGATTTCAGATGACATTTTGAAAACTGAAAACTTTTGGTAAAATTTGCAACTAGATTATTCATGTCTAAGGTTTCTTTTAATATTAAATATTCAATTGGAAATTGAATTTCTTGCACACAAGTAAACTTAAATTATGTAAAATACCTATTTTCTAAGCATTCATACACACATAGTATATTATAAAAATATTGCAAGTGATAGTTCATCTTAAGTAGTCATCTCAAAATATGTGAACATGGGTCACACTAAATGAACTTATTAAAGTGAATTAAATATAAATGAATTTTACAAATAGTTCATACTGAAGATGTATCTGTTTCAAAGGTTTTCAGATTACACAGTTGTGCATTTATTCATAATATTTAACATTTTTTTCATTATTTATATTTAGCCCACAAAATAATAAGTTTGTTATTTCCATACATGGATAACATTGTAATTTCCTTTTATTCATCCACATTACAATTTCTTCTCCCATCTTCTAACTCACAGTAGAACTTCCTCCTGTGTTTCCATGTACTAAAGAATAGAAAACGTGTTTATTTTCTGAGCCTGGTCTATTTTATTAACCTGAAAATCTTTTGTTCTAATCATTCTCCTTCAAATGAATCAATTTTCTTGTTTATATTTGAGATAGTCTATGATAAGCTCTTTGTAACTGATCTTAATTATTATGATGCAGGTCCCAAAGCTGGGTGTAGTGGAGTCCTAATGGAGAAGCCAATGATAGCGTGTTATTGGGGATCATAGGATAATTATATTTGGAAGGATATTCCATACTATTTTTCTACTACACAAATGTTTGATAGGCATTCTTCATAGCTCTTGTTATTTCTTTTATTGATAAAAAGGCATTCTTATAAAACTTAAATATATAATGCAAAATTTAAATAACCTTACAGGAGGTAAAGGAGAATGAGTGAGTAAAAGAAAAAGAGAGAGAGACAGAGAGACAGAGAGAGACACACATACTGAGAGAGATAGAGTGAAAGACAGACAGACAGAGAGAGAGAGAGAGAGAGAGAGAGAGAGAGAGAGAGAGAGACTGTAATGGATAGTCTAGCCTAAGTTGTCATCCCCAAATACATTAACATAAAAGCACCATATATAAATTTATTAAGATATGTGTGTATGCATATGCCTGTGTATGTATGTAACAACAATGAATAATAAAATGTTAATAATAAGTAATTATAAACAATAAATAATAGGACTTGAGAGACAGGAAGGAAGAAAAGGAGATGGGTGGAAATAAATTATTCATATATGAAATTCTAAATATTAAAATAAAATGTTTTGAAAACTTTATACAGGTATGTAATATATCTTGTCAATATGCATTCCTATTCTCTGCCTCAGAAGCCACTGAATAATTGCACCCTCCAACCATCTTCTTTTCAAATTAGTTTTTTTGAATATAAAATCTTTATGTATTGACAACTTTTCACTATATAAGATCTTCATTGTTTCAACTCACATCTTTTGACCTAACATCCATTTTGACACATATAACTTTGATGACTCATACTCTCCTTCATATTTATACAGAATTTCTTTTTACATTCCCTTCTTTCATTCTGTTTCCCTAAAATTAAAGTGAGTCGCATGTAGATAGATTATGTATTCATCTTCTTTTCCCTTAGTGTGTCTCCCTAAATCTTTATGAAAGTTTTAATTGGTTTTTCCCATAGGGTCACTAATAGTAGAAGATCTATTGATGCTATTTATTACTTTATTCTGTAGTTTTATGACAGTTTTTTTCTCAAAATGCTATATTCTTTTGAGAATTGATATGTCCTAGTAATATTTTAGTTTTCAGAGATGGTTCCATTTGAATCTTTTACATTTTTGTTTTGCTATAGATTTTCATTTTATGATTACTATAAAACTTAGAGAAAATATCTCACCAAGTATTTCTTAATAAGACAACAACTTAACTTTAATTTCTTGCAGGTGTCTTATCATTGTGATAACCAACTGTTGGGAAAGAGATAAAGATTCTGAGATGAGTAAAATGATTTCATTTTATAAGTTAAACTTTTCCAAAATGTATGTGAGGTCACTATGGATGTGGATGATGTGGTAGCTACTGAAATAAAGTAATTCAAAGTAATATTTCATAAACACAGTATTGATAAAAAAAAAAACACAGCTCTTCTTTCAAATGGAATAAATGACAGTTAATTCTTGAGCCATTTGAGTGACCTTGGATAGCCTGGAACAAGAGATTTAGATTATCTCAAGTTTTATTTTTCAGTGTAGAAGATGTTTCATGAAGTTTTATACTTTTACAGAGCCAAGTAAGTCATACATCTAGGTGTGTTAAACAAAAGATTAGTAAGTATATCAAGGAGGTAGTTATAGCAAGATTGGGGACATGTAAGCCCAAAATTTAGTATGTTAAGCATCATTTGCTTCAATTTTTAATTTATTTTACATTCTTGCCTTTTAAATTTTTATTTACTTTATATAGCAACTATGGTTCTCCCTGACTAGACTCCTTCTGCTCCTCCAACTACCCCTAACCCACCCCTTATCCATTCCTCCTATGGGGAATCAACAGGGCCTGTCCTGTTAAGTTGAGGCAAGACCAAACCTCTAAACCCCTGCATCAAGGCTGAGCAAGGAATCCTACAATAGAGAATGTACTCTAAACTGCCAGCTAATGCACAGAGATAGATCCTGGTCACACTGACAGGGGCCCCTAAAATAGACCAAGCTATACAACTGTTGCCCACATATTGAGGACCTCAATCTGTCCTGTGCACATTCCCCAACTCTTGGTCTAGTATAGTGTTATATTATCTGTGTTTTAATAAATAAGGCTTGCCTGAAGGTCGGTGTAAAGCAGCTACACTAGTCAGCCATACAGACTAGGCAGTTAATGCATCCAGCTTTAATCCTGCAGTCACACTAGTTAGCTATAGAGGCTGGGCAGTGATGGTGCACACTTTTAATCACAGCACTAGAGAGGAATGTAAAACAGGAGGAGACAGATCTTACTCTCAGTCTCATTCTGAGGATTCATGGAGGCAGGATCACCATTTCAGTTTGAAGTAGAAGTAAGAGTCAGTGGCTGGCTGCTTTGCTTTTCTAATCTTCAGGTTGAACCCCAATACTTGTCCCTGGGTTTTTATTATTTGTTCTACATTTGGCACCCAATATTTGCGACATGAATTTATGAAAAAGCTCCTGGCACAGGCTGCAGCACAGAAGGTGCTCCAACCAGAGCTTCTCATGGGGCTGCAGCTCCACATGGCTAGGCTTTCTTTTCTTTTTTCCTTATGCCTCTGAGCGAGTTTGGGATTTTTCTGTTTTAGCCTCTCTGAAACAGTTTCTAGCTGCCACCAAAACTCCAGAAGAACCTGGGCTTCAAATGTCACAAGACTCTAAGACTCTCTAGCCCTAGACTGTCTGGTTTTGCCTTCAGGCACCCCTCACCACAAGTTCTTTTCAAAAGCAATTTTCTGTGAGGTTTTCAGACAGTTGGCTCTCTCATTTTCTCTCTTTTTTTCTCTCTCTCTCTTTCTCTACCACAGGTTGTAGACTCTCTCTGAATCTCCTACTTGGACTGCTGCCAAACTCGGAAGTCAGGCCTTTACTGCTCTGTGCAGCAGAGATAAGCCTCACATCTTCATCAACACCATTGATAGTTCTGGTAAGACAATTGGGAATTTTTAAAGGGATGAATTAGTTAAAAGAGAGAGTTTTTTTTTTTTTTTTTTTTTTTTTTTTTTTTTTTTGGTTTTTCGAGACAGGGTTTCTCTGTGGTTTTGGAGCCTGTCCTGGAACTAGCTCTTGTAGACCAGGCTGGTCTCGAACTCACAGAGATCCGCCTGCCTCTGCCTCCCGAGTGCTGGGATTAAAGGCATGCGCCACCACCGCCCGGCAAAAGAGAGAGTTTTTTTCCACAGTAAAAACATAAAAAAAAAATGCTATAATGGTGGTACTTGGGGTCTCTGTATGATGATATGAAAATAGTTTGAAAATGGAATGATTACATGAGAGGATAGCTAATTTAAATGGGATTTATATAAAGTCAATTGGAAACATTATTAGCTTTGTCATTTTTGTCTCATCACTAAAGGTTTGGCTAATCTTAGTGCTAAATACAGGCTTTAGAAAAACCTAACAAAAGAGATCCCAGAGATCTTCAAATCCAGACTGAGGAATTTAATTGAGACCTAAATTTAGCAGTGCATTATTAGAATAGAGAGGAACAGCTTAAGGTTTTTAGACAACCAAACATAATACATCCAGTAACTTTACAGGAACTGAGAAATGGCAGAGACTTTTGTTATATCTAACTGGACTCCGGGGCCAACGTTAGAGTTAAGGAGATTCAGGGAAGCAATATTCTTATATGGTGTACATTCACTTTTCATAAAGCAAATGTTAAACTCAGGGTCAGTTCATAATAACATTATTCCTAAAGACTAGATAGGATTGATTAAAGGTGTTTTAGAGCCAGGTCCACAATTACAATGGAGTATGTGGTTCAGAGAAGAGGCTAAGGTTATTAAAGAATAGAGTAAAGCTACAAATAGGGAAATCTCCCAGGATCAAATTCTTGGAGAAGGAGAATATGTTACTAAACAAAGACAAGCTATATATGCTGGCCGCAACCTAGATTTATGCTTCATAGCAGCTTTGAATGATTGGAACAGAATTGAAAAAGTCGAAACAAAATTGAATCATTTAATAATGTTAGACAGGGCCCAAAAAAAGCCTTTAACTATTTCTTCCAAATATTGACTTCAACAGTAAATAGAATGACATGAAATTCAACAGGTAGACTAATAAGAATTTAATCTCTCACTATAAAATTACCAATTTTATAATGAAAAGGATAATTAGGCCATAAAAGGCAAGGTTAGCACCTTTGGAGGAAAGGATCTGAGCTATAATTAATATTGAATCTCCCTTGCTCTTGGATTGGGAGAATCAACATAGTAAAAATGGCAATTCTACCAAGGGCAATTTATAGATTCAATGCAATCCCCATTAAAATCCCATCAAAATTCTTCACAGATCTTGAGAGGACAATAATCAACTTTATATGGAGAAACAAAAAACCCAGGATAGCCAAAACAATCTTATATAATAAAGGATCGTCTGGAGGCATTACCATCCCTGACCTCAAACTCTATTACAGAGCCTCAGTATTGAAAACAGTTTGGTATTGGCATAAAAACAGAGAAGTCGACCAATGGAACCGAGTAGAAGACCCTGATTTTAACCCACAAACTTATGAACACCTAATTTTTGATAAAGGAGCTAAAAGTATTCAATGGAAAAAAGAGAGCATCTTCAACAAATGGTGCTGGCAGAACTGGTTGTCAACGTGTAGAAGAATGAAAATAGATCCATATCTATCACCATGCACAAAACTCAAGTCCAAATGGATTAAAGACCTCAATATTAGTCTGAACACACTGAACCTGATAGAAGAAAAAGTTGGAAGGACTCTACAACATATGGGTACAGGAGATCACTTCCTACGTTTATCCCCAGCAGCACAGACATTAAGGGCAACATTGAATAAATGGGACCTCCTGAAACTGAGTAGCTTCTGTAAAGCAAAGGACACTGTCACTAAGACAAAAAGGCAACCCACTGACTGGGAGAAGATCTTCACCAACCCTGCAACAGACAAAGGTCTGATCACCAAAATATATAAAGAACTCAAGAAACTAAACTTTAAAATGCTAATGAACCCAATAAAAAAATGGGGCACTGATCTGAACAGAGAATTCTCAACAGAAGAAATTCAAATGGCCAAAAGACACCTAAGGTCATGCTCAACCTCCTTAGCGATAAGGGAAATGCAAATTAAAACAACTTTGAGATACCATCTTACACCTGTCAGAATGGCTAAAATCAAGAACACCAATGATAGCCTTTGCTGGAGAGGTTGTGGAGAAAGAGGCACACTCATTCATTGCTGGTGGGAATGCAAACTTGTGCAACCACTTTGGAAATCAGTGTGGCGATTTCTCAGGAAATTTGGGATCAACCTACCCCAAGATCCAGTAATACCACTATTGGGAATATACCCAAGAGATGCCACATCAAATGACAAAAGTATCTGTTCAACTATGTTCATAGCAGCATTGTTTGTAATAGCCAAAACCTGGAAACAACCTAGATGCCCTTCAATGGAGGAATGGATGAAGAAAGTGTGGAATATATACATATTAGAGTACTACTCAGCAGTAAAAAACAATGACTTCTCGAATTTTGCGTGCAAATGGATGGAAATAGAAAACACTATCCTGAGTGAGGTATCCCAGACTCAAAAAGAGGAACATGGGATGTACTCACTCATAATCGGTTTCTAGCCATAAAATAAAAGACATTAAGCATATAATGTGTGATCCTATAGAAGCTAAATAAGAAAGTGAACCCAAAGAAAATCATATAGTCATCCGCATGGAGAGGGGGAAGTAGACAAGATTCCAGGGCAAAAACTGGGAACTTGCGGGTGAGGTGGCATGGGGCAAAGGGGAAATGGGATGAGAAATATGAGAAGGGGAGGATGGGAGGAGCTCGGAGGATTGGGATGGTTGGGATATAGGAAGGATGGATACGGGAACAGCGAAGTATATATCCTATCTAAGGGAGCCATCTTAGGGTTGGCAAGAGACTTGACTCTTGAGGGGTTCGCAGGTGTCCAGGAATATGTCCCCAGCTGGTACCTTGGGCAACTAAGGAGAGGGAACCTGAAATGACCCTATCCTATACTGATGAATATCTTGCATATCACCTTAGAACCTTCATCTGGCGATGGATCGAGGTAGAGACAGAGTCTCAATTTGGAGCAACGGTCTGAGCTCTTAAGGTCCAAATGAGGAGCAGAAGGAGGGAGAACATGAGCAAAAAATCAGGACCACGAGGGATGCACCCACCCACTGTGACAGTGGAACTGATTTATTGGGAGCCCACCAAGGCCAGCTGGTCTGGGACTGAATAAGCATGGGTTGATTCCGGACTCTCTGAGCATGGCGGTCAATGAAGACTGATGAGAAGCCAAGGACAATGGCACTAAGTTTCGATCCTAATACATGAACTGGCTTTGTGGGAGCTTAGCCTGTTTGGACGCTCACCTTTCTGGACGTAGATAGAAGGACCTTGGTCTTCCCGCAGGGCAGGGAATTTGGACTGCTCTTCAGTATCGAGAGGGAGGGGGAATGGAGTGGGGGGAGGAGAAGAGGAGTGGGGATAGGGGGAGGGAAGTGGGGGGAGGGCAATATTTGGGAGGAGGGGAGGGAAATGGGAAATGGGGAGCAGGTGGAAATTTTAATTAAAAAAGAATAAAAATAAATAAATAAGTAATAAAAAAAAAAGAAGGACTATTTAAGGTAATCCTTTGTCATTGGAAAATTACATGAGGGTACTCTCACATGCCTCATACCAAATCCATTTCAGTAATTTCCTGCCATCATAGAGGAAACTTCTTTTTTTTTTCTTTTTCTTTTTTTTTTTTTGGTTTTTTGAGACAGGGTTTCAGGGTTTCTCTGTGGTTTTGGAGCCTATCCTGGAACTAGCTCTTGTAGACCAGGCTGGTCTCGAAAAGAGGAAACTTCTTCCCAGAGTAATTAAAGAACCTAATGCCTATATTGTAAGAAATTATACTGCTTTGGATAATAGAATAGCTATAGGAGAGAAAACAAAATAAATCATGAGAAATCACACAGTAAGCATTTTGTAAAACTTCTATAAATTAATGAAAATCAAAATTATAAACACAAATAAATGACCTTGTCATTGAATGCCTGGTAGACACAATTGTTAATGTAACAATAATTTCATCAAAGTCTTGGTATCCAAATTGCCTCTTTATGATGCAAATATTCAGGTTTTAGGGATCAGAACTTCATCTAAGGTAAAGCAGAGCACAAGATCGGTCAAATGTATAGGGTCAGAAATACAGAGAGAAATGCTAAAACAATATGAAACTAATATAACAATGAACTTGGGGGACATGACTTGTTACAGCAAGAGAATAGTCATATAAGTCTAGTACAATGCTTTGAGACAGGACCAAGGCCCTTCCCACTACATCTAGGCTGAGCAATATATCCCTCCAGAAAGAATGGGTTTCAAAATGCCGGAACAAGCAGTAGGGATAAATCCTGGTCTCACTGCTAGTGGCCCCACAGTGTGCCCCAGTCATACAAATGTCATCCACAAAGGGACTAGTTTGATCCTATTCTGGTTTCCTCACTGTCAGGCCAGAATTGAAAGGTTTCCATTGGCTCAGGTAAGCTGTGTCATTGGCTATTCACATCATGTTCTTGGCCTCTTTGCTCTTATTCTCACTCCTCCCTCTTTTCAAATCAACTTTGGGAGTTTCACTGTGTTTCTCTGCATCTTCTTCCATCAGTTCCTGGATAAAGATTCTATGATGACATTTAAGGTAGCCATCATTTTGACTACAGGGTCAGACCAGTTCAGGCAACTTCTGCACTATTGCTCAAGGTCTTAGCCGGGGTCATTCTTGTGGATTCCTGGGAATTTTTTTAGTCCTAGGTTTCTTGCTAGCCCCATAATGGTTCCCTCAATAAAGATATCTCTTTCCTTGTTCTCCGTCTCTGTCATTTTCCAATCTCGACCATCCCATTTCCTCTAGTTCTCCTTTCCCATCCCTTTATCCCCTCAGTCTCCCTTTCCACCTTTGCTTCTCCCCCCACACCCACACTCTCAGGAGATCTTGTCTATTTCCCTTTTCAGGGGGATCTATGTATGCTTCTCTTTGGGTTCTCCTTAGTATCTACCATCTCTAGAGTCATGGACTATAGTCTCCTTATCCTTTGCTTTCAGCTTGTATTCTCCTATGAGTGGGTACATACCATGCTCATCTTTCTGGATTTGGGTTACCTCATGCAGGTTTTTTTTTTTTTGGTTATATACATTTGCATGCAAATTTTAAGATGCCATTGTTGTTTTTTTTTTCCTCTGAGTAGTAATCCATTGTATAAATGTACCACATTTCTTTATCCTTTCTTCAGTTTAGGGGCAATTAGGTTGTTTCCTGGCTCTGGCTATTCAGCTTATAAAGAGAACTAATTTTATGGGATACACTAATAACTGGAGTCCCTACATTCTATACTGATGCAAATAAATCAGGAATGGCAGGTTACAAGTGAGAAAATTTAAGTAAAGTATATAAAAGCTCTTATGATTCTGACCAAAAAGTCAGAATTAAATGCTATTCTTATAGTACTAAAGGATTTTAAAGAACTTTTCAAAATAGTTACCAATGTGCAATATGCAGAAAAGTTGTTTTGTATATGGAAACTACTGAATTTATACAAGGTGATACAGAATTGCCTTCATTATTTATTCAGTTACAGGATATAAACAGGAATATGCATAATCCCATATACATTACCCATATCCAATCCCATATGGATCTATCATGTCCTCTAACACAAAATAATGTGGAAATCAATCAATTTTTGATTGGTGGGAATGTCCTGGAGGCCTCAAAATTTCATAAAAAAATCATGAGAATAGCAGAAATTTAAAAAAAGACTTTTCCATCATGTATCAAAAGACCAAAGAAATTACAAGAAAATTTCCTACCTGTTCTTTATACAACCCAATGAAAGAATAAAAAAAACCTATTAAACCAGTAAAGCAAACAGTTCAAGACTTTAAGACTAAAATAGAAGCAATAAAGAAAACAAAAAGTGAGGGAATTCTGGATATGGAAAATCTGAGTAAATGAATGAGAACTACAAAGGCAAGCATAACCAATAGAATATAAGAGACAGAAAGAGAGAATCTCAGGTGTTGAAAATACTACAGAGGAAATAGTTTCACTATTCAAAGAAGACATTACAAAAAAAAATTATGCCAGGCGGTGGTGCCTCATGCCTTTAATCCCAGCACTTGGGAGGCAGAGGCAGGCGGATCTCTGTGAGTTCGAGACCAGCCTGGTCTACAAGAGCTAGTTCCAGGACAGGCTCCAAAACCACAGAGAAACCCTGTCTCGAAAAACCGAAAAAAAAAAAAGAAAACATTAAATCCAACAAATTCTTAACACAAAATGTCCAGGAAATCTGGTAGACCACGAAAAGATGAAATGTAAGAATAGTAGGAATAGAAGGATAACTCCAGTTCAAAGGCACAGAAAATATATTAAACAAAATCAGGAGAAAACTTCCCCAGCATAAAAAAGAGTATCCCTGTGAAGGTATAAGAAGTGCAAAGAGCACCAAATAGATTGGACCAAAATAAAGTCCCCTCACCATGTAATAATAAAATTGCAAAACATGCAGAATAAAGAAGAAATATTAAGAGCTACAAAGGAGAAAGGTCAAGTAACATATAAAGGCAGACCTATCAGAATTACACCCAACTTCTCAGTGGAAACCATGAAAGCCAGAAGGTCCTGGGTAGATGTGTGATGGACACTAAGAGAACATGGATGCAAGCCCAGACTGCTATACCCATAAAAGCTTTCAGTCACCATTCAAAGAGAAAACGATATATTCCATGAAAAAAGCAGATTTAAAAAATAACTATCGGTAAATCCAGCCCTACAGAAAGGACTAGAGGAAAACTGCTACCCAAGGAAGCTAATTGCACCCACAAAAACATAGGCAACATAATGTAATACCTGCAATGCAAAGAAGGGAAATATACAAATACAATCAGCAAAAAATAACAGGAATTGACACTCACTGATCATTAATATCTCTTACTATCAATGAACTCAATTCACCTATAAGAAGACACAGGCTAAGAGAATAGATACAAAAGCATGATCCATCCTTCTGCTATATACCAGAAGCACACTTCAACCTCAAAGACAGACATTACCTCAGAATAAAGGTACATTTACACAATGGAGTACTAGTAAGTAGTAAAAAGCAATGACATCTTGAAATTTGTATGCAATTGGATGGAACTAGAAAAACAATCACAGGTAACCCAGACCTAGAATGATGAACATGATATTTGCTCACTCAGAATTGGATAGTTGCTGTAAAGCAAAGGATACTGATTCTATAGTTTATAGTCTGAGAGAAGCTAAGTAACAAGTTGAACCCTAAAAAAAATACATAGATAAACATGGAAAGAGGAATTAGACAAGATTGCCTGACAAATATTGGAGCATGAGGGTGAGGGTAGAAGGGAGAGTGGAAGGAGAAGTAGAGAGGGAGAAGAACTTGAGGGAATTTGATAGTCAAGATGGAGGAACGAGAGAGATGAGTGCAAGGAAAGATATGTTTTGATTGAGGGAGCCATTTGGGAGCTAACAAGAGACCTGGCACTAGAGAAATTCCCAGGAATCCACAAGGATGACCCCAGCTAAGACCATAAGCAATAGAGGCGAGAGTGCCTAAATTGGCATTGCCCTGTAGTCAGATTGATGAATATCTTAAATGTAACCATAAAACCTTCATCAAGCAGCTTATGGAAATATAGGCAGAGACTGGTATTGAGCATTGAACTGAGTTCCCAAAGTCCAGTTGAAGAGTGAGAGGAATGAGTATATGAGCAAAGAGGTCAAGACCATAATGGGGACACCCACTGGAAACAATTTACCTGAGTTAATGAGAGCTCCTCAACTCCAGCTGGACAGGGGAAGAACTAGTATGGGTCCAAAATAGTCCCTTTGAGTGTGAGTGGCAGTTGTATGGCTGGGCCAGACTTTGGAGTCACTAGCAATGACACCAGGGTTTATCCTTACTGCTTGTACTAGCTTTTTGGGAATCTATTCTCTTTGAATAGATACATTGCTCAGCCTAGATATAGTGGGGATGGCCTTGGACCTTCCCCAAATCAAAGTGCCTTATTCTTTCTGAAGAGAGGATGGGGGTAGAGCATGGAGTGGGGTGGTAGGTGAAGTTAATGGAAGAAGGGAAGGAGTAGGAATTGTAATTGGTAAAAAAAAAAATTAAAAAATGAAGATAGTTTGTCTCTTTTTTTAAAAAGTAAGGAAAGAAATTATAAAAAAGATAATAAGAAAATGCTTGTTAGTGATTAATCACCTATTATCAAACTTGTAGTCACATTAGGTATAGTTTTCAAGGTCAAACAGAGATGTATTTTAAATAGGTCATCTTCAAACACTTTATAGATCTACAGAATATGACATTTAAGATATTTTAATAATGTATGTTCCTTTTTCATTTTTATGACAATGAGACATGTCTGCTCCTGGGAGTACCAGGGGAATTGGAGGTACTCCACATGTAGTTTGATTTATTGGTGCCAATAGTAAGACACTGGGCAAAAAAATGTGCTTGCTTCAACTGCTGACAGTATGCTGTTATAATGGGAGAAGCAGAAGAGATTGACTGCCAACCCATGCCCAGACAAGATGGTAAAGTTCTTCAAAAACCCTATTTCATGGAAAAGTCTGTCAGATATTCTAGGGCAGTAGTCTGAAAATGGATGCCCTAAAATGACGAGGAACTCTGGGTGACTGTTCAGAAAACTATATATTGGGTCATTCTATTAAGACAATAAGGGAGGACTGAGAAGCCAATGATAATGACACTGGGATTTGATTCTACTGCATGTACTGGCTTTTTGGGAGCCTAGTCTCTTTGGATGTACACCTTCCTAGATCTGGATGAAGGGGGGAGGGCCTTGGACTTCCCACAGGACAGGGAACCCTGACTTCTCTTAGGACTGGAGAAGGAGGGGAAGGAGAAGTGGGGGGGGGGACTGGGAGGGAAATGGGATGATGGGAGGAGGTGGAAATTATTAATAAATAAATTAACAAATTAAAATAATATCTCTTTCATTGCTCTTCATATAAGATATGAAGAATGCCTATGTAAAATATATCTATGTACATCTAGAAAATCTAACAAACATGACTACAATCTTGACTATTATTAATGATTATCCATTAACAACCTATATAAATTACATTTTTACATGAACTACACAATCACAATACCTTAATCAAGATGAGAAATACATATACATATAACAAAACTGACCTTAAATTTAAATCACTAAAGCAAAATCCATATCAATGGAAATTATTCATATCTATATCATATCCCCCTTTAAATGTAAAGAACATTTAAAAACAATATTTGGGACTATGGGCACAGTTATTTCTCTCCAAACTGCTTCCTGCTGCATGGGGGCACTGTTAATCAGGTCTTTCATGGTATAACCTGTGTTCTAGGTTCCTCTCAGTCAGCAGTTGAGCAAAGTAATTTTTTGAAGGTGTTCACAGCAACCCTTCAGGAGGGCGTGGTCCATCATACCATATTGGGATGGAAGCAATCCACAGGATCTCATCCTCTGTGAAAACAAAAGGAGAAACTCCTCTCCTTTCCAAAGCATCAGGTCCTTAGATCCAAATTTTAAAGTCAAGGTGTTTTCAAAATATCTATCTTGGATAAGTTCAGCAGCATTTATAAACAAATATCTTTTAGCAGATGTTGCTCCTTCCCCACTATTAAAACAATTCAAAGAGAGCATAATAGCATACAGTATCAAAATTCTCTGTGTATTTTTCATCTTTGTGTGACTTTATTTTAACCTCTATTTAATTTATTTTTACTTTTATTTTTTGCTTTTTGAGACAGGTTTTCTGTATATCTTTGACCTGGAATAACTCTGTCCACCAGGCTGTCCTTGAACTCTCAGAGATCTTTCTGTCTCTGCCTTCCAGGCTTTGGGATTAAAGCCATGTGCTACCACAACTTGAAGCTACAGAGGTCAATCTTCCTCTGCCTCCCAAGTGTTGGGATTAAAGGTGTGTACTACCACACCCAACTACTTTCTTTCTTCCTTTTCTTACTTTTAAGAACTTTAACTTTTAGCCTGCATATATTTTTAACATACTGTAAATCATTTAAATGTTTTCTTCAACTTTGAATCTTTCTTTTACTGAATATCTCGCTTTTTATGACCACGTGAGTCTTTAATTTACCAAGCAATATCCGTAGGACTAAAGCCATGGCTTTGGCAGCTGGATCCAGCCCATTCCTTAGCTTTCCAGCCTTATGGTGGAGGTACCGACTGTAGCCATTTTTATTGCTACAACTCTATGGCGTTTTAAGGTCCCTGCCAGCAAGCAAGCTGCAACACTATATCCACAGACAACACTCAAGTCCTCTCTCTGTAGTCGGTCCTCCTACCTCAAACAGTCAGAGTTTGCCCTGGCAGGACAGACCAGAAAGCCAGCATTTTAAATAAAACAGCATAACTTTTTTCCTGCTATGGCTGAAAACAAACAAGCATGCAGTCAGCTTTTATCAATACCATTTAAGTGTTTCGTGGCAGGACCTCTTAATGAGCTACAGGGTTTTGCAGCTAAAGCTGAGTCAGGAAGCCTCTCTTAGATGAGAGAGCTTGCTTGCCTCTGGCAAGCAGAGCAAACCCAAGAAATTGCTGCTACCAAGAAGCCAGGCGCAATGCTTTCATTTTGTTCGAGAATTACTTCCCAAGCTGTCTCAGGCTTCATATGGATACAGTTGTCCACACGTTGGTGCCATTCTGTTGTGGGAGCTGTGGGGCTGCGTTCCTGCCACCCAGCTCCCAGCTTCCTGGCTAGCTTATGCCCCGAAATAACAACACACAAACTGTATTCTTTTAAACACTACCTGGCCCATTATATCTAGCCTCTTCTAGGCTAATTCTCACATCTTGCCTAGCCCATCTTTAGTAATCTGTGTAGCACAAGTCTTACCGGGAAAGATTCAACATGTCTGACCTGGTGGCTTGCTTCATCGTGTCTGCCTCAGAGAGCAGAGCTATGGAGTCTGAGCTCACTCCCTTCTTCCCAGCATTCCGTTCTGTTTACTCTGCCCACCTATGTTCTAACCTATGAGGCCAAGCAGTTTTTTTTATTAATTAATCAATGACCTTCCTCCATCAGTCTCTGCCCCAGTTTATCCAGGAGATCTCATCTATTTCCCCTTCCCAGGAAAACCATGTATCCTTCTAGATTCCTGCTTGTTACTTAGCTTCTCTGGCTATTCACTCTCTTCATATCTATTGAATAGTGCTGTCCACTCTCTTCATATCTATTCAATATAGTGCTTGAGACAAAAAAAAAGGAGATCAAAGGGATACAACTTGGAAAGGAAGAAGTCACAGTTTTGCTACCTACAGATGATATGATAGTATACATAATTGATATCATAATTCTACCAAGTAACTCCTTACAAGATTAAGTAGAAAAAATTTCAGTAGCCTTCCTGTATTCAAATGATAATGAAGCAGAGAAAGAGATCAGAGAAACATCACCCTTTACAACAGCCATAAAAATATAAAATATCTTGGATTAACTCTAACCAAACAAGTGAAAGAACTATATGACAAGAACTTTCAGTGTTTAAAACAAGAAATAAAAGATGATATTAGAAAACAGAGCAATCTCCCCTAATCTTGGATAGATTGGACTAGCATAATAAAAATGGCAACAATCTACAGTTTCAATATAATCCCCCAACACAAATCTTCACAGATCTCTAAAGAACAATTGTCAATTTTATATGCATAAATAAAAAACCCAGTATCGCTAAAATCATTGTGTACAAAAAAGGAACTTCTGGAGGCATCACCATCTCTGACTTCAACTCTACTATAGAGTTATAGTAATAAAAACAGCTCAATATTGGCATAAAAACATTCATGTAGTCCAATGTAATTGAACTGAAGAGCTTGACATCAATTGACACACCTATGAAAACCTGATTATTTTCCTTTTAAAATACTTTTTGGATGATCCTGTATTATGGCCTTATTGTATAGCCAAGGTTGTCCTGGTAATGTCAGGACTGGCCATGCTGACATGACACTCCCAGTTTTCTAGCCCTAACATCTAAAAGGTTTGCATTACTGTGTTGTGACACTTGATGGAATTTTAAAATATTTTGTCAAACACACTGAAATGTTGAGATGACATGGGTGATCATATGCAACCCCTAAAAAGATGTGTGGGTCTAGTATCTGAGCACACTGGTACTGAGAAAAAGTAGAAACATCAAAAGACAGAGTGACAGTTAGATCAATATTCAGACAGGCATATTGGAAATGAAAGAAACAGATAATCATACATAGAAGTAGGATTTTTCCTTTAGTTAGAATAACTGAGGGGCCACAGTCTCTCTGTGGGAGTAATGACTGCTGGCACACAGAACAGGAACATTGAGGATTTTATGTAGTGGAAATGTGTTGTTATGGAAAATTCCATGTGCAGGCAAGTTCGACAGCAGTGTCAAAGTGGTAGCACTCATGGAGGGAAGCTTCTTTGACCCTACTGTTAAGTTGGGAGTGTAACTCCAGGCCCTGACTTCTATATTAGCCCCCTGGCCTGGGAGTTGCATTGGCCTGGACTCCAAATCCCAGCATTCCAGGTCCTGACCCCTCTGCAGGGAAAAATCAAGACCACTCCCACAGAGTCTTTAAGTGGGCTTCCAGAGGAGAAACACTTGGTTCTGGGTTTACATATACTCCCTGCTTTCATGTTTCTGAGCCATGTTCTCTGCTACCTGAGAGCGCTGTATTTAATAAAAAGATGGGCATTTTAATTTGGTTTGATCTGACCTAATTGGATTTCTTTGCGCTGGCAGACCACCCATTTTAGGATTTTTTCCTATCAGACCACACATGTCAGTCCACAGAGGCATTGGTGAAATCAACTTTTCTTTCTCCCTAAGGCTTTTGTCATTAACGCTTCATTGACAGTGTCCTAGGTGTGTTTCCTATGCATTCCAGATGGTATAAAACTGTGTCTTAATCTGTATCATTTGAAAGCTAAGTATATAGGGAGTGTTAGAGAAAGCATTTCAGTGGTTCATAACTACTTTAACTTACATGCACACATCCACAGAAGTATAATGAAGAAATACACAAAACAAATATAAAGCGAGGGGAAATATATTTAAAAATATATTTACAAGAAATTCTTGCAAGAATACCTGAAGCATGTTATGACATAATATGGAAATCTTTATACCTAGGTTTAAGAAACCCTGGGGGGTAGAATCTATTAAATATTAACATTAAAGACGTGGTTTAAAAAGAGCCTGAGAAATAACCAAAACAATAGATTTCCCCTATAGAGAAGGTAACTGGAAGATGGGAGTTCAGTTTTGACTCAGCTATGGAGGATGTATAATCCCTAAAGAAAAGAATACAGCTGACTATTTAGTCTCCAAGGAGAAAAGGCTCATAATGAGTAAGAGTTTAAATGCCATCACCTAATCTCCTTTTATATCTCCAAGATATTTGCTAGGAAAAAGCTATGAAAGACTCTTTCTTGTTTATAACTAATTTCTTTATGCACTTGATCTTACATGAGATGTCTGGGGTTCCTGTAAGAGTTGAGAATGATAAAAATAAAAACAGTTTGATTCTTTTTATTTCCTTTCAGTGGATCAGGACTATAATTATTAAATATAACAGCTAATCAAAAAGGTGTCCAGAGCACCCCAAAAACGTAATTTTAGGCGGCATCCTTGTAGCATAAAAGGAATTCTTGCTTTGGAGCAAGATACTATCTTTCTTGAATAATAGGGTAAAATACCAACAAAAGTTTCTACAAGATTTCTCTCTTAATTAAGGTAAGTTTTAAAACCTATTCATTACTAAAATATTAAATTTTATGGAAGACATACTGAAAATAAATCACATGTAATAGGGTTTATGATGTACAATACCCATGGACACCACAAAGTCTTGGTGAAATCACCGAGAACTGCAGCTAATTCACTCACATATGCTTCTCCTTTATGTTGATAGACATTTGTGTGTTTGTAGAAGTATACCTACAATGAGGAGATAGATTAAGGTAAATTTTCTAATCAAATTACCATTAATTGATGTTAATATGTTGAGGGTTAAATTTCTAAACCCTTTTTATTTTACAAAATCAAGCTTTTTTCTTTGAGAACTTTTCTCCCCCATTACCTCCATCTTCCAAAATTCTTCTTTGTATATAAAAATGTGGATAGAGGAGATGATGCCATATTTCTTTTAATGTGAGTATTTTTGTTGTTATTTTTGCTTTTTATATTTGAATAGTGGCTTTGTACCAACAATGATTCCCACAATCAATTACTTGTGCTTTTATACCTTGTATAAGTAATTTGAAGGCTCATAAGTTTCAAGAGAAATTCAGAGAAAAATATCCTAGATATATACAGAGAGAATGTTTTGAGTTAGCAGAAATGCAAATTGCAGTGGTTCATTCAATATACTACATTTTCATTCCACATGGCAATTTCTCTGAACTAGGAATTTTTGTGACAATATCTGTACCATAACTAGTCACAGACTTGATTTCTTCTGCTTGACGTTAGAAATACTGGTAACGATTCTAAGTATACTGAAGGCCAATCTGGATTTAGGTTACCACCACATTCCTAAAACTTTTCTCTGTGTCAAGAACAAACAGAAACCACAAAGAATGAAGTAGAAGACAAAGGGACAATTAGATCCTTGTGCATTTTTTGCCCTTTGTCTTTCAATTTTCAAGTAGTCAAATTAGCATATTAGGGCTAAGCTCTGAGGTGTATTAGTGAAACTCTTTACTGTATTTAACCTCTGACATGATAATAGAGGAAGACAATATTGTTCCTTATTGTGGTAGCTTGAAAGGTGGGATCAACATTTTGAAACTCTTTGGCTTTTGACATTCCAGCAAGAAACTGACGTTTGAAGGGGAGATGTGTTTTTGAATTCTTCTTTTAATAAAATTTCACTTATTTTTCTGTCTCCACAGGATCTTTGCAAGAAGAATGGCTTGGGAAAATGATTCTTTGGTAACTGAATTTATTCTCTTGGGGGTAACAGACCAACCTGACCTCAAAACACCATTGTTTCTTCTTTTTCTGGTAATATACATGATCACTGCATTGGGGAATTTAACCTTGATCATTGTAATACTTCTAAATTCTCACCTCCACACCCCCATGTATTTTTTCCTGTTTAACTTGTCTTGCATTGACCTCTGTTATTCTTCTGTGATTATACCCAAAATGCTGATGAACTTTACACAAGAAAAGAATGTTATCTCTTACATGGAATGTATGACCCAGCTATACTTCTTTTGTTTCTTTGTCATTTCTGAGTGCTATGTGCTGACTTCAATGGCCTATGATCGCTATGTGGCTATCTGCAATCCACTCTTGTACAATGCTACTTTGTCTCCAAAGGTATGTTTCTATCTAATGCTTGGTTCATATTTGATGGGATTTTCTGGTGCCATGATCCACACTGGCTGCATCCTGAGACTGACATTCTGTGAGGGGAACATCATAAACCACTATTTCTGTGATGTCCTCCCTTTGCTACAGCTCTCCTGCACCAGCACCTATGTCAATGAGATAGAGCTATTCATTGTAACAGGAAAAGACATCATCATGCCTACGGTCATTATCTTTACATCATATGGCTTCATCCTCACCAGCATCCTCAAAATAAGATCCACTGAAGGCAGGTCCAAAGCCTTCAGCACCTGCAGTTCCCATATGCTTGCCGTTTGTCTGTTCTTTGGATCAGGTGCATTCATGTATCTCAAACCTACCTCAGCTGTATCTATGGGTAAGGGCAAATATTATTCTATTTTTTATACCGTTGTGGTTCCCATGATGAACCCTTTAATCTACAGTTTGAGGAACAAAGATGTTAAAATAGCTTTGAGAAAAACCTTGACTGTATTATTCAGAAACTGAATCTATCTATGCCTGTAATTAAACCATGGAGAGATTATCTGTTTGCTATATTTTTAATGCGTTATTTTGGGTGTAGGAGGTTCTTCTGCTCATGTGTTGTTTTTATTGGTTAATATGTGAAGAAACTGTTTTGGGCCTGATAGGGCAGAACTTAGGTAGGCAGAGAAGACAGAACTGAATGCTGGGAAGAAGGGCAGAGTGAGAGATGCCATGGATCTTTCTGCCTGAGACAGACTCTGGTTAGAATCTTGCTAGTAAGTCACAGTCACATGGCAATACAGAGATTAATAGAAATGGGTTAAATTAAGATGTAAGAATTAGCCAATAAGAAACTAGAGCTAATGGACAAAGAAGTGTTTTAATTAATACAGTATCTTGTGGTTATTTTGAGTGTAAGCTAGCTGAGTGGCCTGGACAGTGGGCCCTCTCATTGTAGCATATTTTTGTACTTAATATATTTCCTTGTGATATATTATATTTATTATGTTCTGTTTAAAATATTTTCACGTCAGTACATCAGTTTTCTCTCTTCTCACATTCATTGAAATTGGAAATTACTTGTTCGCAGTATTTTATATAGGCTTTGTTTACTCAATGTGTGTAAAATTGATCATTTTATCTCTTTCAGAATAGCACTAAGTAGTGCTTCCACTTGGGTCTTTGTTATTATAGACATTATCACAGCACATATGTAGAAACTGAACAGTTTTCCCATTGACCAAAAAATAATAATAAGTTGTCTGTATGGCTATGTGAAAAACTGGCCATATTTGCCTTAGAAATGAAATATGGAAGCCTCTTTATGTCTCTGTGTTCTTTTCTTTTGATTCTCTATTGGAGAAGAATGCATTACCCTCTATTGCCAGTATTTAATAGGTATTGATACTTCCACATTGAGCATTGTCTATGATTTATATTGCAGGTATACTAAAGTACATAGAATACTGTTCTAACAACATGTCTGATTTTTATTTTGTAAATATAAACAAGCACTTTTTTTGCTAAAATCCACTATTACAAACATAATATTGAAGCTCTGGAGATTAATAGTTTACCTAATTACATAGAATTTTTAAAGAAAGTTCATGAACCTTTGGACCTTTGATTTCAAGCCTACCATCTTTTTCAATATACCTTCCACCTAAAATAAAATAGGATGACTCATTTAACCTGTGCTTGTTTTCTTTGCTGATGATCTATAAATTCTCTTAGGCATTTTTTGGCAACAATATTTATTGAGTCAAGCTGTTGCTTTTTTCTTTTCTAAAAACAAATGATACATGTTTGCTGATGAAGTTAAACATGATTGATTTTATCAGGGGCCTGAGTACAAAGTGTTTTAAGAGGCATTTAGATAAGGTGTGAAACTAATCTTTTCTGTCAATTTGAGACATTTGAGAAGAAGCATCACCGAAGAGACATTTATAACTGACTGACATTCAGGCAAATCTTTGTGAGTGTTCTTGATTGTTCCTTGATGTGGGTGGGCCCAACTCCAGTGTATGCATTACTACTCTTGTGCAGGTCCTGGGAAATATAAGAAGGTCATTGAATGTGAGCCTAAAGAAGACCAGTACTGAGCATCCCTCAGCCTTTGCTATAAGGTCCCTGCCTTGAGTTCCTGCTTTGATTTCCTTAAGTCATATATTAAGGTCCCAAGAAGTCTAAGATGAAATAAACCCTCCCACTGCAAACTGATGTTCTTGGTCTTTTATCACAGCAGAAGAAAGCAAAATAGCATAAACTCATAAGATTTTTAGAGAATTATTGAAAATGCAAATATTTTTGTGCAATTTTGTATGCAATAGCATTAGTAGACAAAATACATTGCAATAGAAATGTGATTTAGTGAAATTGAACATAAGGAAAAAAATGGAAACACTTTCTACTAAAGAAATATCTAGAAATACAATGAATGTACGAGTTCCCTGGTAATGACATTGACTTATGTTATTTAATACTAAAGAAAATTTAAGTCTGAAGTAAATTAGGAACTAGATAAAACTAAATTAATTCTGCATTTCTTGTTTTTTCAACATTCTCATATAGAATTGACTTTAAAATCCCACTTGAATTGAAAAGTAAAGCAAATTTGAAAGTATGTTTATGGAATAACTTATATTGTAGAAAAGTCCTTCTGGGAGAATGTTTAGAGTTAATGAAGGAACATTAGAGGGACATAGTAAGACCAGGAAAGCGAGAGCATTACCCTGAGACAGCATCTTCTTCCTCTCAGGAGACATCACAAGGAAAAATTGCATATGGAGAGCTCATAGGGGAAGCTTGAGGACCAAAAATCCAGTAAAATACTCAGCCTGAGTGGACTCCCACTCATAGTGCTCTTCCTATCTGGAAGGGAAAAAGTTGTTATTATTTTTGCTTCTCTAGAGCCTATCTGTCTTCGCTAGACTTCAATTCTTTGTCTGTGCCAGGATATAAGCTCAGACCTCCCCCTGAGATGATAGCTAGCACCCCAGTTACAGTTCATTTTCCTAACAAGGAAATGATAGGAAATGACTGAGATAAGATTTTTTTCAGCTGCAGAATGTCCCAGTTTAAATACTCTCCAGGACAATTGTAATAACTTCCTACTAAGTTTTAGTGTTTTCTACTTTACATTAAGAATTCCACAAGAAACAATAAAGTATGTATATAAAAATTGAATATGGATGGTATACTATCTCAGTTACTTCTATTTGCATCATGGTTAAATGCCTGACTTCGGCTCAACACAACTCAGTTCCCATTGGAAGGTGAGGTTGTCCTCTGTAGAAGAAGTAAAACTGAAGGAAAATCCTTACTTTTCTTTTTTTTTTTAATTGCTCAAATTGTGTTTTGAATAAGGATGTATTGAAATAAGAAAATACTATTTGTAATATTTAAACACTTTGCAATTCTTTCAGGGGTGTGTCCACTCCTAAAAGTTTGTGTGACAACTCAAAGCTAAAGAAAGGGAATTTAGCTACATCACTTATCAGTCATTGGAAGACCCACAGAATGCAGTTAAGTCTGATACATCTTCAGAAAGAATCAGTTTCTTGCATAATTAACTTCCATACTTTATGGTTTCTTGTGGAATTTATTTTTAATAGCAAAAACATACTTTGCAAAATTTAAGAGAAGCAAAACTGGAGAGATTGAAACTACTTAATTAATTTGACATTTTAATCTGTTTATACACTTGGAGTTTTCCAAAATTGTAATAGACCTGCTGAGTATTTCCAAACACTTTGGAAAAAGGGATAATTCTTTGTTGTTTATGTGTTAAGGAAAGTATAGATACTGTGAAAGAAAATATAATTACATTGATAGTGTTACAGCTGAGAGCTACAGTGGTAATGGCAAGTTCTGATTTGTCTTTATTCTGAAAAAATGATGCTTACACTTTAATGGGGAACATAATAAATTTAGACTATAGCAAAAATATTATTACTTACAGGTGGGATAAATTGCATAACTATATTTTAAATGTAATTAATTAAGCATTCTCAGAGCTAGCTACTGCTGGTCTGGGTTGATACTGCAAGGACATGACCAGTTGCACTCTACTGGGAATCTGGGCAGTCAGATGTAAAACAACTGTGAGGTCTTCTTTAAGACTTAACTTTCATCACTGAGTTACATACATGGTAAGCTTACCTAGATTCTGAAGGATTCTCTTTGTTACCATGTGTGTCTTGTAGTCCCCACCATGAAAAGCAAATAATTATTTGACACACACACATTCACACACACACACACACACACACACATATGTAATTATATATATGGATGAATGTATACACATTATATATACATATACACATGTGTACATATATAAAATGTGTTTGACAGACTTAATAAAAATTTCATTTAAAATTTGTATATTAATAATACTCCTGACAAAGAAATTATTAAAGAAAAAGAGGGCATGAATTTGAGAGTAAAAAGTGGTGGTACATGAGAAGGTTTGGAGGGATGAAAGAAAATGTAGAAATAATATAATTATAACATAATCTCAAAAATATTATAAAAAATAACACATAAACTGATTCATATATGCTATTTATTTCTCCTTTCTTTAACCTTTGTTAAGAACATTTTACTTCTGTTTATATTGAACCTAGAAAAATATATGTAAATATTCATGTGCATATATATATACATTTGTACATATTTAGACACATATATAGACACAAACACAGGAAGACATATTTAAAACCTTATGATTATATGAAATGGATATGTGACTTCAACCATATGTCTGTCATAGGGACTTACTTCTCTGTCTCAGCTCATTAAGGTAAAGACACTTCTCATATTTAACCTTGGGTTCCATAGAAACCACATGCTCATTACAAGCATAAATATATATTGACTCAATTGGTCACTCTCTCTGCATACTTCTTTCTATAAAAAAAAACAAGAGTGTACCCCATTTCAGAATTTGTAGAACATAAATAACTTTGAGATTCTAACAATATACTATGCACACCCAACAAAAACTATGCACAACGTGTATCAACATGTAAGTTAATTTGAGTTTTGGCATGTTGGATATTTACATCCTATATTATATAACTTCAAATGATGTAGTTTAAAATTAACCCCAAACTAATTATGTAAACGTTATCGATATCATCACGCAATTCTCCCATCAGTCCACAGATTCTTTTTGTGTCACTATCACTAGTATGCTTCATGATTAATTTACATGAGCCCTTGATAAGGGAAGAGACTTAATGTATTTTGCTTTTTGTAGAAAACATGCATGTCTGAACACAGAAATCGCATTAAATATAGTCAGTTGAGCATATATCTTTCCAAGTGATTTGGAGCGTGGTGAATAATCAGTCTGGCAAACATTTTTTGCTGGGTAGTAGAGTTACTACTGTCCAAGATAAATGTGGAGATATATGATAATGGTATGATAGACCACAGAAAAGGTGGCATGCAGTTTTCCTCACCGTGTCTTATGTATTGGTCTTTCTGTTTCTCAAAAATCAATTGGAAACTCACGAGAGGAGATTCCTCCTTTATAATATGCTGGCTCTGATATTTGGAGATGTTTACAATTAGCTTGATGGCAAAATTATTTTCAAAGTTGTAGAATCAACTGAGAAGACAGTTTCAAATAAAGATAGTCTAGATCATGTTGGCCTGTGGACATAACTAGAGATCAGCTTGACTATCCTAATTGATGTGTGTGCCATTTTGGGCAGCACGCACAATTCCTTAGGTTTGGGTCCAGGACTATAAAAGAGTGAACAAAATGAGATGAGTATAGAGATATATGCATTCAGTATTTTTCTGCTCTTAACTGTGATAATGAATAGCTTCCTCTAGTTCCTGCTTTGACTTATCCACAATGACAACCATTGGTAACTTAAATTTGCTTTTGTTAGTATGTTTTATCAAAGAAACAGAAAGTACATAAGGACAAAATGGCATAGTGACTTGGATAGAGCATAAGGTATAGACAGAGAACAAATTTAATGTGAGTGGAGACTGACATTCAGCTCAGTGTCTCAGAGTATTATTTGACATTCAGAATCAAGTAGCCCAGACATTACAAGTTTCTTGACAAATAAGTCAATTTATGATGGTTTCCAAAGTTTTGGCATACCTCATAAAATCAGAGTAAAACCTGAGGTTGTATCCACAGTCTCATGGGTTTTGAGAACTCAAACAATGACGTAGGATAGAGAATAAAATCTTTTAATGCTCCCCAACTTCAGAGAATCACTAGCAATGAGTACAATAGCTTCAGCCTTCACCTTGACCTAAGAAAGCATCCAAGATGAGATCTTAAGTTTCAGTGCAGTCATCAGAAAGTGATTGGCAGTGTGGGTCAAACTCTTGATATATTTGCTTATATTCACATCTTGTTTTTTAATATATTGACCCACCCTTATTATTTGAAAAGCTAATAAATTCTGTCACTAATAAAGTAAAAGTACTTGTGAAAGAAGCATGAGACATGAGTTCAAGACCCCAGCCCTCACATGAAAAGCCAGCTGTGGCTGTGTGCATATCTCCAAGATATGGGGAGTCAGGCACCAATCTAGCTCCATTATTAATGTGTGATTTTGTCTCAAAGAATAAGAATAGTGATAGAAGAAGACATGAGAGGTGTTCCTGTGGCTTTCATGCATACATACAGGCACACAAACCAAATATATAACATGACATACCCACTTATATCTATACATACAAAATTTAAGAAATAGAAAGGTTGAGGTACATGTAATTATACAATTATTGATTCAATCTTTCTCCTTTTATTACCCTGCCATTTTGTGTCCTTCATTGATCCCCAGGCTCCATTTGTAATGGAAAATACTTACATAACTATGGTATAAACTAAATATATAAAAGTAAAGTTTGGTAGAAGTTTTCCAAACTTATTTACTGTTTGACAAAAACAGACTTTTCATATAACAGTGTCCTACAGACCATAAATTATGTATTCTTTTGCATAAAAAGTTGGACAATACTTACTATACTGTGGGAACTATACTTTAATTCAATTTTAAATAATTTTCCTTCTCCAATTTGTAGGGGGAGATTATATTTTTGATATTGGGTCTTACTGTGCAACACAGTTAATCATGAAAGCTTCTGGATAAGACAAGATGGAATAAAATTTATAATTGTTTCGAGGTGATCTCAAAAGTTTCAGTATATAATAACATGCTTCTTTACCAATATTTAAATGATTCATAATATTTTCTAATAAATGAATTTACATATAGAAACAATATGGATATCTACATGAAACCCATGGACAATATTTAGATAATGTGAGAATATTTTATTAGAGCATAAAACAGAATATCAAAGACCACAAAATATGTGATATCTGACTTATGTACTATGAACAAATATAAATCAAAGTAACAAGATAGAATGACATTGCACTGGTTATTTTTTTTTGCAACAGGAAAGATGTGGCAAGAATATTTTCACAGTAATCTTATTGGTAATCTATTACTAATACAACATCATGAATGATACCTGACAAGTTGTAGTTTGAACATTTCCAGAATTTCTATGTCCAGTATTATTAGTAGAACCAACCTTATATTCATGTATAGGTTTAAATATATTTTAAAATTAGAGTATTTTAAACTCCTCATGGCATTATCTGGTCATAGCATTTTATATACCCAAAAGCTCATTTATATGTGAAATTTCACTATTTCTGTTGTGCAGGGAAATATTTCATCCAATATTTTGACACAATAATCCAAGAAATGCCACAGTGTGTTTATCCTCCATAGGTTAACCAGAAAAACCATAGGTCACGAATCATCAAGTAACTTTTCCAAATTATTATATTAGTGAGGAGATATAGGCTGAGAATTCAAACACAGAACCCTGCAAGAATGAGACTATTGCTTTTCTTCATCTAAAGGGATAATAATACAGTAAATTAACACTCATGTAAAAATATGAAATTATACAACATATAAATAATGGTTTTGGAGCCTGGAAAGTAGCTGGGTGGTAAAACACTTGTCTAATGTATACAAGGTCCTAGGATACATCTAAGCGTACAAACAAAGGCAATTGGATTTTTTAAAAAATGATTAAGGGAGATAATGCATTAAGTGTGTTACCATATTTATTTGATTTTTTGAAAAAGTAATAAATCTTAGGAAATAGATTTTTTAATATTAGAAATAAAGCACAGAGATAATGAAACATGCAATAAATTTCTTTATGATAAGAAATTATTGGAAGATGGGATTTTAATATTTGCTCAAGCATGAAAGAAGTAAAATCCCTATAGAGATGTTCAAGTCTGGTTAAAATATTCAATCTCTTAGGAGATAAAGGTGCACCATAGTCTAGCATATAAATGTATTCACCTCATTTTCTGCTTTTGTGATGTGCTTATTGGGAAGAGACTGATAAACATTTTGCCTTGATTACTTCAAGTGGAAAATGAAATGATACCCATGTGAGTTTTCTGAAGTCTCACCAAATGACATGTGTGATAAAGGGAGCACTGTTAATTTTTCTTCTGACATTTCCATAGCCTAGATAGCAGTTTTATGAATTATGAGCAATGGATCAGAAGGCATTCTGGGATATGATTATTTTTTACATCATCCTTTTAAAAATCAAAGGAACTAAAGGCTCAGAGCCTAATATTACCCTTCTAGGAAAACTAATGAATAACAATGATTAAGTTTCAACGAGGTTTTATCTCTTCAATAGGGTAAGTTTCAAAATCTATTCTGGGTATCATTTTCTTTTTTATTTAAGATATTGCTTATCATTAATGTGCAAAAATGAAATATATGGTAAGTACATATTTTACATTTAATTCGTATTCTGTAGCAAACATTACAAAATTCTTAACTCTTGGAATCATGCTGAATTCAGACTCCCAGAATCTGTTTATAATTTGCAATAGAATTTCCTTTCCATTTAGCACATGTGTCTGATTTTTACTTCACGGGGGCCATCAGTCATAATCCTACTGCTCCATTTCTGTTTCAAAAACTCTTCTAGATTATACATATATAATGGGAGATTATAGAGGACTTTTGTCAACTGTGCTAAAAATTAGGTTTACATATGGTTTCAGTTTGAGAAGAATCATAAGATCCCCTTTTTCACAGTGTTCAATCTTAAGATACAAGTAGAGTTCCTGGAAAGATGATCAGGATGACCAGAGACTGGGTTGTCACTCCATTTTTGGTGTCTTAGTGATATACATCTCCACTGATAGATCTCATATTCCTCTACATTCATGAGGTTTATTGGCAGTAACTTAAACTCTGGTTCTTTCATGTTTTTATTGGAACAGATTTCTTGACATTAACATCACACATTAACATTCAAACTGTGGTCAGCACCAAGTTTTTAAAATTCCTTTCATTATTAAGAGCAACCTCGGGGATTGAAGGCAAGATAGTAAAAGGAATTCTATCCTGGTGTATTCCATTTCACCTTTTTCTCCTACTCGTTAATTAATCATAATAGCACAAAAGATATACGAGCTCAGCAATGCACAGAGTTATAAATATTTTCAGCTTTATTTAACTATATTCTAACATGGAAAGTGACTGTCATTTCACTTCATGATAGTGTGAGGTGGTTTTACTGATATCAGCTTGTTCTTTGCAGATACCCCCTACTTATATCTCAACTTTGTAAGAAAAAATTTTATTGGAAGACCTATGAGATTCTATTATGTCTACAGATTCTTGAACAAAGAATGGCTCTAGTAAATGGTTCTTCAGTAACTGAATTCATTCTCTTGGGGTTAACAGACCAGCCTGATCTTCAAATGCCCCTGTTCTTAATTTTTCTAATAACATATATGATAACTGCATTTGGGAATTTCGCTTTGATAATTTTAATTGTGTTAAATCCTCACCTTCACAAACCCATGTACTTTTTCCTCTTTAACTTGTCCTTCATAGATCTCTGTTATTCATCTTTGATCACACCCAAAATGCTAATGAACTTTACACTAGAGAAGAACATTATCTCTTACATGGGATGCATGACCCAATTCTACTTCTTTGGTTTTTTTGCCATTTCTGAATGTTATGTGCTGACAGCAATGGCCTATGATCGCTATGTGGCTATTTGCAATCCACTCTTGTATAGTGCTGTCATGTCTCCAAAGACATGTTCCTATCTAATGCTTGGTTCATACTTCATGGGACTTTCTGGTGCGATGATCCATACTGGTTGTGTCCTGAGACTAACCTTCTGTGATGCAAACACCATCAATCACTATTTCTGTGATCTTCTCCCTTTACTGCAGCTGTCCTGTACCAGTACTTATGTCAATGAGATAGAGCTATTCATTGTGACAGGAAAAGACATCATTGTGCCCACAGTCATCATCTTTACCTCTTATGGCTTCATCCTCTCCTCCATCCTCAAAATAAGATCCACTGAAGGCAGGTCTAAAGCCTTCAGCACTTGCAGTTCCCATATAATTGCTGTTTCTATGTTCTTTGGATCAAGTGCATTTATGTATCTCAAACCTTCTTCAGCTGTATCTATGGGTGAGGCAAAGTTCTCTTCCATATTTTACAGCATCGTGGTTCCTATGATGAACCCTTTAATCTACAGCTTGAGGAACAAAGATGTCAAAGTTGCCTTGAAAAAAACCCTAAACAGAATGTTTAGTCACAATCTACTGTTTTTTTAAACACAACACAGACAGGTTTTCTAAGTTTACTTTTGGTGACAGCTTTATTTCATTGTGATTTCTTAATATGGGGAGTAAAAATTGGATATTGATATTGACTTGTTTGTAACTATTTTACAATAGGCTGTTTCTTTTTAATATATACATTTTCTCTTAATCATTATACCTTAAGAATAACATTTGAGCTGGGCGGTGGTGGCGCACGCCTTTAATCCCAGCACTCGGGAGGCAGAGGGAGGCAGAGGCAGGCGGATCTCTGTGAGTTCGCGACCAGCCTGGTCTATAAGAGCCAGTTCCAGGACAGGCTCCAAAATCACAGAGAAACCCTGTCTCAAAAAAAAAAAAAAAAAAAAAAAAAAGAATAACATTTGATATATTTTGATTTGTTAATTATAATTATAGATAGTAAACAAAATTATGTTATACTTTATTGTCATTGTATATTTGTGATAATTATACTTCATTGCATGATGGAGGTGGGTCATCTTTCTATCTGTTGCTTTTATTGGTTAATTAATAAAGAAACTGCTTGGCCTCTGATAGGGTAGAATTAAGATAGGCGGAGTGAACAGAACAGGATGCTGGGAGAAAGAAACCGAGTCAGTGAGTCACCATGATTCTCCCACTCCAGACAGACGCAGGTTAAGATCTTTCCTGGTAAGCCAGCTCATGGTGCTACACAGAATATTAGAAATGGGTTAGATCAACACGTAAGAGCTATCCAATAAGAGGCTGGAGCTAATGGGCCAGGCTGTGTTTAAAAGAATACAGTTTCTGTGTAATTATTTTGGGGCATAAGCCATGCGGGCGGCCGGGTGCCGGGGACGCAGCCCTGCCGCTCTTATTACAACAATTACAAGACCAATCATATTTGCTACTTGAAATAGTTGCTTAATGTTACACTCTGCCTGCTTTCTTGTCTTTGTCTACTGAGTGAGAAAATATCCCTTTTAGATTTCTATGTTGTATATATGTACCTTTCCATACTGACTTTTGAAACACTTGCACACATGAAAATACTATGTAATAAACCTTAACCTGTGAGATGTATAACATTAATTTAGAAATATAAACCAACACATTTAAATTTTAAAAAATATCTTCAGCATGTGATGGACTACTGAAGCTCAGGTAAGTCAAAAATTTACAAAATCATACAAGGATCCTTAATCAATCTTCCAGTCATTGATTTATGCCTCCCGCTTTACACTATATTTTTAGTTTTATTACACTGAAATAAATAAAACATAAGGTAACATGTCTTCCTTAAGGTTTTTCTGTTGAGTGTTGTTATAGAATCGCTTTATTGCTTGTGGTTTTGTTACATTATTATTTCCTCATGAAATAAGTTGAATGCTTCTTTTTGAGGGAAAAGAAGATGCCCACTGTGTTAGTGGATGGTTGGCTTAAGTCAGAATCTTAGTTATCATACAAAAGAGTTCCAACCAAAATGATTCAGGTGCCTTTTAACTGAGCAAGCAGGTTTTTTTTTTTTTTTTTTTTTTTTGGCAGAGAATAGATTGTACAAAGTTTATATACTATGAAAAAAAACTATATCAGGATAGACAGTAATTTGGGGAAACAAAAGTACTGAAAACAACTTGAGCTAAATCCTGAACTAAGAAAACGTCTAGGAACTATCATCCAAATTTTCTATTTTGTAGGTTTTTTATTAACTGGAAATTTTTGAATGCATTTATAACTTCTGCTGCTCTACATAATAAATGTAAAAGGTGCCTTATGTCATGTTTCTTGATTTTGATACCTATACGAGTCTTCAGTTGAGCAGTGGATTCTTGGATGCCATATCTGCTTTAATTGCATGCCACTTGTATTGCAAGAATAAGATCAGGTCATTTAGGCACAGCAGGCAGTTGTTCCCCTCTCGTTTGGAACATATGTTCCCCTAGTTTGTGTTCAATAACATTGCCTATGGTAGATTCAGACATTAAAAGAGTATTCCATGGCTAGTTTTGCTCTTTCTACTTTCTTTTTTGTATGTGTGGGTCAAAAGGAAAATAACTAGGACCCATTTTGATCATGAATCTATAAGGTAAATGCAGAGGCTACTTTCAACAGAATCATAAAGGAGACAGGAGAAGAAGGTAAAGCAACATTCACAGAGAACAGAGAAGGCTCTGAGGTGCTAGTGGTACTCAATTCATAGAAATTCATGGTGTCTTTAAAATAATTGCTCTACACACATGGAGGTATACATTATTAATATCTATATTTTTAAGGTTGACTAAAAGACTCTAATAAGGTACCAAATTTGGTCAGTACTCTCTATCAAGCAAATAATATATTAATTCCTAACCAAAGACACAGAATAACATTTAAGAATTTTGGAATGTTTTCCAAGCTAAATGTCTCATCTAGGTAATGACCCATTGAGGAAAAATAATAGGCAATCTAGATTATAACAGGGAATTAACTATTCTTTTCATATGAAATTCACATCAAATATGGGTCTGTTGAGTAAAAGAAGGTTATTATTTCATTTGCCTTCACAAGATTACCCTGTGTACCAGCCTGCTGGGACACCTTTCTCTCTCTCTCTCTCTCTCTCTCTCTCTCTCTCTCTCTCTCTCTCTCTCTGTCTCTGTCTCTCTGTCTCTCTCTCTCTCTGTGTGTGTGTCTCTGTCTCTCTATCTCTCTTCGACTGATGAATAATGTAAAAAGGTTTTGTTCAACTTTGGAAGTGCCACCCCTTGGCAGGTGGTCCTGAGTTATACAAGAAAGCAGCTGAACAAGCCATAAGAACAAGCCAGTGCATAATGATACTCCATAACCTCTGTTTCAGTTCCCGTCCCCAGGATCCTTTCCTTATTTCTCTCAGTAACAGATTGCTAACTGAAGTGTAAGATAAAGTATAACTTTTCCTCATCCTCATCAAGTTTCTTTTTATTTAAATATATTGTTTTCAAGTTATAATTACATCATTTCCCTCTCAATTTCCTCCCTCTTATGCCTCTTCCAATATATTCTCTTTTGGTTTTTTTCAAATTCATTATCTGTTTCTTTAATTATTGATATACTCCCCCCACATATGTGTGTATGTATGTGAATATACATGCTAACTATAAAATAATAACCTTCCCTGCCTGTGTAATGTGATATATATGCATGTTTTCCAGGATGGTATTTTCATACTGTTTACCCATTGCTGTTCTCTTCCCTAGGAAACCATTGCTGTCTCTGCTTTCATTATTCCTTAACTGCCTTCAGTATTTTGTCTAGGGTTTGAGGACCACTGAGCTTTTCTCAGTTTATGTTATCACATCTATTGATATTATCCTTGTTCAGATCATGGTTATACACCATGTTGGTGAAACTTCATCACTGTAGCTTCTGACATTTTGAGGATACACAATCTCACAACAAACTCCCTGCTCTTCTGGCTCTGACAGTATGTCATCAGCTCTACTGCAATGAATCCTCAACCTCCAGGAATGTATTGTACAACTATCTTGATTGTTTGCCATTTTCTATAAGGGGCTCCATCTGTTGCACAGAGTAGTTTTATTAATTATAGATAAGAAGTGTACTTATATATGAGCATAAGAAAAAATATTTAGAATTTAGTTAGAGTTTATCCTGGCTTATTAAATTGGACATTGTAGGTTCTCCTCTATGACCTTACCAGCTCTGGGTAGTTGACAAGGTTTCTAGTATTGAACATGATTTTCATTTTGTTGAGTGGGTCTTGAATCCAACTAGATTTGTTAGAATCTGCCATAGTATTTGTGCCACAGCTGCACCATTCAAGTTATATCCTTCTTGTCATTGCTGTCGTTCACTGGCATCATAATGGGAAAGAAAGGCTGTTGCTTGTTTCCCTCTTTTAGAAGATTGAATGGCTCCTTCTGCAGAATTAAAATTATTCTTTAGTATCCTAAACTATCTAATCATATCTAGTCTAATCATAATTGAGTCTCTAGTTCCTGTGTAGAAATGCATGGTACATTCAGCAATCAGAAATTACTTTCCAACTTGGGGTGGTAGGGCCATCAAGAGCTAAAGGAATAGCTTATGATGTTTTGAGAGTCTATAGGACAACTTTGACCTTAGGCTCAAAAAAAAAAACCTTCAAAGTTCTTTTGACATCATTTTCATTATTTCTAAGGAAAATGGATATTTTTCTCTCCTAGTTATTATATTTTTATTTAAAGCAATTCTAAAGTTAAATATATTTGGATCATATTCTTTCTCTCTCCAAAATTTTCCAGACCCTCTCCTTTCCCTATGCATCCAAATTTAAGATCTGTCTTTTAAAAAATGCACCTCAATACTACAATCTCCCAAATAAGTAAAGCAGATAAAATAACCCTTAAATAGAAAAAAACAGCCCAAAACAAAGAATAATACGAAGAAACCAAACAACAACAACAATAACAATAAATAACTCAACAAACAGTAACCAAATAAAAACACAAAAAGCTGGAGTTCATCCATTATATACTGGTCAACTGCTCATGAACATAAGGCTTATCCCAGAGTGGTTCATATACCCAGTGTTATTCCATTGAAAAAAAAACTTATTTGTTCTCTCCCAGTGGGTATAAATGACAGGTCAGCTTTTACCCAAGTGGCTAGATATAATTCATTCATACATTCACTCGATTTTAATAAAACAAAATAAAAATATAATCCAATAAAACAAAATATATAAGCAGAGGACCTGGTGCAGACCTGTGCAGTACCTGTGTGTGCTTCCTCAGTCTGTGTGAGTTCATATGAGCTTTGCTCATGTTGATTTGGAAGATCTTGGGATTTTTTTTGTGTCATCCATCTCTTCTGGCTCTTACACTCTTTCAATGAGGCAGGTGAAACCCTCATATACTTAAGAGATTTTGTTATCAACTCTTGCATGAGTAAATACTCTCTAGAACATAATAAAAGTGGTCCTAGATTTTTAATATGTATTTAAAGATGATAGATACAAAGTTAACAGTTTTTATAGTTCTAATTCTATTACAAAGTGAAGGATCATAGCTTCAAAATGCTTATTCTAATGAGACAGAAATTTATTGAGATAAATAGACTTTGAATTTGGTCAATTTATGTGTGTTATTTTCATAAGTTTTTATAATAAGCCTATTATTTTTAATTTTTTTTAAATTAAGACTTTAATGATGGATGGTGATGATAGACAGTTGAGAGAGATTGATAATAAAACAAATAAATATTTGTAGACAGAAGTTTCTGTCCTTCTTGGTCATGAAGGCATTCAGTCTAAAAGAAACACACAGAGGTTTATAATAATTATAAATTGTTTGGCCTATTAGCTCAGACTTATTATTGACTATGTCTTACAACTTTAATTAGCCCATAATTCTTGTCTATGTTTAGACACGTGGCCTTGCACCTTTTCTCAGTAGGGCATTCTCATCTTGTTTCCTTTTCCTCTAGCTTGTGATTGCATCTCTGCCTTTCCTTTTCCCAGAATTCTCTTAATCTGGTTGCCCCATCTATACTTCCTGCCTGGCTATTGGCCAATCATTCTTTAAGTAAACTAATATGAGTGACAAATCTTTACAGTGTATAAGAGCACCAACTCACAGCAAATATTTCAGTTTCCAAATGTCTGGAGACTCTAGCAAGATACCTTCAAATTCAATATCTGCTTTTTGTTCAATTATCAAAGTATAAAACCCTTTAGTGAAGGCTCAGAAAATACCTTCACTTTGTAGACCTGATAATTGTGGGATGCCAACAAGATCATGTAAAAAATAAAAGATATCTCTGTGGATACACCAGAGTTCACAGTTAACAATGCCCTTTATCATCATTGTCTGTCCTACTTAAAATGAGCTATTTAATCCATTTGCTTATCTATTACATTATATAGGGGAGGAGTGGCAAAGGAACATTCCTTTTATCCATTTTCTTTTCTTTGATACACTTCCTCAGGATTTCTCATTACAAATATAAATGCCAATTCATGTAAAAAAATTAGATTTCAGTTGAACTTTATTTACACATACAGACATTTAAATTAGTAATAAGTTGGACACATGTTACCACAGGAAAAACAACCAATTTAATGGAAACCAATGAAAAAAATTCTTAGGCAATACCATGATGTTTTCAGTGAGATAGAACTTATAGGTAACAGGACAAGAAAAGCCAGTATAATGCAGTCCAGAAACAGGGAAACATGTAGACCAAACTTTACTGAATGCATACACTACATAACAAAGATATTACTTACTAGATATACTTTTCATTTGACAAAGAAAGTAATATATAATTTTATTGGGGTGAAAGACATGGCTCGGTTGCTGAAAACATTTACACCTCTTACAGAAGGCCTGGGTCCAGTTAGTGAACCCACATGGAAGCTCACAAACTTCAGTAACTCTAGTCCTGTATCCCTCGTGCTCTCTTCTGGTCTTTTGGGCTACTGCAAGCCCATGGTGCACCGAAAACTCAAACCAGCACACATACATGCACATAAAACCATATCTAGAAATGAAAATGGTAAACAGTTAAAAAGACCAAGCAATATTTTCCTGTATTTATGCACACATCTCATATCTAATATATGCAAATACACATGAATAAATTATTAAGAAAAAATCAAGATGTTAATCTTGGTTTCAGATGGATAATTGAATGGTTTTTTTGAATGAAGTGTAAATCAAATATTTAAAAATGACAAGAGACTGACATAATAGATGAATGGATTGCTTATGCTAAATTTTAAAATGTTAAACTATATAATGAAATTTAGAAAAATGAACTAGTAACAAAATATTTACAAGTAATTTTTAAAATGTTTAAATTTCAGCTTGATAACATCCAATTTATTTTCTGAAAGATAGTTGTTTTCCTTTTCTCAAAAAGTAAGAATTAATCATCTTATTCCTGAAAAATGTTACTATAACTGAGCTTATTCTCCAAATACTTCTCTAAAGCTTAAACTTTTAATTTTAGCCAATCATTTCCAACCTTTTCTGACTCAAAAGCATATCCATTACTTCAGAAGAAATAAAAGACTCAAATTAACAGATTAACTAGAGAGATCCCTGCTGAAAGATATTTTGTTCACAGTGCTTGCAGAAATGTAAGTGAGAAACTTGTGTTCCACTGTGGAACCTTTCATGTCTGATGTGTAAAGGGGATATCTTTCAGTGGAGGACAGGATGACCGAAGTATAAACATACTGTAACTGACAGTTTCTGAAGGCCAGCCCCATCACTTCCTTGATACATGATGTAACGTAGTCATTATTAAACAGTAATATTTCTACACAGGAAGAAAAGGTGAAAATGATAATATTTTCAAATACATAAACTACTGTATTAAATTCCTAATATACATGCAAAAGACAAAAAGATAAATTAAGTATGCCAATGGTAAGGGATGCGAGTCATTATCTTTAAAAAGCAGAAATAAATTATTGACATGAGCCTTAACTTTTCTTGATTCTATTAATGGCAACAACAATAAAGAGAAAGATAATGACCACACAAAGGAAATAATGAAACTGACTTCTCCAGTGTTGCAACTGCATGACAAAGGACACTTTTTCAGATTAACACTTTCTCTTACTTAGTGTCTTTACTAAGGCACCTTTAACATCTTTGTTCCTCAAGCTGTATATTAAGGTATTCAGCAGAGGAACTGTACTGGTATAAAAGACTGATGATATTTTACCTTCATTCATTGACATGGCAGAAGATGCTTTGAGGTACATAAAGGCACCTGATCCAAAGAATAGAGAAACAGCAATTATGTGGGAACTGCAGGTATTGGGGGCCTTGAACTTGCCCTCAGTAGAGATTATTTTATTTAATTAATTAATTAATTAATTTTATTTCTTTAATTTTTTTATTTATTTTTATTTTTTCTATTCAAAAATTTACACTTCCTCCCCTCCTTTTATTCCCCTTTCCCCCACTCACCCTCCTCCCTCCCCCTCCCTCCTTAAGAGAGAACAGGCAAGCATGCCCTGTGGGAAGTCCAAGGCCCTCCCCCCTACATCCAGACCTAGGAAGCTTTGCATCAGAATAGACCAGGGTCCCAAAAAGCCAGTACACACAGTAGAAATAAGTCCCAGTGCCTTTATCATTGGCTTCTCAGTCAGCTCCCCATTGTCAGCCACATTCAGAGAGTCCAGTTTGATAGCATGCTCATTCAGTCCCGGTCCAGCTGGATTTGGTGAGCACCCATTAGAACAGGCACACTGTCTTAGTGGGTGGAACAACCCCTCGCGGTCCAGATTTCCTTACTCATCTTCTCCCTCTTTCTGTTCTTCATCTGGACCTTGGAATCTCAGTCCGTTGCTCTGATGAGGCTCTCTGTCACCGGTCAAAGATTCTATGATGATATTCGAGATAATCTTCAGTGTGAAAGTGGGGTAAAGCCAGTTCAGGCACCCTCTTCTCTGCTGCCCAAGGACCTAGCTAGGAACATCCCCATGGACACCTGGGATCCCCTCTAGAGTCAAGTCTCTTGCCAACACTAAAATGGCTCCCACAAAAAAGGCACCTTACTGAATGGGAGAAGATCTCCACCAACCCTGCATCAGACAAAGGTCTGATCTCCAAAATATATAAAGAACTCAAGAAACTAGACATTAAAACTCTAATTAACCCAATTAAAAAATGGGGTACTGAACTGAACAGAGAATTCTCAACAGAAGAAGCTCAAATGGCCAAAAGACACTTAAGGTCATGCTCAACCTCCTTAGCGATCAGGGAAATGCAAATCAAAACAACTTTGAGATATCATCTTACACCGGTCATAATAGCTAAAATCTAAAACACCAATGATAGCCTATGCTGGAGAGGATGTAGAGTAAGGGGAACACTCATCCATTGTTGGTGGGAATGCAAACTTGTACAACCACTTTGGAAATCAGTGTGGTGGTTTCTCAGGAAACTGGGAGTCAACCTACTTCAGGACCCAGCAATTCTACTCTTGGGAATATACCCAAGAGATGCCCAATCATACTACAAAAGCATTTGTTCAACTATGTTAATAGCAGCACTATTTGTAATAGCCAGAACCTGGAAACAACCTAGGTGCCTCTCAATAGAAGAATGGATAAAGAAGGTGTGGCACATATACACTTTAGAGTTATACTCAGCGGCAAAAAACAATGACATCTTGAATTTTGCATGCAAACGGATGGAAATAGAAAACACTTTACTGAGTGAGATAACCCAGACCCCAAAAGATGAATATGCTATGTACTCACTCATAAGTGGTTCTAGCCATAAATAAAGGATATTGAGCCTATAATTCATGATCCTAGAGAAGCTAAATAAGAAGGTGAACCCAAAGAAAAATATCTAGTTATCCTCCTGGATATTAGAAGTGGACAAGATTGCCGGGCAGGGGTTGGGAGCACGGGGGTGGGGGAGGGTGGAGGTAAGGGTATATGGGGAGATAGAAGGAAGAAGGAGAGGATGTGGAGAGCTTGGGGGAATGGGATGGTTGGGAAGGAGGAGGGGATGGATGTGGGAGCAGGGAAGTAGATATGTTAATTAGGGAATCATTTTAGGGTTGGCAACAGATTTGACTTTAGAGGGGCTCCCAGGTGTCCAAGGAGATGTTCCCAGTTGTTCCTTGGGCAGCTGAGGAGAGGGTGCCTGAACTGTCCTTATCCTTTAGCCACACTGATGAATATCTTGCATATCACCATAAAACCTTCATCTGGCAATGAATGGAGATAGAGACAGAGACCCACATTCAAGAATTTACACTTCCTCCCCTACTCCCATTCCCCTCCTGCTCCCCCACTCACCCTCATCCCTCCTGCTCCCACCTTAAGAGAGGGCAGGGAACACTGCCCTGTGGTAACTCCTGAAAGACCCCTTAAATGGGTGTCACATCTGAGGGATCCCCCTTTCCCAAGACAGAAACCAGTCCACTGGATGCAAAAGCCAGAGGAAGTTTAATGTTTACACAGGCGCCTGTGGTCGCTTCATCCAACCAACTGGATGAGCAGCTAGCTGAATGAGCAGGAAGCAGCAACAAGCTTTTCATTGGTTCCTACATGGGCTAGGGTCAAGTTTAGGTCAGGGCTGTTTATCCCTCTGCGTGTTCAACTCTCTGGGTATTTTGACAGACTGTCGCAGTGGTTAGCTGTCTTCCTGTCAGCCCAGTTTCTACAGAGCTAGCTAACCGCAAACATCCTGTTCAGCGGGGTCCTATCTGCTTCTCTAAAATTTGTTTTTCTAAGCTTATATAGGTGACTTAATTTGAACCTTGCTACAGCCTGGAATGGGGTCTCTCACTCCAAGGCCCTCCCTGCTACATCCAGCCTAGGAAGCTTTGTATCCAAATAGACTAGGGTCCCAAAAAGTCAGTACATGCAGTAGAAACAAGTTCCAGTGCCTTTATCAATGGCTTCTCTGTCAGCCCCCATTGTCAGCCACATTCAGAGAGTCCAGTTTGATAGCATGCTCATTCAGTCCCGGTCCAGCTGGATTTGGTGAGCTCCCATTAGAACAGGCACACTGTCTCAGTGGGTGGAACAACCCCTCTAAGTCCAGACTTCCTTGCTCATCTTCTCCCTCCTTCTGTTCTTCAACTGGACCTTGGGGGTTCAGTCCGTTGCTCTGATAAGGGTCTCTGTCTCTATCTCCATCCATTACTGAAGGAAGACTCTATGGTGATATTCGAGATAATCATCAGTGTGATAGTGGGGCAAGGCCAGTTCAGGCACCCTCTCCTTTGCTACCCAAGGGCCTAGCTGAGGACATCCCCGTGAACACCCAGGATCCCCTCTAGAGCCAAGTCTCTTGCCAACCCTAAAATGGCTCCCTTAATGTAGATATTTTCTTCCCTGCTCCTATATCTGCCCTTCCTCCGTCTCCACCTTTCCACTCACCCAAGCTCTCTCCAGTCTTTCCTTTCTCCCTTCTCTCTCCCCCTCTCCCCTTCCCCCACCCTCACCCCCACCCCTATGCCCACTAAAAAGAGTTTTAACTCCTTATGTTCACCTTCACCTCAGTTTACTGATGATTGTAATTCAGGAAATTTACAGCTTGTGTTTAATACTCAAGGAGAGTGAAAGGGATAACTATCTACAACCCAGAGAAAGACCCACAACACCCATCATGTGAAAGGTTGATAACAGCATAGCCCTGAACTGATAACTTAGAGACCTGGGTCTCTTCTTAACACAGAACAGGAAGTCTAACTCCAGACCTAGGCCCATAGAAACTGCAGCATCTAGTGTATGGGCTATCTGATCAAGAGTCATAAATTTACCCCGAATGTTTACATAAGTTGCCTGGTTATGTGGTAACCTCTAACCTTGTTGGGAGAAAAGCTTGTAACAATCTATACCCTATTCATAATTTTATTGAAAACAAACCTTTTAACTCTTTCCACTGCCTAAAAGTTTAGCGTAGCTCACTATCTTTCCCCTCTAGAATTCCCTGATAATTTAATTCCTTTCTTAACTAATATTCTCCATTAAGGAGCTCACCAGAGCCGGTTGTGGTGGCGCACGCCGGTAGGATTTGCTGAAGGAGGCAGAGGCAGGATGATCACGAGTTCGAGGCCAGCCTGGGCTACACATTTATTTCTTTGCGCCGGGCGATGGTGGCACACGCCTTTAATCCCAGCACTCGGGAGGCAGAGGCAGGCGGATCTCTGTGAGTTCAAGACCAGCCTGGTCTACAGAGCTAGTTCCAGAACAGGCTCCAAAGCCACAGAGAAACCCTGTCTCGAAAAACCAAAAAAAAAAAAAAAAAAAGGAGCTCACCAAAAATCCATCTTTGATCTGAAGATCTGAACACCCCCCCCCGTGTGTGTGTGTGTATGTGTGTGTGTGAAAACTCTTATCTGATTTTTGTGGAGCAAAAGAATTTTAGACCTGGAATCTTCTAGTACTGGGGAATTGCTGGTTTTAGCGATATATAAGTGGTAACATTTGTAATAAGAACAATGTAGAATAAAAAAGGAAACTGAATAGAGAAGAATTAAGAAAATGGACAGATGTTTCCCATTGTGAGTAGACTTCTTTACCCTCGAATTTTTACCCCCCCCCCTTTGCTCATCCTGGTATCTTTAATTGACCACTGAACAGAAACATTAAGGGTGTAAACTTTTAGGGCTCTTGTAACTTCTATACACAATAGAATTGACAGGCATACGAAACCACAGAAACTGTGACAGCATGCACAAGTACTTCACACGTTTAAACCAGATGAGATCTCAGTACGGAAGAAGTCCCAGTCACTAGCCCAGAAACTATCTCCAACTTTTAACTGTTTCCAAAACAAAAACCAGTTTTCTTCAACAGACTCACTGTATATCAAATATCAAACCACATATGAGGGCAGGTTCCATAACCATAAGCACATGGTCAACACACACACACACACACACACACACATACACACAAAAAACCTTAATTATTGTATTTGGATGGTTTTTAGTTCATAATGATGTGTTTGGACATTTTTCATTTTATTTTTTATGTACTATCAATTTTTCTCTTAGTACTGCTTTCATAGCATTCCACAGGTTTGGGTATGTTGTGCCTTTATTTTCATTGAATTCTAGGAAGTCTTCTATTTCCTTATTTCTTCCTTGAACCAGAGGTGGTTCAATAGTTTACTGTTCAATTTCTGAGGTTTCGCAAAAAAACTAGAAACGAATATACCACATAATTTGTGATATTGGTTCTAGGGAATGCACATTCACATTCATTGTTCCTCTTGTTACAATGGACAGAAAATGCAATCAAGCTAGATGGCTATCACCTGATAATTGTGTGTAGAAAATGTAGCAGATAGACACAATGGAATATTACACAGTTCTAAAGAAAAAATGAAATTCATTTATCTTTGAGGCTACAAATTTTTTATGTATCATAAAAAGCTTACTCATTAATGAAAGGACATTCAGCTTCCTCCCATGTTTTTAACTATAGTAAATATTAAAAATAAAATGTATACATATTCAATTTTATGATAATTATATCTGAATTTTTGTGACACTTGTGATTAAACTTAGGTTATTAACTCTTACAAAAAATTCTCTATGTTCAAGTTGGATCTTCTGCTTCTGTGGTTTTTGTTTGTGTTGCTTTTCTACTTGCTATTGACTATACAATGCTCATTTTCTTGTAAATGTTGAAGTGACCTGCTAACTCACTGAATCTTCACCATCGCTTGTTTTTATCTATTTGCTTTTTTTTAAAAACCAAGATCTGCAGAATTAGGATCTGTTGGTACCTTTGGTTTAAATATTCCTATGACTAATGATTGTGAGCACTGTTAAGATGCACATTGAAACTTTGCATGTTTCTTTGTAGGCATGTACATGTAATTCATGGCTTTTTCCTTTAGCAAGTTATCATTGTGAGGTTAGAAAACTTATCTGTATATTTTATGGTTGTAAAATATTTTCTTCTGCTCCATGCTAATGCAGTTACTTTTGTTCTTTCTGTGACAAAAATTCATGGTAATAACAAGTTAAAGAAAAGATGGTTTATATTTGACTCATGGAACGAGGTAAAGAGTTTCAGGGAATCAAGGTGGCAGAAGTGATGGACAGCTAGTCATATTGTGTCCAAAGTCAGAAGTGAGAGAGGATTGTTGCTGCTCAACTTAACTTCTCTTTATTTATCTTAGAAAGCTGTACATGGAAAAGTACAACCTAGAGACATCGTATATCTTTCAACCTCTACTAACTCAATCTAAAAATTCCTGGACAACAGTTGTCTCCTAGGCAATTATAAACCCATTCAAGTTGGCAGAATAAACCCTCATAAATGGACAGTTTGGCTTACATGAGGGAAGTTTCCCCAAAGTGAGAGTCCTCTATTTTTCTATGACTGCCTTTGTTTTTCATGTTACTGTACAGAAGTCATCACTACAAGTGCAGCTGTGAACTTTTGGATGTGTATTTTCTTGTAATTACTCTTATTTTTTAAATCTTGACTCTGTATATTTGACCCACTTGGAGTAAGGGATATACAGTGTCTGTAAGGTTTGAATATAATTTTTTAATGTCTACATTCAGGTTTCTTAATTGAAGATACTGTCTATACTCTCTAAGAGAGGGTCTTAGAAAAATTTTCAAACCCTTTGTTTTTAACTCTTTATCTAAGATCTTTTTTTCTGGCTCTCATACAATTTCTCTGATTACCTGCCTTTATTTTCATACCACACTGTTTTTTTTCCCCCTCAGGTTTCTGATTAGTTTTAAAATTTAGAAGTGAGTGTAATCTAGTTTTATTCTTTTTCAAGTTGGCCTTGCATATTCAGAATCAAATGAGATTGTTTATGAATATTAAGATTGAAAATGTCACTGAGATGTCATAGATATAGCTATGACTCTACAGATGTCTTTGGAAAGACAACTTAACAGTGTAATTTTTCTGACCAATAAGTAAAAGTTATGCTTCTGAGTGATTATATCTCATTAATTTCTTTAAGCAAAATTTTGTTATTTTGTTCTACAAACTTTAATCAACTCTGTGGTTAATTCATGAGTATTTTCTTGTGTGTAAATATGTATGTATGTATGTGTATATTTGTGAGTGTGTATGTGTGTGATTTGTGCATATTCCAGTGGGTGTGGGTGCACAAATGTAAGCAGGCACACTGGTATGTGCTGTGGGATAATGCTTTTGTATACAGTAAAGATTTGTCAAGCATATTTGTTTAATAAAATATTGATTGGCTAGTAGCCAGGCAGAAAGAATAGAGAGGGAAACCAGACTAAGTGAATTCTGGAAAAAGCAAGGCGGATATCCAGTCACCAGTCAGATGAAGAGGAAGCAAGATGAGAATGCCTCACTAAGAAAAGAGACAAAGGCATGTGGCTAAGCATAGATTAAAATTTAAGTTGTAAGAGCTAGTTTCAAATAAGCCTGAGTTAATAGGACAAACAGTTTATACTTAATATAAAGCTGGGACCATCCTGGATGGAAACTTCCACCTACAGTTAGGCAAGGGAATGTGGATCTGTACTTGAATGACTGAAAGCAAGATACTACCAAGGCATGTCTAAACCATGAACAGTTTTATTTTGTACTCATGCATAAACTTCTTTGATCAATGTTAAGAAATTTTTAATGTGCAGATCTTTCAGGTCTTTGATTATGAATAGTACAGTAATTCTTCAGTATTTTATTCTTTGGAATTTTTTATATATAGAATTATTAATTTTCATTGTTAGTAAATACGTATAAAAATTATTGTGATGGAAATGCAGCTCAGTGGTGAAGTATTCACTAGCTCAAGTGAAACCTTTATTCATAATAATTCTTCTAAGCAGCATTTGAAGAATTTAACTGAGACAAGACTTCACTGAAAACAGAAGAGATTAAAAATGAGGTTCTATAAATGGTATAAAATTATATTCTTCTAATACAGTATTAATACAAAATAGTTGTTTATTTTTATTTTTATTGAAAAAAAATTTCTGCCTCCTCCCAGCCTCCCATTTCCCTCCTCCTCCTCCCCCTCCTCTCCCCCTCCCCCCACTCCTCTCCTCCTCCCTCTCCAGTCTGAAGAGCAGTCAGGGTTCCCTGCCCTGTGGAAAGTCCAAGGTCCTCCCCGCTCCATCCAGGTCTAGGAAGGTGAGCATCCAAACAGGCTAGGCTCCCACAAAGCCAGAACATGAAGTAGAATCAAAACCCAGTGCCATTGTCCTTGGCTTCTCATCAGCCCTCATTGTCTACTATGTTCAGAGAGTCCGGTTTTATCCCATGCTTTTCAGTCCCAGTTCAGCTGGCCTTGGTGAACTCCCAATAGATCAGCCCCACTGTCTCAGTGGGTGGGTGCACCCCTCGCAGTCCTGACTTCCTTGCTCATGTTCTCCCTCCTTCTGTTCCTCATTGGGACCTTGGGAGCTCATTCTGATGCTTCAGTGTGGGTCTCTGTCTCTATCTCCATCCATCGCCAGATGAAGGTTCTATGGTGATATGCAAGATATTCATCAGTATGAATATAGAATGGGACCATTTCAGGTTCCCTGTCCTCAGCTGCCCAAGGAACTAACTGGAGACAGTTTTATTGCAACTCACAAATCGATTCAACTGTACTGAATATTCCCTTCATTCCTTTAATAGACATAAGTGAAAATTACCCCTTAGGTATGGGGATCAGGTTGTCTCTGCCCTAGATGTGTCCGTATTGCTCTATAGTTTTATATTGCCTCTGTAGATTCACTAATGTGAATTCCATTTTGTACTATAAGTATTAATTACATACACTTGGGTATTTATGTTTGTGTAAGTTTGTTCACTGTTCTTGTAAATAATATTCTAATTATAGATTTGTAACACTATTTAATTGGAAAAAAATCAGGATATATATACATGTGTATATAAGTATTGTAACGGCTACATAAAGCATACAGTATAGAAAATTTTGATGCAATGAACATCAAAATTATGATGGCCATGTGCTTATGTAATTAATGTATGGCCATTACTTTTCTTATTATTCCTTCATACTTTTTTTGTGAAAGTCAATTTTACCCCTAGGATTAACACAAATTAATCAAGCACTCAGCACTGAAATATATCCTGAGCTTTTTTTTTACTCTGTGTGGGTTTGCTAAATTAGCCATGGTGGTCATGGACTATTCCTACTTCATCATGTGTGGATAGACATACCTTTCAATGACTTGTATATACACAAATTTCTTATCCTGACTATGCTGAAATAATTTCTTGGCTTGCTTTATAGCTGTCAGATAAAAGTGAAGCCTCATTACCTCCATATTGCCCAGGTGAGAACAAAGAAAAGGTGGACAGTGCAACAATCTTGTGTTAGAATAGAAGCTGTTTTGTCTTTACCACTCCTGGGACACTTCACTGCAACAAAAACTGATAAGTGTCTATTCTACTGAAGTCTACACAGTCACATCTGCCCGATGTCATATGCATTTGGACCATGGATTTGTTTTACCACTTTTCGTGATGCTACACTGATATGTGAAATGTGATCCTTATGCTTAGACAGGGATAGATTTGTTGTTTTATTTTAAAAACATTACACAAGATTCCACTGTATTCCCACACAGTATGGAGGACAGCTTTTATTTAGAATAAAAAGTCTTGCCACAGTTATTATAATGTTTTATGTTTCAGGTGAATAGCTTAAAAAACCTCTTAACTATAAACAATTTATCTACACATATTGATTTATAGAAAAAGAGAGCTCTTTAAGACTTATGTGGCAATAACATCTGTCCTTGATAACTTTATTATAGCAATTCCATTCATATTGGTGCTATTTTGTTCAGTAGCAGAAAAATCCCATATCTGATACCCATATGAAAGTCAATAAAAATGAGATGGTTTGCTTCTCTCCAGATGTTCCTTTGGGTTACATTTTTATTTATTTATTTATTTATGTATTTATTTATTTATTTATTAAAGATTCTGCCTCCTCCCCTCCACTGCCTCCCATTTCCCTCCCCCTCCTCCCACTCCTCTCCCCCTCCCCCCACTCCTCTCCTCCTCCCTCTCCAGTCTGAAGAGCAGTCAGGGTTCCCTGCCCTGTGGGAAGTCCAAGGACCTCCCACCTCCTTCCAGGTCTAGTAAGGTGAGCATCCAAACAACCTAGGCTCCCACAGAGCCAGTACGTGCCATAGGATCAAAACCCAGTGCCATTTTTATTTATTGTCAATTAACTTGACATACCCAGAGATATGTTTTTAAACATATCCAGAGAGATGTTAAAGTCATCACAATATTTTAAGAAGTTCCAGAAAAGAAAAAAGGCATAGAAAGAGTCTTCCACTGCCTACCCTGTACTTCTTCCTAACTAGTGTCTCAATGACCACTTGCTCTTTATTCCTTGACTTAGCTGTCCTTACTATACTTGGACCTAACAAACATAGACTGTCTTTATTTCTCAATAAACAATCTTCATTACTCAAAACATTGTTAATGCAGGGTCATTGTGGTTATAATGAATTATATGAGATTAATAAAACAAAGAAATATTTGCAGAGCTATACATAAGAAAGTTAAGATTCAGATAATAATATGATTTTCAGAACCCCTCATTGATTCTTTTTAGGGAAAGACACTTATTTACTCACTGTATATCTTCTTGACTCCAGTTTCAATAACTTTTGTTGGCACTATTTGCATCCCATATGTACTTTTCTTTAATTACTAAGCCCTTAAAACATTCATGTTATTCCATTTTCAACTTTGTAGATGAACTCCATTCCCAATGGCAAAAAGCAAAACAATAACAAAAGGAGTGATAAAACAAAGTAACCACTGAAAGAACAGTAGCCACATGTGTACCCAACAGACAAATAATAATAAAGTTTTCAAAGCTGAAATATCTTTTATGTTCGTATTTCATAATAACAATAAAAATATTCAAAAATTATTTAAATAAATAACATGCTTGAAACCTGAAACTATTAGGCAATTCTGCAATTTTTATTAAGTTATTGATTACCAATAAATAATACCTAGTTTTGGCAGCTGAAGAGATATGTTGTTAGGGTACTTTCCAATGGAAAATATATAGAAAGAACAGAATCATATGTTTGACTACTTATTAAAAGACAAACATTCAAAATGAGAAACCCACATACAGTGGACAAGGGCATGCTCATACTACTTCATTTGTCATTTTGAAGATCTATTTTAATTTATAAGAGGTAAAAAATAACTATAATGAATGGAAGTATTAGGTAAGTTCCTTTAGTGAAATTATTTTTAAATAAGAAATATAGTTGAAAATGTTAGAACTGATAAAAATTTAAAAAAAAGTATGGAAATATTTTTTACATATGGAAACAATATGTAAAAGACTCAAATTTCTTTTTATTATTAAAAGGAAACAGTTTAGTTTCATAATTAAGACAAAGGTTTCTGCCTGTACAAATGTAAAAAACAACAACAACAAAAAACGTAGAATGTTTTCTAGAAAAAAAGGTAAATTCTTCTGTTGAAATATTTTCCATATATAAAAACTATCTCAATTCTGAAAACAAGAGGCGTAAAGACAGCACCATACAATCAAACGTTCCTGCTGGTCAGGGTTTTCCTAAAGGCAACTTTAATATCTTTGTTCTTCAAGCTGTAGATTAAGGGATTCATCATGGGAACCACATTGGTATAAAAGACAGAATAAATTTTTCCTTCATTCAATGATCCAGCTGAGGAGGGTTTGAAATACGCAAGAGCACCTGAACCAAAGAACAGAAAAACTGCAATGATGTGGGAGCTGCAGGTGCTGAAGGCTTTGGACCTGCCCTCAGAGGAACTGATGTGGATGATGCTGGAAAGGATGAACCCATAGGAGATAAAGATAGTTGAAGTAGGAACAATGATGTTAATGCTTGCAGCAACAAAAATTACAAGATTGTTGACATATGTGCTCGAGCAAGAGAGCTGGAGCAAAGGAGGAATATCACAGAAGTAGTGGTTGATGGTGTTGGCATCACAGAAGCTCAGTCTCAGCATGCATCTGGTGTGAGCTATAGCATTAGAAAAAGCAATAAAGTAGGAACCAAACATAAGATTCAAACATAGTTTAGGAGACATGACAGCATTATACAACAGAGGATTGCAGATGGCCATGTAGCGATCATAGGCCATAGAAGTCAACACATAGCATTCAGAAACAACAAAGAAGCAAAAGAAAAAGACTTGAGTCATACATTCCACGTAAGAAATGACATTCTCCGTTAATATGAAGTTCATCAGCATTTGGGGAGTGAACACGGAACAATAACATACATCTATAAAGGACAAGTTAAAGAGAAAAAAGTACATAGGAGTGTGGAGGTGAGAATTCAACCCAGTCAAAATTATCAAACACAAATTTCCCAATGCAGTGACCAGATACATTCCTAGGAAGAGAAAGAACAAGGGCATTTGAAGTTCAGGTTCATCTGTTAGTCCTACCAGAATGAATTTGGTCACCAAAGAGAAATTTGCTGAGTTCATTCTTCTCTAAGGGAATCTGTGGACACAGAAAAAAGAGATTCATTAAAGGATGATCCACACTCTTCATGGATCCTTTTTAAGTGTGACAGGTATGTTAGAAATGTTTCTTCTAGCCTGAACTACTCCTATAGAATCACCTTGTGCAGTCACAAACAATCTTAAGTTAGAAAACAATTGATACTGAATTTAATTATTATTTCTAAAATAATATATTGCAAGATAAAGAACACACTAAGAAGAATTTATTGTTTTTCTGTCTCCAGTCTTCTCTCACTAGAGTCATCCCCAAAACAGTAAAATTGGAAAGAGATGCCTGGATGTCATTGTGGGTTGCTGGGGCAGTTTTACTTCTACCTGTGGAACTAATGAAAAATGTGTGTCTATATTAAAGCTAAAAGAAAAGGAGAGTCATACAAAGAATGTTTCCTGTCCCCTTGTCACATAGTCATGAGATCTCAAAGGCTTGAGTTCTATCAATGATGGAGAAGTCCAGTGGATTTGATGCATATCTAATGACCACTAACACTTCTTTACACTCTCTGCTTTTTTTTTTTTTTTTTTTTTTTTTTTTGAGATAAAGTTTCTTGGTAACTTTTGAAGCCTGTCCTAAGAACCGGTTCTTATAGATAAGGCTGGCATAGAACTCACAAGATCTGTCTGCCTCCGCCTCCCCAGTGCTGGGATTAAAGGCCGGTGCTGTTTCTGCCCAGACTTTTTACACTCTCGGATTGACCTGAATGCTTTCATCTGCCATTTTCACATGAGTCTCACTTTGCCCATGAAAAAAAAGAGATTTTCTGAAGCTCATCATATATTTAGAGAGACATAAACAGTTTGGATTCATAAACAGTTTGGGGGTAGAGAATACCTCAGAGGAGTTTAGGGATAGAAAACTTTAATCAGAATGTATCATATGAAAAGCTCTCTTCAATAAAATAAAAAAATATGAAAATTCATTTTAAAAAGACAGGAAAGAAGGAGGGCTAAAAGTATACCTTAAATTCAGAAGCTGACAGTTTTCAGTCTAAACCTTAGGGCAGTATTATTTTCCAATTTATCCCTGTTCATCTGGATAAATCTTTCATATTCAAAGTTTTCAGACCTTTGGATTCAAAGAAGATGTATTCAATACTTAATTCTCTTAGACCAATTGCTGAATTGCAGAACATTATTTATGATTAAGGCCTTGTGTCTTTTCTGGAAGCTGAGAAAAGATCCTTTAATCTCAGGATGTATGTGTTTATAAGCAGGGCAGAAGAATGTCAAGGCTGTTTCTCAGGAGAACATTTAAATTAAAGAAGGAGTAGAGGAAAATGTATCATGGATCATGATCATTATTTCCCAAGGGACCCATAATTACACTCATCCTTTCTATTTACTCCAGAGAATGCACTGCCCCCAGTGTAGGTATCAAAATTGACTCGTGCCATTCCAATTATCTTGAGATCTGAAGGGAAATCTGAGTTTGGGGCTTTTCTTTTCTTGCTTCCTGCACTAAGTGAGGATTGCCCAGACATCTTGTTGCTGACTTACTAAATTCTGTTTCTGAAAGTTGCAGAGTATTGTAGGAAGCCACTTCCTGTGTTGTGTTACAGGGAACAGTACAGATGCTATTTTAAAAGAATATATTTCTGAACTAGAATGATACCTGGAGACACACAAACATGGCAGGGAAAATCTCATGGGACCTTAACCCCTGAGGAGGAAATGAAGACAAACGAAGAATGCTGGGAGTGGACAAATAATCTTTGATCTGGGTAAAAACCTACTCCAATAGGCCATCGCATTACAAGTTGTCAACAATGACCTCATACAAAGAAGCAGCATTAAATGTAATGAGAGCTTGTATTTATATATTTAGGAATATATATTAATGTATATGTAACAATAACTATGGAAATACAAAAACTGAATTTAGAAGAGCAAAGGGTATTGCATGGAAAGGGCTAAAGGAGATAAAATAAAATGGAAAAATAATGGAATTATGTTTTTTCTTGAAAAATAATATTAAAATAAGTAAAAACAAATTTTAAAAAGGTTTGATAAAATAAAACATAACTGCATCAATTTCCCAGCTCCCTTTTCTTACTCCAAACAGTGCCATGTTTATCAACTAAATCCCTGAAAGTTAATGCATTATTTTTCTTTTATTTTTTGTGATATATGTATATATACATAAACATACATACATGAACCAATATGTAAATTAATCCAATCTCAGTAAGACACAACAATATCTATCCTTTGTATTCTTTGTGAATCCTATATACATACATGTACTTATATATGTGCAAATGACAGAAATGTAGGGAAAAAAAGAGTCCTAAAAACACAGTGGTAAAAAGTAACAAATAAGACATGAGAAGGTATGCTCATGCTCATGAGTCATAGATTTTTATATGAAAATCTTATGTTTCATATTACTATTTAAAATGAATATATATATACAATGTTATTTTGATGATAAATAATCTTGACTTCAAGTTACATATTTAGCAGCATCAAATGTAATATTTATATATAAAAATTTAAAGTGCTGTTATTTACTGTAAAATATACAATGTATTAAAAATAAGCCTTTTTATTTGAAAGAGTACAGATTTAAAGAAATGTGTGTATTCTCTTAGGAAGATTGCTGGTAAACATTATACACTTGGAAACACATGCAAACAGGATGTATTGCAAATTTATGTAGTTCACACCATGCAATAAAAGTACATTAATTAGAAAACAAAAACTTGTGTTTTTTTCTAAGCTGAAGGACATGTTCTTTTTTTCTCTCTAGAATCAATAATACTGTGACGCTTAAAATTGTCTTTCTACTCGAAAGTAAATTATACACAACTTAATAGTTTAATAACAGATTCTCAGATGGCTTGTCTATTATGAATCATTACATGCTTCTTCAAGGACCACACATGTTCTTCTTAATTTGTACATAGATTGCTCCATGAATATTGACTGGAGAGTTTGACTTTAGTTCATCCAACCGAGACTGAATTGATTAAGAAAGAAGATGCAACATATGTTGCACTTCATTAATTCTAAAGAGTATCTAATTTGTGCTCCTATTCACCTACACATTTGAATGAAGCATGTTAAATAAAAATTTAACAATTTGTAATTTATTTAGATACTCTTAGAAAATTGTATTACTACTTTAAAATTACTACCTTGAAAAGTTGTTCCTTCTGGTCCTTCTATAACTGCACCTCCGTGAATGTTTCTGTTCTTAAATGGTACAATGCTAACTCCCAAATGTGTGTCCTCCGGCACTCACTTGAAATCCTAGATGAGAGTCTAGTAGGGTTGCAAACTTTAAAGCTATTCCCTGAAGAAAAATTCTTAATTTCAACTTAAATTGATCTATTCCATTTGAAATGTATGAGATTCTTTTGAAAGCTTATGTATCTCAGTGGCTAGTGAAGGTCCGATACTAGTTTTAATGTGTAAAAGAAAATTAAATTGACCAATCAAGATACTACCATCTTAAGCTTGAAATCACAGAAGCCTATGAATTATTTGGGCTAACTGACAGTCTCAGACATTTTGTTCAATGTAGATAAACAGAAAGATGGATTGGTAGCCAGATACAGAAACCGAAAAGAAATAGATATGAAGACATAATAATATCAGTTTATCAACATTTTATAGCCATCAAAGTCAACAACGATTTACCTCCATGTTATAAATATATACAAAGAGCATTCACAGTATAGCTAAGCCAGTAGCTGTGCCTTTTTTGTCCTGCCAATATCAGTGAGTTTCCTACACTATGTAAGGAAGGTCAGAATGCTCAGTCAACCCCTTCCACCATTGTCAGCGGAGGATACATCTGCCTTACTCAAAAAAAAATGTGTAAGATTTTCTTTTGATTTTAGTGTCTTACTTATTAACTTGAGAAAGAATACGGCATTGGAACATAGTTTTTCTTAATTTTATTTGTTTTCTTTTAATAAATATATTCAGTTGCACTCTGTATAAATCACAAAGACCCATTCCCTCTAAAGAGTTTCAAAAAAAAATCCCCTTTCATTAGCACTTTATTCATGTTGACAAATCTTCATAAGCAGAACCTGTAGCACAGTTGGATAAAATTACAATAGAACTTTACCATTTTCGCTAGTTCTTCTTCTCTGTGATGTTATTATGTGATCATAGCATTATTTAACAATAATGTTAATGGAATCCTTGGTTGTTTTCCCTTATTTTGCATTGGGAGTGTGTTATTGAAATTAAATTTAGAACATCTGCTCTCTTCTCTACATCCTCTACTGGGGAGCAAATTGTCTCCTTTAATTGCTAATATGACAGATACACCAGGATCCTTAAAGACTGTCACATATACCTCATTTTGCACCTTCATTAAATGTATTATATTTCTGCTGTCATATCTATATGCAATCATAACAACATAAGCTGTATTTTTATCATCTGCTTTTTATATGTTCAATTTACTAGCACTATAAGAAACTTAAGGCACTGAACAAGAAATGAAAATACTAAATAATTTAAAGACCTCCCATGCTAATGGATTGGCAATTTTAGTATTGTGAAAGTGTTCATCATTACAAAAAAATCTACAGATTCATTAAAATCTCCATTAAAATCCTATTGTAATTCTTCATAGAAATGGAAAACCCATGAGTACTCTTCCTATAAATAAACATATAAAAACAACTCTAATGAATGTTGGCTATGTTTTGTGTAGAATTTTTAACAATTTCTGAAATGGCCTTAAATAAATTTTGTCTATTCTGTGTAATTTACAAAAAGAGTGATTATTATAAAACAAAAATATTTATTACCTTTGTATTGCTAAATTTTCCTTGACCAAAATATTAACCTCTTAAGGCAAGATGTTTCGTGAAAATAAATAAGTGCACCTATGTCATAAATATGTGAATTTATTTTTTAACAACTGAGAAAAATAATATACATTTTTAAAAAACTGTTTCAGAGACTCATTGAGTAAAGCTCTTGATCCACAAGCATTAGGGCCTGAGTCCTTAGAATCCATATAAAGTCTAATGTGATAGTACAAATCTGACATCTCAGTGTTACTAAGAGAAGAATTTTTAATTGTGAATGGGCTAGTAATATGGGGAATCCATCAGTGAAAAATGAGATATCCTATCCTAAACAGATGAGAAAAGAGGACTAGCACACAAAATAAGAGGCAGAAAGACAAACTTGCACAATCAGAAGATCCTGCTGATCAACGTTTTCTTCAGGGCAACTTTAATATCTTTGTTCCTCAAGCTGTAGATTAAAGGATTCATCATAGGAACCACATTGGTGTAAAAGACAGAATAGATTTTCCCTTCATTCATAGATCCATCTGTGGAGGGTTTGAAATATACAAATGCACCTGATCCAAAGAACAAAGAAACAGCAAGAATGTGGGAGCTGCAGGTACCAAAGGCTTTGGACCTGCCCTCAGACGAAGAGATGTGGAAGATACTGGAAAGAATGAAACCATAGGAGATAAAGACAGTTGAAGCAGGAACAATGATATTGATGCTTACAACCACAAAAATCACAAGCTCATTGACATATATGCTTGAACAGGACAGCTGGAGCAAAGGAGGAATATCACAGAAGTAGTGGTTGATGGTGTTGGCATCGCAGAAGGTCAGTCTCAGCATACATGTAGTGTGAGTCACAGCAGTAGAAAATGAGATAAAGTAGGAACCAAACATAAGGTTCAAGCATAGTTTAGGAGACATGGCAACATTATATAACAGTGGATTGCAGATGGCCATGTAGCGATCATAGGCCATTGAAGTTAAAACATAGCACTCAGAAACAGCAAAGAAGATAAAGAAATAGAGTTGGGTCATACATTCTGTGTATGTAATTACATTTTTCCTTAATATAAAGTTCATAAGCATTTGAGGAGTGAATACAGAACAATAGCAAATGTCTATAAAGGACAAGTTAAACAGAAAAAAGTACATAGGGGTGTGGAGGTGAGAATTCAGTACAGTTAGAATTATCAAACAGAAATTTCCCAATGCAGTGACAAGATACATTCCTAGGAAGAGAAAGAACAAAGGCATCTGAAGTTCAGGTTTATCTGTTAGTCCTACCAGAATGAATTCGGCCACCAAAGAGAAATTTTCTGAGTTCATTCTTCCCTAAGGGAATCTGTGGACACAGAAAATAGAGCTGCATTAGAGGATGATCCATACTAGCATGAGTCCTTCCCACCTGTGAGGTCTATGCTGGAAATTTTTCTTCTAGTTCTGAATAATACAGATTCAACTGGTGCTGTCACTAACAGATTACTTAATAGTTTACTACATTTTATATTATTTATGAAAAACTTAAAGAATACACCAGGACTGATTCAACCCTCTCCTATCTCCTGTCTTTATATACTACCATCTGAAGAACAATAAACGTAGAAGCAGATTCTTGTATGCTACATTGCTGCTTGCTGTTGAAGTTCCAACTTTGTTGTGGTATGAATAAAAAAAAAATGTGCCTAATCTAAAACTAAAAGAAAAAGAGAGAGGCAAGGAGAGAGTGTTTTCTGTCCCCTTTGTCACAGAGTCATGGCTCTGGAAAACTTGAATTCTGACCATGAAGGAAAACCCCAGTAGAGATGATGCAACTCCAGTGACAACTAACACCTCCTACCATTATCTAATCTCCCTGAATCCTTTCTACTGCTGCTTTTACTTGAGTCTCATTTGACGAATGAAAAGGGTGATACTTGTTTAAGTCCATAATATATTAAGAAAGGCTTAAAGAATATGAATTTTAAATGGAGGTAAGATAAGGAGGATCTCCAAAGAGTTGAAGAGAAGAAACTGTTATCAGGATATCTTATATGGCAAAAAAAATCTATTTTTGACAAAATAAAAATGACACAAATATTTAATTAAAAAAGGAAATGAAGACAGGAAGCAAAAGTAAGAATGAACAAAAGAAAAAAATAAAGACTGTATCCCTTAAATTCAGAAACTCACAATTTTTATTCCATATCTTGAAAATCTCTTACTTTCCCATTTATCCTTGCTCATGGGTATAAATATCTCAGATTCAAAGCTTTTAGATCTTTCCATTCAAAGAAGATTGACCCAAGACTTAATTTTCATGGACACATTTCCAAATTGCAGAACTTTATTTCTCATTAAAGCTTTGAGTCTTTTCTGAAAGTAAGAAAGAATAAAAGCGAGGAAGTAACCTCAGGATATGTGTGACTCTAAGAAGCACAGAAAAAATGTCTTGAGTCTTCGTCAGAGGAGAGCAAATAAATCAAAGAAGGAGCTGATGATAGGGAATGATCCTAATTTCCTGAGGGACCCACAATTATACTCATCCTTTTCATTCCCTCTACAGAACATGCATCCTCCAGTGTTGATAGAGAGAAAGACTCTTGCCTCCCCAATTATTTTGAGATCTGATGAGAAATCTAAGTTTGGGTTTCTTTCTCTCCTGCTTCTGTAGTAAAGTGAGAATTAACCACAAGTCCCACTTCTGACTAAATTTGGTGTCTGAAAATTGTTGAGTGTTGTATTGAGTCATCTTCAGTGCTGAACTACCATAAACATCACAGATGCTATTTAAAAAATACTCTCCTGTACAAATATGATACTAGGAGACCTGCTCACATGGAAAGTGGAGATCTCAAGGGGTCTCAACCCCTGACAAAGAACTAAGGACAATTAAAGCAATTTTGAAGTGATACATAGTCTTTTATAGGGAAGAAAAAATACTCAAAATGGTTTTCTAAAATCAAGGGGCCAGCAATGAACTCATAAAAAGAAGTAAGTAACATTATTTGGACTGATTGATGGATTATATTTAGGAATTTAGGAATATATATGTATATTCCTAAATATATATATATATATGTAACAACAATTAAAGAAATAAGAAACATTGAGTATAGAGAGAGAGCAAGAAGGTGTGCATGGGAAGGATTAGAAATGGGGATGGGTTGGAGACTGGAAAGGAAATTGAAAAAATTATGTAATGATATTTTAAGTTTAAAAAAAGAAAAAAAGAATATTAGATAAATAAAAACTTTAAAATGCTTTAATAAAAAGAATAAAATAAAATATAAATGGATTGTTTTTCCAGTTCACTTGTTTACTCCAAGCATCCACATGTTTACCAATTAACTACCTCCAAGTTAACTAAATTAATGATCTCTTTTTTTATTTTTATTGCTACATTTATGTAAAAATCTGTAAATTAATCCAGTATCAGTAAGACAAACACTAATTTTACATCTGGTTGTTAATAGATTTAATAAATATGAATGAAATTTTATATGTACATATGATATGTGATATGAATGTATCAGAAAAAAGAGGGCTATTAAACATTGAGGTATAGACATGAAAAATGAGAAGTGAAGAGGTATGGTCAATGGTTTTATATGCAAATATTCTTATGTCATATATTTCTATTTACAGTAAATATATATGATGCCAATTTTAAAGGTTAATAATCTTTGCCCCAAATTACTTATTAAACAGCATTACATTTAATATTCATACATAAAACTTCAATCACTTTGATTCAATGTAAAACATCTAAGGTGTTTATAAATAAGCCTTTCAAGACTTGAAAATACAGATTTGCAAGGTGTGTTTGTTTTTAAAAAGAGTGCACACAGACATTATAGACTTAGAAACATATACAAAATGGACACATTACAAATTTTTGTAAGTTACATCATACAATAATAAGTATATTAGTCAGGATGCACAAGCTTTTGTATGTTCTAAAATGAAGAACAATTTCTTTTGTCTCTACAATATAATAAATCTGTGACAGTTAAAACTGGTCTTTCTACTGGGTGGTAAATTATCTGCAACGATGATGAAGCTGATTGACAGATAGCTTGTCTATTTAATGAGTCATTCCACATAATTTTAAGGAACTCTCATGTTCTTTCTCCCCACCCCCCGTGTGTGTTAGTGTGTATCTATCATCTATCTATCTATCTATCTATCTATCTATCTATCTATCTATCTATCTATCTATATCTATCTCTTTTGATTAAAGCTTGTTCCCTGGCTATTGACTTGACTTTGGGCTTCAGTTCATCCAACTAACACTGAATTTAAATTAAGAGAGAGGATCCAGCACACATAGGTTTTCATTTATTCTAAAGAGTATCTAAATGTGCTTCTATTGGTCTCCACATTATCATTTATTTTTTTTGAGATTTTTTTAGATATTATTAGAAAAATGGATTACTACTTAAAGAGTACTATTTTCAAAAGGTGTTCCTTTTTATTCACCTATAACTGTACCCTAATAAATGCTGCTATTCTTAAATGGTGCACCACTAACACCAAATATATGTCCTCTTGCACTTACTTGAAAATCTGCACAAAACTCTTTTAGGGTTGCAAGCTTTGTATCTGTTCCATGCAGAAAAAGTAATAATTTCAACTTAAATTATTCCCTTCCATTTGAAATGAATGAAGTCCTTTTTTTAAATTTAAGTATCTCAGTAGCTATTGAAGGTCCCCTACTAGTTTTAATGTGTTAAAAATAATTAAATTGAGGCTCTTGCCAACACTAAAATGGCTCAACTTAATTATTTTTAACACAAGGGAAAACATGAGCAAGGAAGTCAAGACCGCGAGGGGGGCACCCACCCACTGAGACAGTGGGACTGATCTATTGGAAGCTCACCAAAGCCAGCTGAACTGGGACTGAAAAAGCATGGGATAAAACTGGAATCTCTGAACATGGCGGACAATGAGAGCTGACTGAGAAGCCAAGGACAATGGTACTGGGTTTTGATCCTACTGCATGTACTGGCTTTGTGGGAGCCTAGCCTGTTTGGATGCTCACCTTCCTAGACCTGGATGGAGGGGGGAGGATCTTGGACTGCCCACAGGGCAGGGAATCCTGACTGCTCTTTGGACTGGAGAGGGAGGGGGAGGGGAGTTGGGTGTGGGGAGTGGGGGGAGGGGGAGGGAAAAGGGAGGCGGGGAGGAGACAGACATTTTTAATAAAAAATAAAATAAAATAAAAATAATTAAGTTGAACAAATGAAAATAGCACCACTTTAAACTTGAAATCACAGAAGCTTATGAATTATTTGGGTTAAGTGGTATCCCTAGACATTTCATTCAATCTAAATTAGCAGAAAGATAGATTGGTATCCCCACACAGAAACAGATAGACCAATAAAGAATCACATCAATTTATTAACATCTGGGAACTATCAAAGTCAACACTGACTTTCTATACGACATCCTGTGCATACCCTTTTTAGTATAGCTAAACCAGTATCTGCACCTTTTGTGTTCTGCCAATGTTGGTGCATTTCCTACACCATATAAGAAAGGTCAGGATTGGTTGACTTCAGAATCCTCACTCAACACATCTCACCAAACTCAGTGAGGATGTGTCTGCCTACTGAATAAAACCTATAAGAATTTCCCTGGTTTAATGTCCTCAACAGTAACTTGAGAAAGAATATGTTTGGGGCTATTGTTATCTTTATTTGCTTTTATTAATTATGCTTAGGTATTTTCTGGATAAATTACAAAGGCCCGTTCACTCTAAGAGTTTCAAAAGAATCATCTTTCATTAACACTTCATTCACATTGACTAACCTGTACATGTTGACTGTAGCCTCCCACTATTGTTTTCCTCCTAGTCAGAATAGTATTAATCTGGAAGACGAATGACAACAGATGCTTTTGTGGATGTGGGAAGAGAAAACCCTTATAAACTGTTGATGGGAGTATGCATTAGCTTAGCCAATATTGAAACCATTCTGGAGATTTCTTAGCAAATCAGAAACAGATCTACAATATGAATGCTCATACTCTACTTTGAAGAACGTCCCCAAAGGAGTTTATAGCTACTTATTGTGATATTTGCACGTTCAAATTTATTGGTCTTCTAGTCACAAAGGCCAGGAAAAGGAATTAATCTAGATGTCCGTCTTCTGATTAAAGGATATTGAAACTGTTTTATATACACACAATGGAATATTATTCAGGCATGAAGAAAATTAAAATATAATTTAAATTTAAGGAGAGAAAAGAATCCAATTTTGTCATATTTTGCTTATCTGTTAATGAAAGGACATTCAGTTTCCTTCCCTGATTTTTCTATTGTAAATAATGTGCTATAAAATGTATTCATATTTATTAACATGAGAATTATATTTTAATTTTTGTAGTGCTGAGGCTCAAGCTTAAATTCTCACACACATGTTCTAACTTCAAGTTACATCTTCATATCTGGTATGACCGTACAACATTCATATTCTTGTATATTGAGATGAGGTTCTAAATTACTGAATCCTCATTGACATTTGATTTTTCTGTTTTTTTTTTTTTAAAATAGTAAAAAGAAAGATCTGCAGAATTAGCATCTGATAGTAACTTTGGTTTAAATGTTTTTAATGATTAATAATGGTGAGCATTGTTATTGAACTCATCGACAATTTTCATGTTTCTTTGTAGACATGCATATGTAATCCATGGCTTTTGTAATTACAGATTCTCATTGTGAGGCTATAAGAGTTGTCTTTATAGTTCATGTAAAATATTTTCTTTTGCTCAGTCCAATGCAGTTACTTTAATCATTGCTCTGACAAAATACATGGCAATCATAACTAAAATAAAAGGTAAGCGTTGTATGTCTCACACACAAAGGTAAAGAACATCACGATGGGAAATTGAAGGGACATAATTGATGAGCAGCTGATCCTAGTGTGTCCAGAGTCAGGTATGAGAGTTGTTGGCCTCATATGTCCTCACATGTCCTTCTTATTCTGTCTAAATGCCAGCCCATGGAAAAGTGCAACCTATAGCCCGTGTGTATCTTTCCACTTGTATTAACTCAGTCTAAAAATTCATGAACAACATGACCAGGAGCTTGTCTCCCATGTGATTTGTAATTAGAGATGTGCTCAAGTTATGGTATAAACACTCATACATGTACAGTTTTACTCACATGAGAGAAATCTCCCCTAGGTGAGACTACTCTAGTTTTCTATGACTGACTTTTGCACAGAAAAACAGAAGTCATTGTACAGAAGTCATCACCACATGTGGGGCTGTGAATTTTTGTTCTTGTGTTTTCTTGCAAACACTTTTATTTGTAAATCTTGTAATTGTGTATATGACATACTTGGAGTAACTAACATAATCTGTTTTTAGGATCCAATATAATTTTTTAATGTCCACATTTAGTTATCCTAACTAAAAAAACTCTCTTTCCCCCTACCCCGAGACATGGTTTTAGAAACTTCTTCAAACCCTTGATTTTTAAACATTTATCTAAGATCTTCTTTCTGGGCTTTCGGTGTTATACCATTTCTCTGATTACCTCTTCTTATTTTCATAACACATGCCTTTGTTTATCAAGTTTCTGGTTATTTTTAAAATTTGGAAATGGGAGTAATTGAGATTTTTATGGCATATTTAAAATCTGTTGAGATTCTTTATGAATATTGAGCTTAAAATATCACTGGGATATGATAGAGAAAGCACTGATTCTATAGATGTCTTTGGAAAGTATTGATAGCATAACACTAGTAAGTTTTCTGAGCAATTAACAAAGGCTATGCTTCTAGGTGCTTATACCACTGCTTTTTAAGCAGAATTTTGTGGTTTTTCTACAAACACTTCAGTAATTTTTTTTTTTTTTTGGTTTTTCGTGACAGGGTTTCTCTGTGGTTTTGGAGCCTGTCTGTAATTTTTAATCTTCATTATTTACTTTACATGTATTTATGGTACATACATGTTCCTGTGGATGCAAAAGTGCATGCAGGCACACAAGTGTTCAAGGGCATGTGCATCTGTGCTTGTATGAATGTAAAAGCAAGATATTTATCAAGAAAAGTCTAAGCTATGAGAGAAGCATATTTGTGTATTTATGCATCATCTTCCTTCAGCAATATTATGCAATTTTCATTGTAGAAATCTTTCACATCTTTGATTTTGAATAGAGTAAACGAAGACTATGATTTCATTTCCTGGCCACCCAGACCTGAATAATTACCCAGAAATTATGTTGATTACAATACTGTTTGACCAATGGCTTAAGTATATTCCCAGTTATCTCTTACTTCCTAAATTAACCCATTTCTATTAATCTATGTATAACCATGAGGTTATGGCCTACTGCTAAAGTTCCTGGATCTGTCTCCTTTGAAAGCTACATGGTATCTATTCAATTCTGCCTACTCTCTCTATATATGTATAAATCTTGATTTCCTGGCTGGCTCTATTCGGCTATGTCATAGGCCAATGGCTCAGATCATAAAGTGGAAAATCCCACATTCAGAATAGTACAGTAATTCCTCAATATTTTATTCTTTGGGTTTCTTTTTGTATACAAAATCATTAAGATCCTTAATAAATTTTCACTGTTAGTTACTGGTAAAAGAAATTAATATGCCACTTATGCAGCTCAGTGAAAAAGAACTCAAAGGCACAAATGAAACCATGGGTTTGACCCCAGCCTGGAATCATAATAATTTGTCTAGGAAACATTTGAAAAGTTTAATTGTGAGAAGACTTCACTAAAGTTAAAAAATAAGACACTACATTTTTTTATTTTTATTTATTTACTTTTTTTTTTTTTTTTTGATTTTTCGAGACAGGGTTTCTCCGTAGCTTTTGGTTCCTGTCCTGGAACTAGCTCTTGTAGACCAAGCTGGACTCGAACTCATAGAGATCTGCCTGCATCTGCCTCCCGAGTGCTGGGATTAAAGGAGTGCGCCACCACCGCCCGGCAATAAAACACTATAAAAGAAATGAAAATAAAATCGCCTTATACAGTATTAACATAAAATAAATATCATACTTTGCAAATCTATTCAAATGGACTGAGCATGTCCTTTCTTCCTCTAATAGACACGAGTGAAATTACCCCTTATGTGTGGTGAATAGGTTTTCTCTGCTCTGGACGAATGTATATTGCTATACAGTTCTAAATTGCATCTGTAGGTTTGCTTCCATGAGATCCATTTCTTTAGAATGTTTTTAAAATTTTTAATGTTTAGATCCACGAAACATTAGTGTTTATTCTTCATGTTTGCTTAAATTTGTTCACTATTTATATAAATAATAATATGTTTTGTAACAACATTTTGTTAGGAAAATCGGGAAATATACATGATTATATAAATATTTTATATAGTTATATAAAGCATACGATATTGAAAATTGATGAAATGGGAAGTCTATAATGGTTATGTACATATTTAAATAAAATAAAGTTCATAACCCTGAGCCTATATTCCTCCTTAGTGTTTTTTCACAGTGTTCAGGTTTAATTACAAGGTTTAAAACATTAAGCAAGCACTGAAGCACTGATATATTTTCTCAGCTTTTGTGTTATGTAGGGGTTTGCTAAATTATACATGTTGGTCTTGATCTCCTGAGTGTTTGCTCCATTAAACATGGATACACATACCTTTTGAGGATTATTCTCTCCATCAATCTCTTATCCTAGCTATGTTGAAATAACTTTCTGGCTACCATTACAGGTGCAGAGTTAAGTGATGACTCAATTTTTCTGAATTATCCAAAGTGAGTACAAAAAGCAATGTAACGTACACAATCCTGCATTAGAAGGACGTTTGCTTTATTTTGAACGATCTTGGAACACCTCACTGCAACAAACAGTGGCAGAAATATACAGTCTTCCCTGCCTGTTGTCTTGGGCATCTGGACCATGGATTTTTTTTTTTTTACTACTGTTCATGATCCTACATTGATATGTAAAATGTTATCACTCCTATTATACAGTGAGAGATTTGTTTTTTGAAATGCACAAGATTTCACTGTCCTCCCACACAGTGTGGAGAGCAGCCTCTATCTCAAATCAAAAATCTTTCCACATTTATTGCAATTTTTATAATGAAAGTGAATAATTAAAAATAAATCCTTACTATAAACATTTCATCTACTCACATTTATTTGCAGAAGAGGAAGTTCTTTACTAAAACCTGTTCATCAAGAGTTATGTGGAAATGATGTCTGTCCTTGATATATTCGTTGTGACAACACAGTCCATTTTGGTGATATTTGGTTGATTTTGAGGAGAAATTCCAGATGGCAATTACATATTTAAGTCAACTTTTATGTAGTTATTTACTTGTCCCTTCTTGTTTTGGGTTAAAATTTTCTTTATTGTCAATTAACTTGAACATTTAAAACTATCCAGAGGAGAGATGTTTCGGTGCTCCCAATATTTCCAGGAAGTTTCAAAAAAGATAAAAGAAGTCATAAAGAGAGAATTCCATTGCCTGCCCTTTGCTGTCTGAAGCCTTCTTCCTAAATTGTGTCTCCGTAATCACTTGCAGTTTATTCCCTGATTTAACTGTACTCACTCTACTTGGACTTAATAAATGTAGCCTGTCTTCATTTCCCAAATAAAGCAATCTTTATTCCTGAAAACACTATTAATGCACAGTCATTGTGGACATTAAAGGTAATATGAGATTAATAAAGCTAGGAAAATTGTTTCATAGCTATACAAAAGGATATTGAGATTCAAATAGCAATATTATTTTCAGAACCTTATAAGTGAATATATGCAGAGAAGCTTCTCATTTACTCACTGTCTACTTTGTTCCCCATTTAATAACATTTGTTGCACTGATTCTGTCCATATCTGCTTTTCTTTAATTACGCCTATAAACCATTCTAATTATTCTATTTTTAAATTTTATAGATGAGTCCTTACTGTAATAAAAAATAGCAGTAAAAACAATAATCCAAAATAACCACTGCAACAATACTAGATATATGTACAATTAATACAGACAAATAATAATAAAGTTTCAAAGCTTTATTTCAACACATATTATTTTATGTTCATATTGCCTAAAAATAATAATACAAATATGCAAAATAGTATGTGAATTGATAGCACGTTTGAAACCTGGAACCATTAGGTAATTCTACACTTTTAATTCGGTAATTGATTTCCAATAAATAAAATCTGACACATTAGCAATTCACAGTTAATGTTACTTTTAAATGGGAGATATAAAGAAAATAACAAAAACAGAAGATTAATTTACACATTCAAAAACATAGGTTCAAAATGAGAAACCCACACACAGTGGATAATGGAATCCCAATATTACTTCATTTGATAATTTAAAGATATCTTTTAATTTATAAGAGGAAACAGAATGCCCATTTCGTGATGAATGGGCATAACAGATAAGTCTTTTTAATGCCTCTATATTTAAATAAGAAATAGAATAGAAAGAGTGAAGGTGAATAATTGAAGACAGCAAATCTGGAAGTATTCACTCCAGAAGAATCACATTTCTTTTTATAATACAAAAAAATTTAGATTTTACAAATATTCCAAGAATTTGTGCTTTCTCAAAAACTGAAAAGATGAATATGCAAAAAACAGTTAAATTATACAGTTGAAACATTGTGCATGAAAAGAAATGATCTTTGTGCCCAAATTAAGTGGCATAAAGACAACCTTGTACAATCAAAATTTACTGCGTCTCAGGCTTTTCAACAGGGCAACTTTAATATCTTTGTTCTTCAAGCTGTAGATTAATGGGTTCATCATGGGAACTACATTGGTGTAAAAGACAGAAGAGATTTTTCCTTCATTCATAGACCCTGCTGAGGAGGGTTTGAAATACTCAAGTGCACCTGAAACATAGAACAGAGAAACAGCAAGGATGTGGGAGGTGCAGGTGCTGAAGGCTTTGGACCTACCCTCAGAGGAACGGATGTGGATGATGCTGGAAAGAATGAAACCATAGGAGATAAAGAGAGTTGAAGTAGGAACAATAATGTTGATGCTCCCAGCAACGAGAATTACAAGCTCGTTTGCATATGTGCTTGAGCAAGAGAGTTGAAGCAAAGGAGGAATATCACAGAAGTAGTGGTTGATGGTGTTGGCATCACAGAATCTTAGTCTCAGCAGGCATACAGTGTGAGCAACAGCATTAGAAAATGCAATAAAATAGGAACCAAACATAAAGTTCAAACATAATTTAGGAGACATGACAACATTGTATAACAGTGGATTGCAGATGGCCATGTAGCGATCATAGGCCATAGAAGTCAACACATAGCATTCCGATACAGCAAAGAATATAAAAAAATAAACTTGAGTCATACATTCCACATAAGAAATGACATTCTCCCTTAAGACAAAGTTCATCAGCATTTGGGGAGTGAACACAGAACAATAGCAGAAGTCTATAAAGGACAAGTTAAAGAGAAAAAAGTACATAGGAGTGTGCAGGTGAGAATTAAATACAGTCAGAATTATCAAACACAAATTTCCCAACACAGTGACCATATACATTGCTAGAAATAGAAAGAATAAGGGCATTTGGAGATTAGACTGGTCTGTTAATCCTACCAGAATGAATTTAGTCATAAAGGAGACATTTATTGAATCCATTCTTCTCCAAGGTAATCTGTGTTTGCAAAAAGTAAAGCTGTATTGGTAGATGGTCCACACTCTTCAAGGATCCTTTGCATATGTGACGTGTTTGTTAATAATGTTTCTTCTATTATGGACTAATCACATAGAATTAACTGGTGCAACCACAAACAAACTATATTTAGTCAGAAAACAATTGATGATGAATTTCCTTATGATTTCTGAAAAATATCACAAGATGAAGAATGCAAGATGAAAGATTCAGCCTTTTCCCATCTCTAGTCTTCCCTCACTAGAGCCTCTCTACGACAATAAAATTATACGGAGATGTCTAGACAGTACATTTTTGATTGCTGTTGTAGATTCCCTTTGTTTTAGTACACATAAAAATGGTGTGCTCAAACTAAAACTAAAAGAGAGAGAGAGAGAAAGAGAGAGAGAGAAAAAAAAAAGTTGGGCAAGAACATTTTCTGTTCCCTTGTCACAGTGTCAGGAATCTGGAAAGCCTGAATTCTGATCATGCGGTAGAACTCCACTAGAGATGTTGCATGTCCATGGCCAATGCTTCCTAACACTCTCAGACCACCCTGAATGCTTTTGTCAGCCAGGTTCACTTGATTTTCTTTTTACTTAGGAAAAGAAAGAAACTTGCTGAAGCCTATCATATATTTAGAGACATAAAGGGTTTGGATTCAGATGGAGGGGAAATGGGAAAGATCGCAGAGCAGTTGAATCAGGAAACTGTAATCAGAATATATCAAATGAAAAAATTCTTCAATAAAGTAAAATAAAAAATAAGAAAATGTTCATTAAAAATAATCCAAAGGAGAAAATGATGGCTATTAGTATTCCTAGAATTTAGTACTCACAGTTTTCAGCCCAAACGTAAAACAGTTTTATTTTCCCTTTTCCAGTCTATCTGGATAAATATTTAAGTTTTAAAAGTGTCAGATCTTTCAATTCAAAAGAATTATACACAAGGCTTAATTGTCCTGTTCCAATTTCTGAATTGTAAAAGATTATTTGTGATTAAGATTTTGAATCTTTTCTGTAAGTAGAAAAAGTGGCCCTTTAAGCTCAGGAAGTGTATGCTTATAAACAGGGCAGAAGAGTGTCCAAGCTCTTCCTCAAGGGAGAGCATTAAATCGAAAAAAGGAGCTGAGGAAATTGTATTACACCCTGGGCCATTATTTTCCAAGAAACCCAAAATTGCACTCATTTTTATCCCCATTCACTCTAGAGAATGTGTAGTCTGCAGTTTAGATATTGAGATAGACTCTTGACTCCAATTAGCTTAATATCTGAAGGGAAATATGAGTTTCGGGTTTGACCTCTCTTGCTTCCTACAATTAAGTGAGCATTACCCATAGGTTTTGCTGCTGACTCTAGTCTGTGTCTGAAATTTGTAGAGTGTTGTAGGAAGTCACCCCTAGTGCTATGGTACCAGCAACATCACAGACACTATTTATTTATTTATTTTTATTTATTTATTTTTTTGGTTTTTCGAGACAGGGTTTCTCTGTGGTTTTGGAGCCTGTCCTGGAACTAGCTCTTGTAGACCAGGGTGGTCTCGAACTCCCAGAGATCTGCCTGCCTCTGCCTCCCGAGTGCTGGGATTAAAGGCGTGCGCCACCACCGCCCGGCCACAGACACTATTTAAAAACTGTATTTCTGAACCAGATTTATCTCAGGAGGCATGCTAACATGGAAGCGGAAAATTTCAAGGGGACTCAACCAGAGTCAAAGTACTGAAGACAGTTAAAGAATGTTAGGAGTGCTACAAATAGTCTTTTATAGAAAAGAAATATGCTCCACTTGGCTATCCAATATCAGATGGTCAGCTGTGAAGCAATATAAAGTAACATTATATGGACTGAGAGATTTCATATATATACTTCAGAATGTGTATAAATACTTATGTAGCAACACTTAAGGGAATAGTAGCCCTGAATTTTACAGAGAACATGGGGTGTGTGCAGGAAAATTTAGAGGCAGGGACGAAATGTGGAAAATTATGTAATTCTATTTTATTTTTAAAAGACAGAAATAGTCCAAGGATCTCCCACCTCCTTCCAGGTCTAGTAAAGTGAGCATCCAAACAGCCTAGGCTCCCTTGGACTTCCCACAAGGCAGGGAACCCTGACTGCTCTTTGGGCTGCTGAGGGAGGGGGAGTTGATTGGGGGAAGGGGAGGGAAATGGGAGGCGGTGGCGGGGAGGAGGCAGAAATCTTTAATAAATAAATAAATAAATAAAGACAGAAATAGTAAATAAATAAAAACTCTAAAAAGTTTTAATGAAAGAGAATAAAACAAAATAAAATTAAATTAAATCACTTTCCCTGTTCTCTTTCTTTGTTCCAAGCATTTCACATTCACCAAATAATTCCTTCCAATTAACCTAATTAATACCTCTTTTTCTTTTATTTTTATTGTTACATATATAAATACGTATACATATTATATACGCAAGATTTTGTAAATTAATCCAGTCTCAGTAAGACAAATACCATTTTTCCTCTAAGTTAATACATTTTATAAACAGGCATGAATTTTATATGTTCATAGACATGAATGTATGGAGAATAAGTGAGTATAATAAACACTGGGGTGAAGATATTAAAAATCAGATTGGGCATGTATGGTGGATATGATCAACAAGTCAATGACTTTATATGAAAAATCTTTTTTGACTTGTATTACTATCTATAATAAATATATAAAATGCCAGTTTTAATGATTAATAATTTGACATCAAGATACATATTGAAAATCATTATATATCATATTCATATATAAAAGTTCAAATTCTTTTTTTCCAATGTAAACATCTAAAGTTTAAAAAAACAAGCCGTTGAAAATTTGAAAAGTTCTGATTTACAAAATTTGTGTATTCTGTTTAGAAAACTGCAGGCAAATATTATACACTTGGAAACACATACATATAGGACATATTATAAATTTATTTACCTCACAGCTTGCAATGCAAAGTACATTAATCAGCAAACGTAAGGTTTTGTATGTTCTAAGCTGAAGAACATTTCCTATTTTTTTTTTTTTTTTTAGAATCAATAAAACTGTGATACTAAACATGGGCCTTTCTTCTGGGAAGCAAATTTTATATAAAAAAAAACAGATTGACAGATAACTTGTCTATTATGAATCATTCCAATATTCTTCAAGAAATTCTTACTTTCTCATTAATATGTTTTTCAGTATAGATTTATCCCTGGCTACTGATTAGCTTAAGATCATCCAACTGAGAATGAACTAATGTTGAATGGATTCAACAAACATAAGATTACATTCATTCTAAAAAAATTTCTAAAATGTGGCCCCCATGGCAAACACATTTGGATGAAGCATTTCTAACAAATTTTAACCATGTGTAATTTATTTAGATAGTCTCAGAAAACTATTACTACTTTAAAAGTCCTATCCTCAAAATTTGTTTAGTCTGGGAAGCTATAACTGCCCCACAATGAATGCTGCTGTTTTTAGATGGTGCACACTCACTCTCAAATGAATGTCCTCTTACTTTTATGTACAAACCAGCATGAAACTCTTTTAGGATTGCAAAGCTTATAGCTGTTTAATACAAAAATAATAATTTCAACTCAAATTGATCTGACCCATTTGAAATGAATAAGATCATTTTTAAAACGTTGAATCTTAATAATGTACTGAATGTCTCTTACTTGTTTTAATGTGTAAAAGAAAATTATGTTGAGTAAATCAAGATACTGTTGGCTTGTGTTTTGCATATAATTATACCAATTTCTAAATTGTCTTTAAACAAACTTTGCCAAATTTGTGAAATTTACAAAAATGTGATTATTAGAAACTAAAAATATTTATAAACTTAGAAATTTGAAGATTGCCTTCTCCTGGAATAGTAAACATTCAATTAATACATAATAGCTATATGAAAATAAATAAGCACCATTTTGACATAAATATGTGAACTCTCCCTTTAAACACCAAGAAGAATAGTCTACATTTTATAAAACTGCTTCAGAGGTTAAAAGAGTAAATCAGTGAGTAATAAATTACTTGCGATAAAAGGGTGAAGGCCTGAGTTCACATCACCAGAATTCATATAAAGCTGAGTATGCTAGCTAAATTCAGTCATCTCAATATTCCTAAGGTGAGAGGAGAGGAGAGGAAAAGAGAGGAGGAGAAAGGAGAGGAAGAAGAGGAGGGGAGAAAAGAGGAGAAGAGAGGAGGGGAGGGGAGGGGAGAGTAGGGAAGGGGAGAGAAAAGGATAGGATAGAAGAGGGGAGCTTAGGAGAGGAGAAAAGAGGAGAGGAGAGGAAAAGTATTTTTGGAATTGAATGATCATTAGCCTGGGAAACCTATCAGTAAACAACAAGGAACCCTATCTGCAAAACAAGATGAAAACTGAAGAAAAAATATGTTTAAAATAACATAATTTCAATGCCAACTAATCTAAGCACTTTGTACATATTCATATGTTTTTGTTGATATGGATGTGTATATATAAATTGATAATGTAATTTTAAACACACACACATATATATATATATAGCACTGAAAACTGTTTATCTTTGCTGAACTTTTAAAATCATGAATCTATCTTTGTTCCATTTTTTTGATCATTCCTCAGTTTGGACAAGCCTCCCCTGTTTTACTTTCCTACGTGTTCCATCAAACAACATCCTTCTTTATCCTCATGTGAATATAAGCATCGCAAATTTCACATGCAAGGAAGATTATGAAGGCTTTCCTCAGGAGTGCGCTGCCTTTTCTGTTTGCACAGTAGCTTTAGCGTGAGATTAGTCAAAGGATGTGTATTGTGCTCCTTTCTCCCTGTTTAGGAAAGGCTTATGATTTAAGTGAAATACAAAGAAGAATGTTTGATGAGAATGAATTGGCACTCTCTAGAGAGCCAGTAGACATTTGAATAGCATTGTCTTATTTAGTAACATACTTATTCACTAATTATCTAAAATTCCTTCAGGTCATGAATGTTCCTGAGGATACTTAATTATTCCTAGATTCTGGTTCTTTTCTGTGGGAACAATGCTCATTATTTGCACTCCACAAAGCACAAACTAGGGTGAATACTAGGGTGATTTACATTCTTCCTTCTGTATCCTAAAGGGAGAAGAAAATGAAACAAAAGAGAGATGAGCAATCTTCTCCCACTCCAGTCTACTTTTTTTCTATGATTTTTCTAGGAGTTATGTTAGAATAAGAATGCATAACTCGGTTGTGTAGATTAGTTGTTCTATTGTGTCTGGGAGAAAGTGTCATTGTATAACTCTGAAAACCAGGCTGAACTTACACTCACATTGTTCTATCTGCTTTTCCTTTAGAAGTGCTAGGATTAAAGGAAGGCATTATATTTGATTAGTACAAAATAATGCCAACCTATATAATGGTAAAATCAAAGGTGGAGCTACTGTTTCCAGGTTGTTCAGTCATTTCCCAGTACATTCCCTGGGATTATTAGAGATAGTTGTCAATTGTTCTTTTCCTAGAATTTTGCCTTTTTGTCTCCCTTGATTTTTTAGAAGGCATGGTTGTGGCAAATGTCCCCTTGGTGATTAAATTCATTCTCTTGGGGATAACAGAAGAGACTGACCTTAAAGTTCCCCTCTTCTTCCTCTTTCTATTAATATATATGGTAGCCACATGAGGAAATTTGGCCTTTATTATTCTAATGGTGCTGAATTCTCACCTTCACACTCCCATGTACTTTTTCCTCCTTAACTTGTCTCTTTTAGACCTCCGTTACTCTTCAGTGATTACACCCAAAATGTTGATAAACTTCTTACTGAAGAAGAATGTTATCTCATACACAGGGTGCATGACAAAGCTGTACTTGTTTTGCTTTTTTGGCATTTTAGAATGTTACATGCTGACACAATTGCCTATGATTGTTACATGGCTATTTATAATCCACTGTTGTATAACATTCTTATGTCCCCTAAATTGTGTTTCTATCACATGCTTGGCTCATATTTGATGGCACTATCTGGTGCCATGATCCAAATTATCTGTATGCTTCATCTGACCTTCTGTGATGGAAACACCATCAACCACTGTTTCTGTGACCTCCTTCCTTTGCTACAGCTCTCTTGCACCGGTACCTATATAAATGAGATACAGGTATTCATTGCAGCAGAAAAATACATCATCGTGCCCATGGTCATCATCTTTACTTCTTATGCTTTCATTCTCTCCAGCATCCTCAAAATCAGGTGCACTTCAGGCAGGTCCAAAGCCTTCAGCAATTACAGCTCCCACATAATTGTCATTTCTATGTACTTTGGTTCAGGAGCCTTTATGTATCTTCAGCCATCCTCAGCTGGGTCTATGAATGAGGGAAAAATTTCTTCCATCTTTTATACTATCATGGTTCCCATAATAAACCCCTTAATCTACAGTTGGAGGGAAAAAAGTTATTAAAGTTGTTCTGAGAAAAACCCAAAGTAGGAGAATATATTATTCAGATTTCAATTTTACCTTTGTCTGTTGTTAAACCTTAGAGAAATTACCTGTGCCTAGAGCTTTCTAAGTGAAGGTTTCTTGTCACATTTCTTCTACCTTGAGCTCATAAGTTTAGAGTTACATTGTTTTCATACCTTTCATTTAAAGGTATTCTTTATTAATTACCATTGTACACATTATCCTATAATAAAAATTAATTCTTAGGTCTTTGAAAATCATACTAGGTGTCTGTTATGATATGTAGAGCAACAGTCATATTTGCCACCTTAAATGAAACATGAATTTATCATAAATTTTAGCTTTGTCCATTCTCTCCTGGGTATGAACACATCATTTTCAAATGTGGATGATAGATACATAAATCTATTAGTTCCTTGACTGTTGCAGGTGTAAATAGTGTATCATTCATTCCTCAAGTTTTGCAAAGTATTAAAAATGCAATTGAGTTGATTTAGTTATTTTTGATATCATATATTTAGGATCTTTTTAAAAACAGAGCACCAAGTCTGAAGAACTTCAGGGTTTGAAATTACATAATATTTTTGTTGTTGTTCATTGTGTGAATGCAATATAGAAGACACAGAAAATATAATCATACAGAAGTTGTCCTAAATGAGAACTGAATTAGTATTATATATTGCCTTTTACAAGACAATTAGGAAATATACCCAACATGTTTATCAGTAATGTTATAGAGATGTAGACAAAAGAATTTTGAGTTCCAGGCCACCCTCTGAATTCATTTTAAATAGACATTTGTGCCTACCTTTTTGGCTATCAGAAACTTAAAGAATAGATGACAACAAATATTCTTTTCTATGGGAAATCCTTCTGCAAGAAATGAAGTAAAATCTAGGGACCATTATTCTGCCAGAAGAGGAAGTTGTCCATTGCAGAGGGATTAACAACTTTCCAATTAATTTGTTAATAAAAACTGATCTTCAAGGAGAGATAGAATTGAGAAAGCAATGAAAAGGACCACATATTGGCCTGATATCTTAGTTGTACTTTGTTTTGTCTTTTATTTTTGTTGCTTTATAGTATCTAGAATTACTATTGTATATTTAATTACTGTTGCTTTATTTCAGTGTATTTTCTTATTGTAGAAAATCCATAAAGTAAATATACATGCCTGATTATCTCACCATATATAGGTATATTTTCAAGGTTTATTACCCCTGAACAGTCAGTCATTCAGTACATAGTGTTTAAAAGGAAGAATAATATTCTTCAATAAGATTATACCACATTTTTTAAAATATTCATTCATTTACTGATGCATACTTGGGTTAAATTGACTTTATTCATTAGAAATTATCATTTTATAAACACTATTCATTTGTGTTCCTATTTGTTCAACTCCTCATACATATTTACATACAAATGCTATAACAAGTGATAACTCAATTTCTGCCATTTACAGAATTACCAAATTGCTTTACAAAGTTGTAGAAAGTTGTATGCTTTGAAAGAAGGCTAGAGTATTTTTGATTCCTACAATTATTAACACATAAACTCTGAACTGCCTCCTAACTTCTCCTGGAAAAGAAGTCATAGTTAAAAATCTCCCAACTTGCTTTGTTTCACTGGCCTGCCTGCACCAAGCAAGGTACGCGCTTTGTTTATGAACTACCCAACCAGCACGGAGATCTGAGCTCGGTACCAGGAGAGCCATCATTGGGGTGAATTTGTGACCCATGGCAGCAGCCCTGGACAGGGAACTCAGAAGTTCCTCACACCTCCCCCCTTCCCTCCTGGGCTCCCTGCAGAGACTGTACTCCCTGCAGACTGCCTCTCTCTTCCTATCCCATCCAGCTTGTATTCAGAACCCTTCTTCCTTCTGCCCCCTGCCGTCTTTGGGCACATAACACCACCTAGCTCAGCCTGTCTGGGCACTGGGGGTGAATCCTCAGGGCAACAGGCAGGCGGGAGTTCCTTTGTTTCACTGGCCTGCCTGCACCAAGCAAGGTAGGCGCTTTGTTTACGAACTACCCAACCAGCACGGAGATCTGATCTCGGCACCAGGAGAACCATCATTGGGCACGGATAGCTAATCTTGGCACCAGGAGAGCCATCATTGGGCACGGAGATCTGATATTGTCACCAGGAGAGACATCACTGGAGCACCAGGAGAACCATCACTGGGGAGTACCATCACTGGGAAGGTACAACAGTAGGCAAGGAGACCTGATCCTGTAAAAGAAGATCCATAGGAGAGCATTCGGAGGAAGAGATGGGCAGGCGCCAATGCAAGAATTCACCCAACAATCTGAAAAATAATATGAAACCACCAGAAGCCAGCGACCTCACAACAGGAGGACATGAACACCTTATTCATGAACAAGTAGAAAAAATTGACTTTATGAAGGTGATTGATGCCCTTAAACAGCATGTAAAAAATGCCCTTTTAGAAATGGATGAGAAGTATAACAGAAAGTTTGAAGAATTGAGTAAATCAGTGAATGATACCCTAGGAAACCAAGGAAAAACAATCAAACAGATAATGGAAACAGTTCAAGTCTTGAAAACTGAAATGGAGGCAAAGAAGAAAACACAAACAGAAGGCTGGCTCGACATGGAAAATCTAGGTAAATGAATAGAGTCTACAGAAACAAGCATAACCAACAGAATACAAGAGATAGAAGAAAGAATCTCAGATTCTGAAGATACCATAGAGAAAATAAACATGCTGATCAAAGAAAACAGCAAGGCCAACAAACTCTCATCACAAAATATTCAGGAAATATGGGACACAATAAAAAGACCAAACCTAAGAATAATAGGAGTAGAAGAAGGAGAAGAAGCGCAGCTCGAGGGTCCAGAAAATATATTTAATAAAATTATAGAAGAAAACTTTCCCAACCTAAAGAAAGATATACCTACGAAGGTTCAAGAAGCATACAGAATACCGAATAATCAAAACACAAAGCATACAGAACAAAGAAAGAATATTAAGAGCTGCAAAGGAAAAAGGCCAAGTTACTTATAAAGGTAAACCTATCAGACTTACACCTGACTTCTCTATGGAAACCATGAAAGCCAGAAGGTCCTGGATAGATGTACTGCAGAAACTAAGAGACTGTGGATGCAAGCCCAGACTACTATACCCAGCCAAACTTTCATTCACTATAAATGGAGAAAACAAAATTTTCCAGGATAAAAACAAATTTAAACAATACGTAGCCACAAATCTAGCCTTACAGAAAGTAATAGAAGGAAAATCACTAACCAAGGAGTCCAACAATGACCACAATATCTCAGACAACTAGAGACCCTTCACCAGCGCAACTCGAAGAAGGGAAACACACAAAATCTACTACTAAAAAAATGACCGGAGTTAACAACCACTGGTCATTAATATCACTTAATGTCAATGGACTCAACTCACCTATAAAAAGGCACAGACTAAGAGATTGGATACGAAAACAGGATCCAACATTCTGCTGTTTACAAGAAACACACCTCAACCACAAAGACAGACACCTACTCAGGGTAAAGTGTTGGGATAAGGCTTATCAAGTAAATGGACCTAAGAAACAAGCAGGGGTGGCCATACTAATTTCTAACAAAGTTGACTTCAAACTTAAATCAATCAGAAGAGATGGAGAGGGACATTTTCAACACATAACAGGAAAAATTCATCAGGATGAAGTCTCAATCCTGAATATCTATGCCCCTAATATAAAAGCACCCACGTACATAAAAGAAACTTTGCTAAAACTCAAGGCAGCAATCAAACCGCACACATTAATAGTAGGAAACTTTAACACTCCTCTCTCACCAATGGACAGGTCAATTAGACAGAAACCTAACAGAGAAATAAGAGAATTAATGGAAGTAATGAATCAAATGGACTTAACAGACATCTATAGAATATTCCACCCAAATAGGAAAGAATATACCTTCTTCTCTGCAGCTCATGGAACCTTCTCGAAAATTGACCACATACTCAGTAACAAAGCAAACATCCACAGTTACAAAAAAATATCTGTAACCACCTGTATCTTATCAGATCACCATGGATTAAAGCTAGAATTCAACAACAATGCTACCCCCAGAAGGCCTACAAACTCATGGAAACTGAACAGTCAACTACTGAACCATACCTGGATTAAAGAAGAAATAAAGAAAGAAATTAAAGTCTTCCTTGAATTCAATGAAAATAAAGAAACAACATACTCAAACCTATGGGACACTATGAAAGCAGTCCTGAGAGGAAAGTTCATAACACTAAGTCCCCACTTAAAGAAAACAGAAAAAGCACACATTGGAGACTTAACAGCCCACCTGAAAGCTCTAGAATAAAAAGAAGCAGACTCACCTAGAAGGAGTAGAAGACTGGAAATAATCAAACTGAGGGCTGAAATCAACAAAATAGAAACACAGAAAACAATGGAAAGAATCAATGAAACAAAAAGCTGGTTCCTGGAGAAAATCAACAAGATTGATAAACCCCTATCCAAACTAATCAAACGGCAGAGAGAGAATTTGCAAATTAACAAAATCAGAAATGAAAAGGGGGACATAACCACAGACACAGAGGAATTTCAGAGAATCATTAGATCTTACTACAAAAGCCTGTATGCCACAAAACTGGAAAATGTTAAAGAAATGGACACTTTTTTAGATGAATACCATATACCAAAGTTAAACCAGGACCAGGTAAACAACCTAAAGAGACCTGTGAGTCGTGAAGAATTAGAAGCTGTTATCAAAAACCCCCCTTCCAAAAAAAGTCCAGGACCAGATGGTTTCAATGCGGAATTCTACCAAAACTTCCAAGAAGACCTAATACCTATACTCCTTAATGTATTTCACAATATAGAAACAGAAGAGTCATTGCCAAATTCCTTTTATGAAGCTACAGTAACTCTGATACCAAAACCACACAAAGACTCAACCAAGAAAGAGAATTACAGGCCAATCTCACTCATGAACATCGACGCAAAAATCCTCAACAAAATACTGGCAAACCGAATCCAAGAACACATTAGAAAAATTATCCATTATGATCAAGTAGGCTTCATCCCAGAGATGCAGGGCTGGTTTAACATACGCAAATCTATCAACGTAATCTATCATATAAATAAGCTGAAAGAAAAAAACCTCATGATCATTTCATTAGATGCTGAAAAAGCATTTGACAAAATTCAACATCCCTTTATGATAAAAGTCTTGGAGAGATTAGAGATACAAGGGGCATACCTAAATATAATTAAAGCTATTTACAGCAAGCCGACAGCTAACATCAAATTAAACGGAGAGAAACTTAAAGCCACCCCACTAAAATCAGGAACACGCCAAGGCTGTCCACTCTCCCCATATCTCTTCAATATAGTTCTTGAAGTCTTAGCAATAGCAATAAGACAACATAAGGGGATAAAGGGGATTCAAATTGGAAAGGAAGAAGTTAAACTTGTGATATTTGCAGATGATATGATAGTGTACTTAAGCGACCCCAAAAACTCCACCAAAGAACTTCTACAGCTGATAAATACCTTTAGTAATGTGGCAGGATACAAGATCAACTCCAAAAAATCAGTCGCCCTCTTATACACAAAGGATATGGAAGCAGAGAGGGAAATAAGAGAATCATCACCTTTCACGATAGCCACAAAAAGCATAAAATATCTTGGGGTAACTCTAACCAAGGAAGTGAAAGATCTATTTGACAAGAACTTTAAGGCATTGAAGAAAGAAATTGAAGAGGATACCAGAAAATGGAAGGATCTCCCTTGCTCTTGGATTGGGAGGATCAACATAGTAAAAATGGCAATTCTATCAAAGGCAATCTATAGATTCAATGCAATCCCCATCAAGGTCCCATCAAAATTCTTCACAGATCTTGAGAGGACAATAATCAACTTTATATGGAAAAACAAAAAACCCAGGATAGCCAAAACAATCTTATACTATAAAGGAACTTCTGGAGGCATTACCATCCCTGACTTCAAACTCTATTACAGAGCTACAGTAATTAAAACAGCATGGTACTGGCATAAAAACAGAGAAGTCGACCAATGGAATCGTATAGAAGACCCGGATTTTAACCCACAAACGTATGAACACCTCATTTTCGATAAAGGAGCTAAAAGTGTACAATGGAAGAAAGAAAGCATCTTCAACAAATGGTGCTGGCACAACTGGATGTCAACCTGTAGAAGAATGAAAATAGACCCATATCTATCACCTTGCACAAAACTCAAGTCTAAATGGATCAAAGACCTCAATATCAATCTGAACACACTGAACCTGATAGAAGAGAAAATGGGAAGTACCCTACAACATATGGGCACAGGAGATCGCTTCCTATGTATAACCCCAGCAGCACAGACACTAAGGGCAACATTGAATAAATGGGACCTCCTGAAACTGAGAAGCTTCTGTAAAGCAAAGAACACTGTCACTAAGACAAAAAGGCAGCCTACTGACTGGGAGAAGATCTTCACCAACACCGCAACAGACAAAGGTCTGATCTCCAAAATATATAAAGAACTCAAGAAACTAGACTTTAAAATGCTAATTAACCCAATTAAAAAATGGGGCACTGAACTGAACAGAGAATTCTCAACAGAAGTTCAAATGGCCAAAAGATACTTAATGTCATGCTCAACCTCCTTAGCGATCAGAGAAATGCAAATCAAAACAACTTTGAGATATCATCTTACACCTGTCAGAATGGCTAAAATCAAAAACACCAAGGATAGCCTTTGCTGGAGAGGTTGTGGAGAAAGGGGTACCCTCATCCATTGCTGGTGGGACTGCAAACTTGTGCAACCACTTTGGAAATCAGTGTAGCGGTTTCTCAGAAAAATTGGGATCAACCTACCCCTGGATTCAGCACAACCACTCTTGGGAATATACCCAAGAGATGCCCTATCATATGACAAAAGCATTTGTTCAACTATGTTCATAGCAGCATTATTTGTAATAGCCAGAACCTGGAAGCATCCTAGGTGTCCTTCAATGGAAAAATGGATGAAGAAAGTGTGAAATATATACACATTAGAGTACTACTCTGCGGTAAAGAACAATGACTTCTCGAATTTTGCATGCAAATGGATGGAAATAGAAAATACTATCCTGAGTGAGGTAACCCAGACCCAAAAAGAAGATCATGGGATGTACTCACTCATAATTGGTTTCTAGCCATAGATAGGGGGCCACTGACTCTATAAGTTGTGGTCCTAAAGAAGCTAAACAAGAGGGCAAACCCAATGAAAAACATATAGTTATCCTCCTGGCTATGGGTAATAGACAAGATTGACGGGCAAAAAAATGGAATCTTGGGGGAGGCGTGGGATGGGGGTAAGGGGAGATGGAGAGAGAAAAGTGTGAAGGAGAGGATGAAGGGAACTTGGGGAAAAGGGATGATTGGGGATATAGGAAGGTTGGATAGGGGAGCAGGGAAACTCATATCTTAGTTAAGGGAGCCACCTAAGGGTTGGCAAGAGACTTGAACTTGGAGTAGCTACCAGATGCCCAGGGCAATGTCTCCAGTTAGTTCCTTGGGCAGCTGAGGATAGGGAACCTGAAATGAACCTATCCTATAGCCATACTGATGAATATCTTGCATATCACCATAGAACCTTCATCTAGCGATGGATGGAGATAGAGACAGAGACCCACACTGGAGCACCAGACTGAGCTTCCAAGATCCTAATGAGGATCAGAAGGAGGGAGAACATGAACAACGAAGTCAGGACGACGAGGGGTGCACCCACCCACTGAGACAGTGGGGCCGATCTATTCGGAGCTCACCAAGGCCAGCTGGACTGAAAAAACATGGGATAAAACCGGACTCTCTGAACATGGCGGACAATGAGAGCTGACGAGAGGCCAAGGACAATGGCACGGGGTTTTGATCCTACTTCAGGTTCTGGCTTTGTGGGAGACTAGACAGTTTGGATGTTCACCTTCCTAGACGTGGATGGAGGGGAGAGGATCTTGGACTTTCCACAGGGCAGGGAACCCTGACTGCTCCTGGGACTGGAGAGGGAGGAGGAGTGGGGGGAGGAGGAGAAGGGCGGGAGGAGGGGGAGGGAAATGGGAGGCGGGGAGGAGGCGGAAAAATTTTTTTTTCAATAAAAAAAAATCTACCAACTTAAAAATTCTATAATCAGCAAATTCGGTATACAATTCAACCAGACAATTAAAGAAAATCTAACATTAATGTTTTTTCAAATTATTCCACAAAATAAATGGAAGGAACATTTTCAAGCTCTTTTTATGAGGCCACTTCATTTCCCTGATACCAAAATCACACAAAGACTCAAGAAAATATAGTATTATATATTGATATTCTTCATGAACATAGATGCAAAAATTCTTAACAAATACATCCAAACCAAATTCATGAACGTATGAAAAAATTATTGACTATACTCAAGTTGGCATCATCAGAGATTCAGGTGTGATTCATTATATATTAATCAACAATCGTAAGGTGCCACACAAACCAAACATTAAGAGCAAAACAAAGCAAAATAAAGCAAAGCAAAAACAAACAAGCATACAAACATGATCATCTCATAAAATGTAGACAATGCCTTTGAAAAATCCAATATCCCTTCATTATAAAAGTCTTGGAGAATATGGGTATATAATACACACATATCATCATGATAAAGGAAATTTACATAAATCTGAAAACCAACATCATCTTACATGGAGAAGAATTTAAAGCATATTCACTCAAATTAGGAGCAAGACAATGATATCCACTCTTGCCATACCTAGTCAATACAGTACTTAAAACTATATCAATAAGACAGTTGAAAAAACATTGCAGTGGTAGTACACATGTATAATCCAAGCACTGGGAGTAGAGGCAAGTGGAACTCTGTGAGTTTGAGGACAGGCTGGTCCATAGAGATAATTCCAGGGCAGATAGTGCTGTTACACTAACACACACACACACACACACACACACACTAAAAGCAAAACAAAAAAAAGAAACATAAAAAGCAAAACAAAAATTAAAGAAGATTATGGAGATAAAAAGGGCAGGAAGAAGCCAAAATATCCTTATTTAAATATAATATTTTGTACATAAAAGACTGAAGACTACACAAAGAAACTTCTGGACCTGATAACCAATTTGTGCTGGTGAGAGTGTAAACTTGTACAGTTACTTTGGCAATCAATGTGGTATATTCTCAGAACATTGGGAATAGTTTTACCTCAAGACCCAGCTATATCATTCTCTGGGATATACCCAAAGTTATTTAATCATTTCACAAGTACACTTCCTCAACAATGGTCACAGCAGCTTATTCATAATAGCCAGAACCTGGAAACAATAGAGATGATGTTCAAATAAGGAATGGATAAAGAAAACGTGGTACATTCACACACTTGAATATTTCTCAACTATTAAAAACAGTGTCATCATGAAATTTGCAGGTAAATGGATGGAAAAAAATCATCCTGAGTAATTTCACAAAAATAATTGTTGATGGTGTGTTGTAATATGACCGGCGGGGACTGCGTCCCCGGCACCCGGCCGCCCGCATGGCTAGCTTATGCCCCGAAATAATTACACAGAAACTGTATTCTTTTAATCACTGCCTGGCCCATTAGTTCCGGCCTCTTTTTGGCTAGCTCTTACATATTGATCTAACCCATTTCTAATATTCTGTGTAGCCCCACGAGCTGGCTTACCAGGGAGATCTTAACCTGCGTCTGTGTCTGGTGGGCGAATCATGGCGACTCCTCACTCGGCTTCTTTCTCCCAACATTCTGTTCTGTTTACTCCACCCACCTAAGGGTTGGCCTATCAAATGGGCCTAAGCAGTTTCTTTATTAGTTAACCAATGAAAGCAATAGATAGATAAAGACCCACCTCCATCATTTCCCCTTTTTCTGTTTAAACAGAAAAGAAAGACTTTCACTTTAACATAGTAAGAGTACATATAGCAAAACAGTTATCAAGCAAGAATTACAGTTACAATATTTATATCTATTTTATCTTTTATCATAACTAAGGAAAACTATAACTATAACTAACCATTCTTCAACTCCATCAAAGACTCCAGAAGGATATAATATTACCTAAGTAAACAAGAGATCCAAAACTCTAGAAATGACAGAGACATCTCACTGCCTGGACAGTCACCCAAAGTTCTTTTGTACGGTTGGGGCATCCATCTTCGGCCTACGGCCCATAGTTTTCAGCAGACATTTCCATGAAGCAGGAAAATTCCAAAGACAGTTCAGTCACTTTCTGCTGTGTCCTGCAGAATGTCTCGTAGACTCTTTCATGAGTCAGGAACCCCAAAAGACCATCTCACCTTTAGGCAAGTTCAGCAGTCCTCTCTCTGCGGGTTCTTTGTGTCCAGTTTATGCATCAGTCCATGCAAGAGCAGTTTCTTGCCCAAATGGCTATCAAACTCCATAAGGAGCCTCTTCGGTGCCCATCTTCCTCTTGAAGTAGATTGGTGCTGCCAGGAGCAGACGTGTCTCATTATCATGAAAAGCCCTAAGTTATTAAAACATTAAATGCCATATTCTACAGTCTTTGAAAGATATGAAGAATGCCTATCTAGCTGAAATATATCTATGCACATCTAGAAAATCTAACTAACATGACTAAAAGCTTGACAATTATCGATGATTATCCATTAACAACCTATATACATTACATTTTTAAATGAACTATACAGTCACAATACCTTAATCAAGATTAGAAATATGCATATACATATAACAAAATTGACCTTCAAATCCATACCAAAGCAAATTATTCATATCTATATCATATCCCCCTTTAAATGTAAAAAAATATTCATAAACAATATTTGGGAATATGGGCGCAGTTTTTCTTTCTTTATATGTCAGTATATGTCCTCGTTGTTAATGTTTAAATTTCCCATAACAAGCAACAAATTTTCCTACAGTAATCTTTGAAGTTTCCAGGATGAAGATGGGGCCCCACAACATCAACTCCATCTGGTTTTTATGACGTCATGAATTTTTTTTTTTTAAAGCGCTAATATTAGACCTGTTTTTTGGTACCAACTACAAGAGACAATTTCGAATGGTGCACATTTTTGACAACACTCTGGTCGGACCTTCTCAAAACGCTCTGAGACTAGTTACAATTTTCTTAGGTCAAAGGTTAATTTATAATTTTAACATCATTTGCTTTCACAGGACCCCCTAAGAATAACGTCGCCCCCATGTCAGCTAGAAGCAATCTTAGAGGACGACGTCCCCTCTCCCAACAGAGTTTGCCCTCAGGATTGGGGACATCTTTTAGTGGTTGGTTTAGGGTTGAGGGGATGGGGTGATAATTTTTTCAAAAAAAAAAAAAGAGAGAGAGAGAGAAGAGGAAGAAGAAGGGGGATTAACTGGTTTTTTGGGATGATTGGTATTTGTGAATTACTGTTTATAGAAAATTGTACTGGTACTGTTTCTTGTATATTGATATGTTGAATATTGAATGTGAGTGTTCCTACCTCTATTTTTGTATGAGTATGCTTATAATTTTGTCTATATTGTATTGATACATCTACCATATTACATTGTACATTTCTACCTCTGATACTATGACATTGTTTACAGTTGAAGATCATTGTCTTCATATATTGCACAGTTGTTTATTCTTTTAGTCTTCAAAGTTAGATAGGTATTGAGAATTATATGTTTGTCATATTTATTTTTAAGTTTATCAGGTCTTTTAGTTACATAGAGATTATATTTAGTATAGATAGTATGATCTTCAGCCTCTTCGAAGAGCTGTAGAAAATGGCCTTTAATCTAACCTAAAATTTCTGTGCCAAAGAGACACAATTACTCCTGGCAACACCACTCTACTCCCGAGAGAACGTTGAGCACCAAAGACACTCCACTGGGAGTTTGTCTTCTTGGCAGAACTGGCCTTTGGGTTAAGAAAAGCCCATACCTCAACTTCTGACAAAGATACAGAATATCCCTAAGTGGATAAAACAGGATTGTCTTATCTTGCCAAGACAGGGTAGGATAGTCCTAAGAAAGTTCCTTGCCTTTAATAATGGTATGCCAGTTATGTTAGACCTTAGCCAAAGTTGGTTGACTCAACATTGCAAACGAGACTTTGGGTGATTGCCCAGGTAGTCAGTTGTCTCTGTCAATTGTTGCACATTTTGGATATCTCTCGATTGTTAAGTAATATTTATTCCCTTCTCAGATCTTTGACGGAGTTGAAGATTATATAATTGTAGTTACTCTCTATGTTATTTAGACTCCTTGAGATAGAATGTTTAGCAAAAGTTTTGTTCTCAATATTGTTTGTTATATTTATTATTTGTTATTATTGTATATAGTTGTATTTGGTTTGGTTCTATCTTATTTAGACAAAAGGGGGAGATGTAGGGACATAGCCCCACCCATTGGGGGCGTGTTCGCCTCGGGCTAATGTTTACAGATAAATCTGCCGTGCATGAGCCCAGGAGCCCTTTTCTTTTGCTCCGCTTTTCCAGTGCACCGCGGGAACCTGTGGTCCTGTAAGTCTATTTCCTTATTAAAGCTGTATATATCTATATAATCTGTCTGCATTCATTTGCGCCACCACAATGGTGTTTTCATGAAAGTGAAAAATTGAAAACAGCAAATCTGGAAGTTTTCAATCTAGTTGAGAAGACTCAAATTTCTTTCATGACAAGAAAGTCTAAATTTTACAAATATTCCAAGAATTTCTGCTTGCTCAAAAACTGGAAAAAATTGAATATATAAAAATATAGTCTTAAATTATACAGTTGAAACATTGTGTATGTACCGAAACTGTGTGTGAAACAAACCAAGAGGCATAAATACAACCTTGTATAATCAAAAGTTAACAGGGACTTAGGCTTTTCATGAGGGCAACTTTAATATCTTTGTTTCTCAAGCTGTAGATTAATGGGTTCATCATAGGAACTACATTGTTGTAAAAGACAGAAGAGATTTTTCCATCATTCATAGACCCAGCTGAGGAGGGTTTGAAATACTCCAGTGCACCTGAAACAAAGAACAAAGAAACAGCAAGGATGTGGGAGGTGCAGGTGCTGAAGGCTTTGGACCTACCCTCAGAGGAGCGGATGTGGATGATGCTGGAAAGAATGAAACCATAGGAGATAAAGAGAGTTGAAGTAGGAACAAAAATGTTGATGCTCCCAGTATCAAGAATTATAAGCTTGTTTGCATATGTACTTGTGCAAGAGAGTTGAAGCAAAGAAGGAATATCACAGAAGTAGTGGTTGATGGTGTGGGCATCACAGAAGGTCAGTCTCAGCATGCATGCAGTGTTAGCTACAGCATTAGAAAGGGCAATAAAGTAGGAACCAAACATAAGGTTCAAACATAATTTAGGAGACATGACAACATTATACAAGAGTGGATTACAGATGGCCATGTAACGATCATAGGCCATTGAAGTCAACACATAACATTCAGATACAGCAAAGAATATAAAGAAGTAGACTTGAATCATACATTCCACATAAGAAATGGCATTCTCCCTTAATATGAAGTTCATCAGCATTTGGGGAGTGAACACAGAACAATAGCAAATGTCTATAAAGTACAAGTTAAAGAGAACAAAGTACATAGGAGTGTGCAGGTGAGAGTTCAGCACAGTCAGAATTATTAAACACAAATTTCCCAATGCAGTGCCCAGATACATTGCTAGGAACAGAAAGAACAAGGGCATTTGGAGTTCAGGCTGATCTGTTAATCCTATCAGAATAAATTCAGTGACCAGAGAGACATTTACTGAGTCCATTCTTCTCTAAGGGAATCTGTAGACAAAGAAAATAGACCTGCATTAGAGGAAGATCTGCACTCTTGGTGGATCCTTCCCACCTGTGACAGTTTGTTAGTAATGTTTCCTCTAGGCTGGACTAATCACATAGAATCAGATGATGAAGCCACAAACTATCTTAACTCAGAAAGCAATTGATAATGAATTTCTTTAGGGTTTCTGAAAAATATCACAAGATTAAGAATCCATGAAGAAGGATTCAACCTTTTCCCATCTCCAGTCTTCCCTCACTACAGCCTCCCCACAAAAATTACAATGCATTGAGATGCCTGGACAGTACATTTTTGGTTGCTGCTGTAAATTCCCTTTGTTGTAGTACAAATGATTAAGGTGTGCCAAAACTAAAATTAAAATAAAAAGAGAGAAGTTGGAAAAGGACGTTTCCTGTATCCTTGTCACAGAGTCAGGAATCTGGAAAGCCTGAATTCTGACCATGCGGTAGAACTCCACTAGAGATGTTGCAAGTCCATGGCCAATGCTTCTTAACACTCTCACATCACCCTGAATGTTTTATTCAGCCAGGTTCATGTGATTTTTATTTTGCTCATGTAAATAAATTTGCTGAAGCCCCTCATATATTTAGATCCATAAAGGATTTGGATTCAGATGGAGGGGAGGTGAGAAGATCTCAGAAGAGTTGGGTCAGGAAACTGTAATCAAAATATATCAGATGAAAAAAAATCTCTTCAATAAAGTGAAATAATAATAAGGAAAATTTTTAAAAAATAATACAAAGGAGAAAGCGATGGCTATTAGTATACTTAGAATTCAGAACTCACATTTTTTTCAGCACAAATTTAGAGCAGTCTTACTTTCCCATTTCCTGTCTATCTGGATAAATACTTAAGATTCAAAGATGTCAGATCTTTCAATTCAAAGAAGTTATATGCAAGGCTTAATTTTTTGGACCAATTTCTGAATTGTAGAAGATTATTTGTGATTGAATTTTTTAATCTCTAAAAGTAGAAAAATTGGCCCTTTAACCTCAGGAAGTGTATGCTTATAAGCAGTGCAAAAGAGTGTCCAGGCTCTTTTTCAGAGAAGAGTATTTAAATTAAAAAGGAGCTGAGGAAATAGTATTACACACTTATTCATGACCATTATTTCCCAACAGAGTCAAAATTACACTCATCCTTTCCCTTCACTCTAGAGAATGTGAAGTCTGCAGTCTAGATATTGAGATAGACTTTTGCCTCTCCAATTAGCTTAAATTCTGAAGGGAAATCTGAGTTTGGGGTTTGTCCTCTCTTGCTTCCTGCAATTAAGTGATAATTACCCATAGGTCTTTCTGCTGAGTATGACTGCGTCTGAAATTTATAGAGTATTGTAGAAGTCACCTTCTTTGAGAGTATTGTAAGAAGCCAAATAAGAAGAACCTTCTTCTGGTGATGGATGGAGATAGAGACAGAGACCCACATTGGAGCACATGGAAGAGGAAATTTTCAAGGGGCCTCAACCTGAGTAAAAGAACTAAAGACAGTTAAAGAATGTTAGGAGTGCTACAAGTAGTCTTTTATAGGAAAGAAACATGTTCCACTTGACTATCCAATATCAGATGGTCAGCTGTGAAGCAATATAAAGAAATAACATTATATGGATTGCATATATATACACACTTATGAATATAAATAATCATATATGTAGCAACAATTAAGGAAATAGTAGCCCTAAATTTTAGAGAGAACATGGGGTGTGTGCATGAAAAGTTGGTGGCAGGGAAGAAAAGTGGAAAATTATGTAATTACATTTTATTTTTAAAATATAGAAATAGTAAATAAATAAAAAGTTTAAAATATTTTAATAAAAGAGAATAAAATAAAAATAAATCATTTTCCCATTTCCTTTTCTTTATTCCAAGCAATCCCACATTCACCAACTAACTCCCTCCAATTATCCTAATTAATGACCTCTTTTTCTTTTTTTTGTTACATGTATATGCATATATTTATTGCTACATACATATATATATAATTTACTGAATAATTCCTGCATATATATTACTATGTATAATAAATATATAAAATGCCAGTTTTAATGATCAATAATTTGACCTCAAGATATGTATATTTTAAAAGTATTATATGTAATATTCAAATATAAAATTTCAAAGTATTTTATTCAATATAAACATCTAAAGTTTAAAAAATAATGTAGGAACTGCAGCCCCGAGTTGATATACCTGCCCCCATTTCAGGTGCTTATGACCATGACCAGTGCATGGTGATCATTCCTTGATCTCTGCCAGGGTCAGGTTACAGTCCCTTCGCAGCCCCCTCCTCATTTGGTGCCATGGTATAAAGCCAGCCCAGCCAGACAATAAAGCTACCTGTTCCACCTCAACCTTGTGCTCTGTGTATTCATTCAACCTGGACACCCTCCAACGAGACTCTTGATTCCAGCCCGCGCTGGTGCAGCAAAATAAACCTTTGAAAATTTGAAAAAATACAGATTAAAAAAAAGTGTGTATTTTATTAGGAAGGCCACAGACAAATATTATATACTTGGAAACACATACAAATAGACTATATTACAAATTCAGTTAATTCATACCATGTAATACAAAGTACATTAATCAGCAACACTTTTGTATGATGTAAGCTGAAGAAAATTTCCTTTTTTCTCTAAAGAATCAATAAAACTGTGATACTTAAAATCAGCCTTTATTCTGGGATGTAAATTATATATGATAAAGAAACAAATTGACAGGTGACTTGTCTATTATGAATCATTCCAGACTACTTCAAGAAACTCTTACCTCCTCATTAATATTTTTTGGTATAGATTTCTCCTTGGCTATTGGTTTGGATTCAGTTCATCTGACTGAGATTGGATTAAAGTTGAATGGATTGAACATATGTTAGATTTCATACATTCTAAAAAAGGTTCTAAATATGCCCCCATGGCATACACATTTAGATAAAGCATTTCTAACAAAAATTTAACCATTTGTAATTTATTTAGATATTCTCAGATAACTTTTTAAAAGTACTATTTTCAAAATTGTTCCTTCTGCTCCAACTATAAGTGCACCACAGTGAATGTTGCTGTTTTCAGACGGTGCACACTAACCAACCTGTTGCTCTCACTTAGAAATCATCATGAGACTCTTCTAGGATTGCTTATTTTATAGTTGTTCAATACAGAAATAATAATTTCAACTTAAATTCATCTGTCTCATTTGAAATTAGTAAGATACTTTTTTAAACTAATGAATCCTAATAATTATCGAATGTGCCTTTCTTGTTTTAATGTGTAAAAGAATATTATGTTGACTAAATCAAGATACCACAATATTAAACTTGAAATTGCAGAATCCAGATACATAAATAGACAGAGATATAGATATGAAGATATAATTGTATTAGTGTATTAAGGTAGGGTAGCTATCAACATCAACATTGACTTTCTCCATGGTGTCAGTACAGATATCTTACCAGTATAGAGAAGTCAGTATCTGTACCTTTTGGGAGATAACAATATTGGTTGGTTTCTTATGCTATGTACAAAAGGTCAGATTTCATGGACCTTCAGAATGCTCAGTCAATAATTCCCACCGTTCTCTGCAGAGATGTGTCTGCCCTATTATAAGGGAAAATAGCTTTAGTATCTTCCTTGGTTTCATTGTCTTCTAGGAACTTGAGAGAAAATGTGACATTGCAAAATTTTTCTTTAATTTTCTTTGTTTGCATGTATTAAATATACTCATGTTTTCTATACTAATTACACAGTCCCGTTCACTCTAAAGAATTACAAAAGAGTCAGCTTTCATTCGCACTTTATTAATATTAACAAATATTCATGAACAAAATCTGTAGTACACCTGGAAAAATTTACAAGAGAATACAAATTCCATAATTTCCCATCCTGTGTGACATATGTACTGTTTAAGAAAAATGTTTAAGAGAAAAGTAAGAAAAAATTAAGTGGTTGACTGGCAAATTTCCCTTATTTTCATTAAGAACATGCAGAAATTTTTCTCAAATATGGAAAACAGTTTGTCAATTAATCAAGTAAATTCACACTGAGTTGCAGTTTTCTACTGTTCATGATGCTTCTTATTTTGCATTGGATCTTGAATTTGAACGTGTTACTTAGAACATCTGGTCTCTTCTGTACATCCTCAACTTCAGAGCAAAGTACTCCTTTATTTGCCAACACAACAGATATGTCAGGGTAATTAAAGATAATCACAAAAATTTCATTTTGCACCTGCTTGCAACATATTATATTTCAGTTAGACAGGTTTTCAATATCTACAAGCTAACATACCCTGTTGACCAAAAATTCAACTCTATATAACTCTTTCCTAGAACTGGAGGCTTCTTTGGTGGAAATGTCCATTTGTGGCTCTTACCTGCAATATGCTGATTATGTTTAGACTTCCTTTAAACACACTCACACACCACAAATGGCCGTTATTTTTAGGTATTCCTCTTCCCATTTCCTCTCTACCCCTTATCCTTTCACACACCCTTCTATTCCAGTGCATGCTCAGCCATAACTAACCATCCTGTTTTCTATTTTTAGGGTGGTCCTATCCTCTCTCCAGCCCATTACTATATGCCAAAACTCTATGTTCATATGAATTGTGGACTACTTATTGAATACATAACTCTAACACGGACATATAGTCAAATGTACTACACACCCTTTTGTCTGTTGAGGTACCAGTTACCTCAGTTACAAAAAACAGCAGGCTACAGAAAAGAAAATATTTATACCAACTTCACATTCAATACAGACCATATAGCCAAAATACATAAAGAACTCAAAAAAAAAAAAAAAAAAACCTGAACATCAAGAAAACAATCCAGGGCTGGAGAGATGGCTCAGTGGTTAAGAGCATTGCCTGCTCTTCCAAAGGTCCTGAGTTCAATTCCCGGCAACCACATGGTGGCTCACAACCACCTGTAATGAGATCTGGTGCCCTCTTCTGGTGTGCGGGCATACACACAGACAGAATATTGTATACATAATAAATAAATATTTAAAAAAAGAAAACAATCCAATTAAAAAATGGAGTTCAACCTGTGAGGTGGTGGCAATGATTTTAATTCTAGTACCTGTAAGATGGTGCAGAGAAATCTCTGTGAGTTTGAGGCCAACCTGCTTTATGAAATGAGTGCCAGGAAAGCTAGAGCTACACAGAGAAAACCTGACATGAAAAACTAACAAATAAACAAAAAAGAAAGAAATAAACAAAAAAAATTAGAAAGAAACAAAAAGGAAAAGAAAATGAAAGTGAAAATATAAACAGGGCATTCTGAAAACAAAAAATAAAAATGGCTGAGAAACAAAGAAATCTTCAACACCCTTAATCATTATTATAATGCAAATCAAAACTACTTTGAGATTTTAGCTTACACCTTTCAGAAAGGCCAGGATCAATCAAATGACAACTCAGAAAGCTGGGAATAGATCTACCTCAAGATCAAGCTACATAACTCTTGGGCATATACCCAAATGACTCTACATCCCACTGTTCAAATATGGACACTGCTGCTCTGGTCATAGTAGCCAGAAACTGCAAACAGACTAGACATCTGGCAATGAATGGATGAATGAATATGGAAAATGTTTTGCAAACTCATGAAGGAATATTACTCAGCTATTAATAAAATGAAATCTGCACATAAGTGGTTAGAGCTAGAAAATGTGATCCTGAGTGATGCAAATTCCTTTTATGCCATTCTAACTGGACTGAAGAAGAAACTTAAAGCAGTTTCCAGTTCTCTGTAGCCAAGGATGATGATGTTTTTTAAATTCTTTGCTAGATGTTGATATTTCTTCTTTTGAGAACTCTGTCCAGTTCTTTTTAATTGAGTGGTTTGTATTCTTAATATATTGGGGGTTTTATCATTTTTTCTATGATCTAGAGAGTAATCCCTGTCAGATGTGTAGCTGGCATATTTTTTATTAATTCTGTAGTGTGTCTCTACAAAATTAAATTCTTAGTCATATAAATCCAATATGTTTTAAGTTTATGTGTTTATGTACACCTGTAATTGAACCAAATAATCTTCATAACCAGCAATCACATTCTATCATTCACTATATCCAAATTACACATTCTTAACATTTTAAATCTTTCATATATCCATGAGCACTGGTATTTACCAGTGAGATTTTACTATTTTTAGTTCACAGGGCTTTACTATTTCCTTTTTCCTATTCCTTTCCCAAATTAATCACCACAAATATGTGAGGAAGTGTATACTTTAAATTCATCCATCATTTGTAATAAGTAGAACCTGGATAGAGTAATGTTAACTGATCTTCCTCAACCATTGTATTAAGGGTTCGATTTCAGAGTCACCAACTCTTTTACTTCCATAATTTTCTATGAAAAGTATAAAAATGCTTACCTCAATTGTTAAAAATTGTGTCTAATAACTAAAAGAGTTTGATATTTTAGTGGTAATTTTAAAAAATATTAAAATTTATTAAAATTGTATGTAACATATAAAAATTAATTTTGTAGGTTGGAGAAAGTAATTGTATGTTTCAACTCTGGTATAATATCCCTGAGGACTAAGGATTCATTCACAGATGAAGAAACAAAAGTAACACAAATTAAAAATCATTTGGACAAGTATTGGGGAGATTACAAATGAAGTATTTCTATATTCCTTACACACTTTTATGAAATAGTAAGATATTCATTGGGTCATTTCTGTGCAACTGTCTTGTGACAATGTGGGAAGAGAGAAAGAAACAAACAATGGACTTTTGTGAAGAAGGTGATTTTGAAATGGGAGTTTAATTTGGGCTCAAATAATGAGGATACACATCCCCCCCAAAGCAGGGAACTCATTGATTGAATCTCCAAGTATACATATTGGTCTTTCATGCACGAGCTATCACTTGAGACCATTTTACTGCCTATGTTTAAGCTTCTGAAAGAGCCAAAGAATGTTCCTGGTGAATTTTGAGAACATTATGAAATGAAACACATAATGGGAGTTTCAAGTTGCAGGTATCGCAAAAAGAACATTGGGTTTCTTTCCTCCTATGGTTCTACTGGATTAAGAAATAGTATTAAGATTATAAGCTGTGACATCAAACTGTTCAGCATTCTCACAAACTAAAGGCAATAAAAAGCTCAGGACCTGTTATAGGCTTTCTAAAGCATAAACAGCAAGTAATAATGACAATGAGCACACTCTTTTTTCCACTTTCAAATAGGGTAAGTTTTAAAATCTACTCATAGTAATACTTTCATTTTTATTTAACATATTTGATGAATAACTACTTAGGTGAAAAATAGTATATATGCCATATAATTCTTGGAGCTTTGACCAAACAACAATAAACGTATTTCTGAAATGACCAAATGAGAAAGCTAATCCATCTATTGAATTTTACATATTTATGCTTTGTGGCAATAGATTTGCATATATAATGTGATAATTAAATTTTTAGCAACATTAGATGTAAAATATAGCACTGTTGCCTTGTTTATCATTGCTGAACATTTGAAATCAAGAACCTTTTTATGTTTCATAATTGAGCATTCTTCAACTTGGCCAAGCTTCACCTGTTTTACTCTCCTATGGGTTCCAACAACCAACATCCTTCTTTTCTTTCATGTGAATATGACTATTGCGAATTTCACATGCAGGGCGATTATACAGGCTTTCCCTTGGAGTGTATTGCTTTTTCTGTTTTCACAATGGCTTCAGCTTGCGACTAGTCCAAGGATACATGTCATACCATTTCTCTTTCTTTGGAAAGGTTTATGATCCAAGTGAAACTCAAATAAAAATGTCTGAGTAGGGTAAATTGACAATATTCAGAGATCTAGGAGACATATAAGTTGCAGTGTCTTATTTAGTAATCTATATAGCCATTAAAGATTTTAAATTCTTCCAGACTATGAATGTTCCTGAGTATCTTAACTGTTCTTAGATTTGGTTCTTTTCATTTGTGTGGAAGCAATGTTCATGATTTCTACTCTGCAGATTGCAAATTGAGGTAAGTACCAGGTTAGTACCTTATTTCATATCCTAAAATGATAAAGAATAGAAGGACAGGAATATAAATGAGAAAGTCAGTCCTGATCCATTCCAGTCTACTTTTATTCTCTTGATTTTTCTAGTATTCATGATAGAATTATAGTACTTAACTCAGTAGTTTAGATTAGCTGTGGTGGTGTGTGCATGTGTATGTGTGGGGAATCAGTGTACATCTCTGTAGGCCAGGCTGACCTTATGTTCACAGAGGTTTACCCCACATTTTCTCTAAGTGATAAGATTAAAGAAAGGCATTATATTTATTTAGTAGGGAAAAATGTCACTTTATATCATGGTAATACAAATTTGATTCTACTGTATTCAAGTGGATGCATGTATTTCCCATTACTTTCCTCAGGATTATCAGAGATAGTTGACAGTTGTGATTTTCCCTATAATTTTCACTTTCCCCACCCAGATTTTCTTGAAGAGCAATGTCTGTGGGAAATAGCTCTTTGGGAATGGAATTTATTCTCCTGGGCATAATAGAAGAATCTAATATCCAAGCACCAATTTTCTTCCTCTTTGTAGTAATTTATCTGTTAGCCACATTAGGAAATTTGACCTTGATCATTCTAATTGTGTTGAATTCTCACCTTCACACACCCATGTATCTTTTCCTCCTTACCTTATCCCTCATAGAACTATGATATGCTTCAGTGGTTACACCCCAAATGCTAATAAACTTTTTACTAAAGAAAAATGCTATCTCCTAAATGAAGTACAAGACTAGTTTTGCTTTTTTGTGATTTCTGAATGTTACATGCTGATAGAAATGGCCTATGATAATTATTTGGTTATCTGTAATCCACTATTGTATAACTTGCTATGTACCCTAAGGTGTGCTTCTATCTGAGGCTTGGGACATTGTTGTGCCATGAAACATACTAGTTTTATGCTTCAACTAACCTTTTGTGATAGAAACACCATCAACCACTTCTGTGATATTCTCTCTTTGCTGCAGCTCTCCTGTACCAGCACTTATGTCAATGAAATAGAGCTGTTCATTGTAGGAGGAAAAGACATCATTGTATCCACTGTCCATTGTCTTTACCTTTTATGGTTTCATCCTCTCCAGCATCCTCAAAGTACAGTCCACTGCAGGCAGGTTCAAAGCCTTCAGCCCTTGCAGTTTTTACATCATTGCTGCTGGCTGCGTTTCTGCCTCCCCAGCTCCTGGTCCTGGCTAGATTATGCCCCAAAATAACAACACACAAACTCTATTCATTTAAACACTGCTTGGCCCATTTCTATTCATGTGTGTAGCACCCCAAGGTGCACTTACCGGGAAGATTCTAGCCTACATCCATCCTGGGTTGGAGCTTCATCGTGCCTGCTCTGGGGAGGAGAGCATGGCGTCTGTCTCTCAGAGGAGCTGCCCTGCATCTGAGCTCACTTCCTCTTCCTCCCAGCATTCTGTTCTGTTTACTCCACCCACCTATGTTCTAACCTATAAGGGCCAAGCAGTTTCTTTATTTTTAACCAATGACCTTCCTCCATCAGATGAGAAGAAAATTTCTTCTACCTTTTATACTATCATGATTCCCAGGATTAATTCTTTAACCTATTGCTTGAGGAACAAAGATGCTAAAGTTGCCCTGAAAAAAAAAACCTTGAGTGGGATAAAGTATTGATCAGAATTTGATTTAATCTTTGTCTGTAGTTAAACTTCAAAGAAATTGTCAGTGCCTTTATTGTCACATATATTTCTACCTTGGGATCATATGTATGAGGCCTTTTTATATCCATATTGCCCAACTAGGACAAAGAATAATTGAGAAGCTCACAATACTGTGTTATAATGGTGTTTGTTTTTTCATGACCAGTTCTGGGACAACTCACATCACTAAACACTGACAAATATCTACTCTAAAGAAATGTACAGTCATCTCTGTCTGATGTCACTGACATCTATATGGACAATGTGAATGTTTTACTTCTTTTTTTGATGCTTCATTGATTTGTGAAATGGAATAATATCCTTTAGGCAGAGAGAGATTTGTTTTTTTTTTTTTTAAATATACACAGGATTCCACTTTCCTCCCATAAGCTTTCTGGGACAATCTCTATTTAGAATGAAATGTCTGGCCATAGTTATTTCAGTTTTTAATGTTTCAGATGAAAGATTTATAATGATGTTGACTGTAAACATTTTATCTACTCAAATTGATTCACAGAATAGAAAAAATGAGCTCTTCAAAGTTACGTGAAAATAATCTTTGTCCAAGATAACTTGATTGTGCAAACACAGTACATTTTGCCATATTTTGTTTATTTTGCTAAAAAAATTCATATAGGAACCTCACATAAAATCAACCATGATGAAATTATTTGCTTGTCTCTGGATCTTCCTTCAGGTTAAACTTTTTTTGACATTTAACTTAAGTTTCTTGACCTGTTCAGAGAGATGTTTCAGTCTTCAAAATATTTCCAGAAAGTTCCAGAAAAGATCAAAGAAGTCATAGAAAGAGGCTTCCATTGCTGCCCTGCACTGAATCCTTCTCCCTAATTAGTTTCTCAATACCTACCATCTCTATTTATTAATTTAGCACTTCTCATTCTACTTGTACCAAAAAATATAGCCTGTCTTCATTTCTCTATAAAATAATCTTCATTACTGAAAACACTATTAATGTGCAGTCATTGTGGGTGTGAAGAATAATGTGAGATTAATAAGGCAAGGGCAATATTTGTAATCTCCATAGAAGAAAGCTAATATTCAGATGGTAATATAAGTTTCAGAAACCCTCCGTGATTCTCTGCAGGAAAAGGCTCTTATTTACTCACTGTCTGTGAGTCTTACTTAATGCCTGTTATAGGCACTCTTTCTTCTCAGATCTTCTTTTCTTGAATTATTAGACCCTTAAAACATTCATATTGTTTCATTTTTAATTTTGTAGGTAAGCTAAACTTCTCATAGCCAAAAAACTTACTATGCTTGAAACCCAGACCCATTATGAAATTATACAGTTTTGTTAAGCAATTGATCGCAAATAAATCACATCAATGACACTGACAGTTGGAGGGGATATGTTGCTTCACAATGGAAAAAATACAGAAAAGAGCAGAATCAGTAGTTTGATATACATTCAAAGAAACAGCTTCTAAATAAGTTAGCCCTACATAGAGTGGAAATTGGCATACTAGTGTTACTTTATTGACCATTTGAGGAACTATTTTAGATTATGAGAAGAAGAAAATCAGTTTGTAATGAATGGAGGGAAACGAGTAGGTTGCTTAATATCATCATTTTAAATAGAAATAGAATAAAAAATAGTGGAAATGACAAGAATGAAGGCAAGTATCAAAATATTAAACCAAATTTAGAAGGTTCAATTTTTTATGATATAAAGAGCTGAGGATTCATTATGATTCCAAGGGTTTCTGCCAATTCAAAAACTGAAGAAGTAGAATATTTTCTGGAAAGAAAAACGAGGTAAATTATACAGCTGAAGTATTGCCCAACAATAGAAACTAAATCTGTGCCCAAAATAAGAGGCATAAAGACAACTTGGTTAGCTAGTCAAATGTTCCTGCTGCTTAGGGTTTTCCTAAGGGCAACTTTAATATCTTTGTTCCTCAAGCTATAGATTAAAGGATTCATCATAGGAACCACATTGGTGTAAAAGACAGAATAGATTTTCCCTTCATTCATAGACTCTGTTGAGGAGGGTTTGAAATATACAAGCACAGCTGAACCAAAGAACAGAGAAACAGCAAGGATGTGAGAGCTGCAGGTGCTGAAGGCTTTGGATCTGCCCTCAGAGAAACGGATGCGGAGGATACTAGAGAGGATGAAACCATAGGAGACAAAGATAGTTACAGAAGGAACAATGATGTTGATACTACCAACAACAAACAACATAAGCTCATTGACATATGTGCTTGTGCAGGAGAGCTGGAGCAAAGGAGGAATATCACAGAAGTAGTGGTTGATGGTATTGGCATCACAGAAGGTCAGTCTCAGCATGCATGAAGTGTGAACCACAGCAGTAGAAAATGCAATAAAGTAGGAACCAAACATAAGATTCAAACACAGTTTAGGAGACATGACAACATTGTACAACAGTGGATTGCAGATGGCCATGTAACGATCATAGGCCATTGAAGTCAACACATAACATTCAGAAACAACAAAGAAGATAAAGAAATAGAGCTGGGTCATACATCTAATGTAAGAAATTACATTTTTCTTTAACATAAAGTTCATTAGCATTTGGGGAGAAAACACAGAACAATAGCAAATGTCTATAAAGGACAAGTTAAAGAGAAAAAAATACATAGGAGTGTGGAGGTGAGAATTCAGCACAGTCAGAATTATTAAACATGAATTTCCTAATGCAGTGACCAGATACATTGCTAGAAACAGAAAAAACAAGGGCATTTGGAGTTCAGGCTTTCCTGTTAATCCTACCAGAATGAATTCAGTCACCAAAGAGACATTTACTGAGTCCATTCTTCTGTAAGTTAATCTGTGGAAACAGAAAACAGAGCTGCCTTAGAGGATGATCCATACTCAGTCATGGATTCTTCCCACCTATGAGTTATATGTTGGGAATGTTTCTTCTAGCCCAGACTAATCATATAGAATGACCTGCTGCCCCCACAGGAAAAAATTATCTTAAGTCAGAAATCCAGATGTACCAAATTTTAGGATTATATTTGAAAAAGGAGAAGAATACACTAAGAAAGATTCAACCTTTTCCCATCTCCAGTTTTCCTTCACACCTACATTAAAACTGGGAGCAGATTACTGGACAACACAGTGCCTTTGCTGTGGTATGAATGAAAAACATGTGCCCAATTTAAAACTTAAAGAATAAATATAGGTCATGGAGAAAGTGTTTACTATTTTCATGCCACAAAGTAATGAATCTGGAATACTTGAATTCTGAGCATGTAGAACTACAGTGGAGATGCTGTAACTTATTGGTTATGTTGCTCCTTAACACTGTTTGATCCCACTGAATGCTTTCTTATGCAGGTATCACTTGAATCTCTTTGGCACAGGAAATGAAGACATTTTCTGAATCCCATCATTTATTAAGAGAAACTTAAAGGGTGTGGATTCAGAAGGGAGAGGCGATGGGGAGGAGGGGAGAATCTCTGAGGAGTTGAGGGTGAGGAAACTGCAATCAGAATATATTTTATGAAAAAAATCTAATTTAAGCAAAACAAAAATTAAGGCAAATATTCAGAAGCGAGAGAGAGAAAGAGAGAGAGAGAGAGAGAGAGAGAGAGAGAGAGAGGGAGGTCTGTTTCTATACCTTAAATTCAGAAACTCACAAGTTTCATTTCAAGCCTTCGAACTCTTTTACTTTTCCACTTATTTATGTTCATGTATATAAATAATTGAGATTTAAAGGTTCCAGATATTTCAATTCAAAGAAGATAAGCACATGATTTAATTTTCCTGTACCAATTTCTGAATTGTAGAACATTATTTCTAATTAAGTCTTTGTGTCTTTGCCAAAAGCAGGGAAAGGGCCCTTTAACTGTAGGATGTGTGAGGTTATAAGCAGGCCAGAAAAATGTCCAGGCACTTTCTCAGGAAAGCATTTAAATCAAAGAAGGGGCTGAAGAAAATATAATACACCCTGGATCATTATCCTAATTTCCTGAGGGACCCACAATTATTCTCATCTTTTCCATTCCCTTTAGAGAACTTGCACACCCAGTGTAGATAGGGAGACAGATTTTACCTTCACAATCTTGAGATCTGAAGGGAAATCCGAGTTTGGGGTTTCTCTTCTTCTGCTTCCTGCAGTTAAGTAAGAAGTTGCCCCCAGGTGCTGCTCCTGACTTAATAAATTCCTTGTCTGTAAGTTGTAGAGTACTGTAAAAGTCACTTACAGTGCTTTGCAACCATAATCATCAGAAATGCTACTTAAAAAGTGCATTCCCGAGCAAACATCATATGAGGAGACATGCTAAGATGGGCAGAAGGCTTAAGGGGGCTTCAGCCAAAGTTGAAGAACTGAAGATAGTCCAAAATACTGAGAGTGCTGCAAATAGTCTATTAGTGAAGAAACATGATATATGATATCAAATGATTAACTGTGAACTCCTATAAAGGCCGCAGCATAAAGCTATCCATGTCAGCATGCAGCCCGCTGTTTCTTCTACAAATGGCACCCAGACATGGATAACTGAATCCACAAAAAGCCTGAGAAAGGTTGGGAAAGAATAGAGTAAAGCATGTTTTCTTGGTAACAGCAATTTCTAGGGTCTGCTCTGCTTGCTAGAGGCAAGCAAGGGCTCTCATCTAAGAGAGGCTTCCTGACTCAGCTTTAGCTGCAAAACCCTGCAGCTCTTTTAAGAGGTCCTGCTACAAAACACTTAAATGGTGTTGATGAGAAGCTGAACGCATGCTTTTCAGTTTTCAGTCATAGAAAAACAAAAACAAAAAAACAAAAACCAAAACTGCGCTGTTTTAAAATGCCGGGTTTCTGAGCCGTTCTGCCAGGACAAACTCTGAGTCTTTCAGGCAGGCGGTTCGTGTGGTTGGCAAGACTTTTTTGACTTTCCATGGGAAGCTTTACCCTCTCTGAGGAGTGGATGGAGGTGGTACGGGAGTGGAAGAGGGAAGGTGGAGAAAGCAGGAGGAGGGGAGGGAATAGGAAATAGATTCGGCATGTAAACTGAGAAAAGATGGTTTTCTTTTACTAAATTAAATATATAGCTCAATAAAATCAATAATAAATAAATAAACAAAATAGAATTATTCTCAAAAAAAAAAAAAGATTCAGACAAACCAGAGGAGGAAAGAAAATATAAACCTCTATGGTTGGTAACTAGTCACCATATAAAATTTTTAAATGGACTCATATACAAATGAAAAATACACTGAAAATAAATTCTGTGTTGGCAGCACCAGTTGGGGTCCCAACACTGAAGAAGAGACACAAGTTTCTATTCCCAACTTAGAATCTCTCTACAATTGATAACATCTCACAAATTAGAAATTAGTTCTTTCCAATAGAGTCTCACTATATATAAAAATATTCTTTGATTATGTGGGGTTTTTTTGTTTATTGCTTAATTTTTCTTTTTATTTAATTGTTTATCCCTCTTATACTGTATCCAGACCAGTTTCTCCTCCCTTCTTTCCTCCCAGTACCCTTCCTCATACGGCCTCTGCCCAGATACTCTCTCCTTCAGTTAGCTTTATAAAATGGCAGTCCAATCACAAACAATGTGGCATATCAAATTATATTAAAACTAGACACATTCTCTCATATTAAGGCTGAATGTGACAGACTAGTAAGAGGAAAAGGGTTCCAAAATAGGCAAAAGATTCAGAGATAGGCTCCACTTCCACTGTTAGTAATCCCACAGGAATACCAAGCTAACACAATCATAATATGTGTGCTGAGTATATATATCAGACCCATGCAGGCTTCCTGATAATCCTTTCTGTCTCTGTGAGTCTATAGAAGCCCTGGATAGTTGATTCTGTGCACCCATTTCTTGTGGTGTCCTTGACCCCTCAGGCTCATATTATCCTTATTTACCCTCTTGTGGAGTATTCACTCAGGTCTACTTGTTTGCCTGTGGTAAGTGTATCTATTTCCATCAGTTGCTGTATGAAGCCTTTCTAATGATAATCATTCTAGACTCCAGTCTACAAATATAGCAGAAAATCATTAGGAATCACTTCATTGGGGTTATTGGTATTTGCTGTGGTTGGTATTCAGCTTTCTTTTTCTATTGCCTGTAGAGTACCCTCTCACACCAAAGAGATTAGAAAGTATGAAGTGAAGGCCTCAAATTCTCTATGTTGAATGTGTTGTATGAAAGTTGTCCTTGTCAATGGAGTCCCACTGTCATTTTTAAGAGAAAGATGTCTTGTCCTACTATCAGACTGGGTTGTTTAGGGATCTCAACAAGACCTCATTGCCCAACAACCATTAAAAATTTTTGCATCTACTTTCAAAAGTAATTGATTCTGTCACTTTATTTGTTGTGGAAGGTTTGTTTTTATTTTTTTCTCATGATAATTCTGGCATTGAAAAACACTAACAAAGAACTATGCAAATTTTTCTATAAAATGGTAAAGAAAAAATGTTGTGTGTTTATGGATGGAGGCTTTGCTTCTTATTTATTGTTCTCTTCTAAAAGTTTTGGGTTCTTTTGTTTCCCATTCATTATCTTTCTTTCTATATTCTATTAAATGTCCTTTACAATGTCATTTCTTAAGTGAATTTCTTCAGTGTTTGCTACTCGGGATCAAGTTATTTAATGACTGAATAACTATTACACCTCCAAAGTTTTATGCATTATTTTCTAGGGTTTCTTATCATGGTGCTTGATAAAGGCATTTGCCAGGACACACTAGTCAAATTTGTTAAGACATTTTATATTTTCTAAAATTATTTGTCTTTCCTAACTTATTCTGGCTGGTATCCAATTGTGTTCCCGAGAAGAACATGCTGTTTAATGCAATATTTTATTTTTTTACTGTAATATTTTCTAATTTTATTCTATTTTGTGATCTTTCCTTTCTTGGAAGTGTTTTATTGATGACTCTATTGTTTTATTCTTTTTCTTTCTCCTCTCATTTCACACTTATATATAATTGCCTTATATTTATATTTTCCACCATTACTTGGTTATATATTAATAATTTGTATGACTTTTTTTTTGAGACAAGATTTCTGTAGCTTTGTGACTGTACTAGAACTACCTCTTGTAGACCAAGATGGCCTCAAACTCACAGAGATAAGTTATAAGAAGCCTGAGCCACTAGGCCAACCAGTTTATGATTAATGTAACCTCTATGTGTTTCTTTGAGACTGAACGACTGTAGGACCAAGTGGGACAGAATTCTCAGTCAACATTACAGAATATAGATACCTGCTGGATTCAATTTTACTTGTGATTTTATTAGTTCCTATTAGAGTTCTGTGGTACATTTTATCAGTATTTAGCCCAGGATTTTCTGGAAGTTTCTTATGTGCGTCAAATTAAATTCTACTTGATAATGCTACAGAAACCTGTCACTAGTCCAGACCAGTATACTTTTAATAGGTTTAACTGGATATGCTATGATATTGAAGGATCCTGGATGCTCATATGTAGCCACTAGGCAACTAGGAGTATTCAAATTTAGAAACAAAAATAAATCAAGATCAAAAGGTAGAGTTAGAAACAATAGTATTGTTAGAAACTATAATATACCAATTATTGTTTCTTCTGAAACTGAAACTATATTACCATATATATGGTCATATTAATATCACCAAAAACATAAAACAAGTATATTCTTCATTTCAGATAATTATGTTAGGCATTATGAAAAAACTGTAAATTGAAATTTACAGCATGTTAAACTGGGTCCAATAATTTAGCAAAAGAAATACTGTAGACTATACATTGAATCTAAATACACTTCATTATATTTTATTTTCAATATGTGAAGAATATGGGCAAAATCCTGTCATAAATCCATGAACACTGGTACTTACAGGTGAGACTTTACTATTTTTAGTTTACAGTGCTTTACTTCTTCCATTTCCCTTTTCCTTTTCTTAATTAATCACCAGAAATATCTGATGAAGGTATTCTTTATTTATCATTCCTGTTTTACAATAAGTGGATCCTGGATAGAGAAACGTTAAACATTTCTCCCCATCTATCATATTAAACATTCAATTACAGAGTCTCTAACACTTTTTCTTCCATAATTTTCTATGTAAAATATAAAAAATGTTGACCTGGATTATTAAATATTGTGTTGAATGGTTAAGAGATTTTTGTATTTAAGTAGTAAATTTGTTAAAAGCAGAACAAATCCAATATGTAAAAATTAATTTTAGAGGGCTTGGGAAAGTAATTCTTTATTTGTTCCCTGGTATGATAACAATGAGGAATTAAAAAAAAAATGTCCGGAACCACAAACAAAGTAACATATACAAAAATGATTTTGGAGAACTGTTTGAAGAAATTATAACAGAATCATTACTATATTCCTTGAAATACTTAAAGAAATAACATAAAAGTCATTGAGTTGTTTCTGCTAAACTGCACTGTGACAGTGTGGAATGAGAAAAGGAAACAATGCATTTCTCTGATGAAGGTGATTAGGAGATGGGTGTTTAATTTTGGTTCAAGTACTAAGGATACTCACTCCCTAAAGACTAGGGCAGGCATTTATTCAATCTCCAAGGCAATAAGGATAACACTGGTCTAGCATGTACAAGCCATCACTTCAGTCCTTTTTGATATCTTCAGGTCCTTGAGAGAGATATCTTGTTCCTTCTATTGATATACATGAGCTAATTTGCCTTTAATCCTTCTAATTGTACTAAATTCTCACCTTCACACACCTATGTATTTTTTTCCTTCATAACTTGTTCCTAATAGACCACTGTTACTCTTCAGTGATTACATTCAAAATGCTGATGAAGTTCTTACTGAACAATAATGTTGCCTTTTTATGGTGTACATGACCCAGTTCTACTTGCTTTGTTTCTTTTTTGGCATTTCTGAATATTCCATGCTGTCAGAAATGGCCTATAATCTTTATGTAGCTAACTATAATCCACTCATGCATAATATTGCTATGTTACCTAGGATATGTTTCTATTTTATGCTTGCTTTAGATTTGATGAGACTTTCTGGTGCCATAATCCACACTGGTTGCATGCTTAAATGAAACTTCTGTTGCAGAAAAACCATCAACCACTATTTCTGTGACTTCTTACCTTTGCTGTGCTCTCCTGTACCTATACTTATGTCAATGAGATAGAGAGTTCATTGTAGTAGGAAAGGATATTGTTGCTCCTATTTGCATCATTCTTACTTCCTATGGCTTTATTCTTTGTACCATATTCCAGATTCCACTGAGAACAAATGCAAAATCTTTAGTACATGCATTTACCATTTGTTTGCTCTTTTTCTGTTTTTATGATCAAGCACATTTATGTATCACCAGCCCTCCTCAGCTGGGTCTATGGATGAGGAAAAATTTCCTTCATCTTTTATACTATCTTGGTTCCCATGATGAACCCCTTAATGTACAGCTTGAGGAACATAGATGTTACAGTTGCCTTGAGATGAACACCAATGTATTGATGAGAATTCTATGTAACCTTTGGCAAAGGTAAACCTCAGAGCAATTATCACTCCCTAGTGTTTTTTTGAGAACAGCTTTCTTGTCACATTTCTTTCTAGAATAGGTTCATATATTTGAATTTACATTCTTTGCATGTTCTTCGTTTTTATCATATACTTTATTAATAAGTGCTACAAGCCAAAGAATCATTAAATAATTAAACCAGTCTCAGTTTACATGATCAACCCATCAGAGTCATATACATTGTTGGAGGAAAAAGAATTAACCTTATACTCACAACCTATGTGGAAAGCAATCTCTAAGGGCACCTCTGATTGACATCCAGTCCTCAGACCTGATCTTAGTGCAAAGATGTAAACTAAAAGTTCTTTAGAACTTGCTGTAGAAGGAGCTGCGGGCAGGCCTGCCTTTAGTCCTGCCTGACTCCCACACGGCTAGCTTAACCCCGTAATAACAACATACAAATTGTATTCTTTTAAACACCGCTTGGCCCATTAGCTCTAGCCTCTTACTGGCTAACTCTCACATCTTGATTAACCCATTTCTACTAATCTGTGTAGCACCACAAGGTGGTGGCTTACCAGGAAGATTCTAACCTGCGTCCATCTCAGGCAGGAGCTTCATGGCGACTGCCAAACTGCCTTCTTCCTCCCAGCATTCTGTTCTGTCTTCTCCATTTACCTATGTTTTGACCTATCAGGCCAAGCAGTTTTCTTTATTAATTAACCAATGAAATCAACAGATAGATAGAAGACCCACCTACATCAGCTTGCTAATATTTGGCAAAAGTGCTAATGAAACAAGGACCATAAACTTCCCTTATATGTTTATGGAGATTGCCTGGTTAACTATGTCTACAGGATTTTGGGGGTTTTTATAGCTGGAAAAGAACAGGGAATTAACAGAAGTGTGAACAGAAGCTGGAAGCAGAATTTAGAGTAGAATCCTACTAGAAATTAGCATATGGGAAATTGAAAAAGAAGAAGGAAAAGAATCTAGCAGAGAATTGGAATTATCATTGAGATAGATAATTAGAGCCAAGAGATTATAAACAATTTGGACAGAAGAACTGTAATAGCATACAAGGAAGAAAGAACAAGAAAGAGACCGACTGTGGAAAAATTGCCTTTGAGTTGATTGTTTACACTCAGATCCTGGTGTGGGAAGTCCTTCTGTCTCTGTGTTACTTTCATTGGTTAATGAATAAAAAACTTCCCTGGCCTGTTGATAAGGCAAAACTTAGGTAGGTGGGGAAGACAGAACTAAATGCTGGGAGGAAGAAAGGTAAGGGTCAGGGAGAGACACCATGGAGCCACCAGAGACAGACATACCAAATCTTCGCCAGTAAGCCACTGCCACATGGCAATATAAAGATTAATAAAAATGGGTTAAATTAATGTAAGAGTTAGCCAATAAAAATCTAGAACTAATGGGCTAAGCAGTGATTTAATTCACACAGTTTCTGTGTGATTATTTCCGTTCTGGGTGGCTAGGATGAACAAGTGGTCTACTCTCTCCTTGCAACAAGATTCTGTTAGTTATTTTCTTTTCACTAGCACCTTGACTAGATTCTCTAAGCACCTGAGGGAGTAGTACCCAAAGATTATTTTGCACACATTATCCTATAATATAAGATTGCTCTTCTATCTTTAAAAGTAATACTAGGTTTATATACTACCTTTGGGGAAAAAAGTCATGTCTGTCACCTTAAATATAATATGAATCCTACATTGTATCTATGCTTTTTCCTTCCTCCATGGCCATGAATATATCAGTCTCAAATGTTTGTGATTGATACATAAAATTATCAGTACCTTAACTCTTGCAGGTGTAAAGCATGTATCATTCACTTCTCAACTTCTGAAAAGTTTCAAAAAAATTAAGTTGATTTAGTTAGCAGTTTGATCTTTTCAAAAGTAGATAGTCAAATCTGGGACACTTCTTGGTCAGGACTTTCATGATGTATTTGATGATTTTCATTGTGTGAATGGGAATATAGAAGATATGAAGAATATATAATTATAGTAAAGTCCCTACTGAGTGTTAGATTAGATTTTTAATTCACCATTGACAAGAGTATTAGGAAATGCACAAACTCTCCCATAAACCCCATCATTTCTCCTTCAAATTATTGGATGCTTTATTCAGCTATTGTCCTGATATTTTTGTATGTGTTTTCATATATGAAGATATTTATTTGACTCTTTTAATTGACGTTTGGAAGAGGGGTGGACCTGCCTTGCTGTGGCATAAGCTGTAAATACAATGCCATTGACAGAGATGGATATTTCTACTTCATTGGGAAAATTATGACTTCTACTTCAGTAAGAATAAGAGTCCTAAAGATGCAGAGACAGATTCCTAATGAAATTCTGAATCTGATTAACTGAACTCTTTAAAGTGATTCCCACTCAGAGTTAGTGCTGGAATCACCAGGAGTAGTCTGTAAGAAGCCTGATTAAGCAAGAAGTAAACAACTTTGGAGGTGAGACATAAACTTTTAGGACAACGGCTGCTTTTATGAGACCAGAGTCTTACAGCTTGAAGGAATTGGGACACAACTGACAAAAGACCAAAAAAAGTGAAGAATTACAGAAGGAAAGGAAGAAAAAAAAGAATGAATGAAATGATGAAAGAAAAAAGAAAGTTAGTCATGATTTGGGAAAAGGAGAACCATCATAACTTGATTTTCAAATTGCAAACTAACTATTGGTGCACTCGAAGAATTATAAACTTGTCAGACCTTTTCATTACATAATTTCAGGATTTATCATAATGAATCAGATGAATTCTAAATAAATTTGATGTCATCTCTTAATCTTCTACTCCAATTCTCAAACAATCTGAGGCAAGAATAAATCTTACATAAATGCTATAACATATGATAACTCAATTTCTACCCAATTAGAGTATTACTGGATTGCCTCACGAAGAAAAAAATGATAAATGAGAATATATGATAATAGAAACATTCTTCTCTTATGTAATCTATTACTTCACTTGAGTTCTCCCCACACAATTGTAATTGGGAGCTGAGGACTTGGTCACTTAAGACTGTCCATAGATAGAAATTTATCTCTGTTAGAGTTGGGGATAATTCTAGGAGATTTTGTTTACTGCCTAACATAACAGAGAAAATCATAAAACTAGAAGAGTAAAAGTCATTTCCAAGAAAAAAAGTATTCCTGAAACTTAGGTGGTCACTACAGGTCTTAACATTTTCTGTTCTTTATAACACATTCATGGTCAATTTCACTTGAGTCCTTTGATCACACAAGATAGAGAAAAAATAGAATGTTGTAGTCTGTCTCATATTTAGATGGATACTCATATATGGGGGATTTAGAAAATCTATGAATCATCAAATTTCAGAGATTCCTTATCTTTGTTATTCAGTTAGTAGTAAAGAGAAATTTTTGTATTCCTAAGTTTTACATCCTTTGATTCTAGGAAGAGAATGAAATAAAGATTTAATTCCTGATACATTTGGGAAATACTTCTAAACTACAAGTGATATTTTGGGATTAGACTTTGATTGGTCTCCAATAGCAGAGGGAATAACTTTATTATGATCCTCACACTGCTACTAGTTAAAACAATGTTTTTTAATTTTATTTTATTTAATTAAAATTTTCCATTAATTTTACAAACTGCTCTTAGTGACCCCTCCCTCCTCTCATTTTCTTCTCTTCTCCTGACTGCACCTACCCCATCTTGTCCCCTCCTCCTCCTTCTCCATTCACACCCACAGGCTTGAAAAATGCATGGCACATCAAGTTGAGGAAGGACCTAGCACCTCGCCCTGAACAAGGCATGGCTAAGGTAATCCAGCATGGAGAACAGGTTCCCATTCATTTCAGTGTGACTGAAATGGTTTAATGCACTTGTTCATTAATGGGGTAGAAGTATAGTTACTCCCTTCCCAAGAGGATAGTGTTTGAATATAAAAATGAATTGAGATAGCTGTATTTGCAACTAGGAGCAGGATATGCCTTTATTTCCTTAGAGACTCAAAATTTTATGCAAGTTTCTCTTCATGGAGAATACTCCCTCATATAGAGATGGAAATATAATCACTCCCAACTTATGCAAATATCTTTTAAAAATGTTTTGTGCTCATATACATATATATGTATATATACATACACATGTATATATAATTTATATAGTTTTTCTGTTCTTTTCTCTAAATTATATTTTGACAGTAGTCTCCCCTATTTACTCACCTAGTCACAATGATATTCCCTTACTTCTCTCTCATAAGAATGGTATTCATCTGGAATACAAAAGACCTCAAATGCTTGGGTGGATGTGAGAAAGGGGAAATCCATACAAACAGTTGATGGGGGTATAGAATGGCTTAGCCAATGCCAAAACCAGTGTGGAGTTTTCTTAGCAACTAGAAACAGATCTAACATATGACAGCTCATATACTGCCTTGAGAGATGTACCCAAAGGATTTTATAAATTTCTGTTGTGATATTTGCATGTTCACATTCATTGATCTTCTAGTCACAAGGAACAGGAAATTGAATGAGCCTAGATGTCCACCATCTAATCAATGGATATTTAAAATGTATTATATGCACAATGGAATATTACACAGGTATAAATAAAATTGAACTTTTATTTATCTTTAAGGATAGGAAATAGTTGAATTTTATTTATCATATATTGCTTATCTATTAATGAAAGCACATTCAATTTTCTTCTCTATTTTATCTATTGTAAATAATGTTCTTTGTGTTCACATTTAGTCATAGGAGATAAATTTTAAATTTTGTAGTGATGGGGATCAAACTTGGGCTCTTTAACTCTCATGCATGTGCTCTAACTTCAAGTTATGCCTGTCTTCAGTTCTGGTGTTTAATATTTGTGTAGCTTGTCCTCAGCTTTACAGTGACTGTACAGAATCTATGTTCTTATAAACATTCGGTTGAGGTTCTAAATAATTAAATCTGTACCAACAATTGTTTTATCCTTTTTTGTAGTAAGCAACAGGATGTGCAAAATTAGCATCTGATGGTCCTTTGGTTTTACTGTTCCAGTGGCTAATTACCATGAGCGTTGTTAAGCTGCTCATTGCAAATTTGCATGTTTCTTTGTAGACATGCATGAGTATTCCATGGCTCTTTTCATTAGCAGGTTGCCACTGCGTGGATAATAGTGTTATCTATATAATCTATGGCTGTAAAATATTTTCTGCTGCTTGGTGCTGCAGAACTTAATTTTCTCATTGCTGTGACAAAATTCATGGTTATGACAGCTTAAAGATAGGAGGTTTATATTTGGCTCATGGACCAAGGTAATGAGTGTCAGGGGAATAAAGGTGGAAGAAGTGATGGGCAGCTGGTCATACTGTGTCCAGAGTCAGGAATGAGAAATGATTGCTGCTGCTCAGCTGAATTTCTCCTTTTCATTCACTCTGATGTGCCAGCCAATGGAAAAGGGCAACCTAGATCCAGGATGTGTCTTTTTATCTTGTTAACAAAATCTAGAAATTCTTGGACAACATGATGAAGAGGCTTTCTTACATGTGATTAAAAATTCACTCAAGACAATGTTATAAACACTCATAAGTGGACAGTTTTCTTTACATGAGGGAAATTCCCCCATACTGAGACCCATCTATTTTTATATGTCTGTGTTTTTCACATTATTGTACAGAAGTCATTGCCACATGTGGGTCTGTGGAAATTTGGTCATGTGTTTTCTTGCAAACACTTTTGTTTTTAAATCTTGACTCTGGGTATTTGACCCACTTGAATGAACTGATACACAAAACCTTAAGGGTTTAGGGTGATACAGAAGAAAATTAAGATTCAGATAGCAATATGACTTTCAGGACCCCATCAGTGAATCTTTTCAGAGAAAGAGACTTAATTTTCAGTCTGTCATCATAGCTCTCAATTTAATGACTTTCTGGCACAGTTTCTGTCCCATAACTACTTTTCTTTCATTACTAAGTCATTAAAACACTCAAATTCTTTCATTTTTAATTTTTCAGATGATCTACAATTCATACTGCAAAAACAAAAATAAAAATAAAAAGAAGAATCCAAGATAAAGTAACCACTGCATCAACACTAAAAATATGTGTACTCCACAGACACATCATGATAAAGTTTCAAAGCAGAAATACTCTTCTATTTTCATATTTCCTAAATAATAGCAATGCAAATATGCAAAATTATGAGAATAGAATGTTGGAAACCTGGAACTGTTAGATAATTCTACCCCTTTCAATAATATACTGATTTCAATAAATCAAAACAGCCACATTGACAATTGAAAGATATGTTACTTTCCAATGGAAGATTTAAAGAATAAAAAAGATGTTTGAATTACACGTTCAAAGATATATAATCAAAATGAGAAACCTATATACAACCAACACTAACTTCCTAATATTACTTCATTTGACATTTTGATGATCCATATTAATTTATAAGAGAAAAAATTACAATTGTATTGAATGAGAGTAATACGTAAGATCTTTTAGCTATATTATGTTTAAATAAGAAATAGAATAGAAATATTGGAAGTGACAAAAATGTAGAAGACAAGCTCTGGAAATATTAAATCAAATACAGAAGATTCAAATTTCTTTTTATTATACAAAAAACAGCACAGGATTTATAAATATTCCAAGGTTTTTCCTTGTTGAAAAACTGAAAAAAGGTAGAATATGTTAAAATAAAAAAGATATAAGTCATACACCTGAAGCACTGTTCATGAATAGAAATTGTTTCTAGGACCAAAGTAAGACGAATAAAGACAACCCCGTACAATCAAATGTTCCTGCTAATCAAAGTTTTCCTTAAAGCAAGTTTAATAGCTTTGTTCCTCAAGCTATAGATTAATGGATTCATCATGGGAACCACATTAGTATAAAATACAGAAGAGATTTTACCTTCATTCATAGATCTTGATGAGGAGGGTTTGAAATATGCAAGTGCACTTGAACCGAAGAAGAGAGAAACAGCAAGAATGTGGGAACTGCAGGTACTGAAGGCTTTGGGCCTGCCCTCAGAGGAACTGTTGTGGATGATGCTAGAAAGGATGAAACCATAGGAGATAAAGATAGTTGAAACAGAAACAATGACATTGATGTTCCCAACAACAAGAATTATAAGTTCATTGACATATGTACTTGTGCAGGACAGCTGGAGCAAAGGAGGAATATCGCAGAAGTAGTGGTTGATGGTGTTGGCATCACAGAAGCTCAGTCTCAGCATGCATGTAGTGTGAGCTATAGCATTAGAAAATGCAATAAAATAGGAACCAAACATAAGATTCAAACATAATTTAGGAGACATGACAACATTATACATCAATGGATTACAGATGGCCATATAGCGATCATAGGCCATTGAAGTCAAAACATAACACTCAGAAACAGCAAAGAAAATAAAGAAATAGACTTGGGTCATACATTCCATGTAAGAAATGACATTCTCCTGTAATATAAAGTTCATCAGCATTTGGGGAGTGAACACAGAACAATAGCAAATGTCTATAATGGACAAATTAAAGAGAAAAAAGTACATAGGAGTGTGCAGGTGAGAATTCAGCACAGTCAGAATTATCAAACACAAATTTCCCAATGCAGTGATCAAATACATTGCTAGAAACAGAAAGAACAAGGGTATTTGGAGTTCAGGCTGCTTTGTTAATCCTACCAGATAGAATTCAGTCACCACAGAGACATTTACTGTGTCCATTCTTCTCTAAGGGAATCAGTAGACACAAAAATAAAGTTGTAAGAGAGAATTATCTGCAGTCTTCATTGGTCCTTTGCTCCAGTGAAGTGATTGTTCAGAATGTTTCTTCTAGGGTGGACTAATGACATAGAATCACCTGATGCAGCCACAAACAAACCATCTTAAGTTAGAAAGCAATTGATAATAAATCTCAGTATGATTTCTGAAAGAAAAAATCACAAAATAAAAAATACAATAATACAGCCTTTTCCTATCTCCAGCCTTCCCTCAGCAGAGGCCTCCCTATAACAATAACATTGCATTGAGATGCCTAGACAGTATATTTTAGTTTCTGTTGAAGATCTACTTTGCTGTGGTTTGAATGAAATACATGTGTCTAAAAGGAGAGAAGCACGGCAAGAACATTTCAGAAAGTCTTGAATTCTGACCTAGCAGAAGATCCCCAGTGGAAATGCTGCAAGTACAGTTGCCAACAGCTCTTAACACTCTCTGATTGCCCAAATGCTTTTATCAGCCATGTTTACTTGATTGTCATTTTTCTTAGGAAATGCAAGAAACTTGCCAAAGCACATCATATATTTAGAGAGACATGATAACATGCTTGGATTCAGATGCTGGAGCAGTGGGGATGATCTCAGAAGAGTTGGGGGACAGGAAACTTTAATCGGAATATATTAGGTGAAAAAAAAATCTCTTCAAATAATAAAACAAAAATGAGCAAATATTCATTTAAAACATGAAGGCAGAGGAAAGAAGAAGTGTTATTAGTATACCTGGAACTCAGAACTCATGAATTTTTAGTATAAACCTTAGAGCAGTCTTAGTTTCCCATTTACCTGTTTATCTGGATACATATTTCAGATTCAAAGGTTTTAGGTTTTTGAATTCAAAGAAGTTATATACAAGACTTAATTTTCCTGTACCAATTTCTGAATTACAGGACATTATTTGTGATTAAGGCTCTGAACAGTTTCTGGAAGCAGAGAAAGGGCCCTTTAACCTCAGAATGTGTGTGTATATAAGCAGGCCAGTAGCATGTCCAGTCTCTTCCTTAGGAGATCATTTTAATCAAATAAATAACTAAGGAAAATGTATTACCTCGTGGATCATGATTCTAATTTCCTGAGAGACCCATGATTATAATCATTCTTTCAATACACTCCAGAGAATATACTGTCTGCAGTATGTATACTGGGAAAGACTCTTAACTGTCCAATTATCTTGATATCTGAATGGCAATCTGAGTTTGGGGGTTTTCCCCTCTTGTTTCCTCAATTAAGTGAGAACTGCCCACAGATGTAGCTGCAGACTGTAGTCTGTGTGTGAAATTTTTAGAGTTTGTAGTAAGTTACCTCCAGTGCTATAGTTCCAGAAACATCACAGATAGTATTTTCCAGTTCTTTCTCCTTATTCCAAGAATCCCTCAGTCATCAATTAACATCATAAAAATTAACCAATTTATAACCACTTTTTCCCCTTTATTTTCGGTGCTACATATCTATATGCAAAAAATGTAAATTAATCCAATCTCAGTAAGACAAATACCATTTTTCCTCTTTGTTTTTAATAGATTTTATATACAAGTATGAAATTTATATTTACATAAGATATAAATACAGGGGATCATGTTGAGCTAATAAATAAACTTGGGTGCCAATATGAAAGAGATGTGAGCATATATGGTAGAAATATGATCAATGAGCCAATGGTTTTAAATGAAAATCTTGTTTTGCCACATATTACTATTTACATTAAAATGCAAGTTTTGATATGTAATAATGTGACCTTAAATCATATATTTTTAACATTATATGCAATATTCATATATAAAACTTCTTCAAATGCTTTTATCCAATGTAAAACATCTAAAGTATAAAAATAAGCCTTTCGAAAATTTGAAAAAGTACAATACATATTTACAAAACTGTGTGTATTCTATTAGTAAGACTGCAGGCAAACTATATACACTTGAAAACATATACAAACAAGATGATTACAAATTTCTGTTGATCACACCATGCAATAAAAATTTAATTGGCATAACAAGCTTTTGTATTTTCTAAGCTGAAGGGCATTTTCTTTTGTCCCTAAAGTATTAATAAATCTTTGATACTTAAAATGAGCTTTTCTTCTTGGAGATAAATTATATAAATGAAGAAACAGTTTCACAAATTCCTTGTCTGTCAGGAATCATTCCAGACATCGTCAAGAACCTCTCAAGTTCTTATTTATATTATTGGATGTAAATTGTTCCCTGGATATTGGTTGGCATGTTTGGCTTCAGTTCATCCAATTGAGACTGCATTAGACTTGAAAAAATAAAACATAAGTTAGACTTCATTCATTCTAAAGAATATCTAAATATGCTCCCATTTGCACACACATTTGGAGGGAGCATTTCTAATAAAAACTTAAACATTTGTAATTTATTTAGATATACTCAGTAAACTGCATTATTACTTCTTTAAAGTACTCTCTTCAAAATTTGTCCCTTCTGGTCCAACTATAAATGCCCCACAGTGAATGGTGCTATTTTTAGGTGCACACTAAACACCAAATGTATATGCTCTTATACTCACTTAAAACCTGCCTGAGACTCTTCTAGGACTGCAAACTTTATAGCTGTTCCACACAGAAATAATGATAATTTCACCTTAAATTGATATGTCCCCATTGAAATGTATGAGTTACTTTTTAAAACACATGAATCTCAATAGCTATTGAATATCTCTAAAGAAAATTATATTGACTAAATCAAGTTACGACCCTCTTAACTTGAAATCACAGAAGCCTATGAAGTTTTTGGGATATCTGGAGTACCAAACATTTTGTTCAAGATAGGTGTATTAATGCCTGGTTAGAAATCAAGGTCAACATTGACTTTCTCTATGGTGTCAATGTACACATTCTTCCTGGTATAGATAAGCCAGTATCTGCACCTTTCGTACTTGAAAAGGTTATGGTTTTCCCACTCTATTTATAAAAGTTCAGGTTTCATGGACCTTTGGAACACTCAGTCTATAATTCCCATTCTTCCCAGTGGGGATGTGTTTGCCCTATTATAAAGGAAAAAAGCTTTAATATCTATCTTGGTTTCATTGTGTTTTACAGTAACTTGAGAGAAAATGTGACACTGGAATATTTTTTCTTTAATTTTCTTTATTTGACTTTAGTAAATATACTCATTTGTTCACCATACATATTACAAAGGCCTGGTCACTCTAAGAGTTTCAATAGCATCACCTTTCATTATCACTTTATTCCCCTTGACAATTATGTATAAACAGAATCTAAAGTACAGTTGGATAAATTTATATTAGAACTTTACCATTTCCACAGTTCTCATCCTATGTGACATGTGAAGTATTTAAGAACAATGTTAGTAAAATCCTTTGATGGCTGTTTTCTCTCATTTTCATAAGGAAGAAGCACATATTTTTTTGTGAAATAATGGAAAACCATTCTAAAATGATCAAGTAAATCCACACTAGAATTGCATTTTCCCATTGTTCATGAGGTTTCCTATTTTGCACTGGTAATGTGTTTTTGAAAGTGTAACTTAGAACAATTGGTCTCTACATGCTCAGCTGGAGAGCACAACAACATCTCCTTTATTTACCAACATGACAGATATGTCAGGCTCATTAAAAACAGTAGCAAAAATCTCATTTTTAAACTACATGCAATGTGTTATGTTTCTGTTGGAAAAATTTTTGGTATCTACATATGAACATATCAGCATTGCACTGTTACCATGTATTTACTGTATGTGCATGGCAGCAGTGTGATGAGAAACTTAAGATGCAATTAAGAAATGAAGATACTAAATGATATAAAGACTTCCCATGTTCCTAGATTTTTAGTTTTAATATCATGAAACTGACCATCATAACAAAACAACCTACAGATTCAGTAACATGTCCATCAAAATCCCATTGCAAATCTTCATAGAAATTGAAATAAGTAAACAAGGAAACATATCCCTCAAACAAAATGGAAATGGAATACTGGTTGTTAAGTCAAAATAATAAGAAAGAGGCAGCTCTGTGTGCAATAATAAGAAAGAGGCAGCTCTGTGTGCACAAGAAATCCAATTAGGTCAAATCAAACCAAATCAAAATGCCCATTGTTTTATTAAGCAAGGCGTTCTCGGGTGACTGAGTGCATGGCAGTGGAGAAAATACAGCAGGCAATCTATGCAGATCCAAAAACTACATGTTTCTCCTCTGAGAGTCCACTTAAATAACCTGTGGGAATCGTCCTGACCCTTCCCTGGGGAGGGTCGGTACCTAGCATGCTGGGATTTGGAGTCCAGACCAAAGCAACTCCAAGGCCTGGGGGCTGGGTGCTACACTCCCAACTTAACACTGACACCCATCCACAGATTTCTAGGGGTACTTTATGGTGTGTTCTCTCTCTCTATCTATCTCTCTTTGTGTCTCTTTGTCTTTCTGTATCTCTCTAAACACACACACACACCACAAGCACATAAATAAATAGGATAAAATTCTTTAAGTTTTCAGCAACTCCATTGTAATTCTTTTTTCTATATTTTATATTCCTATAGGTCTGGTTGTATAAAAATTTTCTTAGTTGAAAAGGGATTTCAAAAAAAAGAGTAAAAGATCTAGTGCATGGTTGGGTAGGTAGAGCCTTTAATTATGTAATTTATATTTTCTGGTTAGTTTTGCCAACTTGATACAAAATGAGTCACCTGGGAAGAAAGAACCTCAGCTGAATGATTGCTTCCATCATACCGGCATGCAAACTTGAGTTTGGGGGCAATTCCTTGGTACATGATGTACGTGGGAAGGTGCAGCTAATTGTAGGAAGGAATACTCCTGGGCTGGTGTAAGGTTTGTAAGGCACCCTGATTAGCCTAGCGTTTGCCAGTGGGGACCTTCCTAGTCCCTCGGGCAATGGGGCTGGTGCAACCCTCCTCTGTTCTTGGTGGGAGATTGGTCCGTATTCTGTCAATCATGTTTTAAATAAATGCTGATTGGCCAGACAGGAAGTATAGGTGGGAAAACCAGACAGGAAGTAGAAATGATGCAATGAGAACAGGAGAATTCTGGAAAGGAGGAAGTTAATTCCTCCCAGTTCTGCGCAGACCACCAAGGAAGCAAGTATGTGACCTGCCAGCTGAAAAAGGTTCTGAGCCATATAGCAAAAATAGATCAGAACAATGGGTTAATATAAGGTACAAGAGCTAATAAGTAGCCTGAGCTAATGGGCCTATCAACTTTCTTATAGAGAACTCTGTGTGATTTTCTTTGGGACTTGCTGGCTGTGGGGAACTGGGCAGGACAGAAAACCCCAATAAGCAGGCCCCTTCATGTTACAGTTCTTGTGGATATGTTTCCTGGAAAGGTGGGGGTGGGGAGTGGGGGGAGGAATTGACCACCTAGCCTCCTGCCCTTCAGTGACCCTGCCAGACTTCATCAATGACACTTCACAGGGCAACCTGAGCTCACAGCGTGCCTTGATCCAGAGGCCCTAACTGCTAACTGTGAGCTCCATGTATAGGTCTAGGCTATAGCCCCAACAGAGCAGTGGAGCCTGGGTAACTTTTTCTCCAAAAGAAATTAAAAAGAAAAGACAAAAAGCTGAGCAGGTGGGCTACAGGCTGGGCTATAGGCAGGACAATGGCAAGACCTTGAGGCCTGGCAACTTTTAGCGAGGTGAGGAGCATGGGCCCTTTCTGCAAGGCCTTAAGGAGGGATGAAGATGAGTGGAAAGAATTTTAGTGAAAAGAGGTTGATTACAGAAGACTAAGAGTTCAGGCAATGTAAATAAGTGACAAGGAAGATAATAAAAAGAGAAAAGATCCAGGAGACAACTGGGAAGAAAGTAGAGGTGGTAGTGGAGCAGAAAAATCTTCATGTCCCTGGAATAAAACAGCTCCAGTACAGTGCCTCCCGCTCCAGAAATAGTTACAGAAACCTTGGAGCTGCAAATGCCTAGTGGTGTACATCGGCCTCTTGGGGCCAGGCTAACCATAAGGAAAATACAACAAGGACCACCAGAAATATAATGTGACACACAGTTCTGATTTCTCCAGTCCACTGCCACCAAGCACTTATAGAGACAGAAAGATAAAGAAATGGAGAAGAGCTTTGACGTGGTAAGATCCCAAAATAGAGGTAGGGAGGGAGGTTTCAAAAAACCAGTCCCTTAAACTTCAGCTAGATAACCAGTACCTTGTGCTTGAAAATAAGAAGTACAGCTAGCTACACACGGTACAGTAAAGCTGTGGTCTTTACTAAGCCTTTCAAGATAACTAGACCACAGTTACCCACCACCAACAGGAATTCAGCGTCTCATTTCTGGATCTACAGTGACTGACTGATGAAGACCTCGATTCCAGTGACAATCCCTATTGCCCTATGAAAGTTCAAGAGTCACAACTGATCTGGATGTGTGTTGTATTTATGGGCGCTTTTATTGTCTTAAATATTTGTGAATTAGATTCAGCAGTGTTTCCATAGTTACCCTGCAGATAAAACCAAAACTGCATCCAGTGGTCATTTCAACATCTTTATGTTCAGCTATTGAGCCTTTGCAATGTTAATTATCTCCGATTTGCTGCACTTAGTTGTGGATTTCATGTGGGTCACAACTTCTACATAAGTTACAGCCATGAGTGTCAGTGTGAACGTTGAAAGCAACTCTGTTGGATTCCTGTCAGGAAGCCTTCAGAAGTCAACCATCTGGGTTCAGATCTGCTATAAATAATGAAGAGTTAAGTGACATTAATAACCTGTTATGTGCCCCACTCTAAGGAATACTCTGTAGCCTGTGGCTGTATTAGACTTCCAGAAAAAAGCCACTGTCAAAACTGATGTGTTTGGATCATAGGTGCGGTGTTATGATTTATAATTTAAGCTTTTAGTCATAGTATGATGTGACTACAGATTCAATTCAACCAAAACTGGATCCTCCAAATGGGGGAAAGTGTGGGGAATAGTCTTGTTTCTTTCAATACCCTTTTTTTTTCAGATAGTGCTAGTTCTGTTCCACATTGTGGTGAAATAGCCTGAATGAGACATTGGAACTGGGAAATGCACTGTGAGTTGTCAGTTCCTAGGTGGAACCAGATAGCCTTTGATACAAAGGACAGCAGATGCCAGAGGCTCCACTGGAGGTGCTGCTCAAGCCTTCTCTAATGAGTTCTAAATTAAACTGCTGTGCACAAAGTGGTGTCTGCTCAGATGGGGAAGGGTTCACTGACCTGTCTTAAAAAATCAATACAACAGGTATAAAACTTTGCCAACACCCTGAGGTTGCTAAAGCAACACCTTACAAAGCAAGCCCCTGAGAAGCATTCCTTCATTTTCTCTGCCTCATTTCCACTTCCATGTCCTTGTCTTTGCTTCCCTCACTAATGGTCTGTAGCCTATATGCCAAGAAACCAATACTTACTCAAATTGTGCTTGACTCGTATTTTATCACAGATGTGGAGATGCACGCTTTTATAGCTTTAGGCCAGGAAACAGTTCTTTTCTGTAGTTTCCATTTAATAATTTCACCTCATAATAGGATGAAAAAAGGGAGAAGTTTTTTTTAATCGCTGTATCATACAAACACATTTCAGCATATCATGCTGTATCTTAGGCTTTCTGTCTCATAATATTTTTCCAGTTTCATAAATTTAAAAAAAATAAATTAAACATATAACATTTCCTAAGAAGAAAAGGTAAAATACAGAACTGCAAATCAAATGTGTTAACTAAACAGAGATTATACTCGTCCCCAAAAGTACAGGAATGAAGACCCATGTATTCAGACAAACGTTCCACTTTGTCAAGGTTTTCCTCAGGACAAGTTTAATAGCTACTGCACTTGAGTACAGTCTAAATGAGGTGGGTCATAGCATCTCTTGATACTGTATGCAGAATTTATATGCTTGATTTACCCTAATAAAAGTTCCTTTCATTTACATGTGTGTGTGTTATGTGCTTTGTAATTCTATATAAAATATACCACAAATATTAAAATTCCCTGAACAACAGGCAGCCAGTTAGCCTGAAAGAGGGTAAAATGGTGAAGTTTGTATACACAAGGTTAAAGATGTTTTAGCTCTGGTGTCTTTGGGACAAAAGTTTCCTTTCTGCCTTATTGTCTTCCTGTTTTTCCTTCCTTCCTTCCTTCCTTCCTTCCTTCCTTCCTTCCTTCCTTCCTTCCTTCCTTCCTTCCTTCCTTGCTTCCTTCCTTGCTTCTCTCTCTCTCTCTCTCTCTCTCTCTCTCTCTCTCTCTCTCTCTCTCTCTTGTCTCTCTTTCTTGCATCAGGGTTTGAAGGTTATCTGTAAGATAATAAAGTAGAAGAATGTTGTTGAACAATCTTTTTGGCAACAATTTTTTCACTTTTAGATACTGTACTGGTTATTTTATAATTACTGTGATTAACTGCCTGAGAAAAGAAAGTTAAGCAATGATTATTTGGATCCATAGTTTGAAGACAAACCTTAAATCAATATAAGGAGGCAATGTCAGTAGGAACATGAGTTAGCTGGTAACATTGAATCTATGGCCAAGAAACAGATACCTGAATTCCACTGCTTATCTGGGGTTCTTCCATTTCAAAGAGAATCTATTTTTACTTTCTTTTTATTTATTTTTTGAGTCTTTCACCTTATGCCTTCCAATCCCAGCTATCTCTCCCTCCTCCAGAATACAACAAAATTAAATATAACAAGAAAAGTGGGGGGGATGTAGAAAAGAAAACATCATCATGGAACCTGCAGTGTGATACAGTGAGTCACACAGTAAACTGCTTTATCTGTATATTTTTACTTTCAGGTGTTCATCACAAAGATTCATTAGACTGGTTTAAGGCCCCCAATCTCAGAAATACAATTGATGGTAGACCCTCATTGGTACTCTTTCTGAACATCTGTTGCTTCTCTGTGTTCTTAAGATCCTGTATCCCTGGGTCTGCAGGACCAACACATCCCCTCACCACATTGCTCCAGCAGTTCTTTCAGTTCTCTCCCCTTTTTCTGAAACATTCCCCAGACTTTGCCTAATGTAGATCTGCACCTGTTTCCATTAGTTGCTAGATGAAGTCTCTCTGATGACAATAGGGCAAGGCACTAATCTAGGAGATAGGTAGTTAAGGGTAACCTATATGCCATTGCTAGGAATCTTTGTTGGGATCATCCTTGTAGATTCCTAAGAAATTCCCTTCTGCCAGTATTTTACCTGATCCCTAAATGCCCCTCTTTCAGTAGTCTCTTTCAATAATCTCCTCTTTCACTTGACCAGCAGTTCATTCATGTTCCCATTCCCACCTGCTCTCAGTCCACTCATGAAATCTCTTCTACTTCCACTCCTGAGGGTAATCCGGAGTGCCCCCATTAACTGTCCTTGTTACCTAGTCTCTCTTGGTCTGTGGATTGTAACATAACTATCCTTTATTTTACAGCTATTATCCACTCATGAGTGAGTACATACTGTATTTGTCTTCCTTGGTCTTGATGATTTTTTTTTCTAGTTCTACCCATTCGCCTTCAAACTTCCTGGTGTCCTTGTTTTTAACAGCTAAATAATACTCTGTTGTGTAAAGGTACCCATTTTCTTGACCCATCCTTTAGTTGAGGGTACATCTAAGTTGTTTTCAGTTTGTGGCTATTACTAATAAAAGTGCTATGGACAAGCTGAGCAAGTGTTCTTATGGTATGGTAAAGAGTCCTTTGGGCATATGACCGGGAATTGTACATCTGGGTCTTGTGGTAGACTGATTCCCTTTTTCGGAGAAACAGCCATATTGATTTCCAAAGTGAACTGTACAAGGTTACACTCCCTCCAGCAGTGCAGGAGTATTCACTTGTTCCATATTTTCTCCAGCATAAGCTGTCAATTGTGATTTTGATCTTAGCCATTCTGACAGGTTCAGGACAGAAGTCAATTTGATTTGCATTTCTTTCATGGCTAAAGAAGTTGAAAATTCCTTTAAGTGCTTCTAAGTCATTTGAAATTCTTGTTCCATATCTTCTCCAGCACAAGCTGTCAATTGTGATTTTGATCTTAGCCATTCTGACAGGTTCAGGACAGAAGTCAATTTGATTTGCATTTCTTTCATGGCTAAAGAAGTTGAAAATTTCTTTAAGCGCTTCTAAGTCATTTGAAATTCCTCTGATAAGAAATCTCTGTTTAGATGCTCACCACATTTTTAATTGTATTATTTGGATTGTTGATGTCTAGTTTCTTGAGTTCTTCATATATTTTGGATATCGGTACTTTGTCTGATGTGGGGTTGGTGGAAATCTTTTCCATTATGAAGGCTGTTGCTTTGTCTGTTTTATGAAGTCCTTTGCCTGACACGTGGCATATGGAACCCGAGTCAGCTATTTTATGAGCCTGGCAAGGCTTCCAGTGGAGGGATTGAGTCCAGCCTCAAAATTTTGAGCTACAATTGGTCCTGCCTGCAAATGATATGTGGTGTAAAACTAGTGGGAGTAGCCAATGACTAGTTCAAATTGAGACCCATGTCATGAGAGGAAGTCAATACCTGATACTGCCAGGACTCTCATCAACCAGAGATTGGATAGCCCAGAGACACACAACAAATGGCCCTTAATTTTAGGTTTTCCTGTCCCCATTCCCTCTCTACCACTTAGTCTCTTACATTCCCTTCTATTCCAGGGCCCACTCAGCCTAACTAACCATCCTGTTTTCTTTTCTTAGGGTGGTCCAATCCTTTCTTCAGTCAATTACTACATGCCTAACCACTGTGTTCATATTTGTGGACTGCTTATTGAATACAGCTCTAACACCGACATATAGTCAAATGTACTACACATCATTTTGTCTATTGTGGTCTATGTTACCTCAGTTAGGAAAATCAGAAGGCTACAGGAAGGAAAATATTTTTTACCAACGTCACATCTAATAGAGACCATTAACCAAAATACATAAAGAACTCAAAAATTCCTGAACATCAAGAAAACAACCCAATTTAAAAAATGGAACACAACCTATGAGGTGGTGGCAAATGACTTTAATTCCTGTACCTGTAAGATGGTGCTGAGAGATCTCTGTGATTTTGAGGCCAACCTGGTTTATGAACTGAGTGCCAGGCATTCAGGGATACACAGAGAAACCCTGACTAGAAAAATGAAAAAGGAAATGAAGAAATAAACCAAAAAAAAAAATAGAAAAAAGAAAAAGAGACAGAAAAAGAAAATATAAACAGGGCATTCTCAAAACAAATGGCTGAGAGACAATTAAATAAATCTTAAACACCCTTAATCATCATAAAAATGCAAATCAAAACTACATTGATATTTCATCTTATGCCTGTCAGAAAGGCCATGGTCAATCAAATGACAACTCAGAAAGCTGGGAATAGATCTACCTCAAGATCAAGCTGTACAACTCTTGGACATATACCCAAATGACTCTATATCCCTCTGTAGAGACAACTGCTCAACTATGCTCAATACTGCTGTAGCCAGAAACCAGAAACAAACTAGACATCTGTCAATGAATGAATGAATGAATATGTGTAGTAATCTCACAATGGAATATTACTCAGTTATTAAAAAGTTTAAATCACATAATTGGTTAAAGCTAGAAAATGTCATTCTGAGTGATGCAAATTCTTTTTATGCTATTCTGACTGGACTGAAGAGGAAACTTAAAGCAGTTTTCAGTTCTCTGTTGCCAAGGATGACAATGTTTTTTGTTTTTAATCTTTGCTAGACATTGATATTTCTTCCGTTGAGAACACTGTTCGATTACATAGTCCCTTTTAATTGAGTGATTTGTATTCTTAAAATATTGGGTGCTTATTTTTTTAATTTATTTATTTATTAAAAATTTCCACCTCCTCCCATTTCCCTTTTACTCCCCCCCCTTCCGCTAGCCCTCCCTCTCCAGTCCTAAGAGAAGTCAGGGTGCCCTGCCCTGTGGGAAGTCCAAGACCCTCCCCCCTCCATCCAGGTCTAGGAAGGTGTGCATCCAAACAGAATAGGCTCCCAAAAAGCCAGTACATGCAGTGGAATCAAAATCCGGTGCCATTATCATTGGCATCTCAGTCATCCCTCATTGTCAGCCACATTCAGAGAGTCCGGTCTGATCATATGCTTCTTCAGTCCCAGCCCAGCTGGCCTTGATGAGCTCCCATTAGATCAGTCGCACCGCACTGTCTCAGTGGGTGGAAGTACTACTCGTGGTCCTGATTTCCTTTTACTTTTTTTAATTTAATTTATTTTTTTATTGAAAAAAATTTCCACCTCCTCCCCGCCTCCCATTTCCCTTCCCCTCCTCCCACTCCTCTCCCCCTTTCCCCACTCCATTCCCCCTTCCTCTCCAGTCTGAAGAACAGTCCAGATTCCCTGCCCAGTGGGAAGTCCTTTATCCAGGTCCAGGAAGGTGAGCATCCAAACAGGCTAGGTTCCCACAAAGCCAGTTCATGCAGTTGGATCAAAACCCAATGCTATTGTCCTTGGCTTCTCATCAGCCCTCATTGTCCGCCATGTTCAGACCGGTTTTATCCCATGCTTATTCAGTCCCAGTCCATCTGGCCTTGGTGAGCTCCCAATAGATCAGCTCCACTGTCACAGTGGGTAGGTGCACCCCTTGCGGTCCTGAGCTCCCAAGCTCCAAATGAGGAGCAGAAGAAGGGAGAACATGAGAAAGGAAGACCTGACTTCCTTTCTCATGTTCTCCCTCTTGCTCTTCATCTGGACCTTGGGAGTTCAGGCCACAGTGTTCCAATGTGGTTCTATCTCCATCCATCGCCTGATGAAGGTTTTATGGTGATACGAAAGATATTCATCAGTGTGGCTATGAGATGAGGCCAGTTCAGGCACTCTCTCCTCTGTTGTCCAAGGACCTAGCTGGGGACATTTTTTTTTATCATTGTTTTTATAATCTAGAGAGTAATCTTTAGTCAGACGAATAGCTGGAATATATTTTGTTACATTCTGTGGTGTGTCTCTACAAGATTAAAAGTTTATTTTATTCTATGGATGGATTTTATTTTTTGAGATTTGCCAATTGCTATCTCATATCCTCTGCTACTAAAATTCCATTCAGAAATCCTTGCCTGTTTCTACACATTGAAACATTAATTCTCCTTTGTTTTTTCTCCATCAGTTTCATGATATCAAGTCTTAAGTTGAAATCTGTGAGGCACTTGGGTTAATATGTTTGTAAAAAGAAAGAAAATAATCTAGTTTTATTCTTTTACTATGTGGTTTTACTAGCACTATTTGTTTCAGTGTATTTTTCATTTGCATAAAGGAAGACAATTGTTGTAGTTTTTTTTTTTGTTCTGAAAATTTATTGATACCGTTATCAGCTCTAAGAGACTCACTGTGGGCTCTTTAGGTTGTCTTATCTTTGAAGTATCATTTACCAGGTATAGTTGACTTAAATACCTCCTATTAACATGATTTTACTTTGCTTTCCTTCTTGATTTATTGATGTTCCTAAAACTTAAAAATTATATTAAACAGGAGTTATCTCATTGAGTATCTGAGTGGGAATGCTTTAAGTTTTTCTCCATTTAGCATCGTGTTGACTACAGACTGGTCATACACAGATGATGTTGGGGTGTGGCATGGTCTTTCTATTCTTTGCCTTTCATGACTTTGTCATGAAGGTACTTTGCTTTTTGTCAAAGGTGTTTTCGGTATATCAGAAGGTGATCATCTGATTTCTATTTGTGATGATTACATTTTTAATTTTCTGAGTTCAACCAACCATGTCCACATCTTTGGAAAATACCTCCTTAGGAATGTTGATTTTTGTGTGATCTTTAATTCACCTTTTTTTAAAAAAAATAAATTGAAAATCAATTCTTCTCTCATACTACACATCCCCTCCTTCCAGTCCTAATATCACAGCCCCATTTCCCTTTCCCACACATCAAATCCCTTTATTTCTTTCTATAAGAGCTGACCTCCAAGAAGGAAGAGAAAAACAGGGTCATACAGTGTACAATTAGGGAAATCAAAAGTCCTCATATTTATGCTAGACAAGGCAACACAATGGGAGAAAAATTGTCTTGTAGTCAAAAGAGTGAGAAAAACGCCTGCTTCCATTGATAGGAGCCCCACAAAATCTTCAAAATTATAATTATAACATATACACCTGGTCTAGACTATTTCAGGTCCCTTGATTGCCGCCTTCTCATATGCAAATGAAAATGCACTGAGCATAAATTCTGTGCCGGCTAGTTTGTGTCAGCTTAACACAAGCTCCAATTATCTCAAAGGAGGGAACCTCAATTAAAATATAATACCGCCATAAGGTCTAACTGTAGGGCATTTTATTAATTAGTAATTGATGGAGGAGGGCACAGACCATTGTGGCGGTATCATATCTGGGCTCTTGTTCCTGGGTTCTATAAATATATCGCAAAGTAGTTTTGATTTGCAATTTCCTGATGACTAAGAACATTGAAAATTTTTAAGTGTTTCTCTAGTGTTTGTCTTTTCTCTTTTGAGAATACTATATTTATAGCAATACTCCATGTTTTCTTTTCCTTTTCTTCATTATTTTGACTTTTCAGACAGATTTTCTCTTTGTATCCCTGGATGTCCTGGAAAGTATTTCATAGATCAGATTTCCCTCAAACTCAGAGAGTGTCACCTGCCTCCAGAGTGCTGGAATGAAAGGTCTGTATCATCACCACCAAAATTGTAGTATATTTAAATTTGATTACTTTATTATGTTTTAATTTTATGATGTTTTATTTCTTGAGTTCTTCATATATTTTAGCTATGAGGTTTCTTATAGATGTGAAATTCCTAAAAGTATCTCCTATTATGTAGACTGATGATTATCCTGAGTGAGGTAATATGAACCCCAAAATACAAAATGGTGTTTATTCACGTTTATGTCCATGGTAGCTCTTACATCTTCAATAAGTAATCTATAATTCATATGAACACAGGGATTAGGTACTGGATAAGTGAGAGCGGAGAGGATTGTAGTACCATAAGAAAGGGAAATAGAATGCATAGTTATGGATGGATGAGGGGGTACTGAAACAAGAGGGTCAAATGGGGAGTGGGGGGAGAGAGAGGGATAGGGAGGGAATAAAGAGAAGAACACCAAAGACTAGGGCCATTTGAAATGCCTGAGTGTGTGCGTGTGTGCAAAGGTGTCTAAACAGAATCATCATGGAGCAGGGAAGAAGTGTAACTATTGGATGCCTTTCATCAAATAGGCCTACAATTCCTAGAATGGGTTATATCTATTGAATTATGGGCCAATGGGGTACCAAGAGAACTGCTAAATAGAGAAGAAATTCAGAAACTCACAGCTGGACAAGGTGTAAAGAATGAGAGACCTTGCAACATTCAACCCTCTTTGGGCTGTCTTCATCAATTCCTTCCATTTAGGCCTCAGGAAACGCTACAGAACAGGAAGCAGAAAGGCTTTTAAAAACAAGATGTGATGGGAAAACACCAATGATACAAGTCCTTCTAAACTCAGTAGGACCAATGCACATATGAACTCAGAGACTGTGGCAGCCTGTGCAGGGTCTTAAGGGGTTTGCACCAGATGAGGTTCCAACACTGAGAGAAGAGACAAAATTTCCCAGTCCCAATTTAGAATCTCTCTACAATTGATAGCCACTCACAAAAGAGAAATTAGTATTTTCCAACAGAGTCTCACTGATGTACAAATATTCTTTGATTGGGTTTTTTTGTTTGTTTGTTTGTTGTTTTGTTTTTCTTTTCATTCATTTACTTATTTGTTTATTCATCTCTCTTATATTGTATCTTGACAAGTTTACCCTCCCTTCTTTCCTCCCAGTACATTGCCCCCACATGACCTCTCCCCCAGATACTCTCCCCTTCAGTTTCCATTATAAAACTGCAGTCCGATAGCAAACAGTCATGACATATCAAATTGTATTAAACATAGGCACATTCTCTCATATTAAGGCTCAATGTAGAAAACTAGGAAAAGGGTCCCAAAAGCAGGCTAAAGAACCAGAGGGAGGCCCCACTCCCACTGTTAGTAGTCCCACAGGAACACCAAGCTAACATAATCGTAACATGTATGCAGAGTGTGTACATCAGACCCATGTAGGCTTCCTGATAATCCTTTCAGTCTCTGTGAGCCCATATAAGTCCTAGGTAGTTAATTTTGTGGACCCTTTTCTTGTGGTGTCCTTGACCCCTCTGGTTTATATAACCCTTCCTTACACTCTTTTGCAGGATATGCCCAGCTCCACTTCTTTACCTCTGGGTCAATGTATCTATTCCCACCAGTTGTTGTATGAAGCCTCTTTGATGATAATTATGCTAGACTCCAGTCTACAGATATAGCAGAGAATCGTTAGGAATCACTTCATTGAGGTTGGTTTATTTGATGTGGTGGTTTATTTGTTATCTTTTGTTTTGTTTGTTTGCTGTTTTGTTGGTCATGTTTGGTTTTATTCTAGGTTTGGGACTATCCAGCCTCTGGATCTTTGCCCTCCAGGCAGTGTCAGGTATTGCCTTTCTCTCATGATATGGGTCTCATATTGTGCTGGTCATTGGTTGGCAACTCCCACAAGTTTTACACCACCTTTACCTTTGGCAAGCAGTATCAATTGTAGGCCAAAAGTTTTATGGCTATATAGGTGTCCCAGTCTCTCCACTGGAAGCTTTGCCAGGCTTCAGAAAATGGTTGATTTACGTTCCATATCGTCTTGTAAGTTAAAGGACACTACCAACAGAAAAAACTTACTTATCAAGAAACTAGACTAAAAAGACACAAATCATCTAATTAAAAAATGAAGTATGGATCTAAATAGATAATTATTAACAGAGGAATCTCAAATGACCAGAAACACTTAAAGAAATGTTCTACATCCTTAGCCATCAGGAAATTGAAAATCAAAATTTCTGGTGGTAGTAAAAGATTGTACAGTAACTTTGGAAATCAATATGGTTTTTCTTTGGAAAACTAGGAGTCAGTCTACCTCAAGACTCAGCTATACAACTCATGGGCACATAACCAAAGAACTCTCCATCATACCACAAGGACACTTGTTCAACTGTGTTCATAGTAATAAGTTCAAGAAACTGGAAACTACCTTGATGTTCCTAAACCAAAGAATATAAAAAGAAATTGTAGTACATTTACACAATAGAGTATTATTTAGCTGATAAAAACAACATTCTAAAATTTATAGGTAAATGTATGAAACTATAAAAGATCATCATGAATGAGGTAACCCAAACCCAGAAAGATCAACATGGTATGTAATCATGTGTAAGTGGATATGAGCTGTACAAGATAACTATGCTTCACTCCACAAACCCTGAGAGACTAACTAAAAAGGAGGGCTCAAGGGGGAAACACATGGATCTCCCTGGGAAGGGGAAATAGAGTAGATTTCATGGCTTAACTGGAAGCAGGTAGGGTTGAGAACAGGATGGTCTAGGTATGCGGTGTAGAGAAAGATATTACTATGAGAGTTGACAGGAACTGTTGGCATTTCAGGGTTGATGTAGAAACCTAAGGCAATGAAACTTCCAAGAATCTATGAATGCAACCATAATAAACGCAAATTTTTTTTTCTTAAAAATTTCCACCTCCTCCCCGCCTCCCATTTCCCTTACCCTCCCTCCATCTCTCTCCCCCTTCCTCTCCAGTTCAAAGAGCAGTCGCAGTCAGGGTTCCCTGCCCTGTAGGAAGTCTAAGGTCCTTCCCCCTCCATCCAGGTCTAGGAAGGTAAGCATCCAAACAGACTAGGCTCCCACAAAGCCAGTGCTTGCAGTAGGATTGAAAACCAGTGCCATTGTCCAGTCAGCCCTCCTTGTCCGACACATTCAGAGATCTAAGACCTATGCCTAGAAGTATAAGGCAAACATGAAACAAACTCAGTGCTTTTATTTATTTGTTTTAGTCTCATAATACTGCCTGGGCATTTTTTTTTGCTCCCAGTGGTATATTTGGAAGTATTTTAAAATTTTTCCTCTACCATACAAGCATTTTGCATATATATTATGGTTTCTGAGTTTGTTTTCTTCAGGGATGTCTGTGTGTTCCAATGTTTGTGTCTGTGTGTGCTTATGTGTCTCTCTCTGCATCTGTATGTTTATTGTGCTATTTTTGGCTTTGTTTTACTTGTCATTTTCATTTGTGTTGCACTAGTCAGATTTATTTTTATTTTATCTTATTATTTTGTTTAGATGCCTTTTTTTTTCCTAATGAAAAAGAACAAGAAATTATATAGATTTGGGTGAGTGGGCAGGAATGATCTGGGAAGAGTTGGGGAATCGAAACTATGATCAGAATATATTTTATAAAACACTATTTTCAATTAAAAAGAAAAGAAAGATCACATCTTGATAAATGTTGCTTTTGATGTTGAGAAAGAGGACCACTGATGTAGTTTGTGTGCAAAAATAGTCACTCACTTTGGAAACCAGTTTACACTTAGGAACCATAAATAGAATCATAAGATTTAGGTATGCCCCATAGGTATATACACAAAGAATTTTATTCCTAACACACACATTCTAGAAGCCCATGTATGTTTTCCTCTATTGTCAATACATAGTAAAATTTAATAATCTAGATATCCATGAGGCAATAATTATATAATAAAAATGAGTTTCATATAGATAATTGAACATTAATCAAAAATAAAGAAAAATTAAATTATTTAATATGTATAAAAATGGATGCTACTTATTATACTAAAATGTGATATAGCGTATGGTCCAGTATCCTATTTTACAATAGTTATATTATAGGGATGGGAGTAGAAGGAAAAACTTGGATAAAGGGTGAGAGTTAATAAAAACCAAGGATATATGAAGAAACCACATGAAAGCCCTCAACTTTTTAAGTTACTTTTAACACAAAATTTTATAAATATTTACATGAAGATTCAAGCACAAGTGGATAAATGACAGTCCTAAAATCCTTGATTTGTCAAATAAAATTCCAATGAATGTTATGAAATTCTTCCCTAAAAATGTCCACAAGGAAGGACCTATAGGCCTCAAACAATACAGATTCTATCCTTTGCGTAAGTCCCAATAGCTTAAGACTCTCTGTACCTTTGTTTATACAATACATATAAACTGTCTTTGGACAGAACTGGAAGCATCTTTTATGCTGACTAATTTTCATAGTATTGGAAGCTGCAATGTATGCAAATGGCATAGAAAAAGACAAATAATAAAATAATGATAGTCTTAGACTTGAGGGAAAGAACAATTGGGAGTTGAATGTGCAAAGAGACAAAACTGAAATATTTTCATACTTCGTTAGTAGTGGAAGTTAAATAATGATATAGTGCTCTATTATGAAGACATTCAGTATCAATGAAGTATACATACATTTATATAGTAGATAAACTCAAATATAGTTGTATCATAAGTGATACTTTTTGAAGATAGTGCTACTTTTAAAATAGTAATACAGTTTTCTGAATATATAAGTAAACCGCAAATGGTTAAGGTTTTACTAAAAATGCTTTCTCCAAATGTGTATACTGATGTGGGTACATTTAGATACTCTTTAGAACGAATGGAGCCTAATATATATTGTATTCTCTAAACTTTATTACAGTCTCAGTTGGATGAACTGAAGCTAAGCAGTCAAACCAATAGGTAGAAAACAAACTTTATTTAAAAAAATTGAAGTTCTTTGAAGAAGTCTGGAATAATTCACAAAATAAACAAGCCTCTGTCAATCTATTTTATTATTGTTGTGTATAATTTACCTAACAGAAGAAAGACCAAGTTTGAGTGTCACAGTATCCTGGATTCTGCAGAATCAAAAGAGAATGTCCTTCAGCTTAGAACATACAAGATTGTGGATCCTAATTAATGTACATTTTATTGTATGGTATGAGCTATGTAAATTTGTAAGACATCCTATTTGTATGTGTTTCCAAGTATATAATGTCTGTCTGCAGTGTCAACTTCAATTTAATTAATATTCAAAATATACATTGTATATATTTATTGTAAATATTACTATGTGATATAATAAGATTTTCATTTAAAAACCTGTGACAAAAAGATCAACTTCCTCCTTACCTGCTCACATCTTATTTTACAGTCCCATACTCCTGTGCTTATTAGACCTCCTTGTTCCCCTACATTCATATCATATTTACATATGAAATTGGATATATATATGTATAGGATCTGTTAAAAACAAGGAGGAAAAACATGTTGTTTGTTTTACTGAGACTGGATTAATTTTTATATTTTTGCATACATATGTGTCAATAAAAATAAAAGAGGTCATGAACTTAGGTATTTTAGAGGGAGTTAGTTGATGAATAGAGTAATGCTTGCGGTAAAAAAAAAAGGGAACTGACAAAATGATCCATTTATATTTTATTTTATTCTTCATTGTTGTAAGTTTTCAGTTTTTATTTATTTAATATTTTTATCTTTTAAAATTAAAATATAATTACATAAATTTTCTACTTTCCTTTTCCTGACCGCAACCCCTCCCATGCACAGCCCCTTGCTGTCTCTTAAATTTAGAGTTTATATTTCCTTAACTGTTGTGACATATATTTACATTTTTGCTAAATACATTAAGTACAGTCTCTGGGCCCATATAATATTATTTCTTTAAATGAGTTCAGAGCTCATGTTGGATAGTCAATTGGTGAATGTTTCTTCTCTAAAAGAGACCATTCGTAACACTCTCAGTGCTCTTGGGCTGTCTTCAGTTCTTCATCATGGGCTGAGGCCGCTTAAGACTTTCCCCCATGTTAACATGTCTTCTCACGTTATCTTTGTTCATGACTGCACTTTTTAAGTGGCATCTGCGATGATTCTGGTTGAAAAGCACTGTTAGTAACTTATACAATACTCTACAACTTGAAGGCACAGAATTTATTAAGTCAGGAGCAGGAACTAGGGACAATTCCAACTCAACTGTAGGAAACAAGAGAAGAAAAATGCCAAACTCAGATTTCCCTTCAGATCTCAAGGTAACTGGGGAGGCTAAAGTCTGTCTTTCTTTCTTTTTTTTTTCTTTGATTTTTTTATTATACTTGTTTACTTATCACAAAGGGACATGTCTTCCATGGTGAACATGTAAAGGTCAGACAACAACTGTGGCAGTCAGTTCTCTCACTCCACCCTGTAGATTCCAGGCACTGAGCTGGTTTTCATTGGGCCATTTTGCTTTCCCATCCCAGGAGCTAGCTGTGTGTAAATCCTCACGCAGTCTCAGGACCTTGAGCCTCCTGTTGGAATGTTGACAATCAAATCACCCACAGGTATTGTTGAGGTAGTCCTAGCTGCAGTGAGTTCCAGAATATGGAAGACAGCATTTTGCAGGTCTGTTCTCCACCACCTGACTCTCATGTTCTTTCTGAGCTTTATAAAAGTTGGTACTGGTGCCTCATATAAATTGTGTATTTTATTTATTTATTTAATTAATTCTTTTTTTAATTAAAATTTCCGCCTCCTCCCCGTTTCCCATTTCCCCCCCCTCCCACCCATTGCCCCTTCCCCCCACTCCCTTTCCCCTCTCCCCACTCCTCTCCCCCTCCCTCTACTCCATTCCCCCTCCCTCTCAATACTGAGAGCAGTCCAAATTCCCTGCCCTGCGGGAAAGTCTGTCTTTCTATCTACACTGGGAGACGCATGTTCTCTAGAGTGAAAGGAACGGATGAGTGTAATTGTGAGTCTCTGAGGAAATTAGGATCATGTCTCAGAGTGCAATACAATTTCTTCAATTTCTTCCGTGATTTAAATGTTCTCATCTGTAGAAGAGCCAGGACATTCTTCTGACCTAATTATAAGCACATACATCTTGAGGTTGAAGTACTTGTTCTCTGCTTCAGGAAAAGACTCAAAGTTTTAATCACAAATATTGTTCTGCAATTCAGAAGTAAATCGATGAAAATTAAGTCATGTGTGTATCTACTTCATATTAAAATATCTGGAACTTTCAAATATGAATTATTTATACACATGAAACTGAAATAAATGGGAAAGTAAGAGGTTTGGAATAAAAATTGTGAGATTCTGAATTTAAGGTATAGTAACAGACCTCTCTCTCTTGTTCTCTCTCTGCTTTCTCTCCCTCTCTCTCTTGAATATTTGTTTTAATATTTATTTTGTTGAAAATACAGTTTTTCATTTAATTTATTCTGATTACAGTTTCTTCTCACTCAATTCCTCATAAATCCTCCCCACCTTCTCTCCCTTCTGATTCCATACCCTTAAATCTCTTTTAATATATAATGGGCTTCAGCAAGTGTATTCTTTTTCCTGTACTAAATGAGACACAAGTAAAACTTTCAGAAGAGAGAGAGAATTCGGGAGCATCAGATAGTGTTAAGAGGCATTTATTTCCAGTAAGTTGCAGCATCTCCACTGCAGTTCTGCATGGTCAGAATTCAAGTCTTCCAGATTTATGACTTTGTGATATGAGAACAGGCAACATATTTTCTCTGTCCTATTCTTATTCTTTTAAGTTTAAATTAGGCACATGCTTTCCATTCATACCACAGCAAAGGTGAATCTGTAGCAGCAACCAGCACTGTACTGTCCAGGCATATGCTACCAATTTTAATGTTGTAGTGAAGGAAAGCAGGAGACGGTGAAAGGTTGACCCCTTCTTACTACAGTCTTTTTTTTTCAAAAATACTAAAATTTGGTACTACTAGATTTCAGACTTGGGATTTTTTTTTGTGTGGCTGCAGAAGATGATTCTATATGATTAGTCTGGGCTAGAAGAAACATTCCTGACATATAACTCATAGGTGGGAAGGATCCGTGACTGAGTATGGATCATCCTCTAAGGTACCTCCATTTTGTTTCCACAGATTGACTTACAGAAGAATGGATGCAGTAAATGTCTCTTTGGTGACTGAATTCATTCTGGTAGGATTAACAGGAAAGCCTGAACTCCAAATACCCTTGTTCTTTCTTTTCCTAGCAATGTATCTGGTCACTGCATTAGGAAATTTGTGTTTGATAATTCTGATTGTGCTGGATTCTCACCTCCACACCCCTATGTACTTTTTTCTCTTTAACTTGTCCTTTGTAGATATTTGCTATTGTTCTGTGTTCACTCCTCAAATGCTGACAAACTTTATATTAAGGAAAAATGTAATTACATACACAGAATGTATGACCCAACTCTACTTCTTTATGTTCTTTGCTACTTCTGAGTGCTATGTGTTGACTTCAATGGCCTATGATCGCTACATGGCCATCTGTAATCCACTGTTGTATAATGTTGTCATGTCTCCTAAACTATGTTTGATACTTATATTTGGTTCCTACATTATTGCAGTTTCTAGTGCTGTGGCTCACACTGCATGCATGCTGAAACTGACCTTCTGTGATGCCAACACCATCAACCACTACTTCTGTGATATTCCTCCTTTGCTCCAACTGTCCTGCACAAGCATATATGCCAACAAGCTTGTAATATTTGTTGTTGGGAGCATCCATGTAATTGTTCCTACATCAACTATCTTTACCTCCTATGGTTTTATCCTCTCTAGTATCTTCCGCATCAGTTCCTCTGAGGGTAGGTCCAAAGCCTTTAGCACCTGCAGCTCTCACATCCTTGCTGTTTCTCTGTTCTTTGGTTCAGCTACGCTCGTGTATTTCAAACCCTCCTCATCTGGGTCTATGAATGAAGGAAAAATCTCTTCTATCCTTTACACCAATGTGGTTCCCATGATGAATCCCTTAATATACAGCTTAAGGAACAAAGACATTAAAATTGCCTTTAGGAAAACCCTAAGCATCAAGATCATTTGACTGGTCAATTTGTATTTAATTTCTTATTCTGGGCACAGAAATTATTTCTACTTATGGGCGATATTTCAGATGTAGAATTTACTTCTTTTTTTTCTTTTCTAGACAATTTATTACCTTTTTTTCCAATTTTTGAATAGCCAGAGACTCTTGGAATAATTATGAATTCTAGACTTTTTTGTATCATAAAAAGAAATTTGAGTCTTTTAAATTTGGTTTAATATTGTGATAGCTTGTCTTCTTAATTTTTTGTCATTTCCCCCATTTTCTATTGTGTTTCTTATTTAAAATAATGACATGAAATAGCTTATTCATTTCCCTCCATTCATTGCAAGCTTATCTTTTTTTTTTTTTTTTTTTTTTTTTTTTTTTTTTTTTTTTTTTTTTTAGACAGGGTTTCTGTGTGGTTTTGGAGCCTGTCCCGGAATTAGCTCTTGTAGACCAGGCTGGTCTCAAACTCACAGAGATCCGCCTGCCTCTGCCTCCCAAGTGCTAGGATTAAAGGCATGCGCCGCCACCACCCAGCCAAGCTTATCTTTTTTATTCTTGTTATAAAATGGCTTCTCAATTTATCAAATGAAGAAACACTATTATGCTAGTTTCCACACTATTTAGGCGTGTCTCATTTTGAAGTTATTTCTTTGAATGTTTAATTCCAACTACTGATTCTGATCTTGTTTGTCTTTCTTCCATTGGCAAGCAACATATCCCTTCAACTGACAATGTGATCATTAAGATTTATTGGTGATCAATAGCTTAATGAAAGTGTATAATTTTCCCGTTTCAAGCAAGATAATTTTTTGCAATAAGAAATTTAGTTCATATGCAAAATTAAAAATGGAAGACTTTGAATGTTTTAAGTGATTCAAAAAAAGATCTAGAAAGAAAGGGTGCCAATCACAGGCTTTAAACGATAAGGCACAAAAACAGACAATGAGTAAATAGGAGACTTTTCCTGCTAACAATCATGGAGAGGTTCTGAGAAACATGTTATTTTTAAATTTTGACTTTCTTAAGTAGAACATTGCAAATATTTACCTTGCTTTTTTTTCATTTTACATTATTCTTAACATCCACAATGACGGTACATTAATAGTATTTTAAGTGATGGCGATTGTTTTATATAGAAATGAAGACAGAATGTATTTGTTGATTTCAATAGAGTGAGTACAGGTAAGTCAAGGAATAGAATGAGTGGTTACTGAGACACTAAATAGGAAAAGAATACTTGCAACAGTAAAGGGTAGGCAAATGAAACCTCTTTCTATGGATTCTTTTCCATTTTTGGAACTCTCTTGAAATATTGAGTACTGAAACATCTCTCTGGATAGGTTACAAAGCTTAAGATAATTGACAGAAAGAAAAGTTTAACATGAAGGAAGGGAGAGTGGAAGGAAATGGGAGGAGGTGGACATGACATTTTTAATAAATTAATTAATTAATTAATTAAAAAATCCATGGCTCTTTTCATAAGTAGGGTGTCATGTTTACATTAGAAGAGTTACCTGTATATTCTATAGTAGTATAATATATTCTTCTGCTCAGTCATGAAGCAGTTACTTTTCTTATTGTGGTCACAAAATACATGATAACAACTTAAAGAAAAGGTGTACGTCACATTTTGCCAACAGACCGAGGTAAAGAGTCAAAGGAATCAAATCAAGGTGGCACAAGTGATGGACAGTTGGTCACACAATGTCCAGAATCAGGTATGAGAGGGTTGCTGCTGCTCAGCTTAACTTCTCCTTCTCATTTTATCTGATGTGCCAGCCCATGGAAAAGTGCAACCTAGAGCCAGGATGTATCTTTCCATCTATTAACTCAACCTAGAAACTCCTGCAGAATAGATCAGGATGTTGTATCCCATGTGATTACAGACCTGCTTAGGTTTTGTTCTAAACCTTCAAAAATGGGCAGTTTTACACACGAGAGAAACCTCCCCATTGGTGACACTCTTTTATTTTTCTATCGCTTTTGTGTTTTTCACATTATTGTACAGAAGTGGTAACCACATGTGGGGCTGTAAAGTTTTGGTCCTGTGTTTTCCTGTAAATACTTTTATTTTTACATCTTGACCAGGTGCATCTGACCCACTTGGATTAACTGATATACAGTGTCTTTAGGGTCCAAAATAATTTTTAATATCTAAATTCAGTTATCCCAACTGAAGAGACTGTCCATCCCCACAAGGGATGGTCTTAGGAACTTCTTCAAATGCTATATTTTTAAATCGTTATCTAAGATCTTGTTTCTAGGCTTTCTGTGTTATACCATTTCTCTGATTACCTGCTCTTATTGTCATAATACACTCTTTTGTTTATTGGGTTTCTGGCAAGCTTTGAAATTTGGAAATGGGAATAATTGAGGTTTTTTAAAGAGGGTTTTGAATAATCAGAGTTTATTGATATTCTTTATGAATATTAAGATTAAAATTTCATTCTGATATGATAACAATAACACTGATTCTACAGATGGCCTTGGAAAGTATTGGCATCACAGCAGTAGTAAGTTCTCTGATCAATTAACAAAGGCTATCCTTCTAAGTGCTTATACCATTACTTTTAAAGCAGAATTTTGTGGTTTTCTTCTACAAACTTGTCAGTTCTGGTTAATTCTCCAGTCGTTACTCTTTGTGTATGGGGGGAATGTGCATATTCCAGTGGTGTGGGTACCCAAGCATATGCAGGACCACATGTGCATGTGTACTTGTATGAATGTAAAAATGAAGATATTAATAAAGGCGTATCTAAGCTATGAGCAAAGATTACTTTGTGTATTTATGCATCAACTTCTTTTAGAAATGTTATACAATTTTCATTGTAGAAATATTTCAGGTCTTTGATTATGAATGGTATAGTAATTTCTTAGTATTTTATTCTTTGGGATTCTTTGATATATAAAATGTTTAAGGTCCTTATTAAATTTTCACTGTTGACTCGACAATACCTCTGTTGGGTATATAACCAAAGGATGCTCAATCATACCACAAGGATATGTGCTCAACTGTGCTCACAGCAGCATTATTTGTAATAGCCAGAATTTAGAAACAACCTAGATGACCCTCATCCAAAGAATGAATAAAGAGAATGTGGTACATTTACATAACGAAGTACTACACAGAAGTAAAAAAATGACATTTTGAAATTTGCAGGCAAATGGACAGACCTAGAAAAAAAAACATATTGAATGAGGTAACCCCAAAGCAGAAAGAAAAATATAATATGTACTCACTCATATGTGGCTTCTAGACATAAAGCAAAGAAAAATCAACCTACAGTCTACAACCTCAGACAACCTAGACAACAAAGAGAACCCTAAGAGAGACATGCAAGTATCTACATAGAAATGAGGAAAATATAAAATTTTCTGAGTAAATTGGGAGCGTGAAAGTCAATGAGAAGGTAAAAGGAGAGGGGAGTGAAGGAGGGGATTGGAGAAAAATGTATAACTCAATAAAAACTTTCACTGTTAGTTACTGAAAAAGGAAGTTAATATGCTCTTTGTGAAGCTCAGTGGTAAAGAACTATCAGGCATAAGTGAAGCCATTGGATTGACCCCAGGCTGGAATCATAATTATTCTTCTAAGAAGAATGTGAAAAATTTAATTGAGAGAAGACTTCTATAGCTGGAATAAAAAACATATTCTCCTTATACAGTATTAATATAATACAATTTTATTGTATTATAACGGCACGAGAGAAGCTAAGTAACAAAGAGAACCCTAAAAAAAAACTTATACAGATGCCCCTGGGAAGGAGAAATAGACAAGACATCCTGAAAAAATTCAGAGCATGAAGGTGGGCAGAGAAGAGAAAGTGAAAAGGGATAGGAAGGGAGGGTCAGAGAATTTGAGGAAATAGGATAGTCAAGATGTGGAAAGGACAGAGACAGAGAATAAGGAAAGAGATACCTTGATTGAAGGAGTCATTATGAGCTAGTAAGAAACTTGGCACTAGAGAAATCCCCAGAAACCCACAAGGATAATCCGAGCTAAGACCCTAAGCAATAGTAGAGAGGGTACACGAACTGGCTTTGCTCTGCAATCAGATTGATGACTTAGAGGTCACCACAGAACCTTCATCCAGCAGCTGATGGAAGCAGAGGAAGAGAGCCACAGTAGAGCACTGGGCTGAGCTCCCAAAGTCCTGTGGAAGAGTGGGAAGAATGAGAATATGTGCAAAGAGGTCAAGACCATGTTGGGGATACCCACTGAAACAGCTTATCTGAGCTAATAGGAGCTCACCAAGTCCAGCTAGACAGGAAAGGAGACGGCATAGAAGCAAACTAGGCCTTCTGAAAATGGGTGACAGTTGTATGGCTGGGGCAGACTCTAAGGCCACTAGCAGTGGGATGAGAATTTAACCCTACTGATTGTACTGGCATTTTAAAATCCATTCCCTTTGGAAGGATATCTTGCTCAGGTTAGATATAGTAGAGAGGGCTTTTGTCCTTCCTCAAAGCAACGTGCTTTACCCTCTCTGAGAAGTGAATGGGGTATGAGGTAGGGGGGAAGTTGGAGAGAATGGGAGGAGGGGACAGTGTGGAACCTGGAATTGGTATGTAAAATAAAAATATATATATAATTTGCTTTCTTTTATAAAAAAAATGCAATAAGAAAGAATTTGAGAAAATAATTTGAATAATTTAATGACAGATGATTTCTATAAAAGGGATGAAAAATACTCTCCTTAAACAGTATCAATATAAAATAATTTTATTGCCCTCACAAATCCATACAAATGAACTGAGTGTTCATTGTCTTCCCTCTTTTAATAGACATAAGCGAAAATTCCTTCTTAGGTGTGGTGACCACGTTTAAGAGTCTAAATTGTTCTGCTGGCTTCCATGAGATCCATTATTATACTATAAAGGCAAATTACATACACTTGGGACTTTATTCTCATTATTTCTTAAGTTTGTTCACTGTTCATATCAATAATAATCTGATCATAATCTTATGGCAATATTTTATTGGGAAAATCAGGATATATACAGGAGTATATAAATATGAGATTATATAGAACATTCTGATGAAATGGAAATCAGTAATGATCATGTGCTTAAGTGAATAAAATATGGTTAATACCCCTGAGCCTAGATTCTTCTTAGGGTTCTTTTGTTTCCAGTTTTAAGTTTTACCCCAAGGATTAAGTAAGCACATAGTAAGCAAGCACTCAGCACTGATGTATTTCTTCAGCTTTTTTCTCATGCAAGAGTTTTCTAAATTACATATGGTGTCCTTGGCCTACTGAGGGCTTGCTCCATTAAGTGCAGATACTCATACCTTCTAATGATTATTCTATATATCAATTCCTTATCCGGACTATGTTGAAAGAACTTCCTGGCTTCCTTTGTCATAAGTGAGGCCTCACTATTCATAAGTGAGTCATATTCATAAGTGAGGTCATAAGTGAGGCCTCACTACTCATAAATGAGTCATATTCATAAGTGAGGTCATAAGTGAGGCCTCACTATTTCCCAATTTCCCAAGTAAAAACAAAGAGCAAGTGGAAAGTGGACAATGGTGTTTGCTTGTCTTGCTCTATCCTCGGACAACAAACACTGGCAAATGTCTATTCTGCAGAAGTGTACATAATCATTCCTGCCTGATGTCACAGGCATTTGGACCATGGATATGTTTTACTACTATTCATAATGTGATAATGATGTGAAATGTCATCATTCCCCTTAGAGAGAGATTTATTTTTGAATATACATAAGATTCTACTGTCCTCCCAAGTAGTATGAAGGACATCTTCTATCTAGATTGGAAAGTCTTGCCACAGTTACTGCAAGTTTTATGTTTCAGGGGAATAATTTAAAATGACTTCTGAGTATAAACACTTCATCTACTATGTTGATTTAAAGAAGGGAATGCTCTTTACAAAAGCACATTTTTCAAGAGTTATGTAGAAATAATCTCTGCCCTTGATATCTTCATTGTACCAACATAGTCCATTTGGTGATATTTTGTTTATTTTGCAGAAAAATTCCTTATTGGGAAACCATATGAAAGTCAACTTTGATGAAGTGATTTACTTGTCTCCTAACCTTTCTTCAGGTTAAACTTTTCTTTACTGTCAATTAAATTGAGCATTTTAAACTATCCAGAGAAATGTTTTAGATCTCACAATATTTCCAAGAAGTTCCAGAAAAGACAAAAGAAGCCATAGAAAGAGGATTCCATTGTCTGCTCTGCACTGTCTGGAACCTTCTTCCTAACTAATGTCTCAATAATCACTAGCTTTTTCTTTCCTTGACTTAGCTGTTCCCACTCTAGTTGGACTCAATAAGTACAGTATGTCTTCATTTACCAATAAAACAGTCTTTATTAGCCAAAATATTACTGATGCACAGTCATTGTGGGTGTTAAGAGTAATGTGAGATGAATAAAGCAAGGGAAATATGTGCAGTGATATGTGTAAGAAAGTTGCAGTGATATGCATAGGAATTTAAGATTCATATGATAATATGATTTTTCAGAACCTTGAATGATTCTTTGCAGGAAAATACTCTCATTTACTCACTGTATATCTTCTTGGCTCTCTGTTTAATGACTTTGTTGGCACAGTTTCTACTCTGTAACTACTTTTCTTTAATTACTAGGCCCTAGGCCCTTAAATATTCAAATTATTCCAATTTTAATTTGGTAGATTAACTCAAATTCCTACTACAAAAAAAAAACAACAATCAATTTTTACCTGGTAATCTTGTCTACTTCCAATATCCAGGAGGATAACTATATGTTTTTCACCTTCTTATTTAGCTTCTCTAGGATCACGAATTATAGGCTCAATGTCCTTTAATTATGGCTAGAATCCACTTATGAGTGAGTACATACCATATTCATCTTTTTGGGTCTGAGTTACCTCACTCAGGATAGTGTTTTCTATTTCCATTCATTTACATGTAAAATTCAAAATGTCATTGTTTTTTACTGCTGAGTAGTACTCTAATGCGTATATATTCCACACTTTATCCATTCTTCCATTGAGGGGTATAGGGAGGTTGCCACAAATATCTTTTCCAGGTAAGGTGCTGGCTTTGGAGTAATTAAGCTGCTTGCCCTTCTCTCTAATGCCTAAATGACAGAACTGCATCCATATTGCTTTAAGGTGGTTATAGAATGGAGGCCAGCATGCTATACTCTTTATTATTTCATTCAGTTTTCTGGTACCGCATAGAGGCCGTCTTCTTGTTTCTGTGTTATCATGGACTTTGTGAAGGGAGCATCTTCCTCTCCTCCTTTATTGTTTGAAAATAGGAATGCAAAGGCAGCAATGTATGACTAAATTGATCATTTGCATATAAAATAATTCCATGAAACTAAAAGGACAAACACAAAGTATAATCACTGATAATATATAATATACCCAGGTCAAATTTTCCTTGTCAGAAATTTAATGTATAGTTTTGAGGAAAAGAGTACAGATGAATATGTAAAAACATATATACAGTGACAGCATTATTTCAGTCATTCTAAATCGTTTGAATATTTTTTAAAAGGGAAGGGAGCAGAGGAAAATGTATAGCTCAATAAAATCAATTTAAAAAATCAAAAAAACAATAATAAGAAAAATAATCTAAAATAAAGTAACCACTGCAACACTAGACACATGTGTACCCCATAGAAAAATCATAATACAGTTTCAAACTAAAATATTCTCTTATGCTCTCTTATTTTCTAAGTAATGACACATACATGCCAAAATAATTTGAATTAATAGCATGCCGAAAACCTGGAACCATTAAGTAATTTTTGTTAAGGTATTAATTACCAATAAGTCAAACCTGTCACATTGGCAGTTTAAAGAGTTAGGTTACTTTCCTAACGAAGATTTAAAGAGAAGAACAGAATTAAATGTTTGAATTAAACATTCAATGACATGCATTCAAAATGAGAAACCCACATATAGTATATAATGGCATCCTAATATTACTTCATTTTGGAATTTTGAAGATATATTTTAATTTATAAGAGGAAATAATAGGTTTGTAATGAAAGGAGGTAGTAGGTAAGTCCTTTTAGTAGTATTATGTTTAAGTAAAAAGAAGAATAGAAAATGGTGGAAGTGACAAAAATGAAGATGGCAAACTCTGGAAATATTAGATCAAATCCAAAAGACTCAAATATATTTTTCTGATACAAAAACAGCCTATGTTTTATAAATATTTCAAGTGTTTCTGCTTATTGAAAAACTGAAAAGAAAGTAAAATATGTTAAAAAATTAAAAGAGGTAAAGTTTTCTACTGAAACTTTGTCCAAGAATAGAAACTATCTCTGTGCCCAAAATAAGAGGAATAAAGACAACCCCGTGCAATCAAAAGTTCCTGCTGATCATTGTTTTCTTAAAAGCAAATTTAATGTCTTTGTTTCTCATGCTGTAGATTAAGGGATTTGTCATGGGAACGACATGAGTATAAAAGACAGAAGAAAATTTCCCCTCTTCCATAGACCTTCCTGAAGAGGGTTTAAAATACTCAAATGCACTTGAACCAAAGAACAGAGAAACAGCAAGGATGTGAGAACTGCAGGTGCTGAAGGCTTTGGACCTGCCCTCAGATGAAGTGATTTGAAAGATGCTGAAAAGGATAAAACCATAGGAGATAAAGATAGTTGAAGTGGGAACAATGACATTGATGGTCCCAACAACAAGAAGTACAAGTTCGTTGATATCTGTGCTTGTGCAGGAGAGCTGGAGCAAAGGAGGAATATCACAGAAGTAGTGGTTGATGATGTTGGCATCACAGAAGGTCAGTCTCAGCATGCATGCAGTGTTAGCTACAGCATTAGAAAGGGCAATAAAGTAGGAACCAAACATAAGGTTCAAACATAGTTTAGGAGACATGACAACATTATACAACAGTGGATTACAGATGGCCATGTAGCGATCATAGGCCATTGAAGTCAACACATAGCATTCAGATACAGCAAAGAAAATAAAGAAATAGACTTGGGTCATACATCCTATGTAAGAAATGACATTCTTCTTTAATACGAAGTTCATCAGCATTTGGGGAGTAAATACAGAACAATAACAGATGTCTATTAAGGACAAGTTAAAGAGAAAAAAGTACATAGGAGTATGTAAGTGAGAGTTCAGCACAGTAAGAGTTATCAAACACAAATTTCCCAATGCAGTGACCAGATACATTGCTAGGAAAAGAAAGAATAAAAGCATTTGAAGTTCAGGGTGGTCTGTTAATCCTACCAGAATGAATTCAGTCACCACAGAGACATTTCTCACATCCATTCTTCTCTAAAGGAATCTGTAGACACAGAAAATAGAGCTGTATTAGAGAATAATCCATTCTCTTCATGGGTCCTGCTCACTTATGACTTGTTTGTTAAGAATGTTTCTTCTAGACCGGACTAATGACATAGAATCACCTGGCGCAGCCACAAACAAACTATCTTAAGTCAGAAAACAACTAATAATGAATTTCCTTATAGTTTCTGAAAAGCATCACAAGCTAAAGAATGCACCAAAGTATTCAACCTTTCCCCATCTCCAGTCTTCCCTCACTAGAGCCCTCCCTACAACAATAATGTTGCATTGAGATGACTGGACCTGTCCATTGCTGGTTTCCTCTGAAGATTCCCTTTGCTGTGGTACAAGTGAAAAACATGTGCCTAAACTAAAACTGAAAGAAAAAGAGAGAAGCCAGGAAAGAAGATTTCCTCTCCCTTGTCATAGAATCATGAATCTTGAAGGTCTGAATTTTGATCATGCAGAAGAACCCCAGTGAAGATGCTGCAAAGTGGCCAACACCTTTTAACACTCTCTGATTGCCCTGAATGTTTTTGTCTGCTTGTTTTACTTTATTCTCATTTTGCTCATCCAAAGGAAGAAATTTGCCAAAGCCCATCAAGTATTTAGAAAGAAGAGTTAGGATTCAGATAGAGGGGGAATGGGTAAGATCCCAGATGAGTTCGGGAAAAAATCAACTGTAATCAGAATATATCAGATGAATAAAATCTCTTCAAAATAAAATCAAAAAGAGAAGACAGAAGAGAAAAAGGAGAGTTATTAGTATATCTGGAATTCAGAACTCACAGTTTTCAGATCATTTCTTAGAGCAGTCTTATTTTCTCATTTCCCTGTTTATATAGATAAAGATTTCAGATTTTTCAATTCAAAGAAGTTATACATATATACATAAGACTTAATTTTTTCTGGACCAATTTCTGAATTACAAAACACCATTTGTTGTTAAGACTTGAATCTTTTCTGGAAACAGAGAAAGTGGCCCTCTAAACTCAGGATGTGTATGCTTATAAGCAGGGCAGAAGTGTGTCCAGGCTCTTCCTCAGAGGAGAGCATTTATACTGAAAAAGGAACTGAGAAAAATGTATTACACCCTTGAACATGACCCTGAGAGACCCACAATTACACTCATCTTTTCCATTTACTCTAGAGAATGTACAGTCCATAGGAAAGATATTGAGATAGACTCTTGCCTCTTTAATTACCTGGATATCTGAAGGGAAATCTGAGCTTGGGGTTTGTCTTCTCTTCCTGCAATTAAGTGAGAATTACTCACAGATCTTGTGGCTGACAATAGTCTGTGTCTGAAATTTTTAGAGAGTTGTAGGAAGTTACCTCTTGAGTTGTGGAACTAAAAACATCACAGATGCTATTTAAAATGTAAATATATATATTTCTGAAAAAGACTGATACCAGGAGACATGCTAACATGGAAAGGGGAAATCTCAAGAGGCCTCAAGCAAAGATGAAGAACTAAAGATAAAGAATGTTGGGCTGGCTAAAATTATTCTTTTTGGGCTGTGTGGTGGTGGAACACTCCTTTAATCCCAGCACTTGGGAAGCAGAGACAGGAAATCTCTGTGAGTTTGAAGCAAGTCTGATATACAAGACAGCCCAGGCTGTTACACAGAGAAACCCTATCCTCAAAAACAAAAACAACAGTAAAAAGAAATAGTCTTTTTTTTGGAAAGAAACATATCCCAATTCGTTATCCAGTGTCAAGTGGTCAGGTATGAACTCATATAAAGTAACTGAAAGGTGTGTGTGTGTGTGTGTGTGTTTCTGTGTGTGTGTAACAACAATTAAGGAAATAGATGCCCTGAAGATTAGCGAGAACATTGGATGTGTGCAAGAAGTCTTGGAGGCAAGAAAAGAAAAATAAAAAATTATGTAATTAATTTTATGTTAACTTTAAAAGATAGAAACATTAAATAAAAAGACTCCAAAATGTTTTAACAAAGAGAATAGAAGAAAATATAAGTTATTTACCTTCCCAATTCCTTTTCCTTATTCCAAGCATCCGCTATTCACCAACTAACCCCTTTAAATAAATAAACCAAAATAATGTCTTCTTTGGCTTTTACATTTATTGATATATACATATATATGCAAAAATTTATAACTAATTATCAGTAAGATAAACATTATTTTTTCCTCCTTGTGGCTAACAACTTTTATATACATGCATGAATATTATATGTATATATAATATGAATGTAAGGGAAGAAGAGGGTGCAGATATGAAAAAAGAGATCTGAGCACATATGGTGGAAATATGATCAGTAAGTCAATGCTTTTATATGAAAATCACCTTATGACATATATTACTACATAAATAAATATATAAGATATCAGTTTTGATGGTTAGTAATTTGCCTTCAAGATATATATTTAAGACCAATACATATAATATTCATATATAAAACTTCAAGCATTTTACTGATTGTAAAACATCAGAGGTATTTAAAATAAAAGCCTTATTTTTCTCTCTTGAAATACAGAATTTTATTTAGAAACTGTTTAAAATAGAAAGAAAACCTGTCAAGAAAGACCAGGTGGAAAAATGGGTTCCCAATAAAATGGAATTTGGGTCAATAGAAGTCTAAAAGGTCACAAAGGAGAAATAGCACCACTGTCATCTGAACAATGGCTCGTTACTTACATTTTTTTGTTATTCTTAGAGAATTCACTGGTTTCTTTTATAAGCAAAAAGTACCTCTTCGCCGGGCGGTGGTGGCGCACGCCTTTAATCCCAGCACTTGGGAGGCAGAGGCAGGCGGATCTCTGTGAGTTCGAGACCAGCCTGGTCTACAAGAGCTAGTTCCAGGACAGGCTCCAAAACCACAGAGAAACCCTGTCTCGAAAAACAAAAACAAAAACAAAAAACAAACAAACAACAAAAAAATACCTCTTATTCAAAGCGCACTTTGCAGAAGTCTCTTTCCGATGAGTTTGAGTTAGGAGCTGTTGTCTTGTAGCAGAGCAGCATTAACATCTAGTTGGTTCACTAGGGGACAGAGAGGCCAAACATGGGACTCTTTATGTGGATACTGGTCACACTGATGGAGAAGGGGGTTTTGTAATACACTGAGGTATTACAAATACTCAGAGAAAGGTAAAGACTAATAAGAATTTTAAGTGAAATTCTGGCAGAGAACGTTTTAATAAATAATGCCTTAAGAGTATTTAAAATATGCTTCCATATTTCAAAATATAAAATGTAACATGACAGGAGAGTTTGTGTGTCCTATGTTGTGTCTGGGAAGGAAGGGCCAGACTTTAGACCCTTTGGAACCTGCTGATACAGGCCTTTCCAGACTACATCTCATAGATGTTGTCTTTGGCCCAGAAGGAAAATTTGAAAAGTTGTTCTGTAAAGCCATTAGGTGTCATTGACCAGTTGCATCCCTACTATAAAATATATACAAGCAACATGGTAGCTTGGATGAATAGAGGGTGTCTCAGCCCTGCAGTGCCTGAGACAGAGCTCAGCTTTTGCTGAGCTTTCCTTTGAGGATTTTTCAAACAGTCCCCCAAGTTCCTGTGTTTTGTGATTCTGGGACCTGCCCATATCTCTGGGATTTTTTTTTATTAATTAATTACTTTATTTAATTATTAAAGATTTCTGCCTCTTCCCTGCCACCACCTCCCATTCCCCTTCCTCCCCCAATCAAGTCTTTCTCCCTCCTCAGCCCAAAGAGCAAGCAGGTTTCCCTGCCCTGTGGGAGGTCCAAGGCCCACCCACCTCCATCCAGGTCTATTAAGGTGAGCATCCAAACTACCTAGGCTCCCACAAAGCCATTATGTGCAGTAGGATCAAGTAGCCAGAACCTGGAAACAACCTAGATGCCCTTCAATGGAAGAATGGATGAAGAAAGTATGGAATATATACATATTAGAGTACTACTCAGCAGTAAAAAACAATGACTTCTTGAATTTTGCATACAAATGGACGGAAATTGAAAACACTATCCTGAATGAGTTAAGCCAGATCTCTGGGATTTGAATGGGCGCTGAGTCCCGTTGTAGTGTCTTCTAAGTTTACATTTACCACGTTCTCTTCTCTGCTCCCCTTGACCTCTGGGGACTCCTCTGGCTCCTTAAGTTTGCTGCTGAGCATTGTAAATACAGTAGGCTGGTGATGGCATGCTGCAAGTTCTTTCTGGACCTCTGGCAAAGGAGTGATCAGTGAAGGCCAGTGTCACCTTGGGCTCTGTGAGGCTGGGATGTTCGGTGTCTGCTGTCCATAGCTCTCCATTGTCACCCAAATACTTTGCCAGTGCACTAATCTCTTTGGAGATAAAATTCTCTAGTGTGTTACTAAATGTTAAAATAGTTTTTTTTTAAATATACAGTACCATGACTGAAATATTAATATTTAAAATACTTTCATTCCTTAAGTCTCCCTCATTTGCTTTGCCCATGACCTATTCAGTTCGTTTGGCAGAATTCTGCAAAATGTGTGTTACCCACTACTGAGGTTGTTCAGGCCCTGATTTGTTTGTGTTGGTGTGTTTCTTGTGGTAGCTTGTCTTATGCTGTGTGTAGGAAACAGGTATTTTATGACAGATTGTTACATAGTACATGCTCTGTGTGGAATTCAGAGGAAAATCCAATTTAGTGATTAACAATGCCAAAAAAAATAAGTTTTTTGAAAATTTTAAAAGTACAGGTTTACAAAATGTGGTATTCTATTAGGAAGACTGAAGGCAAACCTTATACACTTGGAAACATATATGAAGAAGATGATGATTACAAATTTATATAGCTCACAACATGCATAAAAAAATTACATTAATCAGGATACACAAGTTTTGCGTCCTTAAACTCAAGGACAATTTCTTTTTCTCTAAATAATATATAAATATTTTATTAATGTATTAATAATTATCAAATTTATCTGAATAATTTATTAGTAAATTAATCAATCATAGTATTTTAAACCAGCATTTTTTCTGGAAGGTAAATTTTATCTAATGGTGAAACAAATTGATAGATTGCTTGTATATTATGAATCATTCTAGACTTCTTCAAGAAACTCACATTCTCATTATTTTTTGGATATCGATTGATCCCTGGTTACTGTCTTGAATGCTTGGTTTCAGGTCATCCAACTGAGATTATATTAAAGTTGAAAAAACAAAACATAAGTTGAACTCCATTTATTCCAAAGAATATCTATTTTTACCCATTGGCATTCACATTCAGATGAAGCATTAAAAAACTTAATCATTTATGTTTTATTTCGATAGTCTCAGAAAACTGTATTACTACATTAAAAGCATTATCTTCAAAACTGTCCCTTCTGGTCTGACTACAACTTTCCCACAATGAATTCAGTTGCTTTTGGTTAGCACAAACAAACCACCAAATATATGTCTTGTTATACTCACTTGAAACCTGCCTGAAACTCTTCTAGAATTGCAAACTTTATAGTTCTTTCATATAGAAATAATGATGACTTAAACTTTAATTGATCTGTCCCATTTGAAATATATGAGTTCCTTTTAAAAATTTGTGAATCTCAGTAGCTATTGAATGTCTCATACTTGCTTTAAGGTGTAAAAAAACTATGTTGACTAAATCAAAATGTCAACAACTTAAAATTGAAGTCACAGAAGCCTATTAATTATTTGAGCTAACCAGAAGTCCCAAATATTTTGTTCAAAATGAATAAACAGAAGATGGATCAATACCTAGATATAAAACAGTTAGTGAAGTAGATAAGAAAATATAATTGAATTATATTATTGTATTAATGTCTGGCAACTGTTCACTGTCAACACTGACTTTCTCTCTAAATACTTTCTTGGCAATTTTCATTTGAGAGCTTGAATCACACAAGGTAAGGAAAAAATGGCTTTTCATACAGCCTATCTCATATTAAGGATGATGTTCAAAAATGACAGATTCAGAAAATCTATGTACCAGCAAAAATTCAGAAATTTTGTACCTTTGCTATTCAGTTAATACTGAAGAAAAATTTTGGATTACAAAATTTTAGACCCTTTGATTCTAGGAAGAGAACGTTGTAAAGACTTAATTCCTGATATACTCTAGAAATACTTCTGAACTACAGAAGATATTTTGTGGTTAGACCTATGAATATTCTACAACAGAAGAGGAAATAACATTATTATGATCCTAACAATGCCACTAAATAAAACAATGGTTTTAATATGACTTAAATGGTTTTAGCCACTTGGTTATACATGGGACACAAATATAGTTACTCCCTTCCCAAAAAGATAACATTTAAATACTAAATAGAATTGTGGTGGTTTTATTTACAACTTGGAACATGATATACCTAAATTTTGTGCAAGTTTCTCATAAGGGAAAATACTCTGGTGAAGATGGAAACATACCTTCCCAAATACATCAATTATCTTTTAAAATATATTTGTGCATATATATATATATACATGTAAATGTAAATACATATTTGTATATAATTTTTCTTTATTCTTCTTTCATATAAGATATCTTGACTGTAGCCTCCTCTACTTCCTCTCCTAGTCAGAAAAGTATTCCCCTACTCTCTAAGGTCAGAATGGTTTTCATCTGGAATACAAAAGACAACAAATGCTGGATAGATATTGAGCAGGGAAAATCCTTATAAACTGTTGATTCCAGCTACCCAATGTGGAAACCATTCTGGAGCTCTCCCAACAAACTAGAAACAGATGTATCATATGATTGCTCATATATAGCCTTGAGGGATGTATCCTTAAGGAGCTTACATCTTTCTATTGTGATACTTGCACATTCATATTCATTGTTCTTCTAGTCACAAAGGACAGGAAATGGAATCAGTTTAGATGTCCATCATCTGCTAAATAGATATTGAAAATGTGTTATATACACATAATAAAGTATTTTGCAGGTATAAATAAAATTGAAATTTCATTTATCTTTAAAGATAGAAGAGTCCAACTTTATCATATTTTGTTTATCCATTAATCAAGGGACATTCAATTTCCTCCCTTTTTATTTATTATAAATAATATGCTATGAAATGTATTAACATTCAGTCATAGAAAAATTATATTTTAATTTTTGTAGTGCCAGTAATCATAGTTGGGGTTTTTAACTCTCACAAATGTGCTCTATCTTCAAGTTGCATCTTCATCTCTAGTGTTTAATATTTTGTAGCTTCTCCTCATATTTCCAGTAAGTATACTGCATTCATATCCTTGCAAACATTGAGATGAGGTTCTAAATTATTGAATTTTACCAATAATTAATTTTTCTATTTCCTCTTTAAATAGTAGTCAACAAGATATGTAGAATTAGCATTTGTTGTTACATTGGTTTTCACGTTCCTCCTGACTAATGATGGTGAACACTGTTAATGAGTTCATTAAATATTTGCATGTTGCTTTGTAGACATGTACATGTAATTCATAGCTCTTTTTATTAGCAGGTTGTAATTGTGGGGTTAGAGGAGTTATCTGTAGATTCTATGGTTGTAAAATATTTACTTCTGATCAGTGCTATAGCAGCTATTTTTGTCATTGCCTTGACAAAATACAGGGTAATAACAAGTTAAAAGAAAGGTAGGGTTTTATGGCCCACAGACCAAGATAAAGAGAATCATGATGGGGAAATCAAGGTGGCAGATACGATAGCCAGCCGGTCATATTGTCCACAGTCAGTAAAGAGATAGGATTGTCTTTGTTTTGCTTTTTTTATCCTTCCCATTTAGATCAGAAAGTAAGTTCATGAAATACTTCAACCTAGATCTATGGTGTATCTTTCCACCTCTAATCCATCTATTTAGAAACTAATGGACAACATGACTAGTAGATTGTCTCCTTAGTGATTACCAACCCACTCAAACTGATATTATAAACCCTCATGAATGGACAGTTTTACTCACATGAAAAAGTCTGCTCATAGTGAGACTCCTCTGTTTTTTATGCTGTCTGTGCTTTTTATGTTGATATACAGAAGTCATCACAACATGTGGGGTTATAAAATTTTGGCAGCATATTTTCTTACAAACAATTTAATTTTAAATCTTTACACTGGGTATTATACCCACTTTGAAAAGTATACAGTGTCTGTTAGATCCAGTGTAATTTTCTTACATGTCTGCATTCAGTTTTCCCAGCTGAAGAAATTGCCCAACCTTCGTGACACATGGTCTTGGAAACGTCTTCAAATATTTCTTAACCCTTCATCTAAGATCTTGTTTCTGGGCTATCTGTGTTATACCATTTCTCTGATTACCTGCCCTTATTTCCATACTACACTGTTTTGTTTATAGATCCCTGACAATTTTTGAAACGTAGAAGTAATAATAATTGAGTTTTGTTATGTTCCAAGATGGCCTGGCATATTCAGAGTCCTTAGACATTGTGTATGGATATTAAAATTAACAAAACTAACAGCATCACTATGATGTTATAGGGATAGTAATGACTCTATAGATGTCTTTGGAATGTACTGACACCATAACTGTAGTAAGTTTTCTGACAGATTTACAAAACCTATGCTTCCAGATAGTCATATCTCATTAATTTCTTTAAGCACAATTTTGTGGATTTCTTCTACAAAATTTTCAGAACTTTGGTTGCTTCTTTAGTATTTACTGTTTTTGTGTTTGGTATATGTGTGTGTAGGTGTATATATGTATGTAGGCCCACAAGTGTGCAAGGCCATGTGCAACTGTACTTTTCTGACTCTGAGCACAATATATCAACCAGCATGCCTAAGCTATGAACTAAAGATGTTTCTGTTTATGTATACACCAACTATTTTATCAATGTTAGTCAGTCTTCAGTGTATATACTTTGAGGCCTTTCGTTATAAAAAGAGAGCAATCAGTCTTTCAGTATTTTATTCTTTTTTGGTATATTGACTTCTTAAGTTCTTCATTATATCGTTAACAAATGGAATAGCATATTAAACTACGGTGGATAAATGTCGGTGGTAGAGTACTCACTAGCCCATGTGAAGCCCTAGGTCTGACCCTAGCATACAAGAATTAAAGTAATTCTTCTAAGAAATATTTGAAGAAATTTATTGAAGAAAGACTTTATTAAAAAGGTTAAAATGAAGTTCTATAAATTGGAATGGAACATACTCTTCTTAAAACAGTAATATAAAATAATTTTATTGCACTTTGCAAATCTATTCAATTGAACTGATCTTTACCTTCCACCCTTTAATAGACATAAATGAAAATTAACCCTTACGTGTGGTGAACTGGTTGTCTCTGCTGTGGGCAAGTCTAAATTGCTCTAGAGTTTTACAAGGCATCTGTAGGTGTGCTTCTGTGAGATCCAATTTGTACTATAAATGTTAACTGCATACACTTAGGTGTTTCTTCTTCATGGTTGCAAAGGTTTTCAATATTCACATAAACAACACTCTAGTAAAAGCTTCATGAAAACATTTAATGGTGACGATCAAGATATACAGATGAGTATATAAATGTTATATGTGGGTATAATAGCAAAATTTTGATGAAGAAATTTATAATGGTCAGGTATATATGTAGATAAAATATGGTTAGGATACACCTTATCATTCCTTCTTAGAGTTTCCTTTGATACTCAGCTTTTAATCCAAGGATTAACACATATTAAGCGAAACCTCAATATTTCCTGTTTGTTTTTTTTTTCTTACATAGTTTGCTAAATTAACCATGCTGGCATTGGCTTACTGAGTTCTTTCTCCATTAAGCAAGGTTACACATATGTTTTGATGATTATTCTATAGACCAATCTTATCCTGATTATGTTGAAGTAATTTACTGTCTTTCTTTACAACTGCAGGACCTAAGAGAGGCCTTGTTATCTCCATATTGATCAAGTAAGAAAAAAAGAAAAAGTGAAAAGTGCACAATCTCATATTTGTTTTGTCTTGATCAGTCCTGGGACACCCCACTTCAATAAATACTGGCAAATGTCTACCCTACAGAACCGTGCAGTCATCTCTGCCTGATGTCATAAGCATCTATATGAACCATGTACATGTTTTATTTCTGTTTATGATGCTTCATTCCCCTCTAGACAGAGAGAGGTTTTTTTCTATATTCACAGGTTTCTACGGTCCTGCCATATACAGTATAGGATTACCTCTATTTAGAATGGAAAATCTTGCCACGGTTACTGCAATAGTTTTTTTAATTAATTAATTTATTTATTTATTAAAGATTTCTGCCTCTTCCCCGCCACTGCCTCCCATTTCCCTCACCATCCCCCAATCAAGTCTTCCTCCCTTGTCAGCCCAAAGAGCAATCAGGGTTCCCTGCCCTGTGGGAGGGCCAAGGACCACCCACCTCCATCCAGGTCTAGTAAGGTGAGCATCCAAACTACCTAGGCTCCCACAAAGCCAGTACGTGCAATAGGATCAAAAACCCATTGCCATTGTTCATGAGTTCTCAGTAGTCCTCATTGTCCGCTATGTTCAGCGAGACCGGTTTTGTCCCATGCTTTTTCAGACCCCAGCCAGCTGGCCTTGGTGAGTTCCCGATAGAACATCCCCATTGTCTTAGTGTGTGGGTGCACCCCTCGCGGTCCTGAGTTCCTTGCTCGTGCTCTCTCTCCTTCTGCTCCTCCTTTGGATCATGAGGTTTCAGTCCGGTGCTCCAATGTGGGTCTCTGTCTCTGTCTTCTTTCATCGCCTGATGAAGGTTAATATTCAGGAGGATGCTTATATGTTTTTCTTTGGGTTCACCTTCTTATTTAGCTTCTCTAGGATCACGAATTATAGTCTCAATATCCTTTATGGCTAGAAACCAAATATGAGTGAGTACATCCCATGTTCCTCTTTTTGGGTCTGACTTACCTCACTCAGGATAGTGTTTTCAATTTCAGTCCATTTGAATGCAAAATTCAAGAAGTCATTGTTTTTTACTGCTGAGTAGTACTCTAATATGTATATATTCCATACTTTCTTCATCCATTCTTCCATTGAAGGGCATCTAGGTTGTTTTCAGGTTCTGGCTATTACAAACAATGTTGCTATGAACATAGTTGAGCATATATTTTTGTTGTATGATAGGGCATCTCTTGGGTATATTCCCAAGAGTGGTGTTGCTGAGTCCAGGGGTAGGTTGATTCTGACTTTCCTAAGAAACTGCCACACTGCTTTCCAAAGTGGTTGGACAAGTTTGCATTCCCACCAGCAATGGATGAGTGTACCCCTTTTTCCACAACCTCTCCAGCAGAGGCTATCATTGGTGTTTTTGATTTTAGCCATTCTGACAGGTGTAAGATGGTATCTTAAAGTTGCCTTGATTTGCATTTCCCTGATTGCTAAGGAAGTTGAGCATGATCTTAAGTGTCTTTTGTCCATTTGAACTTCTTCTGTTGAGAATTCTCTGTTCAGCTCAGTGCCCCATTTTATAATTGGATTGATTAACCTTTTACGGTCTAGTTTCTTGAGTTCTTTATATATTTTGGAGATCAGACCTTTGTCAGTTGCGGGGTTGGTGAAGATCTTCTCCCAGTCAGTGGATTACCTTTCTGTCTTAGTGACAGTGTCCTTTGCTTTACAGAAGCTTCTCAGTCTCAGGAGGTCCCATTTATTCAATCATGTCCTTAGTGTTTGTGCTGCTGAGATTATACGTAGCAAGTGGTCTCCTGTGCCCATGTGTTGTAGAGTACTTCCCACTTTCTCTTCTATCAGGTTCAGTGTGTTCGGACTGATATTGAGGTCTTTAAGGTTACTGCAATTTTTAACATTTCAGGTGAATAATTTTAAATGGTGTGTGGCTATAAACACTTTATTACTCACATTGATTCACAGAAGAGAAAAATTGAGCTCTTCAGGAGGTAGGTGAAAACAATATCAGCAAAATCCATTTTTATCATACATTGTTTATTTTGCAGAGAAATTCCATATGGGAATCCCATATAAAATCAATCACAATGAAATAATTTGTCTTTGGATCTTCTTTTGTGTTAAATTTTTCTTTCTGTCAGCTAACTTAAGTATTTTAATATATCCAGAGAGATTTTCAGTCCTCAATATTTCTTTTTTTTTTTTTTTTTTTTTTTTTTTTTACTTTTTCGAGACAGTGTTTCTCCGTAGCTTTTGGTTCCTGTCCTGGAACTAGCTCTTGTAGACCAGGCTGGCCTCGAACTCACAGGGATCCGCCTGCCTCTGCCTCCCGAGTGCTGGGATTAAAGGCGTGCGCCACCACTTTAATCCCAGCGCCCGGCAAGCCCTCAATATTTCAAAAAAAGTTCCAAAAATAAAAAAAGAAACTATAGAAAGAGGTTTCCACTGCCTACCCTTTACTGTCTGAAGACTTCTTTCTATTTAGTGTCTCAATAACCACTCACTCTAATCCTTGACTTAGCTGTCCTTGCTCTATTTGAACTCAAAAAACACATTCTGTCTTCATTTCCATATAAAACAATCTATATCACTGAAAATACTATTATTGCACATTCACTGTAGGTGTTAAGAATAATGTGAAATGAAAAAAGCAAGGTAAATATTTGTAATGCTCTACAAGAAAGTTAAGATTTAAATAATAACATTATTTTCAGAACCTCTTCGTGATTCTTTGAAGGGGAAAAGCTCCTATGTACTCACTGTCTGTCTTTGTGCCTTGTCATTTAAAGCTTGTTATTGGCACCCTTTCTTCCCAGATCTTCTTTTCTTGAATTACTAGACCCTTAAAACATTCAATTTTTTCCATTTTTAATTTTGCAGATAAACTAAAATCATTATTGCAAAAATTATCATGTTTGAACAATAAAAATTCTCCAATTTCACTAAGCATTCAATCACCAATTAAGCTTATTGATCACATTGACAGTTGTAGGGTTGTGTTGCTTCCCAATGGGAAAAAAATACAGAAAAGAACAGAATCAGTAATTTGAATTACACTTTCCAAGAAACAAGTTCAACATGAAACACCCCTACATAGAGTGGAAGCTAGCATACTACTGTTACTTCAGTTGATCACTTGAGGAACTATTTTAGATTATGACAATAAGAAATATAAGTATGTATTGAATGGAGGGAAATGAGTAAATTGTTTCATGTCATTATTTTTAAATAAGAAATTGAATATAAAATGGTGGAAATGACAAAGAATGAAAAAAAGCAAACTAACACAATATTAAACCAAATTTAGAAGACTCAAACTTCCTTTTATGATACAAAACAGCCTAAGCTTCATAATTATTTCAAGAGTTTCTGACTGCTCAAATACTGAAAAATTTAGAATATTGTCTAGGAAAAAGGAGGTAAATTCTAAAGATAAAATATTACCCCTAAACCAAAACTATTTCTGTGCCCAGAATTATAACTTAAAGACAATTGGCTAGTCAAATGTTCCTACTGCTTAGGGTCTTCCTAAGGGCAACTTTAATATCTTTGTTCCTAAAGCTGTAGATTATGGGATTCAACATGGGAACAACATGGGTGTAAAAGACAGAAGAGATTTTTCCTTCATTTAATGATCCAGATGAGGAGGGTTTGAAATACGAAAGTGCACATGAACCAAAGAAGAGAAAAACAGCAATAATGTGGGCACTACAGGTTCTGAAGGCTTTGGATCTTCCCTCAGAGGAGGTGATGCGCAAGATACTGGAGAGGATGGACGCATAGGAGATAAAGATAGTTGAAGTAGGAACAACAAGGTTGATGCCTGCAACAACAAATATTACAACCTCGTTGACATATGTGCTCGTGCAGGAGAGCTGGAGCAAAGGAGGAATATCACAGAAGTAGTGGTTGATGGTGTTGGCATCACAGAAGGTCAGTCTCAGCATGCATGCAGTGTGAGCCACAGCACTAGAAAATGAGATAAAGTAGGAACCAAACATAAGGCTCAAACATAGTTTAGGAGACATGACACTATTATACAACAATGAATTGCAGATGGCCATGTAGCGATCATAGGCCATTGAAGTCAACACATAACACTCAGAAACAACAAAGAAACAAAAGAAATAGACTTGGGTCATACATTCAATATAAGAAATAGAATTTTTCATTAATATAAAGTTCATCAGCATTTGGGGAGTGAACACAGAACAATAGCATATATCTACAAAGGACAAGTTAAAGAGAAAAAAGTACATAGGGGTGTGGAGGTGAGAATTCAGGACAGTCAGAATTATCAAACATAAATTTCCCAATGCAGTGACCAGATACATTGCTAGAAACAGAAAAAACAAGGGCATTTGGAGTTCAGGCTTTTCTGTTAATCCTACCAGAATAAATTCAGTCACCAAAGAAATATTTACTGCATCCATTCTTCCTGAAGACAATCTGTGAACAGGAAATAGAGGTGCCTTAGAGGATGATCCATACTCAGTCATGGATCCTTCCCACCTATGAGTTATATGTTGGGAATGTTTCTTCTAGTGCATGCTAATCCTATAGAATCATGTTCTGCAGCCACAAAAAAAAATATCAAGTCAGAAATCTAGTAGTACCAAATTTTAGTATTTTTGAAAAATGAGAAGACTACACTAAGACGGGTTCAACCTTTTCCCATCTCCTGTTTTCTTTGATTACAACATTAAAATTGGTAGCATATGCCTGAACAGTACAGTGCTGGCTACTGCTACAGATTCACCTTTGCTGTGGTATGAATGGAAAACATGTGCCTAATTTAAAATTAAAAGAACAAGGACAGGGCAGAGAGAATGTGTGGCCTGTTCTCATGTCACAAAGTCATAAATCTGGAAGACTTGAATTCTGACCATGCAGAACTGCAGTGGAGATGCTGCAACTTACTGGCAATAAATGCCTCTTAACACTATCCGATTCTCCTCAATTCTTTTCTGCTGGTTTCACTTGTGTCTCATTTGGCACAGGAAAAGGGAGATACTTGCTGAAGCCCATCATATAAAGAGTATGGAGTCAGAAAGTAGAGGGGGTGTGGAGGATTTATGAGGAATTGAGTGAGGGAAGACTGTAATCAGAATATATTATATGAAACATCTATTTTCAACAAAATAAAAGTTAAAACAAATATTCATTAAAGAGGGGAGTGTCTTACTATACCTTAAATTCAGAAACTTATGATTTTTTTATTCCAAACCTTGGAGCTCTCTTCCTTTCCCATTTATTTCAGTTCATGTGTATAAATAATTCATATTCAAAGGTTCCATATATTTCAATTTAAAGAAGATATACAGAGACTTAATTTTCCTGGAACAATTTCTGAAATACAGAACATTCTTTGTGATTAAGGCTTTGATGCTTTCTGCGAGCAGAGAAAAGGCACTTTAACCTCAGGATGTATGTGCTTATGAGAAGGGCAGAAGAATGTTCTGGCTCTTCCTCAGAGGATAACATTCAAATCAAAGAAGGAGCTGAGGAAGCTGTATTACATTTTGGATCATTATTCTAATTTCCCGAGGGACCCACAATTATACTTATCCTTTCCATTCACTCCAGAGAATGAGCATCCTCCTGTGTGGATAGAGAGACAGATTTTTGCCTCCCCAATTATCTTGGTAGGGAAATCTGAGTTTGGAGTTTCTCTTCTCTTGCTACCTGTAGTTAAGTAAGAAATTGTCCCCAGGTCCTGCTCTGTGTCTGTAAGCTGTAGAGTATTGTACAAGTCACTAACAGTGCTTTGCAACCAGAATCATCACAGATGCTACTTGAAAAGTGCGTTCCTGGACAAAGACATTATGAGGAGACATGGGGAAAAGTCTTAATGAGGCCTCAAGAAATGATGAAGGACTGAAGACAGCCCAAGAACACTGAGAGTGTTACAAATGTTCTGTTTTATAGAAGAAACATTCATCAATTGACTATCAAGTATCAAATTGTTAGTGTGAACTCATATAAAGAAGTAACATTATATGAACAGAGAGATTGTATTTAATGTATTTAGCAATATATGGAAATATATATAACACCAATTAAGGAAATATAAACTCTAAATTTTAGAGAGAGAATAGTGGTGTGCACTGGAAGGGCTGGGTTCAGGAAAAGGAAAGCAGAAATTTTATGTAATTATATTTTAATTTTAAAAGATAAAATTATTAAATAACTCACAGAGATCCGCCTGCCTCTGCCTCCAGAGTGCTTGGATTAAAGGCCTGTGCCACCAATTCCCTGGCTGAGTTCCCTTTCTTTACTCCAAGTATTATCCTATTCACTAACTACCTCTCTCAAAATTGCTTAAGTTTTTGGGCTCTTTTAATTTTATTTTTATTAACATATATATGTGCAAAAATATGAAAATCAATCCATTCTCTGTAAAACAAACACCATGTTTTCTTCCTTGTTTTTATTAGATTTTATATACATACATACAATTTTATACATAAATATGATATAAATGTAGGGGAACAAAGAATCTAATATGAGCAGGTAAGGAGGAAATATGATCTTTTTGTCACAGGTTTTTATATGAAAATCTTCTTATTTCACATAATAATATTTACAATATATATACACAATGCCAATTTTGAAAATTAATAATATATACTGAGATCATATTGATAATATATATTGATATATATATTTAACATCATATATAATAAAATATATTGAGATATATTTAGCATCATTACACATAATTATATATAATATTCATATATAAGGACTTCAAATGTCCTTATCAAATGTAAAACATCTAAGGTATTCAAAATGATTTTTTTCAATATTTTAAAAATGTAGAGATTGGCAAAATGGTTGTATTCTAATAGGAAAACTGCAGACAGACATTATACACAGAGAACCGAAAGACCATCCAAAACCTAGAGACCACGAGTTCATTCTCGGGGGGGGGGGCAGTTTAAATAGCTGGTAGGAATGGTCTTGACCCTTTCTGGGTAGGGAATCACCATTTTGGGGGGCTTTCTCAGAGGTGGAGTTTGAACTGAGGCAATTCCCAAGGGAGGGAGCTTTGAAATGGAACTTTGCACCCAACATTCCAGAAATGGATGCCAGGGGGCTGGGATGAAACCCCTAACTAAACACATACCATAAAATAAAATGCACATTAATTAGGATACACAATCTTGCTTGTTCTAAGCTGAAGGACATTCTCTTTCGATTCTGCAGAATCCAGGACACTGTAACACTTAAACATGGCCTTTCTAATGGAAGGTACATTATACACAACAATGATGAAAGAGATTGACAGAGGCCTTGTCTATTTTATGAATTATTCCAGATTTCTTCAAGGAACTTTTGTGTGGTTTTATTTTTGTTGTTGTTATTTGCTTGTTTGTTTGTTTTTTGGTTTGGCTTTTTTTAAAAAAAATAAAAGTTGCTCACTGCCTATTGGTTTGACTCTTAAGCTTCAGTTCATCCAGCCGAGACTGGAATAAAGTTTAAAGGATACATTATATGTTGGATTCCATTCATTTTAAAGAGTATCTAAATGTAACCCCATGTGTATGCACATTTGGGTAAAGAATTTTTAGCAAAACCTTAATCTTTGTAGTTTATTTAGATATTCAGAAAACTACATTACTATTTTAAAAGTACTGTTTTCAAAATGTGTCCTCTTCTGGTCCAACTATAACTACACCCCAGTGAATGCTACTATTCATAGATTGTATACCAGTAACTCTGAGTACAGCTAAGCTATTATCTGTACCTTTGGGTGGCTGTCAATATTGGTGGGTTTCCTGCCCTATGCATTAAAGGTCAGGTTTGCTGGACCTTCAGAATTCTCAGTTAACTACTTCCGCCATTCTCAGTGGAGGTGTGTCTGCTCTATTAAAGAGAAAAGAAGCTATAAGTTTTTCTTTGTTTTCATTTTCTTCTACAGTAACTTAAAGTGAGAAGTTTGTGACAGTGTTTTTTTTTTAATTTTCTTTTTCTTTTTATTGATTTATGTTGTTGTTGTTGTTTTGTTTTTTGAGACAGGGTCACTCTACATAGCCCTGGCTCTCTAGGAACTCACTAAGTAGACCACACTGGATTTGAACCCACAAACACCTGGCTGCCTCTGCCTCTCTGGAGTGCTAAGATTAAAGGTGTGTGCCACCACTGTTAGCTGAACCTTAAACTTTTGACTTCACTAATTTAAGTAAAATATTAAAATTATCCATTCAATGGGTGCATTTTTTTATCTTTGTTCTTTTTTTTAATTAATTAATTTATTTGATTATTAAAGATGTCTGCCTCTTCCCCGCCACCACCTCCCATTACCCCCCTCCCCCAATCAAGTCTTCCTCCCTCCTCAGCCCAAAGAGCAAGCAGGTTTCCCTGCCCTGTGGGAGGTCCAAGGACCATCCACCTCCATCCAGGTCTATTAAGGTGAGCATCCACACTATCTTGGCCATTCTTACAGGTATAAGATGGAATCTCAAAGTTGTTTTGATTTGCATTTCTCTGATGACAGGATGTTAAACATTTCCTTAAGCGTCTTTCAGCCATTTTAGATGTCCCTGTTCAGAGTTCTCTGTTTAGGTCTCCATTTTTTTTATTGAATTATTTGTTCTTTTGATGACCAATTTCTTGAGTTCTTTGTATACTTTGGAGATCAGACCTCTGCCTCATGTGGGGTTCGTGAAAATCTTTTCCCATTTTGTAGGCTGTCTTAGTGGTGAGTATCCCCACCTGCCATATTTGAAAGCTTTTAAGGAAACATAACCAACCTGCCTAATCAGGAATGCTAAAGAGGAGGACACAGAAGAATCAAAAGTTCCAGGGAGACTTTTGATTGCATTCTAAACAGACACATATGCCTATCACTCTGGCTTTCAGAATACTGAAAGAATAGAACTAAATAAATGTTTAATTTTCTAGGAATTTCCTACTGGGAGGAAAGATCAAAGCACTATGGGCAATTTGTACGCCAGAAGAGGAACTTGTCTCATGTAGAACGATGAACAACTTTCAGAACACTTTGTAAGAAAGACTGGTCATCAAGGAGAAACAAAACTGAGAGAGTAATGGATGGGAACAGAGCATGGCCAGACCACGTAGGTATACATGGATTTGCTATCTATTTAAATTTTACCATCAAGTCAGGTTTCCCTAAAGATGGACTTGTGGAGCAAGTGTCACCAAAACTCTTCCCACTTTTGCTTCATTGGGTGATTTTCATATTTGGTTTTTCACTATTAATTTGGCTTTTATTTATTTATATTTGAAATACTATTTTAAATACATCATCACTGGTGTTCAAATGGCTGCTGAAGTGTTTCTCCTTGCACTATATGTTGACAGTATTAAGGTCATTGTATAGGTTATCCAAGAATTATATTCATCTTTGCTTTACTTCCCCTGGTTCTATTAATAAACAACCTTGTCTGTGTTTAATCACCCAACTCTAAGGACCATATCTGCCATTTATTGGTCTAATAGCTTCATATACAATGTGTGTTTTATTATGGAGTCCAATCTCTTTGACCTCTTTGCATCTTCTTTGTATATGCAGCTCTCCCTCCTTCTTCACTTTTCTGTAGATATATGTAGAAACTGTTGATAATATCCTTTTCTGCTTCCACTGTTGGTGTGTATACCTGGTTGATTTTCAATCATTTATGGGTAGGTACCTGAGCTTGCCTTTTTTGGGCCAAACTGGATAGCACTAATGCCACACCTGCTGCATGCTTTCCCTCTCCATCTGAGTTTAAGATCTTGTATTTGTTTACTGCAAGTTATCACGTTCCTGTCCAATGAGTTTCTGTCACTCCAACGACATCCCACCAGAAGTGACTGAGCTCATGCGTGAGCAAGCCAGTTCCTCCAACTGTGTTAAGTGTTCTCACATTTCAGGTTCCTGTTGTGCTGACTTTTTGGTGTGAGGAACTGCCTTTCCTGTCCATTTCCATCAGCTCCCATTTTCCCTTTTGGCTTTAAGAGTGACATATCATCTGTCCTGCACTTAGGACATGGAGGTGTGTGGGGGGCACTGTCAGATTCTGGTACTTTAACACAGTTGTTTCTGTTGAACTTGTCCATATTGGGTTTCAGGGTCTGAATTGATGAGGACAACAGATCAGGTCTCTTTCTCTTCATGGGATAGCCTTTAACCAAGTAGCTGTACCTCTTCCCACCCACGTACTATTTTCCCAGAATCCAGAGGACCTAGCTGGTCACTTTGAGTCTTACTATAGAGGAGGTAGCTAACATGAAATGAAGAAATATATAATATTGACAGGAGCAAAATAGAGGAAGCTATCAAAAGAGCAAAACACTGAAAGGTTCCAGGAATAAATGACATCATGGTGAAAGAGCAAGATGGAGACAGCTCCTGAATGGGTACAGGAGCCAAGGTGCTTCTCAGACTCTTCAGAGAGTTATGGGAACATAAAATGATTGCTACAGAATGGAATCACTCATTTATCATTCCCATAAAAGGAAGAAGGACAAGTTGGACTGCTCAAATTACAGGGGTATTAGTTTGTTGTGACATAGCAGCAAGATCTTATCATCCATTATCCTGAACAGAGTACAGAGGAAATGCTAGCAGAAGCTCAGTGCGAATTTAGAGCTAACAGGAACGCAATAGATGAGATCTTCATTTTGAGGTAACTGGAAGAAAAATACAAAGAATTTTGAAAAGACATATATCTGTTACAACATCTTCAGGAAGAAACTCAATAGCATTTGGAGGAAAGGATTTTGAGAAAAATGAGGTTTTACAGGTATCCAGAGAAAATCTAAACACTAGAAAATGCCTATAATGATACGTTTACATCAGTTAAAGTCTGTGGAAAACTAAGTGATCAGTTTAAGGTAATCGTCGGTGTGTTGCACGGATGCAACCTCTCATCACTACTCTTTAATATATTCCTGGAATCCATAATAGCAGCAGCCTTGCAGGATGAGGAGATAGTCATACAGATAGGTGGTGTGTGAATCAACTTGTGTGTCGTGGAAAATACATTCGTACTTGCTGAAATCCAAATGAGCTGCAGGCAGTGGTAAATAGAGTGGTGGAGGTAAGTGAAAAAAAAACCACCTTGATGTGAAATTAAACATTGAGAAGACTGAGACATAGCACATGTGAAGGGTGAACAAGGATTTTAACATTGTGATAAAGAATCCGAACATCAGTCAACTTTGTTTATCTGGAAAGAAACCTTAGTTCAAAGAAGAGAACTATTTCAGACATGAAGAGGCAGATAGGGATAGCAAGGGCTGCATTCCAGGAACTAGGAAAGGTTTTATCAGCAGGAAACATAACAACAACGACAAAATTACAAGTATATGTGACACTTGTCTTGAGCTGCCTTCTTTACAACTCTGAAATCTATACAACTAAATGCTCCTTAGAATAGCAGCTGAATGTGTTTGAGATGGCGTGTCTCTGGAAGAGCCTAGGTGTCATATGAAGAGATAAGTGTACCGGCGTAAATGAAAGGCGAACGGAAATTATAATAAAATATTCAGCTTTAATTAGGGAAAGACTCACAGAACCGAAGTTCCAGCGGAGAACAGGAAAGCAGAAGAAGAAGGCGCGGCTGTGAGCATGCCTGCAATCTTTATAAGTAAAAAATATCCTCGGGGTATCCCACCCCCTGCTAGCAAGGTGATTGGCTGGGTCTCCCCTACAGATAAGCTGTGCAACAATGACATTAAGAAATATCTCCATATACAGAAGGAAGTAAGCTACAGTATATTTCTTTTTTTTCTCATTTTTTATTCTTTTTTAATTAAAATTTCCAACTGCTCCCCGTTTCCCATTTCTCTCCCCCTCCTCCCACATATTGCCCCCTCCCCCCACGCCCCTCCCCCTATCCCCACTCCTCTTCTCCTCCCCCTAGTCCACTCCCCCTCCCTCTCGATACTGAAGAGCAGTCCAAATTCCCTGCCCTACAGGAAGACCAAGGTCCTCCCACTTCTATCTAGGTCCAGGAAGGTGAGCATCCAAACAGGCTAAGCTCCCACAAAGCCACTTCATGTATTAGGATCGAAACCTAGTGCCATTGTCCGCCATGTTCAGAGAGTCCAGTTTCAACCCATGCTTATTCAGTCCCAGTCCAGCTGGCCTTGGAGAGCTCCCAATAGATCAGTTCCACTGTCACAGTGAGTGGGTGCACGCCTCGTGGTCCTGATTTCCTTGCTCATGTTCTCCCTCCTTCTGCTCCTCATTTGGACCTTAAGAGCTCAGACCGTTGCTCCAAATTGGGTCTCTGTCTCTCTCTTGATACATCGCCAGATGAAAGTTCCCGTGCCATTCTCCTTGGCCTCTCGTCAGCTCTCATTGTCCGCCACATTCGGAGAGTCCGGTTTTATTCCATGTTTTTTCAGTAGCAGTCCAGCTGGCCTTGGTGAGCTCCCAATAGATCAGCCCCACTGTCTCAGTGGTTGGGTGCACCCCTCACGGTCCTGACTTCCTTGTTCATGTTCTCTCTCCTTCTGCTCCTCATTATAACCTTGGGAACTCAGTCCGGTGCTCCAGTGTGGGTCTCTGTCTCTATCTCCATCCATCGCTAGATGAAGGTTCTATGGCAATATGCAAGATATTCATCAGTATAATTATAGGATAGGTTCATTTCAGGTTCCCTATCCTCAGGAGCCCCAATGAACTAACTGGGGACATTGCCCTGGGCATCTGGTAGCCATTCCAAGTTCAAGTCTCTTGCCAACCCTTAGGTGGCTCCCTTAACTAAGGTATGAGTTTCCCTGCTCCCCTATCCAACCTTCCTTTATCCCTAATCATCAGCCATGTTAAGAAAAGGAATAATGGCAGATACCTGAAGATAGCACTGCTTGGGGAATAATACAATAATAATACAATAATACAAGCATCTAGGATTGCCCAGGATAGGAACAACTAGAGAACTGCCTTGAACGATCTGCCCATGCATGTTTAAACATTGCCAGAGCATAAATGATGATAACTGAATAATGATGATTTTAAATACAAGATGTATCCCTTCCCTTTACTCCCTCCAAGCCCTACCTTAAACCCCTCCCTTTCCTTCAAATTCAAGGACTCTTTATTCAATAAATGTTTTTACATGCTTATATGTATTGGTTTATACCTATATATTAATTTAGTGTTTTTATTAACATTTCGAGACTGGGTGGCTGGACCTGGCTTGTTGTGGCATAAACCATGAAGACAGTCCATTAACAGATGAACGTTTCTACTTTATTGGGAAAATTTTGACCTTTATGTCAATGAGAATATGGATTCTAAAGATGCAAAGACAGTTTCTTAATAGAACTCCAAATTTGATTATTTGAATTTTTAAAAGTGATTTTCTAGTGGTGCATACCTTTAATCCCTGCACTCAGGAGGCAGAGGTAGACAGATCTCTGTGAGTTCAAGGCCAGCCTGTTCTGTAAGAGCTAGTTCCAGGACAGGGTCCAAAGCTACAGAGAAACCTAGTCTCAAAAATAAATAAATAAATAAATAAATAAATAAATAAATAAATAAAATAAAATAAAAAGTGATTCTCTGCTCACAGTTAGTATTGGAACCACCAGGAGTATTAAGCAAGAACACTTATTAAGAACAGCTGTGAGCATTACACATGGACTTTTAAGACAATGGCTACTCTTAAGGGAACAAAATTCTACATCATTAAGGAATTGGGTCACAACTGATGAAACGAAGAAATAAAAAGAAAGGGGGGGAGGAGGAAGAAAGGAAGAAAAGAAGGAAGGAAGGAAGGAAGGAAGGAAGGAAGGAAGGAAGGAAGGTGAAAGATTAACCATGATATGGAGAATGGACGACAACTCTCATTTCCCTTTCCTGTTAGTCAAATTGCAAACTGACTGTTGGTATACTTGGGATACTTACAAAGTTGTCAAAATTTTTTGTTTAATAATTTCAGAGTTTATCACCACCAATCAACAGATTCTAGATTAATTTATTCTCCTATCCACTGCCAAACTGTAGGGAAGATAATTCTTACTATTATTTTATTTCAGTATATTTTCTTATACTGGAAAATTCATAAAATTAAATGAACCCCAAAATGGAAAGTGTGTACATACAAGAAAACTTGTGCATTGGGGGTTACTACAGAAGTTATTCATCTAACTGTCCATCCAGTGATGCATAGAGAAAGTGCACCTCATTCATAGTATATAGAATTGTTCTGCAGTAGAAAGCCCAGTAGTTCTTAGATATATCACATCTTCAAATTACTTGAAGCATGCCAGAGGAAAGGAATCAGAGAAGGTCATATATTGTGTGGCACCATGTCTAGGAAATATCAGAAAGCTTCAAACATATGGATGACAGCTTATTGTCTGTCTGGTGTGACAGAAAGGGTGGTGCTCACTTGACCACATATGGTCATGAGATATGTGAACAATAACATATAGTAGAACATGGTGACATTTGCACAAATCAGGAATGTACAAAACTCCTATGTGTATATTGAAAACTGAAATTTAAAGTATATCAGCTACACTTCCATAAAAACCTGACTCGCTGAACATAGCAGACAATGAGGACTACTGAGAACTCAAGAACAATGGCAATGGGTTTTTGATCCTACTGCACGTACTGGCTTTGTGGGAGCCTAGGCAGTTTGGATGCTCACCTTACTAGACCTGGATGGTGGTGGGTGGTCCTTGGACTTCCCACAGGGCAGGGAACCTGGATTACTCTTAGGGATGATGAGGGAGGGGAACTTGATGGGGGAGGGGGAGGGAAATGGGAGGTGGTGGCGGGGAGAAGGCAGAAATCTTTAATAAATAAATAAACAATAAAAAAAGAATTCTTACCCCCCCAAAAGATTTCCTTCAAAGAAAAAACAAACAAAATTGTACTCTTCAAAACAATTTATTAATGACTCGTAATAATAATATAATAATAATAGAATTGCTGAAGTTTATGTATATTTTTGTTTCATTAAAATTGTTAGGTTAATACAATAAAATATTTTGATTTTTCTATATTAGTTAATAGGATATTTGCTGAATATTTACAGTCACCTTATGCACATCACATGATTTCTGTGCACCTAAAACACAAAAAAGTATCTAATAAATATGAGAACTCAAGGAACATCTAAAATTGTTTCTAGAATTATAATATTATTGTAGGTAGGACATTATATTACACATTGTCTTCACAAAAGCAGTCTATCAATAATAGACTGATAATTATACAAATTTATAGAGATTAAATACAAATACAACTATGATGATAATGCTTCAAGTAGTTAGATAGACATGGATGTGATTTGGAGCTAAATATATTTTAATGCCAACTTAATGCTAAGAAGAAATGCTTTGTGATACGGAGTCCCTACTTCTTATAAATACAATTCAGAGAAGATGGCAGGGTAGACCATAGGATAAACATCATGATTGGCAGATCTTCTCGAGCAAAGTTGCTATGTTGCTAGCTGAGGATGGTCATGGAAGGATTTCTAAGAGTCAGATAAGATAAATATAAACAAGTCTGCATAAAACTGAAACTTATGAATAAGCTAAATGATTTAGGAAAATGAACAGTATAGCTAAAATGAGGAAAACAACATAAAGAAAATCTGATGAATTGTCTTACTTTGAGGCTGTATTTGATGACAGAAGTTTATAAGAGAAAGTATCCACAAAATCTTAATATTTACATGAAAGTTATTTATACTCAATATCTATATGACTAATAATGCAAATAAAGTATGCATTCATCCTGTGGTATAGAGACGAGACAAACATGGTTAATGAGATTCATTTTTGTGTTATCTGTTATCACCAAAATAAAGTATCATTAAGGAAGCCTAGAAAAAGTATGGCTTGATATAGAAAAAATATAATTTCCTGTCTTCTACCATATCACTGTAGATTATTAGTGATCATTTTCAGCTGCTGTATGTTCTTATCATTTCTAAAGACTAGAATTCATTATGGTCTGACACGTACTTAAGTGGTAGGGTACTAGAAGAAATGTAATTAGGGCATTCACACTTTTTAACTTGGAGATTTCTGTCCCATTTATGTTCTCTTCAATTATTAAAACTTTTGAGGAAATGTATTATTTTATACTGGAATGTGGTAAATCATCCACATGTCATGTAACATAAACAAATGATGTAATAGATATACACAGAATTTTGTGTGATAATAGAAAAGATAGATTAAGAGAAGTCAAATATTATAAAAATCAAGGGGTTTTTATTCTTTTTTCAAAGTGAATGTTCTATTTTTCCTATTTTGGTGTTGCAAGATGACATAGAGGACATATAACAAGAGGTGTCTTGTCATGTAATTGAAGGCAAAGCTGAAGACAAAGTCACCACTGTTCAGTGCCTCCTATAGGATCCAGATAAAATAATAGATCTGAGGTAATAATTTTTAAAATGTTAGTGCTGGGAAGGCTCCAGTGGTTTGCTTCTCACACAGATTGGTACATTGAGCAAGGTACCATGTGCTATTTGGAAATGTCTATTTTTATTTCATAATGCAACATTTTAACTGATTTAAGTTGATGGGAATCATATAACTATAAGTTCTTAAGCAATTAGGATGTGTCTTATTCTAGTAGATCTATTCTAGATATAGAGAAAAACCATGCTGCTTCTGAAGTCTTCAGAAAAAGATGGAATATTGGATGCCAGCAGGAGATAATAAGATTTTTCTGATGTGGATGGCACAATTTGACTCCAAACTAAAATTTCTTATTTGGAAGTTAACTGGATGAGGATTAGAAAACAAAATTTATTGATTGTAGGTGCTATGTTTTTGCTATTGCAAAAGTTTTTTTACACATAGAACTTCATTTTATGAAATAACTTAGTTAGAGCAAGTTTTACATCCCTGTTCCTTAGGCTGTAGATCATAGGATTAAGCATGGGCACAACAGTTGTATAAAACACAGAGGACACTTTGCCTTTGTCCTTGGATCTGACTGAGAAGGGTTGTAGGTACACAAATGCCAAGGAACCAAAGAAGACAGCAACAGCAGAGAAGTGGGAGCTGCAGGTGCTGAAGGCTTTGAATCTGCCCTCAGTGGATTTGATACGGAGGATGCTAACTATGATAAAGATGTAAGAACCCAGGATGGCCAGGGCTGGAACAAGAATGTTAAAAGCACTGAGATACAGAAGGAAAACCTCATTGATGAAAGTACTGGAGCAGGCAAGCTCCATCAATGGGAAAAGATCACAGAAATAATGGTTTATTGTATTAGCCTTACAGAAAACTACTCTTAGCATGCAGAAAGTATGGATAGATGCACCAATGATGCCCACACCATAAACCCAACCTATCATCCAGGAACAGACTTGGTAAGACATAGTGACATTGTAGAGCAAGGGATTACAAATGGCAACATAGCGGTCATATGCCATGGCAGCCAGCATGTGACACTCAGATATAACAAAAGCAAGGAAGAAATAGAGCTGAGTCATACATTCCGGGTAAGAAATGGCATTCTTCGTTGCCACAAAGTTCACCATCATTTTGGGAGTGATGATAGTGGAGTAACAGAGATCAATGAAGGACAGACTGCTGAGGAAGAAGTACATGGGGGTGTGCAGGTGGGAGCTGAGCACAATCAGGATGATCATTCCCAGGTTCCCCAGCACTGTGAGCAGGTAGATTCCAAGGAAGAGGAGGAACAGGGGAAGCTTCAGCTCTGGTTGGTCTGTTAACCAAGAGAGGATGAACTCATTCACTGTGGAGTCATTTCTTTCTGGCATTTCTTCCTGGAAGTTCTATATAGGAAGTGAGGAAAAAGGTTATTTATCACACATCTGCTTGATATGTGACATTGAATTCAAGATTTCCGTTCTGGTGTTTCCTGTTTTCAACAGTTCTTCACTTTTGCTACCAGTTAAAACTCTAACATGGGAGGTATAAATAGATGTTTAATGTATCTGTATCTATCTGTTTCATGAACATCCAAAAATGAATGTATCTAATTTAATGGAGTTTTCTAGCAATTCCTCATGTGTATCTTATAAATATTGCTTTATCTTAAAATATTAATATCTTACAAGAACTCTCAAATAATTCCTCTTGAAATCTTTCACCATAAGTTGATGAATGAAGCAATCATATTTCTTCAATATTGTAGTGTAAATTCTACTTAGAAAAAGGAACTAGAAAGAAGACTTTCTAAGAAAGTCTAACTACTTTCTAACTACAGAAAGACACTAAGAATTTCCTATAACTATAAGCATGAAACGATACTACTCTATATCTTAATAATGTAATAATCTGTATAAAAATTTTAATTAATAAATAAAGAAATTTGAAAGTGTATTTAATAATCAGCAAGTGTTAGAACAGAAGATCCAAGGCAAACTCAATAACCATTAAATTCATTACTAATTTAGTAAATATTATAATTTGTATAAATGTACATTACATAAAAAATATAATGCATTGCACTTAGAATTGCAAAGTTCTGTGAAAAGGAATTAAAGACATAAATAAAAAGAAATGCTTTCTTGCTTGTGAGTCAATGAAGATCTTTGTTACAGTGAATATATTTTCCAAATCAATATCTGAACCTAGTGATATCTATAATTTCTTTGTTTATTTATCTTGCACATGAATCATTGTACCCCGTGAAGATTCTGACTCAAGAAAATCAGAATCAGTTTGAAATGGGAGAATAAAAACTTAAGCTTACACCTCTTGAAACTCACTATAGTCTTGTAATATTCTGCATTGTATATTACTGCCATAGTAGAGATGTGCCAATTAATGGAATGAATTCAAAAATCCCAGAAAGAAGCTTATATTTACAAACTTTTGGAATAAGGGTTTATGATAAATCAGCATGAAAATGCTTTTTTATTATGATACATAGAATTATTAGACAGGTATATGTTATTAATATGTAGTGTTGTCTCATACAGTTCAATCACATAAATTCGAAATGGGCCACTGGAAGTAAGTATAACAGCTAAAGCAATATCAATATAGAGGAAAAACACAACCAAAATTTAACAAATTTGGAATTGTTAATTTTTCCTAGATAAGGTGCTAAAATCAAAGGCTGTCATATAGAATTAGTAAAGTTCCGAGAAAAATGTATAACTCAATAAAAAGAATTAGTAAAGTTAACATTACATAATGTCTGAAAACATGGCATACAACATGGAAAGAGATTTTAAGAAGATATCCAAGGAACAAATTCTAGATAGTATATATAAAAACTAATGCAGTTTAACAAATAAAGGTCAAATGAGGCATTTATAATGGTGGAAGATGGAAACAGTCATTCTTATATTAGAAATACACATGTAGACAGTAAGCATTGGAAACAGTGTGCTTTAGCATTAACTATTAAGAAAATTCAAATCACAGTCACAGTAAAATAATGTTTCACATGTATCAGGACTATTGCAAAGAAAATGCTAAGTATTACATCATATAAAAGAATTGGAATCCTCATATATTCAGGAATCCTCAAGGATGTTTTAAAATAGTACACACTGCCAAATACTGCAAAATAAAAACTATGGAGTTATCATGAAGTCCAGAAATTTTAGTAAAGTGATATACCAGAAGAATAGAAAACACTCATTCACACAAAAATTTCTACATGAGTGATTAAATGGAATTTGATCATATTTTTATAAGGTTGAAATTTTCATAAAGCTTATAATCAAATTTTCATTTTTGAACCCCCCCAATGTTTGTCCACTGATGAATTATCGGATAAGGTATGCTTTTCATGAAATGGAACACTATTTTGCAATAAAGATATTTAAGATACTTTAATGGATCATGTCCTCAAAACCCTAAACCACTAAGTAAAGTAACCAAGAATGAAAGGCAACAGATTGCTAGGAACAATTTATAGAAAGTTGCTTTCTGTTTCAGCCCAGCACCATGTGCCCTGGATGTGGCACCACCCACTGTTGGAGGAGGCCACTTGTTTCCCACTGCCCAGTCCATGAAATAATCACACAGAAACTATTGCAATACTGTTTGACTAATAGCTTGAGTGTATTTCTGGCTTACTATTAACCCATTTCTATTAATCTGTTTACCGCCACGTGGCAGTGGCTTACTGGGTAAAGTTCCATCTAGCATCTGGCATCTCTCTCTGGTGGGACTACATGGCTTCTCCCTGACTCTGCCTACTCTCTTCTCCTCTGTCTGCTTGGAACTCCCAACTTGCTCAATTCTGCTAAGCCACTGGCCAAAACAGATTTATTCATTAACCAATAAAAGCAACACATAGAAAGCTTTCCACACCAACCCCCCCCCCCCAAAAAAAAAGAAAGTACAGTAAACAGGCCAGTCATACCAAAGAAAGCACCTTAATGTCTTTAGGGATTATAAGATGGGAAATGAGGTACTAAGATGACTGCTCATAGTTACAGGGTTTTATTTAGAATAGAGATGAAAATGTTCTACAGGAGAAAAAATGATGGTTGGGTAGTTCAATGAATATATTGGAAACACTGAATTACATTGAAGAAAGCATAGCTTATAATATGCTACATTAGAATATATATGTAATAAGTTTAAAACAAATGAGATACTGAAATAGAAAGACCCCACCACAGACTGCTTGATTCCCACCTGAGCAAACCATTCCCCTCTCTTATCCACCTGCCATGTACTGCTTTATTTATACCAAATACTCAGGGTTTTTTTTTCAGTATTGGAGCACTTCTCATTACACAGTCAACAGCAACTGTTGTCTTCAATCATTTGTTAATACAATTACAAAGAGTTTTTATCTCCCCAAATAAAAAAATACAAAATAAAGAAAAGCACTTTCTGTCTTAGGACGGAAGGATGGAAGGTAAACACATTATCTCTAACCTTTCTTCTGGATCTTCCCCCCTGAGAAAACTCAGAAAACACAGTCAGCAACTAAGCACCAGGTCAGAAGAGGCTTCTAAAGCTTGACCTTCCAAATGTCTCTGAACTTGAGCTAAATATAGTTCTTCTCAATATATCCTAATCACTATGCATGTAATATTTTTCCATGCCATCATAAAGCATTTTAAAACACATGCTTCTGAAGTCTGACTGTTTTCACTGGCCAACTGACTTGTTTTCTCTGTTCATTGCCTCTAACAAGGATGTGCCTGTAGACATTGGTTCTTATCATACAAGCTCTATTTGGTCTTAGTATGTCATTGTAGAGTTGACTCAAGTCATGGGTGTCTGGATGATGCTCATTGACTAATTGCTCTCAAGTGTGACAGAGTCTTGTAAATTCTTTTGCTTTCTTCTCCAGCAGTACCTTCATGTCTGGATGCCTTTGATCTTGATGGATAATTCCAAACACTCTCTCCCTTGTATCAGTTTTCTTAGACTCCGTTTATATCAGTGGTTCTCAACTTTCCTAATGCTGCAACACTCTAATACATTTCTTCATGTTGTGGTGACCCCATTATAAAATTATTTTTATCGATACTTTATAACTGTAATTTTTCTACCATTATGAATCATAATGTAAATATTTTTGAAGACAGAGTTTTTCCGAAGGGGTTGGGATTCTCAGGCTGAGCACCAGTGCTCTACATGATATCCCTCAGAGATAGGTGAGTCTCCAGCTTTGCTAATCTCATAGTGTTACTAAAGTAGACATAATATACAACAAACTGTACAAATTTAATACAGATTAATTCTTTTAACATTGTGCACATTCAAACACTCATGACACCACAATTTTCAAGGCAATAAGTGACATCTCCTAAAGGTTCCTTGTGTATTTTCATTGTCTATGTGTATTCAGAATGTTTGACATTTGATCTCTTAAGTTTTGATTGTACAGATGTCTAATTGTTAACAACAATTGTTATTTACTATTCCAACTTTATTAAGATTTTTACATTGATCAATTCTCCTGTCTCTCTGCCTTTCTTTTATGGGAATCATATTTGTATGTTTTATAAGGATTTTATTGAAATACTTAACAATATGTAAGTAGAATAATTCAGTGTTTTTATTTTATTTTAGTTTCTGCCTTCATTCTTTTTGTACATTGTATTCCAATTTTATATCTGTTGATTCCAACTGTAAAATCGCCTTTAAAGAATAAAACAAAATTGATTTCTTTTAGAAAAAAATAGCAATGCCATATAACTACAATAACTATAAAATCACTAAACTATAGCTAGACCAAAATTTTTATTGTTTTTTAACTGATTCATTGAAACTATTTGAATAGTCTTGTATATTTTTAACAAAAATATTTGATAAATTCATAATTATTCTCTGTGCATTATACAGTTATCATTTGTATATAAATACAGAGAAAATATTTCATAGTTGTGTGATCTTAGGGAACATTTAAAATTTGTCCTGGAGTAAGAATTTTATCAAGAAGTTAGTTGATAATAATATGCAAAAGTTTAAAATTTATAGAAAATATTAATGAATACTTATAGGATGATGTTGCTTCAAGAAGATGTTGTTTGGATATCAGTGTAAATTTACAGTAAAAACCACTCAAAAGTAACAAACAGATAATGTTTTTGGTGTTAAGTTGAGAGAGACACATAACACAGAGCCCCTGCTCCTCAGACTAGAAGGGAAGGGGGAGGTAGAAGCCTGGTTGCTAAAAATCAAAGTCAAGTGATAAAAATACAGTCTTCCTATTCAAAATGTATGGTTCTATAAAAATCATCAAAGCATATGTAGAATTTAAATATCTTATTGATGCAAACAAAGATGTTATACAGGAGAACAGAGAGGAATATAAGAGTTCTTGGTGCCTTCTTCTAATTGGGAGTTGCATTTAGAGCATGATAATTTTAAAAATCCAGGCAAATTGAATGCCTATATTAAACTTAGTTATGCCTTGTATCTACCTCACCAGTAGCACAAAGGGAAATTGCATTTATTATTTTATCAGAGGACATAGGGCAGCCAATTAGATAGATTCTGGGTTAACATCAAAACCTGAAAAAATGTTAGATTTTAACAGAAATATTTCTCCTCCTTTCTGATATGTCTCCTCAAAATATGCACAAACATTTTGAGCTACTTTTCTATACTGGTTAGAGACTGGATCTCAGAATCTGTCACATATGAATACGGAAAAGTGCTAGAAGAAACTGAATTCACGCGCTCACCTTTGCTCTACTTGGAAACTTCTGTCCCAGTTCTGTGTGAGCTATAATGCCAGTGACCTTCACATGAAATAGTTCTGTAGTAGGTAATGAGGTAATGATTGTTTGAAATAAAACCTCTTCACTCTATGTACTTAATGGAACAGTACACAGAATTCAAATTCTAAGTAATTCACATATTATGAATCAAGTGTCAAGATTTATGTCCTAAATTCACAAACAACCTATTGGAATGAAGTTAAGGTAGATATGATAAATTAGATGTGTCATAAATAAATATATATACGTATATATGTGTGTGTGTCTGTGTATGTATATTCTCTCAGGATTTCTTATGATTAGTGTCAGCTATGTAGTGTTAAGGGAGTGAGCTAAATGCAATTACTATCTCCTGTTCTATTCCCCTGTGCCATTCTCCCTGGTGTGTCATTCACTCTCTCTGTTTTGAAATACTGATGATCTTTATGTTGATGCTAAATGCCAAGCCTTAGTGAGTGTGTCTACAAGAAGTATATATGACACTGACTTTAAAAGTAAAAAAAATATTTTCAAAATATTTGAAGCTGGGTCAATGTTTTTCTAATTATTTAAATCTTGGGGAAATAATCATTAGTCATTGTTATTAGATGTTACTCTTTTCATATCTGTTTACTAAGAGGATCTCAGTGAAAGACATAGAGAAGAACATGTTTATATAAGTAAATCTGGAAATAAACAGGAATTTGGGGTAAAAACACAAGATGAAATTTTTTAAATATTTCAGAATGCATAATAAATCACCTTTGTAGTTTCTTTTCATAATTGTACAGGATGAAAATTCTGAATTCACTATAACCAGAAACTGAATACACCAAGAAAACTCGGTAGCTAGTTTTTTTTGAATTGGAGAGTTAAGAATAAACAATGTGGTTTGTGAAGTAAACTATATGTTAGTAAATGAGCACAGAAAAATGTCTGTGTGAATGTTATTTCGCTCACTATAAAACACATAAACTGTTAATATATTATTAAAAATGTCTCAATAGATGGTGAACATATACATATACCTAATACATCAGAGAAGTAGAATTTATTATTTTATATTTTAATATTGGATAAAATTTTAATGGTAATGATCACACTTTCAGTAATATTTTGCAATTCACTAAATTGAAAAACATCAGGTACATAAAATATAGACAATATTAAAAGACACTAAATCAAATGTATATCTGTTTTCACAAATAAGAGAAAAGATTTCATAAAAGTGTTATATTCCTTAAGCAGAAAATACAGCATAATATTTAAAAAAAAGATCTGAAGAATTACAAAATATGTCAAAAGCATTATGGGCTCTGGGATTACCAGAATTTCTCCCTCCATATACCTGAACCTTTGAAATCTAATCATGGCCTGACACTCCCCACTCCCAAATAATTGCACATCAGAAATAAACTTGATTGAACATTTTTTGTTGTTTCTGAATAAAATTCTCCATTCTATTGTATAACAATGTGTTACACCCATTCATGAATATCCTATGAGCATGTACAACATAGATGGAGCTTGCTAAAATGTTCCTGCATAAATTATAACACTCCTAAATCCTCTATAGAAAAGTATTTTTCTTTATGGTATCTGTAAAACTCCACAGGCTAATACTACACTTGATGGTGAAGAAATGAAGCCCTTTTTCACCATAAGTTATTGTAGAGGGAAAGATGAACACTTCCTGCATTGTCTTCAGTACTGTAGCAGAATTGTTATAGAACAGCTCTACAAAAAATACACTTAAATGCATATAACTGTAATGCAAGAAATACAGCTGTTTCTAAAACTCATCACAATCTTGCATGCAGAAATTTCAATGAATTCATTGAAAACTAATTAGGATTATTGTGTCAGTAACTTCAATATGAAAACTTAACAATAATGTGACACATTTAAAAATTATGAAAAGTGATTAAATAGTGAATAATTTAAAGCAGGGTAAAACATCACACTAAAAATTGTTAAGCATTCCTGATAGAGATTAAGATTTACATAAACGAAAACATCCCAGTTTAATGAATCAAACTATTAAACCTTGTAGAATTTGCAATATTTTCTTAATTGAGCTTTAAATTCAGTCCAATACCTATCAAAATTCAGCTCTACGTTTTCAGTTATTGAGCTTGAAACATAAAATTCCCATAAATAAGTGTGGGGCCCAGAATAATCAGAAGAAACATGTATAACAGAAATGAACTTTAAAGTTTCATATTTCTCCACTTGAAACAACTCAATGTTACAGTGTTCAGATGGTAGTGTTGCCATTAATAGAGGTACACAGATTAATGGACTATAACATGCCACCTAGAAATTAACGTACTTTTTTTGTAATATTAGAGTGCTGTAAGGGTTTATTCACATGTCAATAGATTCAGATATTTTTATTCATCAAATGATAGAAAAATCATTAGATAGTTACTTGTAAATACTATATAAGCATTTTTTGTGTAATCCCCAGAATAGCTCAAGATAAACCCCAGAACTAAATTTAAGAGTTACAGTCTGAAAGACACTGTGAGAAGCAAAACAGAAAATTTTCACAATATTTGATTTAGTGACCCTTCTTAGATAAGATGCTAAACGCCAAGGTTTCTGTAGAAATATCAAATTGAATACAAGAAATGTTGTAAAACTGTACTTTAACCTCCCCTCCAGAAATACAGATTATTGCCACTACTCTTGCTTGCCCACCAGAACTTGACGGTAAGACTATATTTCTGTAGATAACACATACTTTGGTCCCAGAATGTGAAGAAATAAAGTCAATTACTACTAGTAAGCCTTAATCCTATAGACTAGGTTTCATAATATCAAAATATACTCTTGAGGTAGCTTATGGAGTGCCTTAGTTAGGGCTTCCATTCTTGTGCTAAACACCATGATCAAAAACTTATTTCCAATTTCAGCTTACAACTCCACCATATAGAGAAGTCAGGGCAGAAAGGCTGGACAGGAACTTAGAGATAGGAACTAGAAAGAGGCCATGGACAAAGGCTATTACAGACTTTCTCTCTATGACTTATGCAGGGTTTCTTCCCATTGCTTGCTGTATTCTTATAGTTCCCAAAATCACCAACTGCAGCACAATTAATAAAAACCCAGAGACAGAAATTGGGGTTAAACTTGAAAGTCGGAAAAGCAAAACAGCCAGCCATTGGATCATCTACCTTAGTCAGAAATGGCAATCCTGCCTCCAGGAATCTCATAATGGTGGAAGTGCAAATTTCTACAGCCAGTTTGGAAATCAGTGTAACAGTTTTCAGAAAACTGGGAATCAATCTACCACAAATCCCAGCTATACTACTCTTGGACATAAACCGAAAGGACACTCCACCATGTCCCAAGAACACTTGCTCAACTATATTCATAGTAACTTTATTTGTAATAGCCAGGTAGAATCTGGACACAACTTAGATGTCCCTCAATCAAGGAATGGATACAAAAATGTAGTACATTTACACAATGAAGTATTACTCAGCTGTTACAAACAAGGGTGCCAGGAAATTTAAAGGTAAATGCAAAGAAGTATAAAACATCATCCTCACAAAAAGACCAACTCACTCGTAACTGGGTATTAACTGTGAAATAAAAATAGCCATGCTAAAATTCACATACTCAGAGTGACTAGGAATCAAGGAGGGTACAAAGATCTCCCTAGGAAGGGGAATAGAAGAAATTTCATGAGTGAACTGTGGGCAGGTTCAGATGGTAACACAGAGCCATCAGGTTGGGGAGCGGTGGGTGGGGGGAGAGTATTGAAAGAGGCTATTAAGTGTCAAGAAAAATCCCTGGTACAAGGGACTCTTTTAGGAATCTACAAGGATGAGCCTAGATAAGAGTCCTAGCAATAAAGGATAAGTAGACGGATCTTACAACCTCCTGTGACCAGGCAAGATGTCCAGTGGAGGGAGTATAAAACCAACCCAGTCACATAACCTTTGACCTACAGTCTGTGCTGCCTATGAGATGTGCTGGAGTAATGGAGGTTTAGAGATTAAGGGAGTAGCCAACCAATGACAAGTTTAGCCTGGACACTTGCCAGGAGAGTAAGCCCACCCATGACAGTGTCTGAAGCGTCAGGATCCAGAGGCTGGATGACAGCAGAGACCTAGGATAGAATCAAATATGAGTGAAGAAGAAAAGGCAATTTAATGATGCCTAATGATATTCTGCACATCCCATTTGTCATCAGAGAGGCTTTATCCAGCAACTGATGTAAACAGATGCAGAATCACAGCCAAACATTAAGCACAGCTCAGGAATCCTGCAGAAGACAGGGAGAAAGAATTGTAGGAGCCAGAGAGCTCAAGAACACCATAAGAAAATCACAAAATTGAACAACCTGAGCACACAAGGGCTCACAGAATATGAAATTACAAAGAGGGAACATTCATGGGACTGACCTAATCATTGCACGTATGTTACAGTTGTGTAGAATAGCAGGCTTTTTTCTTTGGTCAACCACACAGGCAACTCCCACATCTAGACTCAGAGACTTATTATTTAATACATGCCTGGCCTTAGCTTAGCTTATTTCTAGCCAGCTTTTATAATTTAAATTGTCCTATTTCTCTTTGTCTATGTTTTGCCTCAGGGCTTTTAACCTTTTTTTTTTCCTTATTTACGTCTTTCTTTTCTGGTGTCTCAATGTCTGTTTGGCTGGCTGGCTGGGTTTCAGAATCCTCAGCGTCTCTGTCTCCTTCTCCTCTCTTCTTCTCTTTTCTCCAATCTAGATTCCATCTCCTATTTATTCTCTCTGCCTCTCAGGTCTGCCTATCCTTTCTCTGGCTATCTATTGTCCTTCAACTCTTTATCCGTCCAATGAGTTGTCAGAGGGAGTCAAGGTAAAACAGCTTTTCATAATTAAACAAATACAACATAAACAAATGCAGTACATTTTTATATCATTGTCAAAGCCAGCAGAAACAAATGTAACATACCTTTACACAGTTAAAGTGATATTCCTGGAAATAAAAAAAAGGCAATGAATCTTTAAATAATACTTCACAACACTTCAGTTTGGTCCTCTTGTAGACGTCCTAAAATGGGAACAGGGTCTGTCTCTGACTTTTTTTGCTGGCTTTTGGGAACCTACTTCTCATACTGCATTGCCTTGCCCATCCTTAATATGTTGGGAGGTAATATGTAATGTACTTCTGAATGCTGCGAATATGTGTTGCCTCTAATGATTAATGAATAAAGGTACTTTGGCCTATGGCAGGGCAAAATATAGCTAGGCAGGAAAGCCAAACTGAATACAGGAAAAAAAGAAGGGCAGAAACTCCAGCGGCCATCCGAGAAGAAAGGTGTCAGGACATGTACAGTAAGCCACAGGTAATGTGGCTATACACAGATTAATCGAAATGAAGTAATTTAAATGTAAGAGCTAGCTAAAAATAAGCCTGAGCCACCAGTCAAACAACTATAATTAATACTAAACCTTGGAATGATAAGTTCATAAGTGGCTGCAAGATTGGGCTAGGGCACAGAAAAGCCTCTGGCAACAGGGAGGTACTTAATGTTCTTGAAACTTGATATGCCATTTTGTGTTCAAATCCAAGGGAGACATCCCATTTCCTAAAGAGAAACAGGAGTGGATTGAGGGATGTGATGACGGGAGGGAGGGGGCTGTAAGAGGAGGAGTTGAGGGAAGGGAAACTGGCGGGAATGTAAAATAAGTAAATTTCCTTATTTATTTTGAAAGACCCTCGGAGAGGACCTTCCCTCAGGAGGTGACCCCGGGACCCAAGGAACAGTCCGAGACCACTGGCTGCAAATAGCAAGAGGTTTATTGGGTGTACACAGGTACCTGCGGGCGGCAAAGTCTTTTCAGAGGACTTGTGCGCCTGCAGTCTGGGAGAAGGTCTTTTTATAGGAAAAGGGAGGCAGAAGCAGGCATACAGAAGCAGATGCATGGTAACAGGGATCTTATTGGTCGGTTGGAATGAGGCGAGGGACATATGTGGTTTTTCCTCTCCCAGCATAGATGTATGGCCACAGATGTCCTGTTTTGCAGATATCCTATTTTACAGATATCCTGTTTTGCAGCGAGGGGCCATGACCTCATACATCCTCTCCCAGCACAGATGTATGGCCACAGATATCCTGTTCTCCTAAGCAAACAGGATGTTCTCATGAGAGCAGGCTAGCTGCAGATCCTGAGGGGGTCCTGAGGGTCTCAAAACAGGCTGTTCCTATGGGAACAGCCGACTGCAGGTCCTGAAAATCTTTCAAACAAACAGGATCAAACAGGATGCTCTCACAGGAGCAGGCCAGCTGTGGGTTCTGGCGGGGGGGGGATCCAGAGGGTCTTTCAATTTATTTAAAAAAAAATCTTGGTCACTGTTCTGTTCCATTCAAACAGTTTCACTACCAGATATGCTTCCAAAGAATGAACTACATGTTTCTCTATAAAATCCTTGATTATTTAACTTACTGAATATTTTATAAGGTGTTAAATTTCTTTTCTATTTAAGCATGGCTTAAGCAAACATTTCAATAAAATTCATTGATGCTTTAATAACAGTAAAAGCCCATAAACTGTTGTGTATTCCTTTCTTATATAATTGTCCTACAACAGCCAGCATCCTAGATGTGCTGCCTGATAAACTAGGTTCCACACAAACTTTCACATCTGCTCAGCTGCCAACTTCAGATCCTAGACTTTAACTCCACCAGACCAGAGAATGAGCTGTCAGCCTTGCCAGCTTCTGACTTTGCTGTCCAGATACTGCAAACAACAGAGATCGGCTATAGTGTGGAGGGGGAACAACACAGGATAAGACTGCTACACAGATTCATTGTCTTTCACAATTAGTTCAAAATATTAAAACATTTTTCATTATTCATAAAAGAGAATCTATATGATGTTGTGATTTATTATACATTTGCATATGTATGCATAGCCTTCATATCCATGTTGACCTATTATACCTTAAAACCATCCAGGAGATAATGATAAATTTATACTAATTTTATAGATTCAACAACACACAAAAATATTTGTAAACAGACATGTATGTCCTATCTCCAGGTATAGCCAATTGACCAAAGCCAATTTAACATATGATACTCATAAGTTTTCTGTTCCTCAGATGTAGCAGCCAGGATGCTTTTATCTATCAAGTTTGTTGCAAAACTGTGTTGTGCCCAAGTTGTGATCCCCAGAGAAACCACCACCGGAATGCAGTCAAGTCCAGAATGCAAAAGCAAGGTTTATTTAGCATGCTCTCCAGCCAGGCTGGGGGCTCCACCACTACTAGATGCAGCACAGTAGGGAAAAGACCCCGTCATCAGGTGGGGTTGACATTATTTAGGCAAAAAGGCAAGCCAGGTTTACTCAGGGTCAAGGTGGTTAGTTTTAATGAGTGCAGGGTATGGACTACTTCTATATATCCTTTTCCTCCTTTAAGTGGCTATTCTGCTTCTGTGCATGCCCCCTGGCCTCCCTCCAAGCAGTTATCTTCTGCTCCTGTCCAGACCACAAAGCTGGGTGTTGTCAGGGGGCTAGCTGCTAGGGATAGTTGCTTTTTTCCCTGCTGACTTCTATGATGTTGCAAAGGGCATGTGTCTTAACCAGATCCTAATCAAGTAAAGCTTCTTAAAGTTTTCCATGTCCTTACAGCTATACAGTTTTTTATATCAGTTTTAGATAGTACAGTTGCAACATTCAACCTCAAAAAACAAAACCCCCACATTTGACTGCCCTAAATTGTTTCTCTGTGTAGACGAAGTAGGAGGAAAACTGAGCAATTGCTCTTAATTTAAAAAAAAAAAAGCTTTCATTAAACAACAAGCAGACATTCAATACTTGACTGAGAATTTTCAGTCCATCCCTTTATCATACAATTGAAACTTTATAGCTGATCCCTAGAAGGGAGCTGGTCTTCCTGAAAGTTTGACTCCAGCTGCTTTCACTTTCATTTACAGTCCTGTAAGCTTGAGGGGACTTGCAGAAGTGGGTGCAGACTCTGCTCTGCTCTCTGGGGAGAACCCTACCTGCTGCATCTGAAGGGTAAGAGTTTTTTGTTCTAACCAACCCCACAAAAAATTGTAAATGCCTTTTAGCTGGAAGTCCTGGGGTCTGGGGGTGGTAGCAGTAGAAACTCATCCTTGCCTATGATGCCTCAAGATTTCTCTAAATTAATAGTACAAAAATGACCTCTTTTTCAGGTTCATATCCCCCCACCTTCTTCTTATTTTCACTCTTCTTCTGACTCACAAAATAGGTCTTTCTTGTTTCTTCTTGATTTTGTTTTTCTTTTCTCAGTTTTAGTTAAGTTTTCCCTAAGGAAATGCAGCTTTCATTCTCCACCCAACTAATCCATTCAGATCTGAGAGATGGAACTTATGCCTTTTTCAAAATATCTGGAACTGAAGAACTTAGATAGAGAGTCTACATATTGAGTAACTCTTTTTATTCGAGGCTCTGTAAGCCTCACTGCAGTAGCCTTTCTGGGCTTGAAGCCCAGATTCTTTCTCTTACTGATGCAGTAAACAGCAGGGTGTGGCCTGTTGACTCTTGCTGCTTTCTGCCTGCAAATGAGAGAAGGATTTAACTGTCAGGGCTCTTGGTTCTATAGCTACATCCAGTTTAAGGTTGTAACTTTAGTCATCTCTGGAACCAGTCTTTCCCTCACAGCTTTTGAAGGCTTGCCTCAACTTGCAGATTCACTATGGGTCAGGGAGAAGATGAAATACTCATTGAGATAAATTTCTTCTTAGGTTCGAATCAGGAAATCACCATTTCTTTGTAGGGGACCCTGATCATCCTCTCTCCTCTCTCAGACTCCTGAGATCTCTGCTTCCAGATAGGGTCCATTCTTCTACTGGGCTACTCAGGTGAGTCTCCAGCTCTACACTTCTTGTTTCTGTCAGTAGAAATTCTTTTCCCTTTGTTCTAGGCTCCTCTACTGGTCCCCAGGGAAGATCCTTCCCAGAGCTTGCTGTCCTCCTCCTTGCTTAGCTGCTACCTCTGTGCTGCTGACCACATCTGTGCAATTCTAACGTTGTCAGACTCTTCCCATAATCCAAATTAGCAAGTGTAGAAACATAGCTCATTCTTTGATTGATTTGTGTGATTAATTTAAGATGTATAGAAAACACCACTCATATCAGAGGGATGGTTTTCAGGGAGATGAAGGAGGTGTCCCCAGCCTTCAGCCTGGTCTATGGTTAAATAGGGAACTCAGGATTTTTTTTTTTTCACTGAACTATAACCCAAGTCTGAGAGTTGTAAATAGTGTTTAGGATCAGTCGGAAGGACCTAGATACAGCCCTCCCAAACCTTCAGAATTGCTGGTTTGTATTGCCAGAGATGGAAAGCTGATCCTTCAAGAGAGTTTTCCAGCCTGATCTGAAAGTGAAGGCTGGGCTTCTAGGAAATTGAACAAACACTATGTGTGCTTCCAGCTGGGCCCTTCTGCGCCTTAGGATGGATTTCCAGTGAAAACCACCCTTGTTGGTGTTGGACACTCTGGTCACAGTATGAGAGACAAGTTAGCAAATGATCTGGTTTAGAAAGGCCCAGAACGGCTTCCAGGGCTATTTGGGACCATGATTGGGTTTAGCCCAATCTTTATGCTCTGTGGATAAAATAATCACGTAAATCATTACTTGGTAAAATCAATCTATCTCTTTGTCTTCATATTACCTGGAACATGTGTACAAATACATAATTCATGAAATATATTTAGAGTAGTCAGTTTAAAAAGAAAGAAAAATATTGTACATATATCATCTTTATATGTGAGAATGTCTTTTAAAATATATAATATTTTCAAATTTTCTTTTGAAATGTTATAAGTGTGTGCAGTATGTTTTGATTATATCCCCTTGAGTCTCAATGTCCAGGTTGTCCCAACCAGTAAAAAGTCTCTCTCCCAAAAGCATATCATTTTATTTAATTAACCTATTGAATCCAATTGTGCTGTCAATATGTACAGAAGTGGAGGGTCATCATTTGGAGTATAGGCAACCTACCAGGAACTAATTCCCTAAAGGAAAAATAAGTGATTGTCTCACTACAAGAAAATATCAAACACAAAGCTCCTCAAGTAGGGATTGGACTGTATGTGCTACTCCCAGATCTGTGCTAAAATATTGACTGGTTTGATGGTGCATGTCTTATGCAGGTAACAACACCTACTTTGAGTTCCTGACTACAATGATCCTGTCATGGATGAAAGGCACTGGCTTATGATAGTCTTCTGTGACATTGGGCTCTTAGAAACTTTCTGACACTTCTCTCTGTTCTCTGAGCATTGGTTGCAATGTGATAGATCTTGTACGGGGAGGGTCTGTCAGACAAGATGACATAGATGTTTTTTTTTTTTTTTTTTTTTTTTTTTTTTTTTTGATTTTTTTTTTCTTTTATTTATTTTTTTATTCTTTTTTAATTAAAATTTCCACCTGCTCCCCGTTTCCCATTTCCCTCCCCTCCTCCCAAATATTGCCCCCTCCCCCCACTCCCCTCCCCCTATCCCCACTCCTCTTCTCCTCCCCCCACACCATTCCCCCTCCCTCTCGATACTGAAGAGCAGTCCAAATTCTCTGCCCTGCGGGAAGACGAAGGTCTTCTATCTACGTCCAGGAAGGTGAGCTTCTAAACAGGCTAAGCTCCCACAAAGCCAGTTCATGTATTAGGATTGAAACCTAGTGCCATTGTCCTTGGCTTCTTATCAGTCTTCATTGACGGCCATGCTCAGAGAGTCCGGAATCAACCCATGCTTATTCAGTCCCAGACCAGCTGGCCTTGGTGGGCTCCTAATAAATCAGATCCACTGTCACAGTGGGTGGGTGCATCCCTCGTGGTCCTGATTTTTTGCTCTTGTTCTCCCTCCTTCTGCTCCTCATTTGGACCTTAAGAGCTCAGACCGTTGCTCCAAATTGAGAATCTGTCTCTACCTCGATCCATCGCCAGATGAAGGTTCTAAGGTGATATGCAAGATATTCATCAGTATAGGATAGGGTCATTTCAGGTTCCCTCTCCTTAGTTGCCCAAGGTACCAGCTGGGGACATATTCCTGGACACCTGCAAACCCCTCTAGAGTCAAGTCTCTTGCCAACCCTAAGATGGCTCCCTTAGATAGGATATATACTTCGCTGCTCCCGTATCCATCCTTCCTATATCCCAACCATCCCAATCCCCCGAGCTCCCCCCATCCTCCCCTTCTCATATTTCTCATCCCATTTCCCCTTTGCCCCATGCCACCTCACCCGCAAGTTCCCAGTTTTTGCCCTGGAATCTTGTCTACTTCCCCCTCTCCATGCGGATGACTATGATTTTCTTTGGGTTCACTTTCTTATTTAACTTCTATAGGATCACACATTATATGCTTAATGTCTTTTATTTATGGCTAGAAACCGATTATGAGTGAGTACATCCCATGTTCCTCTTTTTGGGTCTGGGATACCTCACTCAGGATAGTGTTTTCTATTTCCATCCATTTGCACGCAAAATTCGAGAAGTCATTGTTTTTTACTGCTGAGTAGTACTCTAATATGTATATATTCCACACTTTCTTCATCCATTCCTCCATTGAAGGGCATCTAGGTTGATTCCAGGTTTTGGCTATTACAAACAATGCTGCTATGAACATAGTTGAACAGATACTTTTGTCATTTGATGTGGCATCTCTTGGGTATATTCCCAATAGTGGTATTACTGGATCTTGGGGTAGGTTGATCCCAAATTTCCTGAGAAATCGCCACACTGATTTCCAAAGTGGTTGCACAAGTTTGCATTCCCACCAGCAATGAATGAGTGTGCCTCTTTCTCCACAACCTCTCCAGCAAAGGCTATCATTGGTGTTTTTGATTTTAGCCATTCTGACAGGTGGAAGATGGTATCTCAAAGTTGTTTTAATTTGCATTTCCCTTATCGCTAAGGAGGTTGAGCATGACCTTAGGTGTCTTTTGGCCATTTGAATTTCTTCTGTTGAGAATTCTCTGTTCAGATCAGTGCCCCATTTTTTTATTGGGTTCATTAGCATTTTAAAGTTTAGTTTCTTGAGTTCTTTATATATTTTGGTGATCAGACCTTTGTCTGTTGCAGGGTTGGTGAAGATCTTCTCCCAGTCAGTGGGTTGCCTTTTTGTCTTAGTGACAGTGTCCTTTGCTTTACAGAAGCTACTCAGTTTCAGGAGGTCCCATTTATTCAATGTTGCCCTTAATGTCTGTGCTGCTGGGGATAAACGTAGGAAGTGATCTCCTGTACCCATATGTTGTAGAGTACTTCCAACTTTTTCTTCTATCAGGTTCAGTGTGTTCAGACTAATATTGTTTATTTAGAATTAAGGAAATCACAATCAATCTGCATCGGACCAGTACTGAGTCATGTGGAAATGTGTTGGAAATAATATAAAAAAATAGTGTGTATTTTCAATACTAAGTATTAAAAAACAGTGATTAAATATGAGGAATATAATATTGGATGCTATTTGAATCTCACAGGTATGCTTGGGAAGAACTGGCAATAGGGGCTGAAGAGTCATCTCAGTCTTTATGAACTGTGCCTTCTGCTCTGGAGGATCAAAGTGCAAATTTCATGTCCTACATAGCAGCTTATAACCATCTGTAAATCCATTCCCATTAGATTCAGTGTCCTCTTCTGTCCCGTGCTTTGTATAACATGTATAAGAATATCTTCCTGCACTTGATGCACAAACATGCAGGCAGATATTCATACATACAACACAAAAGTAAATAGAATATTGAAAATGGCTCTGATTCTGATTCTCAGGTGAAGAAGACTGGAGTTAAATTATGGTACCTATCGAAGTCCTGTGGACATTTTTGACACAGTTTCTAAATATAGAATGGTGTTTGTGGCACTTTAAGATCTTTCAGAGATTTCCTGTTCAGCGGACACTTACAGCCTCCCCACCTGAGCAGCATTAATCAGGAGGGTTAACACCAGCATCTCCCCTCCTTTTCACCATGTATCCTTAGCCCCACACTAAGAATTTAAAGCTGTTCCTGCTAGAGAGAAGCACAGAAGTTGTGGTTATTGATATTGTAACCCTATCATGAACCTCTTAATGATGTGTCATTTCCACAGAAACGTGCAGTCACCATGGAGCACCACTGTGGTCTAATCACCGGCAACAAGAAACCAGGTAAGCCTGACTTACATCTCTTAGTGATGAGGTCATTGGACCCAGCACAACTCATCTATGGTGCTGCTCTAGTAAAGTTTGTTGATCTCCTAAACATTTGAATCTTCCCCAGTGCCACTGAAGAGCATCTCAGTAACCCTGTCCATCAATGACTTTGTGGCTAGTGTCTCTGCAACCTTAAATTATGAGAATGAGGAGAAAGTCCCCTTGGAGGCAATCTTTGTGTTCCCCATGGATGAAGACTCTGCTGTCTACAGCTTTGAAGCCTCGGTGGATGGGAAGAAAATTGTGGCCGAATTGCAGGAGAAAATGCAGGTTGGAAGGATGAGTAAATTTATCAAGATTTATGTGTGATGACATCCCCCTAAATCTCTCAGGATCCAGAAGGAACACTATAGCAAGCAAAAACTGACTAAAAGAGACCTGAGGGTGAACAAATCAGCTCAAACACATTTTCCCCTCATGTCTCTTTATTCTTCGAAAAAATTTCCCTCCAATGCTTTCTCTATGATCTCTCTCTATCAGTGTTCTCTGGATTTTCTCCCAAAGTTCTTACTACCTCACAAGACTTTTGGTTTATATAGTCACACAGGCATATTTAAGAACTTGATGGCAATAACAAGGACATCAGGCATGCATTCCAAAGGCCTAAACATCAGAATAGGCTGCCAAAGCAGGTGCCTGTTACCTTGCTTAGGTCTCAGAGGGGACATGGCTATGAAGCACTTGGGCATATCTGATGAAAGTATATAAAGAAATGGGCTATGATTTCTAAGAGGGGGGAAGTAATTTGTGAGTTAAATACATTTTTTTGGTTAGTTAAGCTAGAAATTTGTAATTGATAAATGTAGAAAAAGAAAAAAGCACACATTGCCCTTTCTAAGCACTTTCATTCCTGTAGAGGCTGGGAACACAGTGTTTGTGGCAGCCATGGCAGCTAAGGTAAGCTGAGGGAAGGAAAGGGATGGTGCTCAGTCCATATTGATACTTTAACCAAATGCTTGCTGATCAAAGGGAATGGAATCTGATCTCTACAGATAACACCTAAGGTGTCTAGATTAAAGGGGAACTGTGGTAGTGTAAAATCCACAGCCTGGCAGTTCCAGCCTCCAGGCCAAGAAGCTTTCTTGCTGCTGGTGCCTGAGTGATAAGAATTTCTTTTCTCTGGGGCCTTTTAAAAAACTCAAGGCACCCTGTATGTATTATATATATCAAGATTATACAGACAAATGAAAAATCATTCAGTGTAGTACCACATGAGGAGGTTATGGTCAATAATTGATTAATTTAATTTGTGGTTATTTGGGATGAATCTCTCCGTGAAAAAAAGAAATGTTATACCTTCACAATGGTTTTGCAGAAATGGCATCGGTTATTCAAAAGGCAGATCCCCAAAGCTTTGCACTTTGGGTGTTAGCCTAGAGATTGTCACATGTATTCTCACTGGATAATGCTTGGACCACAACATACATTATCTCTTCTTCTCTCAAATTGCATTCTACTTTTTATCCTTATAAAAAATTCGTAAGTGCTGATGTTGACTGTTCTTTCATTCACTTCTAATTACTCTTTGCCTAAAATCAATAAGGCAGACAGAATCCAGGAGAAGCTACCACAATAATTATAAGGTTCATACAATCCATGACACATCTTCAGAAAAGTATTTTCTTGAATTTATACGATTTTATTTCGACCTTTCCCACTCTTGTTCTAGGCCCATAGCAAATATGAGGATGCCCTCTCCCAGGGCCACCAAGCTTACTTATTGGAAGAGGATGACTACTCCAGGGATGTCTTTTCTTGCACTGTGGGGAACCTCCAGCCTGGGGCCAAGGTGGCAGTGACCCTGAGGTATGTGCAGGAGCTGCCTCTGGAGACAGATGGAGCCCTGCGCTATGTACTCCCAGCAATCTTGAATCCAAGATACCAGCTCTCTGGTAAGTCATTTCTGCCTTTGAAAACTAGACATAGAAAGGCTAAAGAAATACTCTAAATTATGATTGTACTGGAAATTGTTGACATGAAAAAAAAATTAATATATTTTTTTGTAGAACAATCTGCAAATAGTTGCTTGAATATAAAGACCCCCATAGTCCCTTTGAAGAACCTGCCCTACACACTCAACATGGTTGCCACCATCACTTCCCAGCATGGCATTGAGAGGGTCCAGTCCAACTGCTCTTTGAGTCCTATGCAGTACCTGGCTGATGACAAGACGTCTGCTCAGGTGAATAGTGAATAGAAAGAGAACTCTATTGTCAGTCCCCTCTGTCTTCATTGTTGATTTGGTCATCGTTCATTCTTCCCATATCTTCCTTGCTTTTTCTGGCCATGCTTGGAGAGACACAGTATCTACTTTTCCTACTCTGGACAAAGTGTAAACCCCTTTTCAAATAGTCTTTCATGTACTACTGATTGTATCCTCACCGAAGTATCCTGCAACCCTGAACTCTGATCTTATCTCTGGAAGTAATCAGTGGTGGTAATCTATTGGTCTGCTACTCAGGTTTCCTTGGCTGAAGGACACAAGTTTGACCGGGATGTGGAACTCTTGATTTACTACAATGAAGTGCACAGCCCCAGTGTAGCTGTGGAGATGGGGATGCAGGACATGAAGCCAGGTATTTTTTGTCTCCCACGATGGTCCCTTTCTAACATGTAACTACCAATTAGCCTTGATTTTCTAACGCTCTCTGGGATCAGTATATGGCCATTGAAGTATTGACTTCTCATTTCCACATGGAAAAATGAAGGTTCTTAATAAGTAATCAGGTAATCATATACTATAAGCTAATGTACATGGATTACTAGATAATTATAGGGAAAGTATGACAAAATTATTGATAAGTTATTCAGTCCATTATCACAATGTGACAATGACTGATCTTACAAAAATGGCAAATAAAAAATAATCTAGTTACTATTTCTTTCATAGGGTCAGGGCTGTTCAAATCTGATAAAGTCTCATTTTTACATTGTGTGATGAGCATGAGCTTACATTGTGAGATAGTGTTGAAACAAACCAATTAGTTTCAAATGTTTTGAAAGTACTTGGACTTCAAATAGTAAAGTGAATACTTATTTTGACAAGTCTAATATTACCCTTTCTTCTGAAATAAAACTAAATGTCTATATGTTATGCAGATGATATTGACTGATAATATAATGGTATCCAATATTAATAAATGATGAAAAACATAATGTAGTCACTATTTGTGTCATCAGGTACTTGATGAGTTATAATGTCACTTACTATAATAATGTACATTAACAAAGAATTTAGATAGAAGGTCTCAAAATAATAAGAAAGAAAAAGTAGTTATAGTTCCTAATAACTATATAAAATAATAGTTTGATTAGGAAAGTAACTTGAGTATAATCTAGGTAATCTTTCTTACATGGACAATAATTTCACTTTCAATGAATATGTGTTATTGATTAATTCATCACAACTGGATGTAACCTTCCTGCCAGTTCTTTCAGTTTTAATTAGGATTAATAGGAGTGACCAAAACAAAATTGATTTTAGGTCCTCTGTGTCCTGTAGAGATAAAACTATGAAAAAAATCACAAGTATTCACCTCAAACTGTCTTATTGCAGCTTACTGCAACTTTTTTTTTAACACTACATGTAACTTGCCAGTGAGTTTTGTTTCTTATTTACATCTATTGATTGTCACTTAAAACATTTCCTTATAAGTGCACTTAACTTTCATTAAACCTGGCACAGCCCACATGGGTGTTTCTGTTCCCTTTGACTCTTCTGGCCCATTCTGCAATGGTTTGCAAGGATCCTTACATGACCAAGAAGGTGGTTGCAACTTTACATTTCCAGGTTCGATATACGGAAGCACCTTGGGGGGGCCATTGTGTTCACAGTGTGACAGCTGGGCTTGGATTAATGCCAGTGTAGTAATATGCACCATGTGAACTTTACCAAGATGCTGGGTTTTTATACTCAATCCCCACCAATATAACATTATCAATATTTGACAACGGTGACTTCATGCTGAACCATATGTAGGGGCCTTTTCTTTTCTCTCAATATTTGGCCACTCCTCTCTGAGGTTGCTGAGGGGAATCCCAGCTTCCCTGGGTTTCTTGTGACTTCTTCATTTCCCTGTACCTCTATGCTCTGTTTCAGTTGTTGGTTTCTTGATCTTCTTTTGGGGTATCTTGAAATTTAAAACTCAAACTTTGTCTTCAGTCAGGAAGAAACTCTTCAGAAACTCATGAAGCTATAATGTAATATGTGATAACTGAGGTCTCACTTTCTTCCTTTCTGAGACATCTCCTTGGTTCCATGAAGATTTTCTCATCTCTTTTCTGTAATTAATTTTGCAGGCTTTCAGGGAACATAAGATGTAGTCAGTGACCCATGTGATGACTTTCCTAGTAATAAGATTTGAAGAGATTTACCTGTATTAGGAATCCTGGCTGTATCTTTATCTCTTGATGGAAGGTGTTAAACTAATGTACCCTATTCAATTGTTAAGGTGCCTAGAATTTGCACATACTTATACTGCTAAGTTTTCTTTTTTTTGTCTGTTAACTCTTACAATGTTTTCCTTCCTCTCACTCCTGTTCTGCTTCCTTCTCTTTTATGCTGACAACTCACATTTACTCCTGTGCACACAGCACAAGAAGAGTAAACAAGAGTTTTTTACTGGAGCTTCTCAGTTCTCTATTGAATTGACAATTGGTTCTTGGGAACTCTAGAACACTTGTGTTACCTTGTACCTTACAGGGTTCTTCTCATTTATGTACAGATAGTTTGATGGGAGCTCCTTCTGCAATGGTGAGTTTCTATCCAGATATCCCAGAAGTGGAGGCCTCAAAGGCATGTGGAGAATTTGTGTTCCTCATGGACCGCTCAGGAAGTATGGAATTGCCCATGAACAACCAGATGGATTCTCAGTTACGCATAGAGGCTGCCAAGGTAAAGCAAGATTCTTCATTGTTCAGCAGTGCCATGTGAGGATGGTTGGGAAGGGCATGTGTATGGTCAACTTATAGCTGTAGTTCTATTCTCCATCTGAGCAATAATAATCATGGCCATTCTGATCCCAGCCTTAAAATAAAAGGTGACATAACATGATGTGTTTTTATATCATTAGGAACCAAACTGGGGTCTGGATGTTTGGTTGAGCTTTCTCTCTCTCCATTTCCTCATCTTCTCTCACCCTCAGGAAACTCTGCTGCTATTGCTGAAGAGTTTGCCTATGGGGTGCTATTTCAACATCTATGGATTTGGATCTTCCTATGAAAAATTCTTCTTGTAAGTTTCTGTGAAAACCATGGAATGTAAAAGAATGTACTTTAAAGGAGGATCTGCACTTTTAATGTGACAGAGTAGTCCTGAAATAGGAACAATATTTTGTGTTAGTGATTTTGTAATAGGAATAGCAAGTTGCACTATTGCCATGTGACTAGACATGTTTGTTTCTCTAAGGGAGAGTGTGAAGTACACTCAGGAAACAATGAAGGAGGCAGTGAAAAGAGTGAAGGATTTAGAAGCAGACCTAGGGGGCACTGAAATCTTGAGACCACTCTGCGATATTTACAAAGCTCCCTCCATCCGTGGACATCCCTTACAGGTGAGCTTTGGAATGAAGCTAATAGAGAAAAAGTGTGAAATTATCCCCGAACTTGATTTCCAGTTCTCTCAATAAAATTGTGTAAATAGTGTGTAAATTTAAGTCATCTACTATTGTGCGAAGAAAAAAAAAGACCAGAGACAGTGCTCTTCTTTTATTCTATGGGACAGGGAGTTAACCCTCATTTGTGGTACCATAGACATTTAAGGTGCAAGTTGCATGGGAGGATGTGAAACTTCCCAAGGTTTGAAACTCTTCCACTGAAGAGTCTCTGTGGCAGCATTGAGCAAATGACAGTGAAGCACTAGGGTCCCCAGCCCTGTGTAAAGAAGTTATAAAGACTGGAAAAAGTTGTGGGCCATGAGGACCAAAGCTGTTGCCTTTAATGAACTCGACAGAAGCTTGATAAATACATCTGGGTTTTTTCTTTCTTTCTTTCTTTCTTTCTTTCTTTCTTTCTTTCTTTCTTTCTTTCTTTCTTTCTTTCTTTTCAGCTCTTTGTCTTCACAGATGGAGAAGTTGATGACACATTTAGTGTCGTTAAAGAAGTTAAGTTAAACAGCAAGAAGCACAGGTATGGGGGAGTATGGTTTCTACTGTTCTGCTTGGACCCTAAGCAGCACCACATAGGGGTTCTTCCACATGTTATCATTGGGTTTCTAAAAGAACAGAGTGACTCAAGGATTTTCCAGTTAACTAGCTGCTGTTTAATTTTTATAAATTTTTTTTAAAAAAATAGTTTTCCACTTAACATTGACTCCACTAGGTCACTATACCTTATTTTTCCAAAGCTCTGAAGGATATATTGAATTATGTTTTCATTACTTAGGTACTGACAGTTTAAAATAGAAAGTTACTTAAATCATTGTTAACTGGGTAGATGAACTGTCAAAGTGTGCACTCTGCTCACATATCACAGGTCTAGCACTAGACAGTTATCAGTCTTTTGCTCTTTTTCCATCACTCACTAATTTAAACCTAGATCAAGAATACCATTTGTGAATTATGTTAAGTCTTCTTGATTTGGTATTATACTAAGTTTTGTGGTATGTGTGACTTTCCATATATCTCACTTTTATTTTTCATTTCACCAGTTTGTTTAGATGTACACTTAGTTTACATGGAACCATAGTCAAGTTGCACAAGGGTATGTTTTTCCTTGAAGTATCTCAGTGTATATTATATTGATGTTCATAATGATCGACTTTCTTTGGGCTCTGTAGTGATTGTATTACATAACACAAGCCATCTACCAGTGATTTGATTCATATGGAAGGATATGAGTAAGCTAAAGGTGCATGTTTCCATGTATTTTTAAGTAATACCAGACCCCAGCACTGCAGAACGCAAAGCACAATCACATGATCATACCCAAATGTACTGTTCTTTAAGTAGACAGAGTTGTCCAATTTCTGTGGAATGGTAGTAGTAATTTAACTCTCATCAACTTGACAAATGGTTTCCAGTAACTTTCTTTCCACCTAATTTAGGTATTTACGTTCTTAAAATTTAGCTAGTTTTGTGCATGGGACCAGAGTGTCTCTGGGTTTAATGTTTTATTTTCCTGACAAATCTACTTCATACTACTTTTAATATTTAATAGGCAATAGAGTGGTCTCTTTTGATATTCCTTCAAATCTCTATACTTCTGTTTTTGTCTTTTCTAGTATATTTCCTGTTTTTACTGAGGTGTATTTGATTTTATGTTTTGAATATGAATATACTGATAACTATTTTCTTATTCTGTAGCGTACATTTTCACTATCAAGACTGTTTCCTCTTCTTTGTTTTCTAAGATAGGATTCTGTGTCCAGTTCTGAATGGTCTGGAACTTCTTTACTAGCTCAGGCTGGTCTCACTGGGTGTTATTCTGCCTGCCTCTGTCTCTGCCTCTAGAGTTTTGGAATTGAGCCATGGGCTACCATCCATGACTCAAGCAATTACCATCTTAATTTCTAGTCTCTGAAGTTTTTCTTTAGGATTATGACTTTTGTAGGTGTTCTGTTAAGTTTTTTCTTTATTTAAGTTATTCTGATGGTTTACATTTTCCTTTCAAAGAATTTTGTTCTTTGTATTAGTTCTTTGTCAGCTTTATATATATATACATATACATTCTGGTTACTATCTCCTCCCATTCTTTCCTATTTCCCCCCATCTCTATCAATCTTCCCTTCCCTACCTGTTCTTGTAGATTTGACTTTTTGTTTTATAGCATGACCAATTTTATTTAATCAGTGCCACCTCAATGACCACTGGATTAGAACTGATCATTGAATTCTGGTGGGTTTAACCTTGGATATACTACTGAGGGCAATGAATACATCTTTCACTGATTCTTAGGATGTCACTCCCATAATGGTCATGCAAGTATTGCATCAGTGAGTATACTGTCCCTGGCAGATGGTATTATATTTTGTATGGCTCAAAGATGGTTCAGACCATTGTTTTCTTTTCTCTCCCTATAGTGGCCTTTCATTTGTATTTTAATAAATAAAGCTTCCCTGAATATCACAAAAGTATAACAGTCACACTGGCCAGCTTTACAAACCAGGCAGCAATGATACACACCTATAATTCCAGTAGCCACAATAACACATACTTTTTATCCCAGTAGCCAATGCAAGTTTGTCATAGAAACCAGGTAGTAGTGGTGCACAGTCTTAATCCCAGAACTAGAGAGGAATATAAAACAGGAAGAGACAGCTCTCAGTCTTAGTCTCCTTCTGAGATTTCCTGGAGGCAAGATAACTATTTTTGAACTGAGGTTTAAGTAAGAACCAGTGTCTGATGACTTTGCTTTTCTGGTGTTCAGGTTGAACACCAATATCTATTTTTATTAATCGTGCTTCAACTCTCAGCAGCCTTTATAGTATTTCTTGATTTCTCTATATCATACAACCAAGGTTGTAGTTGCTTCAGCATTAGTATCTTCACATTTCTCTTAGGTTGGCAATCATGAAGAATGGCTAGACTCTGTCTTATTTTCTGTGCCTCGTTGACTAACAACTCATAATTTGACTATCCTTTTCCTGGCATTGGGATTTTGTTTAGTAATCCGGAGTTCCAAGGTAAAGCCTTCTTCAGACACGTAGACTATCTCTCTTACAATTTTGGAGGGTCTTGTTTCAAACCAGATTAACCTGGATGGAATCCACAGGTTCTCATCCTCTCTGGAAACAGAAGCAGAACCTCTTTTAAAAAGTAGCATATCATTAGACTCAAATTTTGAAGACATTATACCTTTGTAATATATATGTTGGTTTAGCTTAGCAGTTCACAGAATCAATTATTTTTAGCAGTTCACTTATTAAAGGTCAAAGAAATCCAAAGAAAAAGCAATGTTATTCTGTCTTTACATAGCTTATTTTTACTCTATTTTAATATATACCTTATTATTTTTATTTTTTAATCTATGACTGTCTGTACTGTCATTATTCTTTCTTATTTCTCTTCTAATCCAACACTATGACACATACAGAGGTCTTTTTTGTCTGAATCTGTCTTAGTATGTATCTGTAATCATTTTCTGACCAAGAGAATTGTGTTTTTTTGTTTTGTTTTGTTTGTGTTTGTTTCTTTCATATATTCTAAGCTAGCATGGCTAGGACTAAGGCTGTAACTTTGCCTGCTGGCTTTACTCCATTCAATATGGCAGAGGTATGAGAGGTATATTCTGCGAACCATGTTCATTGACCCAATTCCAGGGATACAACAGGTATATGTTATTAGTAAGCAATTTTTAACATGTTACTCACAAAACTCATTTAAGTTCTCCATCGCAGGAACTCCTGAAAGAACCAGAGCCATTTGTGCTACCAACACAAACCAGGCAGATTTGGATGCTAAGGTTAAGTCCAAAAAACATATATATATATTGGTTTTTCGAGACAGGGTTTCTCTGTGGTTTTGGAGCCTGTCCTGGAACTAGCTCTTGTAGACCAGGCTGGTCTCGAACTCACAGAGATTGGCCTGCCTCTGCCTCCTGACAGAAAACTTCTATTAAAGGAGTTGTTCATCTGCTTACCACCAACAAACAGAGCCTATCTGAAAATGTGTGGCTTACAAGAAGCTCCAAATGACTCCTGCTTTTGTGGGTCTTGAAGCCTTTTTAAAAAAGCTTTTTTTAGTCTTTAAGTGGATATTCTCACCAAATGTTTGGGTGCCATAATCAAGTGAATTTAAAATTATATTGTGAGGTTTTAGTATCTGTGTATTCCTTGCATAAAAATGAACTATAAGCACTGCCATTTTACTATTTTATGAGAATTTTCTTATTTAATTTTTCATTAGAAATGGTCAATGTGCTGTTCGGACATACTGGACTTTGTAGGCGTTTTTGGCCTATTGTATTTAGATGGAATCTTTTGCCTGATAGGTCATATTCTTTGATTTCACTGTGTGCCTAGACTAGGAGTCAAAAGCCTGAATGCAGATAAAACTTGATGAATTTCATGGCTGGACCATTTCTCAGCATCCCTATCTCTCAGGTATTAGTCTTTCTACATGTCTTTGTGAAATATTCTCAGGTGTTTTCAGGGACATCTGTCACTGACAAAACTTAAAAATCTACAACTTTCCTACTTTCTCTAAAATAGCTTAGGTGCTCAGCCATCTGCACTTGTCACGTGATTCAAATGGTAAGGAGACAGATTATACAGGCTTATTTCTCATTTCCAAACACCATATCCAAGTATTAGCTTTTAGCTTCATATTTCTCAGCAGTTATTGGAGCCTCTTGTCTTAGTAGTTGTTTGCCTTTACAAGAATTACTAAAATTACTGTTTATAGGTTTCTAGTTCTCTCTGGCTTGAATAACTTAGTCAAGTATTTCTGTGAGTAGAACTCTGTTTTATTTGATCCTTGTATGAGTTCTTCGTTGTCAGAATCTAAGAGTTTGTGTATTTTGTCTTCAGCTCATCTGCCAGAGTAAGTGCTGGAAACTCCACCAATCAGTTTGTCTTATCAATCAATTTAAAAATGCTAAAGACCCATAGTTACTGCTTCATAGGTTATTAAGAAGGAATAAAACTGCAGTATAAACTTTGGTCCTCAAACTTACATATGGAAAACACTATTTCTAATGTCCCATGTCACAGGATTTAAAGCTGATGACTCACATTAATGAAAAATCCACAAATACTGAATATATCAGCTAAGGTGTCAGTGCATTTGCCTGACTATTTAATTTTGAAAAATATTAATATTTTCACTTGACGCTATTAGAGGAAATTCATAGATAAAGAAAAAAACAGAACTTAGAACAAATATTTCAAATGTCCCAAGCCCCAAATCTTCATTAACAAATGGAAATACGCCTTTCGTTATAAAAAACCTTGTTAGTATCATTTATTTAAGTGTTTATTAAAGTCCATGGAAATAGAATCTGATTTCTAAAAAAAAAATAAAATTATAGTGTTGCGCTGACTTTGAGGTAAGTAACTTATCTCTTCATGACATCTGTACCAGTACATGTTAACTGATAATTCTGTTACGGAAAATCTGTGTCTAATGTTCTTCATGTCTCTGTTGCAGATGCTTCTCATTTGGTATTGGAGAAGGAGCCTCCACCAGTTTAATCAAAAGCATTGCCCAGGTGTCAGGTGGCACTGCAGAGTTTATCACAGACAAGGACAGGATGCAGACCAAGGTGAGAGTAGGCAAAGTGTCTAGAGTTGAATGTACAGAGTGTGTAGGAAAGGAAGGGAGACTGCTGCAAAGTCACATGATCCATTCTCCGGGAGGACACACTGTTATGAGTCTCAGGTCACAGACATAACGAGCCACTTAATACTTTGTTAAAAAGGGTTCCACTCTAATACCTAAAGACTGGCATCAGACAGTAGTAGCTGGAAATCCAGAGAGCAAATAGATAAAGGACTTGTGACTTTTGTTTTCCAAACTAGGAAGAAGATGAAAGCTTTTATGGCTCTATCTGACACTTGTCTGTGTTCTCAGCAGATCAGATAGAAATTCATTATCCATGCAAAAGGCACAAAAAAAGACAAGTGTGTTTGTATATGTGTTTGTGTGTGTGTGTATCTCTGTGTGTATCTGTGTGTATGTGATAGACTCAAAGTTCACATTCGATTATTAGTATACAAAAATGCAAGACATTTCTGATCATATTTCTCAGCTAAACTTTCCATGTTGTTCATATCCCTTCTCTAACTCATATTTGAAGAAGTCTCCTTCCTTAACTATTGCCCACATTAACACCTGCATTTTACATCTCTCAAGTATAACATTTCCAGACATATAATCAGAGAGAGAATTGCCTTTTTCTCTTAGCTTTGGTGACTAGATAAGTCATACTTTGCATCCTAGGCCCTGATAAATACTCAATGGATGACTGCCATTATTATCTTTCTTGTATATAATTCTGGCTTTTTTCTCCTCCTACAGGCTCTTGGGTCTCTGAAGTTTGCTCTAAACGCATCAGTGGGTGACATTTCTCTGAGCTGGAAATTGCCTCCTGGTCTGTCAGCTACCATGCTTTCACCAGAGCATAATGCCATCTTTAGGGGTCAGAGATTAATCATCTATGCCCAATTGACTGGGACTCTGCCTGTGAGTGCATATTCTTGTTCATTCACTTACTTAATGAAACATTGCGTCAGCAGTTTAATGACCACAGATGTTTGTTTGGGATTTCAACAGGATATGTCACTTGCCAGGCACCAATACTCCCATCCTCTCCTTCATGCCCACTATATGTTATCTTGTACTACATGATTCTTAGTGTAACATTGCCTTGAGTTCAGGAGCTTCCCTAGTGCTCACCATTTTCCTTGTTGTGTGTCTGTTTTGCCACTCTGGTTCTCCTCTTCCTTGTAGCAAGTGGAGAGCTCAGGAGAAGTGTGCCTCAAGTATACCCTCCAGGGTAAGAGTCTTGAAAACAGGGTGACATTTTCCCTACAACCCAAGGCAAATAAAAGGTAAGAATTCAGCTTTGTTTCTCCATCTCCACACTTCGCCACCTCTCCCTTCTCTTCTTTTTCTTTCTCTCACTGATTTGGTTAGGTTTTCTATTGTCGTGAAAGGACAACAACTCTTATAAGGGAAAATATTTAATTGGGACTGGCTTATGGTAAAGGGGATTAGACCATTATTGTCATGGCAAGAAGCAAGGTGGCATGCAGGTTGACATGGTGTTGGAGAAAGAGGTGAGAGTTCTACCTCTGAGGCAGTAAGAAAGGAATGCCACACTGAATCAAAATATTGCATAGGCTACTTACATGACCTCAATCATCTGAAACTTTAAACTCTACCTCCACAATGACACACGTCCTCCAAGGATACACCTGCAAGAATAAGACTACACCTTCCATTAGTGCCACTTCCTATTGGCCAAGCATACAAACACCTGAGTCTGAGGAGGCCATTCTTATTCAGGTCTTTCTTTTTCCTCTGCCATTCTCAATGGTTCAGATATTTTTGTCACTGTGCCCTGGTGCTTCCTCTAAGCTCTTCTTTTCCTGATTCGTTCATCTAAGCTCTTTCTCTCCACATTCCTTTTCAGGTGCAATCACTAACTTTAAAAAGTCTTTGGAACTTCATTTGAAGTTGCTTTTCTTTACTATTCTCCAGTATCTTCTTTCAGCTTCACCATTCATCGGTTGGCTGCAAAGTCCTTGATTCAGAGAAAGGACTTAGGCTCCCGTGAAACTTCAGAAGGAGAAAAGGAGGATGTGGTGAATATCAGCCTTCAGTCTGGGGTCCTCAGCTCCTTCACAGCTTTCATTGCCATAAACAAGGAGCTCAATCAGCCAGTGCAGGGGCCTCTGACTCACAGAGCGATTCCTTGGCCGATGATGCTTCATGATTTGCCCGTGTGTGGATTTGATTATTGTAAGTTTTATCCCAATTTAAACTCTTTTATAATAGTTCTTAAATATCTAAGCCCATAATATAAATGATACGTTTCACAATATAAAAATTTGAATTTAATTGCATTTCTTGAATTTGTTATGTTTTCTTCTTCATTCCATTCCTACAATTTATGACTTACTTTAAATTTTCAAGAGAAGTAGGTTCTGTCTATCTGGGGCAGAGATTTATTACAGATGTACAGAAGTTGATCAAGATCATCTATAAACATTGGTTTAACAAATCTTTTAATTTGAATCTAACTTCTGTTCTTGATGTCTAGTCAGTGGCTGAGATGGCATAAGGTAAAGATGTATTTGGTGCCTGTTTCAGTATATATAAGCCCTAATTAGACTATTTGGCTTTCCCAGTAATTTACAGCAGGTGTCATCAACTTTAAGAATAAATTGGGTTAAGGGATGAATTGATTTCTATAGAGGGATTTTTCTATAGCTCCGATGATTAGAAGTTATGGCTAGGATTGAAGATAGTGAAGAGGGAGATGATTTGCTTGATTGAAGTTGAGGTTGATTAAAAGTTAAAGTTTGAATGAGGGTGATATATTTGAAAAAAAACATAAGAATCACAGACTTAGAAGGTCATGTCAAAGACTAATTTTATAAAGGAAACCCTAAGTTAAATGACTAGAAATACGGTGCTGTATTTCAAAATAAAATTAAAATATTTTTATACATAAACAATTCTGAATAATACCCTTGACTTGAGGGCATCGGAGATCTATGTTAGAGCCATAGGTACTAGATCTGAGGAAGGCAACATCTTTCTTTTAAGAAACATGGGTGATGAAAATGCTCAAATTAACAGAAGAGCTTAGAGTGCACTAGGAGCCTGTGGCATGACTTTTGTGTACTTTGGTTACTGGCACGAGGTGATTTTATTACTTGATGCTTAATAGTAGTAGGGACATACAGAAGACAACCCAGGTGTGAGAGAAGGATTTATTTTATGCTTAGACAATTGCCAAGCTAACCTTCTGAACCTGGGTGCTTAGGGTTGAGCTTTGTTTGAAATGGACAGACATAAAATAGCTTTGTGAGACAGTAAAAGATCTTTTCAAATTGAGGATTATCTGGAAGAATCCTTCAGTATTGCAGGTAAGACACAGCTGTGATTGTTCAGAACATGTCAGAGGTTCTAGAAAAGTCAATAGGAAGTAGAATGATCCGATATGTCTCCATATTGGAGAAGGCCACACTGTAATGAAACATCATTGTTAGGTGGAAGCTGAAGGGTTCAAGTCTGGAATACTCACATTTTTTAAGTCTTTTCTTGCTGCACAACACAGACTGTGATGAGCCTTCGGTTTGTTCAGGTTCCGACTTAGCATTTGAAGACTGTGAAGAAAGTGTGAATGTGCTCTGCGAAGGAAATGTGCTTCGAGCAACCGCCCTGGGTGGTGAGCATTTTGAGAGGCCATAAAGACATACTCTGAGTTTGAGGGGTTTTTTTCCTAGGAACAGTTTTCTCAGCAATGTTTGTTTGTCACAGGTGTTAGATTTTATGACGCTGAATCTTTAAATCCTTATAAGAGAAAATTAGCATCTGTAAGCATGGGGAAAACATCAGACTCTTACACCAAGAAAGTCAACTTTGAAAACAATGACAAAGGTAAAATGGGTCTCAGATTAAGTCTCTGACTTCTGGCTTTCACAAACTGACTTTCCATCCTCTTCATCTTGGAGCTTTCTCTGCCTATGGAGTGAATTATTAGAGGCATCAGACAGGAGGTGAGATATGACATTTACATATATTTGCCAGAAATAATCAAGCTTCACTAGTCTATAATACCTTGATACTTTCTAACCTACTGTAATTTACAGTATTTGATATAATACTTGATGCCTCCTAATCTACTGTAATTGAGTGAACTCTAATTTTTTGAGTTCTCTTACCAATGTCTGCCTACACAGTTCACCTGTCATCGGGACATGACCCCAGAAGACTCTGCTGCTGTTGTCTTCAGTACCCAGATCAACTAGCCACCCATCACAGATTAGTCAGTGGATATCCTGCAGAAGTCTGACTATAATCTCTGATCTCAGAGGACTTTCTTGGTTGGCCTGTGATCACAGGACCTGTATAATTTCCTATGATATCTCTTTCATTTTTTCACAAAAGGTTTTGGAGAAAATTTTGCTATTCAGCTGATTTCACTTCAAAATGCCAATGGCTCCTGGGAGCTGGATGAGAATCTGACCAAAATCCTGGGCAGTAGTTTGGAAGATATCAAGGCTGCAAACCCTGCCAAGGTGAGATAAAAGTGGTATCTGTGTGTGTGCTTCATGACGGTAGGATAATGATAGAAATCGAAATGAACAAGGGCCAAGCTAAGAAATAAGAATATAGATAATGCAAATTAATAGAAATTAATGTGTATCATATAGAAGGTGAAATTATTTCCATTTAAGCCAGAGTATAAACAACATGAAATTAATAGCTTAGCTGTTGTAAGGTATGATCAGACTCATGGATGTCAAAAGGAAAGTAAATTCTCTTCTGTGTTATCATATTCCCTTAGATGTGTTTGTAAAAATACTCATTTTATCTTCACACGGTACCAGATAGTTTTTTAAGCACTAGTATTCTTAATATTAATATGCTTATTTTTCCTGATTCTGTTTGTTAAGGCATGTTCTATTTATATAGCTATGTATAAATGAAGAAATAAGTATTAAGAACGTGAATACTTTGCACTAGTCATTGCAGAACTAGATTCAATGCTAGGATATCCTGTCTGCAGAGACTCCAATAACAGTACCAGTATTGTTTTTTTTTAATGTTCTTAAATAGGTTAAATAAGAAATAAACTTCATTTAGAATTTTAGGTTACCTTTTGGGTCTTCTAATACTATTTGGGAAAAAAAATCCTCTTCAATAAAACATTTAACTAATTATGAAGAAGAAATACTGTTCTGCATTATTAGAATGTGAGACATAATTAAATAAACTTCACGTATTCTTTAGTTATCTACTTGTACTGTATCTTCTAGTTTTGCCTGGCTATGCGTATATGATAAAAATGTTTTAGTTAACAGAAGTATCTATGCTGAAAATGCAAACTTACATAAGTACTTAGGGTAAAACTATGATAATATTTCATCAAAATTGTTTTACATTCACTGCTTGACAAAATGATAATTCATTTTTAACCTTTAATTTTTAAAAATAAGATTCACTACTAGCTGAAGACATTGGTCACCAGCAGAACATACCTCTAGAATATAAGAAAGAGGTCATGAATTGAATCAAGAAAAAAAAAAATAGTAAATTTGAGTTCATTTGGAAATTTAAAAATTTAAAATGACAGATCCTCTGATTGGATATAGTTTACTTAAAAGTAGTACTATTATATATCAAATTGATGACAAAATACGAACATAAATTTGAACCAACCAAGCTCTGAATGTTAACTTGTCTCTATTTTCAATGATGATGTTAATGAAGCTATAAAATAATCTTTATCAATTTGTTTATGATATGACAGAAAAAATAATGATTTATAGAAAAATCACAATCCCTTAAATCTCTACTTAGGATATTTAAGTTTTCATGAAGAAAATCTAATAAAAATTATATGGCAGATAATAAAAGTCAAGAAATATATTTGTTTCTTAATCATCAATTATGTGAGTAGTTGCCAGACCAATAGACTTGAGAATAGTTACACATTGAACCCAGAGGTGTCATATGACCATAGGAGATGTGAAGCAATAGATCTGAACCAAGATTCCTCAAGATGAGCTTCATTCTTGGGCTATGAATATGGATTTTCATAAGTCATTTATCCTAAGCTGTAAAGATTTAAGAACTATATTTTAAAAATCAGAGTTAGTTTTGCATAGAATTCTGAGCAAGATGCCTTAAGTGTCTCTCATAGAAATATGACTGGTGACTAATAGTGGGCCTACATTCCAATACCCATCATTACTACGGAACTAATTTAGGAAAACTAATTTCACTTTTGTATTGCTTGCATTTATGTTTTGAAATGTGCTGCTGGTTTTTCATTAAAGCAGTTTGTTGTTGTTATGTTGTTTGGTTTTATATTTGGGGGTGTTTGTTTTGGCATGTGTGAAGACAAAGAAAAATTAACGAAAAAATACCTTAAAATAAGTCAAACATAAAATTTCATTACATTGTACAGTCTGATCGTCTGTGTGCTGAGTTTCTTGTGGTGTCTTGAAGAATGTGATTATGGTTACTTTGAATTGTAACTTCTGATCTTTTCTCCATGGTAATTGAAAGTTGTCCTGAGGCTCCTTCAGGCTGTTTGGTAAAGATGGGCCCAAAATTCCATGTAGCCACATATTAGGGAGTGATGAAGAAGAAGATAATAAATCTTTTTGCTTCCTCCCAAGTGGATTGCTGGCCTGCCTAGAACATCACAGAAGGTTCTGTTTGTTTTGCAGGATAGGGACCCTTCAATGTGGGCCACAGTACTGGCTGTCCTCTGGCTACACACCAATGGCAAGGACTTGAAGTGTGAGTGGGAGCTTCTAGAAAGGAAGGCAGTGGCCTGGCTCCATGACAATGCAGGTAGGATACAGGTCCCCCTCTCCTTTTGTTCCAGATGTGTGCCAAGAGCTCTGCCTTTATGTGTAGCAGAGGGTGAATACTAGAGAGTTCACATAGTTGCCACTACCATGTTGTCTCAGAGCATTGTCTGTTTCCTCAACTAATCCTTCCTTTCCAGGATTAGGATGACATATACTTGGCGGTAGGTACAAGATAAGCAGATGGAAGAAGGTACAAGATAAGCAGAGGAAAGGAACATAGATGTGGATATTTAATTGAATAAAACTAGTCCTAGGCATGTAACAAGTACTCCTGGATGTTTATTATATACTAGTTGTTGTGTTGCTGTGGACAGAATAGACAAAAATAGAATCAGAATAAGAAAAGGTATAGAATTGGTACCTTGCTTGAAGTTAAATCAAGGTCAAAGGGAATAAATTGAAGAAGGCTTAAAAAAAAAAGAACCTTCCTCTCCTCCCATGTCCCATACTTATGACTCTTTTTTCCCCTCCTCACAGGATCCTCCATCCCCATGCTTGTGCAAGCTGCCAATAGTCTCCTGAAAGTGTCTGTGACTCCTGCTGTCTTTGGCTTTTGAGAATACCATTCATTAAATGAGCATTTCCTATCTACCACAGATTCCCTGGGTTTTATCTTAACCCTTTTCTTTTTTGTCCTAACAATAAAAGATGTGCCAACATTCTTGCTTACCTATTCCAAATCCTACTGGGTCAGATCTTTTCCCATCATTTCTTCAGTGAGAAGTTACTGTTGTCTCCCATCATGTTTTCTTCATTGCAACTTTTATTTTAGTCAAATGCAGAAAAACACTTGAAGGTTTCCAGAGAAATTGCAGTAAAATAAGGGACATGGAATCTGAAGTATGTACTTTAGCATAGATCCTGGGCAATGCTTAATTGAATAATCAGCATTTTTGTTATCCACTCTCCTTTATTCTTACATGATTGTTGGAACCAGAGAGTTATCTTTTCTACTCAAAGAAATATGAATTAGTATAAAAATAGAAAAGCAACATCATTTAAATGCCAGTTCTTATCACAAAGCAACAAAAACTATACATTTCACATTTCAGAACTGATCAGATATCTAGGATAGATTCTTTTTATCTATTTTGCTACATGTCAAAACTTAGTATATGTAAAAATGAGTACATGTCATAATAGCTACATATTTTTATTTCTATTTCATAATCACCTTGGTTTAATTAATTCTAGGATAAATTGCTGCGGCCAGCGCAGCCTGGACAGCCAAGACTGGCAGGGGGTTCCGGGATTGAGACATGGATGCTTCTTTTCAAGTGGAAGAACAGCAACCTTTATTTTACCTAGCAACCTTTTATACCTCTACTCCTTCTGTAGAGACTCACAGGCCAGAAAGAACACAAACATCCTTGTCAATTATAGACCACAAGGAAGTTCTGCTGTTAGTCAGGAGGAGTGAGGGCAGCTGGATCACAACAATAAGTGTGTTTCTTCTACTCAATAAGTAAACACATTGTGAGATGGCTGTGAGTTCTCTGACTTAGCCTGTTTTATGAAGCTTATAACCAGGTTTGACACAGTTGTTAGAGAAGAAAAACTAGTATTAAAGGATTATGTCTATCGGTATTCTTTCTTTTTCTGTTCTGCCACTGTGATAAAACACTTGAGAAAATTATCTCAAGAAAAATATATTTTGGGTGGGGATAACTGTTTGGGTAAACTGTTCATGTGTAAGTCTGAGTACCTGAGTTTTAATCCTCAGAGTTGATATAATAAGATGGATTTGGTAGAGCTACTTCTATACCCAGCATTTACAAAAATAAATAAATAAATAAATAAGATAAAAAATCAGTGTTAGTTGGTATAGAAGAGTAGATCACCCCTATGAGGCTTGGGGTACACTTCAGAAAACAAAGCAGAAATACCATAAGAGTAAGAAGATGGTGGGAAGTGAGCTCAATGAAACTGTGGTTACTTGCACAAGATGACATTTTTCTACATAAAATCAAGAATATGGGAGAAACCTATATGATCTTACACCCCTCTAAGGGACTGTGGACAAGTATTGTGTACTAGAGTGAAGAGTGCATCGTTTCATTCAGTTGTTCCCTCACTGATATCTACAGATGTTTGAGCACAATACATTGGTGTGGGAGGTTCTTCTGTCTGTGTGTTGCATTTTTTAGTTAATGGATAAAGAGACTACTTTGGCCTGTTGATAGGGCAGAACTTAGGTAAGGGGGAAGACAGAACTGAATACTGGGAGGAAGAAGGGCAAAGTCAGGGTACACCATGGATCCACAGGAGATAGACACTGGGAATTTTACCCTGTGAGCCGCTGCCATGTGGCGATACACAGATTAATAGAAATGGGTTAAATGCAGATATAAGAGTTAGCCAATAAGAAACTAGAGCTAATGGGCCAAGCAGTGATTTAATTAATACAGTTTCTGTGTGGTTATTTTGGTTCATAGAAGAAAAATTTCCTAAGCTAAGGAAGGAGATGATTATAAAGGTATAAAATGTTTACAGAAAAACAAATAGATTAGATCAGAAAAGAAAGACTCATTGTTACAGAATAATCAAAACACTAAACACATGAAACAAAGAGGTAACATTAAATTCTACAAAAAAAAACCCCAAATATATAAAAGCTGATTTAGAATTCTCTCAAATTTCAATGAGACAGTTAAAGCCACAAGGAAGTACATAGATGTCTTAGAGACTTATGAGACCAAAGATGCCATTGAAGATTGCTTTACCCAATTAAAAATAATGTACAATCACTATAGATCAAGAAAACAAGATATTCTATAACAGTATAACCACACAACATCTATCCACAAATCCAGCTACACAGAAGATTTATAAGAAAAACTCCAACCCAAGGAGGTTAGCTACACCTATGAAAATACAGGTAAAATATCAACCAGCAAATGCCTAAGGGAAACACACATGCACACAATTCTACCACTACCATTACCAACATAATAACTAAAATTAAAAATAATCAACCATTTATATTTCTCAATATCATTGGAATCAATTCTCCAATAAAAAATTACAGATTAACAAAATAGGTGGAAAAACAGGATCTATCCACCTCAACATCAAAATATAGACATTACCTCAGAGTAAAAGATTGGGAAAAGACTTTTCAAGCAAATGTACCTAAGAAACAAACTAGTTTAGTCATTTTAATATCTAACAAAATATTCTTCAAAGTTAATCAAAAGAGATAGAGGATACTTCATACTTATCAAAAGAAATTAAGCCAAGATGAATTTTTAATTCTTAACATCTATGCCCCAATCACAAAGACACCCACATGAAATAGCTAAAGCTTAAATCACACATCAATCCTTCCACATGGATAGAAAGAGACTTCAATACCCCTCTTGCACCAATGACAGATCATCAAGACAAAAACTAGATAATGAAGTACTTGCACTAGCTGATGTTATGAAGCAAATGGATCTAGCAAATATCAACAGAACATTTCACCAAAATACTAAAGAATATGCTTTCTTATCAGCACCTCAAGGAATGATGTTGGAGGCTGTTTGTTTGTTCACAGCTGCTCATCCTTGAAATAATCACACAGAAACTATATTATTTAAATCACTCCTTGGATTATTAACTCCAGCTTCCTATTGGTTGGTTAACTGAAGATGGAAATCACAAAATAATCCCACACCAGTTCAGAACTATGAATAATAAAAGGGTTACTTATTTAAGGGAAAAACTTACAGATCACTGTCCTAGAAAACAGTCCTCTGTGCAAACAGGAAGAGAGTCTAGCAGCCAGAAGTAGGAGCTGGAAGCACGAGAGCTGGTGCATGTTTTGCAACTGCTTTTATAGTTTCAGAGACCATGCCAAAGTGAGCTGGTATCTTAAAGGCTATTAGCTTAATGGGTGGAATGTGCCTCCATAGCACCTCTCCCTTTTGTTTAAATAAGAGAGTTCCAAACCAAAGACCAAACTATATACACTAGGAACAGACATCAAGTATAATTAGAATTAAATCAGCATAAGCAATATTAAGCAAGGAACATGTGCTAAATGTTTTAATAAACGTCCTATCCTGAGAAGTCTAAGTCTTTTATATGAAATGACTTGGCTAGATCATAAGAGTACAGTAACTACAACTATCTAATCTTTAACCTCATCGAAGACCTGAGAAGGGATATAACAGTCAAGCTTATAGTCTTATAGTCATGTTAATTAGGTTTTCCAGAAGTACAGATATGTATTTTAGATGGATATATTCTTTAGATCTTTTAAAGACTATAGAATATTGCATTTAAAATATTTTAATAACTTAGCACTTCTTATGATAATGAGACACATCTGCTCCAGGCAGCAAAAGTTTACTGCAAGAGGATGATGGGCATTGAAGAGGCTCCTTAAGTAGTTTGTTAGCCAGTGGAGCAAGAAATTGCATTTACCTGAAATGCTTGACTGGACTTGCAGTACCAACAGAAAAATGACTGCTGAACTTGCCTAAAAGTGAGATGATCTGATGTGGGATTTCATTGGTTAATTATTAAAGAAACTGCTTAGAACATAGGTGGGTGGAGTAAACAGAAGAGAATGCTGAGAGGAAGAGGAAGTGAGGTAAGATGCCTCAGAAAGATGCCATGCCGCTACTCTCTGGGGCAGATGCGATGAAGCTCTGACCCAGGATGGACGTAGGCTAGAATCTTCCTGGTAAGCTCACCTCAAGGTGCTACACACATTAATAGAAATGGGCCAGGCAGTGTTTAAAAGAATACAGTTTGTGTGTTGTTATTTTGGGGCATGAGCTAGCCAGGCGGCCAAGAGCTGGGTAGCAGGAATGCCAGCCCGCAGCTTCCACTATAATGATCCTTTGGGGTTCCTGTACCATGAAATAGGCTGACAGACATTTTGCAGGACACAGAAAAAAGTTACTGACAAACTGCCAATATAGGCAGAATTTTATTTGATAGTTCCTGCTTCATGGGAAAATCTGCCAGGTACTATGTGCCTGAAAGCTGAAGACTGGATGCTCCAATGATACAGAAGAACTTTTGGTGACTGTCTAGGCTGTGAGATACCTCTGTCAATTCTAGAGTTTTGGAAATTGCTTACAACGCACTTCCTGTTTACTGAGGTAATATATCTTTCTGGGGTTGAAGAATAGATAATTACAGTTTTCTTTAGTTATGATAAAAGATAAAGTAGATATAAATTGTTGATCGCCTTGGTGGGTTACTTAGTCTAGGAGTGTAACCCACCTAGCAGGTTTAGTAATTCCAGGGTCATGGAGAGGCACTATCTGGAAAATATGGGCGAGGGAGAAGAAGGAGGCCGGGCAGATTTGTCGAAGCCTCCGTTTATTAGAGTCATTGTACAGCTTATATATCCTCTGGATGAGGAGTTTGGCTTGGGATGGGGGCAGGGGGATGGGATCTTGTCTCGTGGTCCACGCCGGTCATGTAGGCCAAGAGGTTACGATTGGTCAGGTCACGATTCCTCGGCCAGGAGTTCACAGGTTGACACACCTAGTTCTCTGGATAATTAGAGTGTGAGGAGGGTTCCACTAACAGCTAGCTCTCTATTGACAGTTAATTGGGTGCAGGATAGGTTCTTCCAATAAAACAATTCTCAATACAATTGGGAAGTGGAGCCCTCTGCAAACTCCTCAGGGCGATGATCCCAATAATAATTTTTTTGGGGAAAAATGGCTCCTGACAATAAATGTTGTAATTGTAATTCTTGCTTTATACATATCTTGTGTGGAATTTCGCTATGCTAAGGTTAAAACCTTCCTTTTTTATTTAAACAGAATAGGGGAGGGGATGTGTGAATCCCCTTTGTATGCTGTGATTACCAATAATTAATAAAGAAACTGCTTTGTGTCTATAACAGGGCAGAACAGAACTAGGTGGAAAAAACTAACTGAATGCTGCGAGAAAGAAGGCAGAGTTAGTGAGAAGCCATTGAGCTGCCAGAGAAGATAAGCAGAAACTGGCAGCTGTAACCTTACTGGTAGGCCGTGAGCCTCGTGGTAAAATATAAAATAATAGAAATGGTATCAAAGATATGAGAGCTATCTAGAAATATACTTAAGCTATTGGCCAAACATTATTGCAAATTATATAGTTTCTGTGTGATTATTTCATGTCTGGGCAGACTGAGTGAACAAGTGGCCTTCACCAAAAATCACCATAGAAACTTCATCTAGAAACTGATGAAAAGAGAGCAGATTCCCTCATCGTAGCACTCTACTGAGCTCCCAGTCTATTTGAAGAGTGGGAGGATTGAGAATGTGAACAAATTGTCAAGACCATGATAGGTACACCCACTGAATCAGTCTACATAAGCTAATGGTTACTCACCAACTCCAGTTCAACATTAGTCCCTTTGGATGTGATTGACAGTTGCATGGCTGAGGAAGACAGCAGAACAACTGACAGGATTTATCCCTACTGCTTGTACTGGCTTTTGGGGGAACCTATATTCTTTGGCATATATACAATAGGGAGGGTCTTGGACCTTCCCAAAAGTGATGTGCCTTACCCTCTCTGTGGGGGTGGATGGGAGTGGGTGGGGGCAAGGTGAGGGAATGGAAGGAGTGGAGTGAGTGGGAACTTGGGTTGATATATAAAAAAAAGATAGTTTGTTTTCTTTTTTGAAAATAAAAACCAAAACAACAAAAAAGAGTAAAGATCATAACTCTATGTGCTTCTATAAAGATTTTCAAGAGATATCACACTAGTAATTTAACAGCACACCTAAAAGCTCTAGAGCAAAAAGAAGTAAATATACCCAAGAGAAGAAGACAGGAGGAAATAATAAAATGAGAGCTTAAATCAATATAATAGAAATGAAGAGAACAATACAAAAAAATCAATAAAACAAAGAGTTGGCTGTATTAGAAAATCATCAAGATAGACAAACCTTTATCCATGCTAACTAAAAGGTTGAAGGAAAATATCCATGTTAACAAAATAAGAAATGAAAAGGGGGACATAATAGATATCAAAGAAAGGCAAAAAATTATCAAGTCATATTTTTAAAAAATCTATCCTCCACAAAATCAGAAAATATAAAAGAAATGGTCAATTTTTTCCATAGATACCACTTACTAAAGTAAAATCAAGTTCAGATAAACAACTTAAATAGACCTATAGTTCTAAGGAATAGAAGCAGTCAGTAATAGTCTCCCAACCAAAAACAAACAAAAAAGCTTACAACCAGATTTTTGAGGTGAAATTCTGCTAGACTTTCAAAGAACAAAAAAATTCAAAAGAATTGATATACAATTCATACAAAGACTCAATGAAGAAAGAGAATTACAGACAAATTTCACTCATGATCATTGTAATCATTAAAAATTGCTGCAGGTCCCCAAGTGGTGGCATCGGACCATGTGGCAGCAGGCAGCAGGCTCTGAGAGCAGCCAGCCCCAGGCAGGGGTGGCTGTAGGTCCCTGAGCTGTGGCTGGTCCCGGGCAGGTGGGGTGGCAACAGAGACATTAAAAATGCTACAATTCCCAACAGCTTGCTATGGGATCCTGGTGGCAGCATACAGTGGGTCCCCGGAGCAGTCAGTCCTACTCAGGGACTGGAAACAAGACCATGGGGGCAGGTCTCCAAAGGTGGCTGGTCCCCAGTGACATCCTTTTTGGCGAGCCATTTGGCTGCAGCAGGCAATAGACAAATGGATAGGTACACAATGCAGAGTGAGGTTAGATATTTATTTAGTGGTTATGGAAGGGAAGGGAGAAGGGCAGAAAGGGGGAGAAGAAAAGATGAGAGAGAGAGAGAGAGAGAGAGAGAGAGAGAGAGAGAGAGAGAGAGAGAGAGAGGAGAGCCAGAAGCTGCCTTTTCCAGAGGGAGACATAAAAAGAAGGGAAAGGATAAGGCTGAAAGCAGGAAGAGAGTGGGCATGGCTTGTCTCTTAAAAAGATAGAACATTACAACCATGATGCAAAAATATTCAATAAAATATTTACAAACTAATTTCGGGAACAAATCAAAATAGTTATCCATTATGATCAGGTAGTCTTCATCTGAAAGATGCAGGGATCGTTCATCATACAACAACATGTCAATCCACCATATAAACAAACTGAAAGAAAAAAAATAATAGCATATGATCATCTTATTGGATGATATACAAACCTTTGACATAATCCAACGTCCTTTCATTATAAGTCTTGGAGAGTTTAGGATACAAGGGACATAATTGAATATCATAAAGACAGTATATAGCAAGCCAATAGCCAAAATCAAATTAAATAGAGAAGAACTCATAGTAATTTCACCAAAATCACAAACAAGACAAGGTGCTGTGGGGACTCCTTCAGCCAATAGCCTTTAACATACCAGCCCACATGGGCAGTTGGGCATGGTCTTTTGTACTATAAATGAAGACTTAAATCTTGCATGTCTCTCTCTTTCCTTCTCTCTCTTTCTTTTTCTCTCTCAGCTTCTGGATTTGGATCCTGTTCCTGACAAGTGCAGAGAACTATGACTGTGAGTTTATCTCTAAATAAAGAACATTTATTAAACTCAATTCTGAACTAGTATGGTACTACTTTATAGTGTCAATCTACATCTAGCACCTACATGCATCCCAACTCCAGGTATACCAGAATCAGTGCAAAACGTCTGCAGCCCAAAGGTCCACAGGCAAGGTCTCCTACTCCCACACCAGGCTTGATTTCACATACAAAGTGGTTTTTTTGAAAAAACCCCACCTCAGCAGAGCTACACCTTTGGTGGGCCTACTGCATGGAGACTTGGCAATTTCCAGAATCATGCATGCTTTCTCCCCCGACAGCCTCCACTTTCCCTGCCAGGTGACAACTTGCATAGCTTCCAGTTTGTGTTCCCCAAATCACGAGCTCTGGTTTTTTTAATATTCTGACTGCCAAAACCTCTCTCAGTGTTCAGAATCAATTTAATTGTTCTTATTTTGTCAAACAAAGAATGTTTTTAAGTATTTAAGCAGGCATCAACATGAAGCCAAGTGAGACTGTTCATGGTGCTACTGTTTGAGTCTCTATGCCACCAGTTAGTTACATCTCTGCACCATGAGGCTGCAACTGTGACACTTGCTGGCCAATAAATATTATTACAAGTACAAAAATTTACTGAAATCTCATAACAGAGGTACGTTTAGTTGATTAGTAAATAAATCAATAAATTTGAATGCTATATAATTACAGACAATATCACTACCCAGGAATTTAATAACCTTTTTGCTTATAATATGGATGGTATTCTGCAAGGCATATATGGTTTTTCTGATACATAAATTTATTTGATATTGGGAATTAGGTTTCTTTTTCATATTGTATCCTTAAGAAAATGGCTTGATAACAGAGTCAAGAATAAGACACTTTTAGAAATGACACAGTCTTTACAGATTAATAATGAACAGCTAGGAGACATGATTAATTCCATCAAATATTAAAAGTTAAATGAAAAAATAATACTATTAAAAAGGATAACATTAATTTGACAGAACAAATTTAATCCATGTCAAAAAGTACTGAGAAATTATCTGAAAGAATTCATATTGCTGAATTTGACAATCAGAATCTGATAAAAAGTTAGCAGATAAAGTATCTCTCCAGTAAGGCAATCTGCATGCCGTCCAAATAGTATCCAAGGATGAGAAGTTATCCTTAATGGAAATATTTCATACTTCAAAATCAGCAGTGCAGAATGAAGACCGGATGTTTTGTGAGTCAATAATATCACTAGAAATATTCACAGGTCAAGAGTTTCAGGTTTTACAAAAGTGACAAAAATATTTTAAATGTTTGAGGAAATCTTTGAAACTGATTAGCAGGGAGATTAGCTACAAGGACAGGAATTAGCTTCCCCAGTACGTGTCGTGGTCAAAGATGACTTACCAAGGGTTTTAGCTACTTACCCCATAATCTCCTCTGACAAACCATCAAGTACTAAATGCCCAAAAGGATCCAAAGAATATAGATGGAAACCTATAACTATAAATGATCTAAAGTAAATTAAGCAAGGAGTAGTATCTTATGGCTTGCATTCACCATTTGTTACAGAGACAGTAAAGACATGGGCTTCCAGCAATATGGCTACACCACATGGTTGACTTAAATTAGTCCAGTGGTCCTAAAAAATATTCTGCAACTACTGTGAAAATGTTACTAGGGAGAAGAGGCAAAAATTTTAGAACAATATGGAAGAGCAAAAGCATTTAACTTTCCCAAGATCAAATTCTTGGTAAGGGCACTTATGCTGACCCACAAGGTCAAGCTCTTTGTAATGAACACATTTTGTCCCTCTGCCACACAGCAGCCTTAAATGCTTGGGACAGGATTCTAGAACTAGAAAAAAGAAATGAATCATACGAGGGTTAAACAAGTTCAAAGAGAACACTTTAGTGACCATTTTCAAAAATAAACTGAGGCTGTACAAATAGGAGTAGCAGACCCAGAAACTAGGAAATGACTTATTAAATCTCTGGCTTTTGAAAATGAAAACTTTAAAGGCAAAAAGTTTCTTGGTCCTTTAAAGGTTAGATCAGCACCAATGGATGGAAGGATTCTTCATACAATGGATATTGAGATATTTGAGTATAATATTGAGAATTGTGTAGGAGAAATAATTTCCAAAAATGTGAGAAGCCATCAAAATGCCAAATGTTTTAATTGTGGTAGAATATGGCATCTGAGAAAGTATTGCACCAAAGGCATTCCTAGAAATAATGTCTCATTTTGAACAACAAAAATATATCTCAATCTTTTGGATTATGTAGAAGATGTGGAAAGCCTGGCACTGGATCAATGAATGTAGATCAACAAAGACAAACAAGGGAGCCAGAAACCATCAGAAGCTTCTTTAGGGGCTCTCACAGGCCCCCAGTTCAATTGTGGTAAAGTCCCTGTTGAAGACGTGTCTCATCAGGAAAATTAAAAATTCCAATTACTGCTGTAACAGACCATACCATACTGTTCTGGATAATGAAGTAAACATGGAGAATGAATAAAAAATTCCAAAAGAAAATAAGAAATATATATTTTGACAGACTTCTAAAAATGATCAAAGACCAAAGCTAGGAGTGTATATAATTAACATTGTAATTGAGGGATTACTGGACATGGGTGTGGATGTGACTATCTTTACCCCAGAATCCTGGCATAGAATTGGCCTCATTTGCTTCTTAAAAAGCAGTTGTTCAATTCCTAGCAATTTGAACCATATATTAAATGAAACAAAGTATGAGATGGGTTACATGAATAGAGTCAGAATGACAGAGAGGAAGACTAATAACATATGTGGCTAATATATTGTTTATGATGTGTTTTAATATTTTTATATGAGGCCTTACTCTTTAAGCTATATAGGTATTAATAATTATAGGTCCATAGTCATAAATATTTGTCACAATTATATTTAGACTAATCAGGTTCTATAAATACATAGAGATTGTATTCTGCATAGACAGATAATTTGCAACCACTTCAAAGATCTGTAGAATATGGCATCCAAATAATTATTTGTTGTGATGTGAGATGTTGATGTGAGAAATGATCATTCCTGAGAGAATGTTAGACAACAAAGACACAACATTTGGAACTTTTTTCTTCTTGCTAAAATGACCTTTGGGCAGGAGCTGTCCATGCCTCAACCACTGACAAAATACATGATGTGTGGACAGGGCAAGCAGGATTAAAAAAAAATACTGTAAAACCTTGCCAAAACTGGGTAAGATGGTTTTGAAATTTTTACTGCCTCTGAAAATGGTCTATCAGTTACTCTAGGCCTTAGACAAAGTTGGTTGAACCAACATTGCAAATGAGATTTTGAGTGATTGCACATAATCAGTTATTTCTGTCATTAATTGCTTATTTTGGAAGTTGCTTGATTGCACTTCCTGTTTATTCAAGTAATATTATTTCCCTTCCCAGGTCTTCAGTGGCATTGAAGACTAGATAGTCATAGTTACTTTCCTCTCATGACTTTGCCAAATCATTTCTAATACAAGACTTAGACTTCTTAAAATAGGATAACAATTAAAACAATTACCATATATTTTTCTTGATATTATTCATGATGTTTGTAATTCTAATTTTATACTTTGTATTTGTTGTCTTAAAACTAGGGAATGTCCTCCAACTTTGCTTTTGTTTCTAAGATTATTTTCAGTTTTACTAAGATTTGCAAACTGACCAACATACCAATAAATGGTAAAATCCTAAAAAAATAATACTCAATTCTCAGTTATTGAGGGGCTACTTTATAATGTCCGTCTACAACAAGGCTGGCCACTCTATCCATATCTATTTAAATGGTATTTGAAGTTTTTGCTAGAGCAATAGAAAAACTGAAAGAGGTCAAGGAGATACAAATTCAAAATAAAAAAAGTATTGCTATTTTCTGCTGATATGACAGTATATACAAGCAGCAAGAAATTTTCTTATTGCTATTTTCTGCTGATATGACAGTATATACAAGCAACAAGAAATTTTCTATCAGGGAACTATTACAGCTGATAAACATCTTCAGTGATGTGGTGGGATATAAGATTAATTCATAAAAATTAGTAGCCCTTCTTCATACAAATGATAAATTGGATGAAAAAGACATAGGGGGAAACAATACCCTTCTTAGAAGTCATAAATAATATAAAATATCTTGGTATAAATCTAACTAAACAAGTGAAAGACCCGTGTAACAAGAACTTCCAGTGTTTGATGAAAGAAATTGGAGAAAAATCAGAAGATGGTAAAATCACCCATGCTCATGGATCAGTAGGATTAACATAGTAAAAATTGACCATTTTATCTACATATTCTACATATTCTGTGCAATCCCCATTGAAATCCCAACACAATACTTTACATTCCTTAGAAGAACAATTTTCAACTTCATATGGGAATAATAAACAGGATAGTGAAATAATAAAAGAACTTCTGGAATTGTCACCATTCCAAATTTCAAGTTCTACTACAGAGCTATAATAATAAAAACAGAATCATATTTCAAAATCAGACAGGTGGATTCATGGAATGGAATCAGAGACCTAGCCAGATTTGAATCCTCGCTCTTGCAGACCCCTCATTTTTGAAAATAAAGTCATTATCATACAATGGAAAAACAAAATACACTCATAGGACAGCTGGGGTGCTCTTATTTTGTCTTGCCACACTGCCATGGGGGTCATATCAATCTGAATGGCCTGTGCTGCCACCTGGGGCCATAGTGGCATAAAAGCCTGGGATGTTACCAAAACCACATCTGGGGTAATGCTTCTACCACAGCAAGGTTCCTTGTTGGTGTCCCTGGACCATAGTACTACCAAAGGCCTCATGGATTCCCATGTTCCTGATTATAACCTGTAACTATGTTGAGTTTGGAAAAAATACTCCTATCAGGAACATGACAATCTAGGTATCCTGCAATGACACACATGACCATGGTATCATCTGGGCCTATACTGTTTCTTTGGTCCATGTCTGGTTTAATAGCACAGCAGTAGCCAGCATATATGTTGATATCCATGCCTCTGGATGCCTTTTTAAGCGAGCTGGTTGCCTTGGATTTGGACAGTCACCTGAGACCATGCTGTGTCTAAGGACTTTGCAGCATTCTGGGGCTCTACTGATCCATATGGTCTGTGCCACCATGATGGCCATGGTAATGAGAGGGTATAACCTGCTGTGACTCAGGACAATAGCAGAATATCCAAATTGGATTTTAATGAGATTTCAACAATGGTGTAAGAGAGACATTAAACCACACCAATGACTCACTGCAATGAATGTTTTGGGTGTGGGGTTGATTGGATAAAAAGATTTACTTTGTGACAGAACACAGCTCCAAATGCCAGTGTTTTATTTGGCTGAGTGTTTGTTTCTCTGCTGCCCATCTCCCAAAATAATCACACAGAAACTATATTATTTGAATCACTGCTTGGCCAATAGCTTAAATGTATTACTAGCTTGTTCCTACTTTTTAATCAACCCATTTCCATTATTTTATATTTTACCAGGAGGCTTGGGAGCTACCAGCATGGTTCAAGCTGACAGCTCATGTTTCTCCCGTCTGGTGTCTCCTGACTCTGCCTTCTTCCTCCCAGAGTTCAGTTTAGATTTCCCCTACTAGCTATATTCTACACTATCATAGGCCAATGCAGATTCTTCATTCATTAACCAATAAATGAAACACATATACAGAAGGACTTCCTATATCGCCACTGGAATGACTGGGATGTTGGCAAGACTGAAGACCAAGGTGGATATTTATTTGTTTGCTTTCTTTTAATTTATTTTTGATGGCAGATATGGAGAGACTAGAGGATAAGTGGGACTGGAGTATATAAAGTGAAATCTGAAAGAATCAATAAAAAAATTACATTTTTATAAAAAAAATATCAATTGGATATGATAGAGATAGCAATAACTCTATAGAGGGCTTGGAATATATTGACATCATAAAAGTAGTAAGCTTTCTGACCAATAACAAAGGCTATGCTTTTAAGTACTTATGTTTCATTGATTTCTTTATGCTGAATTTTGTGGTTTTCTTCTACAAACTTTTCAGCTCCTTGGTTATTTCTTTAGTATTTACTTTTGTGGTGTGTGGCATGTACTTATTCCAGTGGATATGGCTACACAAGTGTATGCAGGCACATAGGTGTGCAAGGGCATGTGCATCTGTACTTGTATGGATACGAGAACAAAATATCAATGAAGTTATGGCTAATCTATGAGAAAATGTTCTTGTGTATTTATACATCAACTCCTCCTAACAATGTTACACAATTTTCATTGTAAAAGTCATTCAGATCTTCGATTATGAATGTAACAGTAATTCTTCAGTATTTTATTCTTTGGGATTTTTTGGTACATGGAATTATTAAATGCCATGTGAAACTTTTATTGTTAGCAAGTGGAAATGGAAATTAATGTTCTGGGAATACAACTCATTGGTAAAGTACTCACTTGCAAATATGAAGTCATGAGTTTGAGCCCAGTCTGTAATCATAATGGTTCTTCTAAGAACAATTTAAAGAATTTAATTTGAGAGGCAACTTTACATAGATAACAAAATATACTAAAATGACATTCTATAAATGGAATTTATATATTCTCCCTCCACATTATTAATATGGAATAATTTTATTGCACTTCACAAATCTATACAACTAGGCAGAACATTGCCTTCCCTCCTTTAATAAATGTAAGTGAAAACTCCTATTTAGGTGTGGTGAACAGGCTGTCTCTGCCCTGGACAAGTCTAGATTCCCCTACAATTTTACATCACATCTGTAGGTTCTCTTCCATGAGATCATTTTGTTCTATTACCATTGAACAAAATCACTTGGGCCTTTATTCTTCATGTTTGCTCTAGTTTCTTAACTGAGCAGATAAATAACACTCTTATCAATGCTTTTTAAGAACATTTGGTGGTACAAATCAGGATATATATATATATATATGTATGTATGTATATAAATTTTATATATGGCTATAAATCAAGTCCTATAGCAAAATTTTTTTGAAATGGACAGTTTATAATGGTCATGTGCTTATGTAAATAATCAATGGCTAATATGCTCCTTATTTTTCCTCCTTGGGGTATTTATTTATTTATTTGTGGTAATCAGGTTTGACCCCAATGATTAACACATATTAAGCAAGCACTCAGTATTGACACATTTCCTCAGCATTTCAATTACCCATGTTTTCCTTGACCTTCTGAGTGCCCCATCAAGTATGGATGCACATACATTTGAATCATTAGTCTATTTTATGAACTTGTATTCTAACTCTGCTGAAATATCTTCCTGGCTTCTTTACAGCTTTAGGACCAAAGTGGGGCCTCTTTGTCTCCATATTGCCCATATGAGTACAAACAAAAAGCAGAAAACACACAGTCTTGTGTTAGAATGCTGTTTGTTGTGTCTTGAATTGTCCTGACACACCTCATTGCAACAAACACTGGCAAATATCTATTCTGTAAGAGTGTACACAGTCATCTATGCCTGATGTCATAGGCATTTGGACCACGGATATGTTTTACTACTATTCCTAATGCTATATTGATATGTACAATGGAATTATTACCCTTAGACAGTGAGATATTTGTTTTAAAAAATTCATAGGATACCACTCTCCTCCCACATACTATGTAGGGCAGCCTCTATCCATAACTGAAAGTCTTTCCACAGATACTGCATTTTAAAATATTTTTGTTGAATAATTTAAAATGACTCCTGTCTATAAACACTTTCCTAGTCATGTTCATTCACAGAAGAGGAAAAGCCTGTTATTTAAAGGATTATATTTTAATAATTCCTTTGTTTTTGATAAAATTACCATGACAAACACAGTTCAGTTTGGTGATAGTTTGTGTATTTTGCAGAGAAATTCCATGTGGTAATCCCATATGTAAGTCAACTATGATGGAATGATTTATTTGTCTACTAATCTTTCTTTGGGTTTAATTTTTCAAATGTCAATTAGCTTAAGTTACTTAACCTATCCAGAGAGAAGTTTCAGTTTCCACAATATTTCTAGGAAGTTCCAGAAGAGATAAAAGAAAGCATAGAAAGAGGTTTCCATTGCCTGTCCTGAACTGTCTGAAGCCTTCTTTCTAATTAGTTTCTCAATGACCAGTTGTTCTTTATTCCTTGACTTAACTGTCCTCACTCTACTTGGAATCAAAAAATGTAGCCTGTATTCAGTTCCCAATAAAACATTCTTTATTATTCAAAACAATATTAATAGACAGTCAATGTGGGTGTTAAAATAATGTGAGATTAATAAAATAAGGGAAATTTAACAATGATCTACAGAAGAAAGCTAAGATTAAGATGATAATATGATTTTCAGAATCCCTCAGTGAGGCTTTCCATAAAAAGGCATGTATGTACTCACTGTGTGTCTTCTTTTTTCCTCATTTAATGACTTGTTGTCACCCTTTCTATCCTAGATCTTCTTTTCTTGAATTACTAGGCACTTAAAACATTTAATTTATTCTCCTTTTAATTTTATAGATGTATAAAACTCCCACTGCAAAGCAATGAGGCAAATAAAAAACCCAAAGAAACAGAAAAAAAACAAATAAAAAAGAACAATGCAAAATAAAGTAACCACTACAACATTTATAGACAAATGTTTCTCCCACTGACAAACCATAGTAAAGATTCAAATCTGATATATAATCTTATGTTCATGTTTCATAAATGATGACAACACATATATGAAAAAGGTATATGGATTAATAACATGCTTGCAACCTGTGATCACTGGGTATTTCTACTGTTTTCATTAAGCTATTGACTACTAATAAATCATATCTATCACATTGGAAGTTGAAAGAGTTATGTTGCTTTCCAATTGAAGATGTATAGAAAACAAAAGAATCAGATGTTTGAACTGCACATTGAAAATGACGAAAAAAAACTACATACAGTGGAAATTTCCATCTTACTGTAACTTCATTTGATGTTTTGAAATTCTATTTTAATGTAGAAAGGAAAAAAATTGTTTGAAATGAATGAGGGCAATATGTAAGTCATTTCAATTGCAATACTTTTAAACAACAAACAATAAAAATAGTGGAAATGACAATAATGAAGAAGACAAAATCTAGAAATATTAAAATTAAGTATAGAGGAATCATATTTCATTTTATGATAGAAAATGGAACATACAAAGATTCATAATTACACCAAGGATTTTTGCCTGTTCAAAAACTAAAACAGCAACAACAAAACCAAATAAAATAAAAAATATATAAATAAAAATAAAAAGTAGAATATTTTCTATGAAAAAAATAAAAGAGCTAAAGTCTTATGCTGAAGTAATGCCCGTATTATGAAATTATGAAATTATATTGAAATTATGTCTGTGCTGAAAACAAGAGGGATAAAGACAACCCTGTTTAATCAAAAACTCCTGCTTTTTAAGGTTTTTTTAAGGGCAACTTTAATATCTTTGTTCCTCAAGCTGTAGATTAATGGATTCATCATGGGAACCACATTGGTATAAAAAACAGAATAGATTTTTCCTTCGTTCATAAACACTGCTGAGGAGGGTTTGAAATATGCAAGTGCACCTGAAACAGAGAACAGAGAAACAACAAGAATGTGGGAGCTGCAGGTGCTGAAGGCTTTGGATTTGCCCTCAGAGGAACGGGTGTGGATGATGCTGGAAAGGATGAAACCATAGGAGATAAAGATAGTTAAAGAATAAACAGTGATATTGATGGTGCCAAAAACAAAAATGACAAGTTCATTGACATATGTGCTCGTACAGGAGAGCTGGAGCAAAGGAGGAATATCACAGAAGTAGTGGTTGATGATGTTGGCATCACAGAAACTCAGTCTCAGCATGGATGCAGTGTGAGCTACAGCATTAGAAAATGCAATAAAGTAGGAAACAAGCATAAGGTTCAAACATAATTTAGGAGACATGACAACATTATACGTCAGTGGATGACAGATGGCCATGTAGCGATCATAGGCCATTGAAGTCAGCACATAACACTCAGAAATAATAAAGAAGCAAAAGAAATAGACTTGGGTCATACATTCCATGTAAGAAATGGCATTCTCCCATAATATAAGGTTCATCAGCATTTGGGGAGTGAACACAGAACAGTAGCAGATGTCTATAAAGGACAAGTTAAAGAGAAAAAAATACATAGGCGTGTGGAGGTGAGAGTTCAGCACAGTCAGAATTATCAAACACAAATTTCCAAATTCAGTGACCAGATACATTGCTAGGAACAGAAAGAACAAGGGCATTTGGAATTCAGGCTGGTCTGTTAATCCTAACAGAATGAATTCAGTCACCACAGACACATTGGCTGAGTCCATGTTTCTGTAAGGGAATCTGTGGATACAAAAAATAGACCTGTATTAGAGGATGATCCACATTAGCCATGGGTCTGTTCCATCCACTATGTATATGCTGGAAATGCTTTTCCGTCCTGAACTATACATAGAGAATCCACTGGTATAGTCACAAACAAATCATCCTAAGTCAGAAGAAACTGATGGTGGATTATAGTATGATTTCTGAAAAAGTCACAAGATAAAGGAGAATACAATAAGAAGACTTCAACCTCAATATCTCATATCTTCTTTCCCTAGAGCCCTTCCTACGAAGTTAAAATTGGAAGCAGATGACTGGACAGTGCAGTGATGGCTGTTGTGGTATGAATGAATAACATATAGCTAGTCTAAAAATAAAAGCATGAGAGAATCATGGAGAGAATCTGAAAGGCTTGAGTTCTGACCATTTAGGAGAACCTCAGCAGAGATGCTGCAAGTCCAGTGTCCAATGCCTCCTAACACTCCCTAATCCCTCTGAATACTTTCTACTGCTGGTTTCACTTCAGTCTCATTTTGCACAGGAAAATAGAGACACTTGCTGAAATTCATCATATATTAAGAGACATAAAGGGGTAGATTTGGATACAAGAAGGAGAAGAGCAGAAACACAAAAGAGTTTGCAACAGGAAATAATTATCAGAATATAATATATGAAAAAAGTACTTTAATAAAATAAAAATACTAATATTAATTTAAAAATAAAGAAAGAGGAAAGAAAGAGAGCTATTAGTATACCTGGAATTCAGAACTCAATTTTCAGCTCAATCCAAAGAGTAGTCCTATTTTCCCATTTCCCTGTCTATCTGGATGATAAATTTCAGATTCCAAAGTTTCAGATCTTTCGATTCAAAGAAGGTATATATAATACTTAATTTTATTGGACCAGTTTCTGAATTACAGAACATTATTTGTGATCAAGGATTTGTGTCTTTTCTGGAAGCAGAGAAAGTACCCTTTAACTGCATAGTGTATGTGTGCTTATAAACAGGGCTGAAAAATGCCCAGGCTCCTCCTAAATCAACGACCGAGCTGAGGAAATTGTATTACACCTTGGATCTTGATTCTAATTCCCTGAGGGACCCACAATTACAATCATCATTTCTACTCTTTCTAGAGAAAGTCCATTCTCCTAATATAATTAAGAAGATAGACTTTTGCCTCCCCAATTATGTGCAGGGAAATCTGAGAGTGGAGTTTTCAATCTCTTGCTTTCTGCATTTAAATAATTGCCCACAGGTCTGGCTTTTGACTTTTTAAATTATGTGTCTGAAAGTCACCTCTAGTGTTGTGCTACCAGAAACTTCACAGACGGTATTTTTAAAATTGCATTTCTAACCAAGCAGTGGTTGCACAAGCCCTTAGTCCCAGCCCTTAAGAGGCAGAGGCAGGCCCATCTCTGTGAGTTTGAGGCCAGTATGGTCTACAAGAACTAGTTCAAGGACAGGCACCAAAGCTACCGAAAAACCCTGACTTAAAAAGAAAAAAAAAATTGAATTTCTAAAATAGAATGATTATAAGAGACATGCTAATATGAAAGGGAAAAATATGAAGGGTCCTCAAATGCTGATAAAAATCTGAAGACAAATGAAGAATCCTGGGACAACCGGGCAATGATGGCACACGCCTTTAATCCCAGCACTTAGGAGGCAGAGGCAGGCGGATCTCTGTGAGTTCGAGACCAGCCTGGTCTACAAGAGCTAGTTCTGGGATAGGCACCAAACCTACAGAGAAACCCTGTCTCGAAAAACCAAAAAAAAAAAAAAAAAAAAAAGAATCCTGGGAGATCTACAAACAGACAGTCTCTTTTCACAGAATAAGCCTACTGCAATTAGCCTCCCAATATCAAGTGATCAACTTTAAACACATACACAGAAGTAACATATGGATGAAGAGGTTGTATTCATATATGTAGGAATATATTAATATATATACATTCGCAACAATAATTATGGAAATAGATGCCATGAATTTTAGAAGAGCAAAGTTGTGTCCATGGAAAAGTTTTGAGGCAGGAAAGATAAAATGGAAACATAATGTAATCATAATACATAAAATATTAACATAAATAAATATTTTATAAAATTTTGATAAAATAAAATGAAATATAACTGCATCACTTTAATGGTTCCCTTTCATCACTTCAAGCACTCCAATGCTTTACAAACTAAGTCCCTGCAAATAATAGTATCTTTTTCTTTCATTTTATTGACATATATATCACATGTATATTACATATATGTACGTATATGCACTGATATGTTAATTAATATATATACATATATAATAACATATACAGGCACTGATATGTTAATTAATCCAGTTTCAGTAAGACAACACCATGTTTTCTTCCTTACTCTTTTATTTTATGCAAATAAAATGTACATATGATAGAAATATAAGGGAACAAAGAAGCCTAATAAACACAAGGGTGGAGAGTTAAAAAAAGAGATCTGAGAAGGTATGGAAGAAATATGGTATGAGTCTCATATTTCATATGAAGCCAATCTTAAATCACATTTACTCTTTACAATGAATATATACTATGCCAATTTTGAAAATTAATAATCTTAGCATCAAGTCATTCATTGAATAGCATTATATGTAATATTCATATGGAAAACCATTAGGTGCTTTTTAACAAATGTAAAATAACTAAGTATTCAAAAATAAATCTTTCAATATTTGAAACAGTAGAGAATTACAAAATGTTTGTGTATTCTACAAAGAATACAAGCATTATACACTTGAAAATGCACGCAAACAGGTTATATTAAAAATTTACAGAGCTCACAATATTCAATGAAAGAATATTAATTAGGATATACAAACAAGGTTTTGTATATTCTATGCTGAAAGACACTTTTCTTTGCTTCTGAAGAATCAATAAAACTGTGAAACTTAAAATTGTTTTAAAATTATGCACAATAATGAAACAGATTGACAGATGGCTTTTCTTTTATGAATTATTCCATACTTCGTCAGGATTTTCTCATGTTCTCATTTATTTTATTGATTTTTATTAAGCTCTACATTTTTCTCTGCTCTCCTTCCTGCCTCTCCCCGCCCCTTCAACTTTCTCCCAAGGTCCCCATGCTCCAAATTTACTCAGGAGAGCTTGCCTTTTTCTACTGCTCATGTAGATTAGATCTATGGATGTCTCTCTTCGAGTCTTCATTATTGTCTAGGTTCTCTGGGCTGGTTTTCTTTGCTTTATGTTTAAAAACCACTTATGAGTGAGTACAGGTGATAACTGTCTTTTTGGGTCTGGGTTACCTTACTCAAAATGATGTTTTCTAGCTCTTTCCTTTGCTTGCAAAATTCAAAACATCATTTTTTTCTGCTGTATAGTACTCCATTGTATAAATATACCACGTTTTCCTTATCCATTCTTCGGTAGAGGGGCATATAATATAGGTTGTTACCAGGTTCTGGCTATGACAATCAATGCTGTTATGAGCATGGTTGAGCACATGTCCTTGTGGGACAATTGAGCATCCTTTGGATATATACCCAAAAGTGGTATTATTGGGTTTGGAGGAATGTTGTTTCCTAATTTTCTAAGAAATCACCACACTGATACCCAAAGGGGCTTTAGTAGCTTCATTCCCACTTCCCTTTACCCCACAGCCTCTCCATCATAAGTTGTCATTAGTATTTTTGATCTTGGCCATTCTTACAGGTGTAAGATGGAATCTCAGAATTGTTTTGATTTACATTTCTCTGATGGCTAGGAATGGTAAACATTTCCTTGAGTATCTTTTAGTCATTTTAGATTCCTCTGTTGAGAATTCTCTGTTTAGGTCTGTACTCAATTTTTTATTGGATTATTTGTTCTTTTGATGACCAATTTCTGGAGTTGTTTTTATATTTTGGAGATTAGACCTCTGTCTGACGTGAGGTTAGTGAAGATCTTTTCCCATTCTGTAGTTTGTCGTTTCATTTTTTTTAACTAATTCTTACTCGGTGGTTATTGACTGGACCATTTGGCTGCATTTCACCTAATTGAGACAGGAATAAAGATGAGAGGATACATTGCAATCCATTCATTCAAAGAGTATCTAAATGTGACCCCATAGGCATACACATTTGGATGGAGAATTTTTAATAAAGATGTAACCATTTGTAGATTATTTAGATATTTCCAGAAAATTCTGTTACTGCTCTAGCAGTTCTATCTTCAAAAACTGTCCCTTCTTGTCCAACTGTAACTGCTCCCTGGAGAATGCCACAGTTTTCAGATGGTGCACACTAAACCCAAAAGTTATGTCCTCTTGTTCTCTCTCTCTCTCTCTCTCTCTCTCTCTCTCTCTTTTTGTTTTTTTGTTTTTTTGTTTTTTTTCGAGACAGGGTTTCTCTGTAGCTTTGGAGCCTGTCCTGGAACTAGCTCTTGTAGACGAGGCTGGTCTCGAACTCCCAGAGATCTGCCTGCCACTGCCCGGCTCCTCTTGTTCTCACTTGCATTCCTACACAAGTCTCTACGAGGATTTCAAGCTTTATAGTTATTCCTTGCAAATAATTAATAATTTCAACTTAAATTAATTTATTCCATTTGAAATGTATGAGCTCCATTTTAAAACTTATAAATCGCAGTAGCTATAGAATGTTCCTCATTTGTTTTAATGATTAAAAGAAAATTAAGTTGACCAAATCAGACTATCACCATCTTAAACTTGAAATCATAGAGCCTTGAAGAATTTGGCCTAACTGATACTCCTAGACATTTAATTTATTGTTGGTAGACAGAAAGATGAATCAATAACTACATTCAGAAACAGATAGACGGATAAGTAGAGAAGAACCTGCAATTTTTTCAGTTTATGAACATCTAGTAGTCATCAAAGTCAACACTAACTTTCTCCATGGTATCAGTGTACATATCCTTTACTGTATAAGCCACTATTCACACATTTTGGTATGTGCCAAAATTGTTGAGTTTCCCATTCTATGTAAGATAGGTCAGGTTTGGTGAACTTCTTAAAGAGCTTAGTCAGCACCTCCCACCATTCTCAATGTGGGCTGTGTATTCCATTAAAAAAAAGTTTATAAGGTCTTTTGTTTTCATTATCTTCTACATCAAATTAAAGTGAGAATGTGATGCTGGAGCATTGTTTTCTTCGTTTCCTTTTAATAAATATACTGACATTTTCTCTGTACAAATTACAGATGACCATTCACTTTATTTTTTTTTATTTTTTTTATTTTATTTTATTTTTATTATTCTTTTTTAATTAAAATTTCCACCTGCTCCCCGTTTCCCATTTCCCTCCCCTCCTCCCAAATATTGCCCCCTCCCCCCAGTCCCCTCCCCCTATCCCCACTCCTCTTCTCCTCCCCCCACACCATTCCCCCTCCCTCTCGATACTGAAGAGCAGTCCAAATTCTCTGCCCTGCGGGAAGACGAAGGTCTTCTATGTCCAGGAAGGTGAGCGTCTAAACAGGCTAAGCACCCACAAAGCCAGTTCATGTATTAGGATCGAAACCTAGTGCCATTGTCCTTGGATTCTCATCATCCTTCATTGTCCGCCATGCTCAGAGAGTCCAGTTTCAACCCATGCTTATTCAGACCCAGACCAGCTGGCATTGGTGGGCTCACAATAAATCAGTTCCACTGTCATAGTGGGTGGGTGCATCCCTCGTAGTCCTGGTTTCCTTGCTCATGTTCTCCCTCCTTCTGCTCCTCATTTGAACCTTAAGAGCTCAGACCGTTGCTCCAAACTGAGACTCTGTCTCTACCTCGATCCATCGCCAGATGAAGGTTCTAAGGTGATATGCAAGATATTCATCAGTATAGGATAGGGTCATTTCAGGTTCCCTCTCCTTAGTTGCCCAAGGTACCAGCTGAGGACATCTCCCTGGACACCTGCTAACCCCTCTAGAGTCAAGTTTCTTGCCAACCCTAAGATGGCTCTCTTAGTTAGGATATATACTTCGCTGCTCCCGTATCCTCCCTTCCTATATCCCAACCATCCTAATCCCCCGAGCTCCTCCCATCCTCCCCTTCTCATGTTTCTCATCCCATTTCCCCTTTGCCTCTTGCCACCTCACCTGCAAGTTCCCAGTTTTTGCCCTGCAATCTTGTCTACTTCCCCTCTCCAGGCGGATGACTATATGATTTTCTTTGGGTTCACTTTCTTATTTAGCTTCTCTAGGATCACAAATTATATGCTCAATGTCCTTTATTTATGGCTAGAAACCGATTATGAGTGAGTACATCCCATGTTCCTCTTTTTGGGTCTGGGATACCTCACTCAGGATAGTGTTTTCTATTTCCATCCATTTGCACGCAAAATTCGAGAAGTCATTGTTTTTTACCGCTGAGTAGTACTCTAATATGTATATATTCCACACTTTCTTCATCCATTCCTCCATTGAAGGGCATCTAGGTTGTTTCCAGGTTTTGGCTATTACAAACAATGCTGCTATGAACATAGTTGAACAGATACTTTTGTCATTTGATGGGGCATCTTTTGGGTATATTCCCAATAGTGGTATTACTGGATCTTGGGGTAGGTTGATCCCAAATTTCCTGAGAAATCGCCACACTGATTTCCAAAGTGTTTGCACAAGTTTGCATTCCCACCAGCAATGAATGAGTGTGCCCCTTTCTCCACAACCTCTCCAGCAAAGGCTATCATTGCTGTTTTTGATTTTAGCCATTCTGACAGGTGTAAGATGGTATCTCAAAGTTGTTTTAATTTGCATTTCCCTTATCGCTAAGGAGGTTGAGCATGACCTTAAGTGTCTTTTGGCCATTTGAATTTCTTCTGTTGAGAATTCTCTGTTCAGATCAGTGCTCCATTTTTTATTGGGTTCATTAGCCTTTTAAAGTCTAGTTTCTTGAGTTCTTTATATATTTTGGAGATCAGACCCTTGTCTGTTGCAGGGTTGGTGAAGATCTTCTCCCAGTCAGTGGGTTGCCTTTTTGTCTTAGTGACAGTGTCCTTTGCTTTACAGAAGCTACTCAGTTTCAGGAGGTCCCATTTATTCAATGTCCTTAATGTCTGTGCTGCTGGGGATAAACGTAGGAAGTGATCTCCTGTACCCATATGTTGTAGAGTACTTCCCACTTTTTCTTCTATCAGGTTCAGTGTGTTCAGACTAATATTGAGGTCTTTAATCCATTTGGACTTGAGTTTTGAGCATGGTGATAGATATGGATCTATTTTCATTCTTCTACACGTTGACAACCAGTTCTGCCAGCACCATTTGTTGAAGATGCTCTCTTTTTTCCATTGAATACATTTAGCTCCTTTATCAAAAATTAGGTGTTCATATGTTTGTGGGTTAAAATCTGGGTCTTCTACTCGGTTCCATTGATCGACTTCTCTATTTTTATGCCAATACCAAGCTGTTTTCAATACTGAGGCTCTGTAATAGAGTTTGAGGTCAGGGATGGTAATGCCTCCAGATGATCCTTTATTGTATAAGATTGTTTTGACTATCCTGGGTTTTTTGTTTCTCCATATAAAGTTGATTATTGTCCTCTCAAGATCTGTGAAGAATTTTGATGGGACCTTGATGGGGATTGCATTGAATCTATAGATTGCCTTTGATAGAATTGCCATTTTTACTATGTTGATCCTCCCAATCCAAGAGCAAGGGAGATCCTTCCATTTTCAGGTATCCTCCTCAATTTCTTTCTTCATAGACTTAAAGTTCTTGTCAAATAGATCCTTTACTTCCTTGGTTAGAGTTACCCCAAGATATTTTATGCTATTTGTGGCTATCGTGAAGGGTGATGCTTCTCTGATTTCCATCTCTGCTTCCTTATCTTTTGTGTGTAGGAGGGCAACTGATTTTTTGGAATTGATCTTGTATCCTGCAACGCTACTAAAGGTGTTTATCAGCTGAAGGAGTTCTTTGCTGGAGTTTTTGGGGTCGCTTATGTACACTATCATATCGTCTGCAAATAATGAAAGTTTAACTTCTTCCTTTCCAATTTGAATCCCTTTGATCCCCTTATGTTGTCTTATTGCTATTGCTAGAATTTCAAGCACTACATTAAAGAGGTATGGAGAGAGTGGACAACCTTGTCGTGTTCCTGATTTTAGTGGAATAGCTTTGAGTTTCTCTCCATTTAATTTGATGTTAGCTGTCGGCTTGCTATAAATAGCTTTTATTATACTTAGGAACGACCCTTGTATTTCTAATCTTTCTAAGACCTTTATCATAAAGGGATGTTGAATTTTGTCAAATGCTTTTTCCGCATCTAATGAAATGATCATATGTTTTTTTTCTTTCAGATTATTTATATGATGGATTACATTGATAGATTTTTGTATGTTGAACCAGCCCTGCATCTCTGGGATGAAACCTACTTGATCATAATGGATAATTTTTCTAATGTGTTCTTGGATTCGGTTTGCCAGTATTTTATTGAGTATTTTTGCGTCGATGTTCATGAGTGAGATTGGCCTGTAGTTCTTTCTTGGTTGTGTCTTTGTGTGGTTTTGGTATCAGAGTAACTTCAGCTTCATAAAAAGAATTTGGCAATGACTTCTCTGTTGCAATATTGTGAAATACATTAAGGAGTATAGGTATTAGGTCTTCATGGAAGTTCTGGTAGAATTCTGCATTGAAGCCGTCTGGACCTGGGCTTTTTTTGGTGGGGAGGCTTTTTATAACAACTTCTAATTCTTCGCGACTAACAGTTCTATTTAGATTGTTCACCTGGTCCTGGTTTAACTTTGGTATATGGTACTTATCTAAAAAAGTGTCCATTTCTTTTACATTTTCCAATTTTGTGGCATACAGGTTTTTGTAGTAAGATCTAATGATTCTCTGAATTTCCTCTGAGTCTGTGGTTATGTCTCCCTTTTCATTTCTGATTTTGTTAATTTGCGTATTCTCTCTCCGCCGTTTGATTAGTTTGGATAGGGGTTTATCAATCTTATTGATTTTCTCCATGAACCAGCTTTTTGTTTCATTGATTCTTTGGATTGTTTTCTGTGTTTCTATTTTGTTGATTTCAGCCCTCAATTTGATTATTTTGAGTCTTCTACTTCTCCTAGGTGAGTCTGCTTCTTTTTTTTCTAAAGCTTTCAGGTGGGCTATTAAGTCGCCAATGTGTGCTTTCTCCGTTTTCTTTAAGTGGGCACTTAATGCTATGAACTTTCCTCTTAGCACTGCTTTCATAGTGTCCCATAGGTTTGAGTATGTTGAGTCTTCGTTTTCATTGTATTCAAGAAAGACTTTAATTTCTTTATTTATTTCTTCCTTGATCCAGGTGTGGTTCAGTAGTTGACTGTCCAGTTTCCATGAGTTCATAGGTTTTCTGGGGCTAGCATTGTTGTTGAATTCTAACTTTAATCCATGGTGATCTGATAAGACACAGGTGGTTACCGATATTTTTTTGTAACTGTGTAAGTTTGCTTTGTTACCGAGTATGTGGTCTATTTTCGAGAAGGTTCATGAGCTGCAGAGAAGAAGGTATATTCTTTCTTATTTGAGTGGAATGTTCTATAGATGTCTGTTAAGTCCATTTGATTCATTACCTCCCTTAATCCTCTTATTTCTCTGTTAGGTTTCTGTCTGATTGACCTGTCCATTGGTGAGAGAGGAGTGTTGAAATCTCCTACTATTAGTGTGTGTGGTTTGATGACTGCCTTGAGTTTTAGTAACGTTTCTTTTACATAAGTGGGTGTTTTTATATTAGGGGCATATATATTCAGGATTGAGACTTCATCCTGGTGAATTGTTCCTGTTATGAGTAAAAAATGTCCCTCTCCATCTCTTTTGATTGATTTTAGTTTGAAGTCAACTTTCTTAGAAATTAGTATGGCCACACCTGCTTGTTTCTTAGGTCCGTTTGCTTGATAAACCTTTTCCCATCCCTTCAGTCTGAGTAGATGTCTGTCTTTGTGGTTGAGGTGTGTTTCTTGTAAGCAGCAGAATGTTGGATCCTGTTTTCGAATCCAATCTCTTAGCCTGTGCCTCTTTATAGGTGAGTTGAGTCCATTGATATTAAGTGATATTAATGACCAGTGGTTGTTAACTCCGGTCATTTTTCCTTTCTCTCTTTCTTTCTTTTGGTAGTAGAGTTTGTGTGTTTCCCTTCTTCAAGTTGTGCTGGTGAAGGGTCATTAGATGTCTGAGTTATTATGGGCATTGTTGGACTCCTTGGTTTGTGATTTTCCTTCTATTACTTTCTGTAGGGCTGGATTTGTGGCTACGTATTGTTTAAATTTGTTTTTATCCTGGAAAATTTTGTTTTCTCCATTTATAGTGAACGAAAGCTTGGCTGGGTACAGTAGTCTGGGCTTGCATCCATGGTCTCTTAGTTTCTGCAGTACATCTATCCAGGACCTTCTGGCTTCCATGGTTTCCATAGAGAAATCAGGTGTGAGTCTGATAGGTTTACCTTTATAGGTAACTTGACCTTTTTCCTTTGCAGCTCTTAATATTCTTTCTTTATTCTGTATGTTTTGTGTTTTGATTATTATATGACGAGGAGATGTTTTTTTTTGATCCAGTCGATTCGGTGTTCTGTATGCTTCTTGGACGTTCAAAGGAATATCTTTCTTAAGGTTGGGAAAGTTTTCTTCTATAATTTTATTAAATATATTTTCTGGACTTAAATTAAATATATTTTCTAAGAAGCTGTACTTCTTCTCCTTCTTCTATCCCTATTATTCTTAGGTTTGGTCTTTTTATTGTGTCCCAGATTTCCTGAATGTTTTGTGATGAGAATTTGTTGGTTATGCTGTTTTCTTTGATCAGAGAGTTGATTTTCTCTATGGTAGCTTTAGTGTCTGAGATTCTTTCTTCTATCTCTTGTAATCTGTTGGTGGTACTTGTCTCTGTAGTTCCTGTTCGTTTATCCAAATTTTCCATCTCCATCCTTCCCTCGGTTTGTGTTTTCTTTATTACTTCCAGTTCCTTCTTCAAGTCTTGAACTGTTTCCCTTACCTGTTTGATTACTTTTTCTTGTTTCTCTTGGTTTTCTTGGGTATCTTTGAGATATTTATTCATTTCCTCTACCTTTTTGTTTGTAATCTCTAATTGATTATGGCAGTTTTTCACCTCCTGTTTAAGGTCCTCTATTATTTTCATATAATTCACTTTTGAGTCGAATTCTTCTAATTCTTCTGGATTAGTGTTTACACTTCTCATTTTGGGATTCCTGGATTCTGGTGATGTCACGTTGCTTTTCAAGTTGTTGGGGGAATTCTTGCATTGCGCCTGCCCATCTTTTCCTTCAAATGAAGCCAGGAGAGGCCTGGTGTCTTGGACTAGTCTTTGCTGTGACTAACTCTCTGGGTGTATCTCCTCAGTGTAGGGGCAGGAACCGTTCCCTTGCAGATGAACTCCTCAACACCAAAACAGGGATGCCTGGTATTCCAATGACCGGTGGAAAGAAGGCCGAATGCAAGGTGTAGGGCGGGGTCGAATAGAACACAGGTGACACTGCAGTACAAGCTGGAGGTGCCTGCGCTCCCTTTTGGGGGTTACTGAGGCCTGCCCGCTAGGCAGGCACTCACTGCTCTGGTTGGGAAGCCTTAGTGTATGGGGGTTTGTGCTCTCTACCGGGACAGTCTGCCCCAGGCTAATACACACTCACCCGTCCAGATGGAACTTCTCAGCACCTACACAGGGGCTCCTGGTAGCCCCAATGAGCCAGGGACCAAGGGAAGTAGGGGGCAGGCAGAGCAGGTCCAGGAGAGCACAGCAGACACTGCAGCCCCAGCAGCAGGGGCCCGCGTTCCCTGGCGGGGACCTTGAGGCCTGCCCTCAAGTCAGGCACTCACTGCTCTGGGATAGTAGCCTTAGTGAGAGGGCAGGAAAACTGTTCTACAGCAAAGGACCTTGCAGACAAGGCAGGCTTGGGGGTGGGGGTGGGGGCGCGTGTGTAGGAAAGAAAGCCCTGCAGCAGGAGCTGGGGGAGGGGCGTTTGTGCTCTCTACCGGGACAGTCCACCCCAGGATAGCACACACTCACCCATCCAGATGGGACTTCTCAGCACCTACAGAGGGACTCTTGGTAGCCCCGATGAGCCAGGGGCCAAGGGAAATGGGGGGCAGGCAGAGCAGATCCAAGAGAGCACAGCAGACACTGCAGCCCCAGCAGCAGGGGCCCGTGTTCCCTCGGGAGTTATAGTTCTTAAAAGTTAATGCCTGCCCAGGGACCCAGAAACCATCCTAGGACTCTGGGAGTTGTACTTCTCAAAGTATAAAAAGGTACAGTGACATATGTCCATATAATTTCCAACAATATATATATTGATGTCATACAACTAGAAAGTTTCCAGATGGTGCCCCTGATAAGATTTCATTCTGGTCGATATTTAAAATTTTAAAAAAAGCTAACTTTTACCTTTACATTCTGTCCCTAATATATCTGTTTACAACCTAGGGCAAGAGGCTGTAGTGCCTATTTTAACATATCAAAGCTGGGCCAAGCTTTGAGGTTCCCCCAGTGTCTTTCAATCCTTACCTATTAAAAGATATGGCTCACATACCCTGTCCTTAATTTAAAAATTAAAAACTACATTTGTCCCAACTTTACCAGGTCATACTTTAAGGATTTATGCTTATTATAAAAGATTGCAAGACCTTATGCTTATAATAAAAGATTGTCTACCACATAGGGATTCCTTCCAATCTCCAGGGCCAAAGGATCATAGAAAATAAACAAAACAAAACCAAACAACACATCAAACTCTAAAGACTCAACTTAAAAACAAGTAATTAGCAGCAACACCTCTAACAACACAATTATCAATGGCAATGGTCACCCTAAAAAATTTTAGATCTTCAAAAATTCTAAGCATCCTCCCATCTTAGTATGATGGCATTATTCCATGGATGGAATAGGAAAGTGAGCAATACTCTTCTCACAACAGAAAATGGTTTAATTATTTGTGCTTTTTTTTCCACAGAAAGGGCCAACCTCACCCCATGAACCAGAAAGTTATCTCACTAATGACTGACTGATCAGAGACAGAAGAAATGACATCACTTACAGAACAACAAAATCTCCTGAAAAGACATCCATGACCTAAAGGTCACTGACAAAACCATTTACCAACCCCAAAGCCTCCCTCTCTTATATTTTAATGAAAATCATTATTATAGTATAGGCCTCTCCTGAAACAGCTTATCCCCCTAATTCTCAACCCAACACCCAGCACTGGTGTTTTCCCATTAGGAAAACTAAATAGCAACCTCACCATTATTAGAGATGGCCCTGGGAATAAAAGATAAAGAAGAGCACTCATGGAAAAACTATACACTAACAGTTATGCTATATGTATTTATGTTTCTCAACATTTAGTATGGATCTCCCTGTTCATGCTAATCTATAAAAATATTCTTAAACAGGAGATAAAACTTAGAAGGAATGCTCAACCCACTCTGGCTACATTATGTTCATTGTGTGGCTAAATTTCTCCCTTTCACCACCCATCCTAGTGCATCTAACTGTTTCTTTTATGCATCCTGCAATAGACCTCTGCTAATAGCTGTATAGGTCAATACCACTCCCATTTACCCCAGTACTGATGTCTCACTAACATCTCCTTTTCAAAGTCACTCCTGGCCAGTGGAAACCGATTCTTTGATTATTTAAGACCAGGAGGACGTTCTTGTATTCCTTCATTAATTTCAGTCTCATGATAACATGACAAAAGACAAATGGTTTGTTTTATAATTGCCTCGTTCATACATATTCCAGTACACCATGCTTCTCTTTCTGATAATATTTTCTGACCATTCAATAAATTGAAAAAATTAAATTAAAAATACAACATTTTCTAAGAAGAAAAGGTAGGCTACATAGCTGTTTGTTTGTTAGTTTGTTTAATCTTCTTCAAGAATACAACCATGATATGAAGCTGGCAATTTTAGAGTATGTCTTCTCATGTCTTCATTCTTGGAAACTGAATATGTTACAAAGAGTTATCTCTGTAGGCCCAGCATTTTATTCCTTTTAATATTCCGGTATATAGACAGGCTGCTCTGCACACAGCAGACCAAGAGGTGAATGATCAGCCAGTCAGCTGGATATCCCACTCCCTAGACCCTTGGAACCAGGGCAAATCACTGAACCCCTCTCCCACCAGCCCCAGATTCACTAACCAGCCAGCAGGCAAGCTTCCTGCAGGTAGGCTGCTTCACCACCCCCCACCATTGATCTCATCCTGTAAGCTACAAAGCCCACTCTGTCCCTAACCCAACCATCCTCTGTGATCTCAAAGAAACTCTAAACCACAGGCTGCAATGCACACAGCAGACCAAGAGGTGAGTGATGAGCCAGCCAGCTGGATACTCTATTCTCCAGGCCCTTGGTACTGGGGCAAAACCCCAGACCCCCTCCCACCTGCATAGGCTTTACTATCCAGTCAGCATACAATCTTTCTGTAGATAGGCTGCCTCGATCCCACCTATCTATCGACCCTGTAAGCTAGAAGGCCTACTCTGTCCCCAAAGTCATGCATCGAATACTACCTCAGAGGAACTCTGAATACAGGCTGCAAATGCACACAGCAGACCAAGAAAGTGGCCGAAGAAAGACCTCTGTGGCTCCCTGAGACACAGACAATGACTACACAGAGTAAACCAAGAGGAACTCCCTAAGACACAGACAGCAGCTGCAAGGATTAGACCAAGAGGCAAAGACACTTCTGGCAAAAGTTAAAGGAAGAGATGGGTATGCCCCAATGCAAAAATTCATTCAACAACCTAAAATACAACATGGTAATGACAGAACCCAGCAATCATATGTAGGGAGGAGGCTGCTCATTTGTTCCCAGCCACTTAGCCCCAAAATAATCACATAGAAATTCTATTAATTAAATCACTGCTTGGCTCATTAGCTCTAGCTTCTTTTTAGTTAACTCTTACATATCAATTTAACCCATTTCTATTAATCTGTATATCACCATAAGGTCTTGGTGTACCAGCAAAGTTTCAGCACATCTATCTCCAGTGGAGGTGCCATAGCATATCTTTGACTCCACCCTTCTTCCTCACAGCACACAGCCTTGCTTTCCCCACCTAGTTCAGTTCTTCTCCGCCACAGGTTCAAAGCAGTTCTTTATTCATTAACCAATAAAAGCAACACATTGACAGAGGGACCTCCCACACCAGTCATACAACAGGAATGTTATGCCCAGTCTGTGGGGACACCAAAAGGCCACCAGTGAGACCAACTCACCAAAATGCAACAGGAAATGAAAAATTTCCTTAAAGAAATGGAGGAGCCAGGCGGTGGTGGCTCACGCCTTTAATCCCAGCACTTGGGAGGCAGAAGAAGGCGGATCTCTGGGACTTCGAGACCAGCCTGGTCTACAAAAGAGCTAGTTCAAGGACAGGCACCAAAGCTACAGAGAAACCCTGCCTCGAAAAACCAACTAAAAAAAAGAAATGGAGGAAAAGAAACAAAAATTTGAAAGAAATCAATAAATCCCCTAAAGAAACTCAAGAAAACAAGGAAAAAACAAATAGTAAAGAAAACAGTTCAAGACTTGAAAACTGAAATAGAAGCAATAAAAAAACACAGACCAAAGGAATTTTGGAAGTGGAAAATCTGAGTAAATGAAAGAAAACTACCAATGCAAGCAAAACCAACAGAATATAAGAGATGGAAGAGAAAATCTCAAATGTTGAAGATACTATAGAGGAAATAGATTCATTAGTCAAAGAAAACATTAAATGAAACAAATTCCCAACAGAAAACATACAGGAAATCTGAAACAGCATGGAAAGACCAAATCTAAAAAAAAATGGGTATATAGGAATAGAAGAAGGAGAAGAACTCCAACCAAAGCACAGAAAATATATTCAACAAATCATAAAAATACTTTCAAACCCAAAGAAGAATATTGATATGAAGGTACAAAAAGCTTACAGAACATGAAATAGACAAAACCAAACTAACAAAAACAATTGACTTCTTATTATGTCATAATTAAAACACAAGATATATAGAAAATAGAAAGAATATTAAGAACTGCAAAGGAAAAAGACCAAATAGCATATAAAGTAAGACCTATCAGAATTACACCTAACTTTTCAATGGAAACTGTGAAAGCCAGAAGTTTCTGGACAAATGTGCTGCAGACACTAAGAAACCAGTGTTGCAAGTCCATACTACAATACCCAACAAAGCTTTGAATCATCATTAATGGAGGAACAAGATATTACATTACAAAACCAAATTTAAACAATACCTATACACAAACCCAGCCTTAAAGAAATTACTAGAAGAAAAACTCCAACCCAACACACACACACACACACACACACACACACACACACACACACACAGAGGTTACATATAACTTCACACCAGGAAACTCTAATGAAAGGAAACTTACAAACACTACCACCAAAATATGACAGGAATTGACAATCACTGATCATTAGTTATCTCTTAATATCAATGATCTTAACTCACCTATAAAAAGATGCAGGCTAAAAGAATGGATACAAAGTGGGATGCTTTATACAAGAAACAAATCTCAACCTTCAAGACAACCATTACCTCAGAGTGAAGGGTTGAGAAAAGATTTTCCAGTAAAATGGACCCAAGAAACAAATGGGAGCAGTACTGGTTGTGAGAGCTTTGGGGAGCCTTTGTTTATAAGGCTCATTTAGATTACTGGCCACCTCCAGTCTTGGCTGTAAGTGCTTGGTATGTTCTGGCCCAACAGATAACACAGACAATCAGTCAGTTAATCATTTCCAGTTCTCAGTTTTCTGGATAGAAGAGTAGGCTTTTCATCTTTGCCATAGGAAAAACAATTCTGTGTGTTTAACATTCTTGGTTTCTATGGAGTTCTGTAGGTGCAAGGAACTTTGTGTTGTATTCCCAAAAGATTAAAAAGAGATTTTACAAGACTCATATTTCCTCTGTTGTGATGCAGAAGACATAAAGTTAGTTTTCATTACAGCATGTATATGTATCTCAAAATATCACCTTTTGTATTTCAAGTTTTCATAAAATTATAATTTGAAAATATTGAAAATTTAATAATACAATAAATATTAAGAAGAATAAATAGAATAAACTGTCACTGCAGAAAAATTCTAAATTAATACAAACTGTCTTTGTGCTCAAAAGGCACCAGACACATATCTGTAGACAAATCTTCCTCCTGGTTATCTGTTTCTCAAACTATTGGGATTCATTCTGAATAGAAACCACATTTATGGGCTACACAACTCAAAACAATTCTACCCTGTCACCCAGAATACCACATTTTTTGTGTGCACTGACCATTTTTCTGTCTTCCACAGCATGTATTTTGAGACATTTGTCCACTTATTAATTGATATTAAATGGTGTAACCCTAAAAATATTATTCCAACCTGTTACACTTTAAAATGTTTTATTGATACAAAGTACTCAGTTTTATGAATTTTATTAACCTCTTTTTCTTCCTGGTTTAATGTCTTATGAAAGATGACTTTTAATTTACCCAAACTTATTTTCTAAAGATTTGTAGTTTAAGTTTTTGTGGCTTCATAAAAAGAATTAGGAAATGGTCCTTCAATGTATTTCTTATGGAATACTTTGAGGAACAAGATGTTAGTTTTGCTTTCTATATTTGGTAGAATTCTGCATTGAATTTAAGTGACTCAAGACTTTTTTTAGTTGAGATAATTTTAATTATCACTTTAATTTCAACATGAGTTATGGGTTTAAGTTGATTATCTGTTGCTAATCGACAGAAACTGAAAATCGTCTAGTCACTTTGTGAAATATCCAATTTAACAATAACAATGATATAACATGTATACATATATATATATTAAAGAACTGAACAATTATCAACAAAAATGAATAGTGTTCATAGGATTATCATCTTAATGTATAAAACCCAAGTATGTATCATTAAATGAATGAATAAACAAATTGTAGTATATAGATTTATATATTAGAATTTTATTCTGGCTTTTAAACAATAAATACTGTATTATTGTTCTATATGAATTAACTTTGAAAATATATTGCTGTATATAATGAGAAAATACAACACATATCATTTAACTTTAGAAATACAATAATAATATTCATCTTTGCTACAGGTTGGTAGTGGATTGGAGGTGAATGATAAGAATTGACTCCAAATTAACCTAAATTTTATTTGATTGATGATCATAAACATAGAAATTATAAAATGTAATGTTTTACAAGTTTATATATTAAGTATCACAGTTGTCTATGTATAATTTGAACAAGAGAGTTCTCCTTTCCTCATATCCTGGTCAAATTTTCTTTGGTTGCTTTCTCCCTCCTCCCTCCCTCCCTCCCTCCCTCCCTCCCTCCCTCCCTCCCTCCCTCCCTCCTTTCTTTCTTTCTTTCTTTCTTTCTTTCTTTCTTTCTTTCTTTCTTTCTATCTTTGTTTCCTTTTGCCTTTTTTTCCTTTCTTCTTTCTTTGTTCTTATTTTGTTGTTTTTCTTAGTTGTAGCCTAGTTTCTTAAAATTGTGACATTCAAATCTCTTAAGAGCATCCATTGTATTAAAAGGCCATTTCTAAAGCTTAAAACTGCTTACTTTTTTATGTCATAAGCCTTTCAATATGCTTCACCTGGTCAAGGTGGTTTCAATACTAACTTTTCACTAATTATTACTTAGAAATTCCATTAATCAAATTCAGAGTTTTGTTAGGAAATTTTCTTAAGGTTTTGTGAGACAGGGTTTCTCCGTGTTTGGCTGTCCTGGAACTCACTAAGTAGATAAGGCTGGCCTTGATCCCAAGGAGACCCACCTATCTCATCCTCCCAAGTGCTGAGATCAAAGGCATGTGTGATCACCACCCATCAGGACTGTCATATTCCTATTGAATCAGTAGTCAATTTTTCTTCAGTAAGTAGAAACATTCACCTCTGTTGATGGGCTGGGCTTCAGAGCTGATACCCCAATAAGCCAGGCCCAGCCATTGATCTTCCAAACCCAATTAACAAATACATATTAGAACACTATAACAATTGATAAACAAAGAGTCCATGAAGGGGAGCTGGGAGGGATATATAGAAGGGATTGGAGGGAGTAATGTCAAAATAAACAGAAACAGCCAAATTGATAGTAAAATGCAGAATACAGAGATCTTCAAATGAGGCAAGTTTGGGAAGATAGACAAAAAGTTTCAGTGACACTTGTTCCACAAATTCATCTTCAGGGGAACCTAACATGATATTATAGTAAAATTTAAACAAGAGACAAGAAACATGTATACCTAAGCAGCCTGGTTAATGTGTGATCCTACCTATCATAGTCTAAACTCTAAGTCTCTCTTTAAAATTCATTCTTTCTTACAACGTAATATGAAAATTGTTCATCTTTCTACATGAGACAATTCCTCTTCTGGCAGAAAAATATCTCCAATATTTCTATCATTTACTCTCCAAGCAGGAGTTTCCTAGAGAAACATTTATTGTAGTCTATTCTGACAATATTGTGATACCCCAAGAAATAGGGACAGGTGTCTGCTTAGAGTGCATTCAAAGGGTGGCCTGGAAATCCTAATTCTTCTGTTCCTTCCATATTTAGCATTCCTGATAGGCAGGTTGGGTGTATTACTTATGAATCTTGTCAAATGTTAATTATATGATTTCTAATGTAACTCTCAGATGGGATGGCTTCAGTGTAATTATATTTTCTTCATATTTTCTATAATGTCATTCAAACAACTAACAACAACAAAAAATATTATGTAACTCCCAACTATGAAGTGCCCCAGACTTGGCTCTTTGATTTTGCAAAGAACCTGAAAATATGAGATGGAACTGCTAAGAAATTTAACTCTGTTGCTTTCTATAAAATGTCTCAGACATTGAAAAATGAATGTGTGACATACTTTTTGCACCTACAAAAGTCAAGTCACTAATAGCATTATGTATCAATCACTAACATTTGAGAGTAATATATTCATGCACAGGAGAGGATGAAAAAACACAGACACATGTCAGATTACTATTTAATTTCTGCTGCTGTCATGACTGTTTTTTCACAAGGGCATTCTTCAGCCTAGCATTATTTGCAAAGATAGAGTAGTATTCTTTATATTATAGGGTAAAGTATATAATGATAATTACTAAAACATACCTTAAAATGAAGAGCATGCAAACAATGCAACTTCAAACTTATGAACCCATGGAAGAAAGAAATGTGACAATAAGGCTGCACTCAAAAAGCACTAGGCACTGATAATTTCTCCGAGGTTTAACTACAAAGTTTACATCGAATTCTGATCAAAACATTCTCCTATTCAGGGATCTCCTCAGGGCAACTTTAACATCTTTGTTCCTCAAACTGTAGATTAAGGGATTCATCATGGGAATTATGATAGTATAGAAGATTGAAGAAATTTTCCCCTCATTCATAGACTCAGTTGAGGAGGGTTGAAGATACATAAATGTGCTTGATCTGAAAAATAGAGAAACAGCAAATAAATGGGAACTGCAGGTACTGAACGCTTTGTACTTGCTCTCAGCTGACCTCACCTGGAATATGGTGCAAAGAATGAAGGCATAAGAGATTATAATGATGGCAGTAGGAACAACAATGTCCTTCCCTGCTACAATGACTAGCTCCATCTCATTAACATAGGTGTTGGTGCAAGAGAGCTGCAGCAAAGGGAGGATGTCACAGAAATAGTGGTTGATGGTGTTCAAATCACAGAATGTCAGTCTCAGCATGAATCCAGTATGGATCATGGCACCAGAAAATCCCATCAAGTATTAACCAAGCATCAGATAGAAGCACATCATAGGGGACATAGTTATTTTATACAAGAGTGGATTACAGATAGCCACATAACGATCATAGGCCATTGCTGTCAGTACATAATATTCAGAAATGGCAATAAAGCAGAACAAGTAGAGCTGGGTCATGCACCCAGTGTAAGAGATAACATTCTTCTCCAGTAAGAAGTTCATCAGCATTTTGGGTGTAATCACTGAAGAGTAACAGAGGTCTATAAGGGACAAGTTAAAGAGGAAAAAGTACATGGGAGTGTGAAGGTGAGAATTCAGCACAATTAGAATGATCAAGGCTAAATTTCCTAGTGTAGTTACCATATATATTGCTAGAAAGAGTAAGAAGAGGGGAATTTGGAGGCCAGGCTCTTCAGTTATCCCCAAAAGAATGAATTCCATCAACAAGGAGCCATTTGCTACAGCCATTGTTCTCCAAGAAAATCTGGGGAGACATAAAAGGCAAAATTATAGGAAAAAGCGTAACTGACAACTATCTGTGATGATCTTCAGGAATGTCCTGGAAATGCACTGACCCACTTGAAAACATTGTGCCCACCTTTGATTTTACCATGATATAAAGTGGCATCCTTCCCTAGTAAATATATATAAAGCCTGTCTTTACTATTAGTGTTGGGAAACAAAGGCAGATAGATATCTGTGAGTGTAACATTAGCCTGTTCTACAGAGTTACACAGTGATGCCTCCCTTCTATACATACAGACAAATATACGTGCAAATAAACACACACAATCTCTCAAGTAGTCTGCACAATTGGTCAATGCATTCTCATTTTAAAATTATTGTTAGAAAAATCAAGAGAAATAGTACAAACATGTAGCTACCTAACACTGACCCCAGTTTGTGTTCTATGACGTAAAAATCAAGAGAATTGTTTCTACATGAAACAAAAGAGCCAGAATCTAAGAACAGTTAATATACTCAGGAACATTCATGATCTGGAAAAATTTTAGATTTGTCATGGAAAAGTAACTTGTTAAGTAAGGCACTGGAACTTAAATGTCTACTGGATCTCTGGATGATATCAATTTACTCTTCTCAGACATTCTTCTTTGAATTTCACTTTTTAATCATAGGCCTGTCCTAAATAGAGAGAAAGATGTACAACATGGATCCTTGGACTAGTCTCAATCTGAACATACTGGGCAAACAGAAAAGGCAGCACACTCCAGGGGAAAGCCTGCATAATCTTCCCTGAATATGAAATTGGTAATGGGTGTATTCATATCAGGAGAAAGAAGAATGTTTATTGTTGAAACCCATAGGAAAGAAAAACAGTTGAGACTTGGCCAAGTTGAAGAATGCTCAATTATGAAACAAAAAAGGTTCTTGATTTCAAATGTTAACTATGTTAAACAAGTTAATAGTGCTATATTTTATACCTGAATTTGTTTAAACGTTTTCACTTTATATATACACATTGATCTCTACAAAAACACACAAACGTACAAAGAACATAGATGGACTAGCTTCATCATTGGGTCATTTCAACATTGCATTTCTTGGTAAAAGCTAAGAATTTTATGACATACATACTATTTTGCATATTAGTACTAATTCAATAAATATGTTTAATAAAAATCAAAATGCTAGTTTGAATACATTTTAAAACTTACCTTACTTAGAAGAGAAAAATGAGTGGATTAATTGTAATTATTATTTATTTTTTTGTCTTAGGAAGTCAATACCAGGTTAAATTCTATGAGAATGCTGAAAAACAATATTTTCATGCATTTCCCAGACACCTTTCTGAATTATTATTTTAGGTAATAATAATAATTTGTAATTTAGTAGAATAATACGAGGAAAACAAACCAATTTTCTTCCATCACATTTTTCATTTGAAACCCCAGGTTCTATAGGATTTAATTCGTAGTTCCTTCTCAGAATACTCCAGAAGCTTTCTCAGGCTCTTCCAAAGAACTGAAAACAGATATAAAAAAGAACTGAAGTGATTGTTTGTAGATGCTAGATCAATATGTATTCTTATTGCCTTGGAGATTCAATCAACACCTACCCTGGTCTTTTGGGACTGTATATCCTCAGCACTTGAGTCAAAATTAAATGCCCATCTTCTGATCACCTACTTCACAGAAATCCATTGCTGCTTCTTTCCCTCATCCCAGATTGTCACAGAACAGTTCCACATAAGTGACCCAATGGCTTTCTTACCTTATCATAACAATTATGCCAGGAGTATAGTAACGCTTCAGTTTAATATCCCTTGATAATTTTTCCAAATCATTTTTAATATGTGCTATTTTTGTTTGTTGTTCTAGGCATGTATCTTAAGTCTTTAAGGGTATTATATGAGAGTTCAAACATACAAATACTTTCCTCAGTCCACTAAAATTAAATTTTACATGTATATAGGCATCAAGTTATGCCAATATCTTAGCATATTCCATAAAATCTCCTAGAAGTTGCACCAGGCCTGGGGTAGTGACAGGTTTCTGTACTTGTAGCAAGTAAATTTTTAATACAGGCATATAAGAAACTTCCAATGAATTCTGGGCCAAATATTGAAAGTAAGTACCCCAAAACTCAAATGGGAAAAATAAATTTAGAGTAAAAATGGAATCATGTGGTTGTCTCCATACTGTAATAAAAATTACTAAAGTATATGTGCAAAAATCCAGAAAATGTCTAATTTGCACTTAATGAACCATAAAACCTGATTGCTGATTTTAAAGATTAGTTCCAAATAAAAGTAGATAAACTCTAAATAAATTTTTATTTTTCAAAGGTTCACTACATGAATTAAATACTGGCACAGTACATGTAGCCACTGTGGCTTTAGAACCATCTGTAAAGTTTCAACATGGAAACTAAATTATTTAATGACATTGGCTTACTCTTTTTTCTTTTTATTAAGAATTTCCACCTCTTCCCCTCCTCCCAATTCCTTCCCACTTCCTCTTTCCCCTCCCCCTCCCTCTCCACTTCAAAGAGCAGTCAGGGTTCCCTGCCCTGTGGGAAGTCCAAGGTCCTCCCCCCTCTATCCAGGTCTAGGAAGGTGAGCATACAAACTGGTTAGGCTCCCACAAAGCCAGTACATGCAGTAGAATCAAAACTCAGTGCCATTGTCCTTAGCTTCTCAGTCAGCCCTCATTGTCAGCCACATTCAGAGAGTCCGGTTTAATCACATGCTCCATCAGTCCCAGTCCAGCTGGCCTTGGTGAGCGCCCATTAGATCAGCCCCACTGTCTCAGTGCGCGGGCTCACCCCTCTCGGTCCTAACGTCCTTGCTCATGTTCTCCATCCTTCTGCTGCTCATTGGGACCTTGGAAGCTCAAATGTGGATCTCTGTCTCTATCTCCATCCATCGCCAGATGAAGCTTCTGTGGTGAAATGCAAGATATTCATCAGTGTGGCTATAGGATAGGGCCAGTTCAGGCATCCTCTCCTCAGCTGCCCAATGAACAAGCTGGGAACATCTCCTTGGACACCTGGGAACCTCTCTAGAGTCAAGTCTCTTGCCACCCCTAAAATTGCTCCCTTAATTAAGATATCTACTTCCCTGCTCCCATATCCACCCTTCCTCCATCTCAACCATTTCATTCCCCCAAGCTCTACCTATCCTCCCCTTCTCCCTTCTTTCTCCCCCTCTCCTCTTAACCCACCCCACCCCCAAGTTCCCATTTTTGCCTGACAATCTTGTCTACTTCCAATATCCAGGAGGATAACTATATGTTTTTCTTTGGATTCACCTTCTTATTTAGCTTCTCTAGGATCCCGAATTATAGGCTCAATGTCCTTTATTTATGGCTAGAATCCACTAAGGAGTGAGTACATACCATATTCATCTTTTTGGGTCTGGGTTACCTCACTTAGGATAGTGTTTTCTATTTCCATCCATTTGCATGCGAAATTCGAGATGTCATCGTTTTTTACCGCTGAGTAGTACTCTAATGCATATGTATTCCACAATTTCTTTATCCATTCTTCCATTGAGGGGCATCTAGGTCGCTTACAGGTTCTGGCTATTACAAATAATGTTGCTATGAACATAGTTGAACAAATGCTTTTGTGGTATGATAGGGCATCACTTGGGTATATTCCCAAGAGTGATATTGCTGGATCCTGAAGTAGGTTGATCCCGAATTTCCTGACAAACCGCCACAATGATTTCCAAAGTGGTTGCACAAGTTTGCATGATCACCAGCAATGGATAAGTGTTCCCCTTACTCCACATCCTCTCCAGAAAAGGCTATCATTAGTGTTTTATATTTTAGCCATTCTGACAGGAGTACCATGGTTAAGCATCATAAAAGTAGTAAGATTGTGTGATGTCAAAGTAAAGCTTTCTTTCTTATTGAAACAGATTATTTCCTTCTCTTTCTTTCTTCCCTCCCTCCATTCATCCATCCCTTCTTTCTTACGTTATTTGTTTTACATCCAGAGAGCAGGTTTCCTTTTTTCCTATCCTCCTAGTTCCCAAGTCACCCCCATTCCCTGCTCCTAAAACTTAATCCACTCCTCCTCCATTTATGTTTATAAAAGGGTAGGTTTCCAATCAGTCTCAAAAAAAAAAAAAAAAAGGCTGGGACGGGGTGCTGAGGGCAACTGGGCTAGCAGGAATTGCTTTGCTTCAATAGCCTCTCTGCAGCGAGGTAGGCCCTTTGTTAGTGAGGTTCCTGGCCACCAAGGGAACCTGATCCTGTTCCATAAGATCCATAGGATAGCATTTGAAGGAAGAGATGGGCAGGCACCAAGGCACGAATTCTTCCATCAATTTGAAAAACAACATGAAAACAGCAGAACCCAGTGATCAGACAACAGAAGGTCTTGAACACCCTAATCCAGAAGAAGGGGAAAAATTGACATTATGAAAGCGATAGAGTCCCTTAAACAGCATGTAAAAAACGCCCTTATAGAAATGGATGAGAAGTATAACAAAAAGTTTGAAGAAATGAATAAATACCTAAATGATACCCTGGGAAACCAAGAAAAAACAATCAAACAGGTAATGGAAACAATTCAAGAATTGAAAACTGAAATGGAGGCAAGGAAGAAAACACAAACCGAGGGCAGACTGGATATGGAAAATCTAGGGCAATGAACAAAGACTATAGAAAGAAGCATAACTAATAGAATACAAGAGACAGAAGAAAGAATGTCAGACTCTGAAGATACCATTGAGAAAATAAACACACTGATCAAAGAAAATAGCAAATCCATCAAATTCTCTTCACAAAACATTCAGGAAATATGGGACCCAATAAAAAGACCAAACCTAAGAATAATAGGGATAGAAGAAGGAGAAGAATTACAACTCAAAGTCCCAGAAAATCTATTTAACAAAATTATGGAAGAAAACTTTCCCAACATAAAGAAAGATATTCCTATGAATATTCAAGAAGCATACAAAACACCAAATAGACTGGATAAAAAAGAAATCCCCTCCCCATATAATAATCAAAACACAAAACATACAGATTAAAGAAAAAATATTAAGAGGTGCAAAGGAAAAAGTTCAAGTTACTTATAAAGGTAAACCTGTCAGACTTACACCGGACTTCTCTACAGAAACCACGAAAGCCAGAAGGTCCTGGATAGAGGTACTGCAGAAACTAAGAGACCATGGATGCAAGCCCAGACTACTCTACCAGGCCAAGCTATTGTTCACTATCAATGGAGAAAACAAAATATTCCAGGATAAGAACAAATTTAAACAATACATAGCCACAAACCCAGCCTTACAGAAAGTAATAGAAGGAAAATCACAACCCAAGGAATCCAACATTGCCAACACTGCCTATAATGACTTAGACAACTAGCGACCCTTCACCAGCACAATTCAAAGAAGGGAAACACACAAACTTTACTACCAAAAAAATAATAACAACTGGAGTCAACAACCACTGGTCATTAATATCACTTAATATCAATGGACTCAATTCACCTATAAAAAGGCACAGGCTAAGAAATTGGATATGAAAACAGGATCCAACATTCTGCTGTTTACAAGAAACACACCTCAACCACAAAGATAGATATCTACTCAGAGTCAAGGGTTGAGAAAAGGTTTTTCAAGCAAATGGACCTAAGAAACAAGCAGGTATAGCCATACTAATTTCTAACAAATCTGACTTCAAACTAAAATCAATCAGAAAAGATAGAGATGGTCATTTTTATACGTATAACAGGAACAATTTATCAAAATGAAGTCTCAATCCTGAATATCTATGCCCCTAATATAAAAGCACCCACTTATGTAAAAGAAACATTACTAGAACTCAAGGCAGATATCAAACCACACACACTGATATTAAGAGACTTCAACACACCTCTCTCACCAATGGACAGGTCAATCAGACAGAAACCTAATAGAGAAATAAGAGAATTAATGGAGGTAATGAAGCAAATGGACTTAACAGATATCTTAGGACATTCCACCCAAATAGGAAAGAATATACCTTTTTCTCTGCAGCCCATGGAACCTTCTCGAAAATTGACCACATACTCTGTTACAAAGCAAACCTCCACAGATAGAAAAAAATTTTAGTGACCACCTGTGGTTTATTGGATCACCATGGATTAAAGTTAGAATTCAACAATGAGGCTACCCCCAGAAAGCCGACAAACTCATGGAAACTGAAAGAAAAAAAAACATATGATCATTTCATTAGATGCTGAGAAAACATTTGACAAAATTGAACATTCCTTTATGATAAAGGTCTTGGAGACATTAGGGATACAAGGGTCATATCTAAATATAATAAAAGCTATTTACAGGAAGCCGACAGCTAACATCAAATTAAATGGAGAGCTACTCAAAGCCATCCCACTAAAATCAGGAACATGACAAGGCTGTCCACTCTCTTCATACCTCTTCAATATAGTGCTTGAAGTTCTAGCAATAGCAATAAGACAACATAAGGGGATCAAGGGAATTCGAATTGGAAATAATTTAAACTTTCATTATTTGCAGATGATATGATAGTATACATAAGCAACCCCAAAAACTCTACCAAAGAACTCCTACAGCTGATAAACACCTTTAGTGATGTGGCAGGATACAAGATCAACTCCAAAAAAATCAGTTGCCCTCCTATACACTATGGATAAGGATGCAGATAGGGAATTCAGAGAAGCATCACCTTTCACAATAGCCACAAATAGCATAAAATATCTTGGGGTAACTCTGACCAATGAGGTGAAAGATCTATTTGACAAGAACTTTAAGTCTTTGAAGAAAGAAATCGAAGAGGATACCAGAAAATGGAAGGATCTCCCTTGCTCTTGGATTGGGAGGATGAACATAGTAAAACTGGCAATTCTCCTAAAAGCAATCTATAGATTCAATACAATGCCCATTAAAATCCCATCAAAATTCTTCACAGACCTTGAGAGGACAATAATCAACTTTATATGTAAAAACAAAAAACCCAGGATAGCCAAAACAATCTTATACAATAAAGGATTGTCTGGAGGCATTACCATCCCTGACTTCAAACTCTATTACAGAGCTTCAGTATTGAAAACAGCTTAGTATTGGCATAAAAACAGAGAAGTTGATCAATGGAATCGAGTAGAAGACCCGGATTTTAACCCACAAACCTATGAACACCTGATTTTTGATAAAGGAGCTAAAAGCATAGGATGGAAGAAAGAGAGCATCTTCAACAAATGGTGCTGGCAGAACTGGTTGTCAACCTGTAGAAGAATGAAAATAGACCCATATCTATCACCATGCACAAAACTCAAGTCCAAATGGATTAAAGACCTCAATATCAGTCTGAACACACTGAACCTGATAGAAGAGAAAGTGGGAAGTACTCTACAACATATGGGCACAGGAGATCACTTCCTACGTATATCCCCAGCAGCACAGACATTAAGGGCAACATGGAATAAATGGAACCTCCTGAAACTGAGAAGCTTCTGTAAAGCAAAGGACACTGTCACTAAGACAGAAAGGCAACCCACTGACTGGGAGAAGATCTTCACCAACCCCGCAACAGACAAAGATCTGATCTCCAAAATATATAAAGAACTCAAGAAACTGGACATTAAAATGCTAATTAACCCAATTAAAAAATGGGACACTGAACTGAACAGAGAATTCTCAGCAGAAGAAGTTCAAATGGCCAAAAGACTCTTAAGGTCGTGCTCAACCTCCTTAGCTATCAGGGAAATGCAAATCAAAACAACTTTGAGATACGATCTTACACCTGTCAAAATGGCTAAAGTCAAAAACACCAACGATAGCCTTTGCTGGAGAGGTTGTGGAGTAAGGGGTACACTCATCCATTGCTAGTGGTCATGCAAACTTGTGCAACCACTATGGAAAGCAGTGTGGCGGTTTCTCAGGAAATTTGGGATCAGCCTACCCCAGGACCCAGCAATACCACTCTTGGGAATATACACAAGAGATGCCCTATCATACTACAAAAATATTTGTTCAACTATGTTCATAGCAGCATTATTTGTAATGGCCAGAACCTGGAAACAACCTAGATGCCCTTCCATGGAAGAATGGATGAAGAAAGTATGGAATATATACATATTAGAATACTACTCAGTGGTAAAAATCTATGACTTCTTGAATTTTACATGCAAATGGATGGAAATAGAAAACACTCTCCTGAGTGAGGTAACCCAGACCCCAAAAGATGAACATGGGATGTACTCACTCATAATTGGTTTTTAGCCATAAATATAGGACATTGATCTTATAATTCGCGATCCTAGAGAAGCTAAATAAGAAGGTGAACCCAAAGAAAAACATACAGTTATCGTCCTGGATATTGGAAGTAGACAATATTGCTGGGCCAAAATTGGGAACTGGGGGGTGGGGTGGGATGGGGGAAAGGGGAGATGCGGAGAGACAAGTGAGAAGGGGAGAATAGGGAGAGCTTGAGGGAATGGGATGGTTGGGATAATGGAAGGATAGATATGGGAGCAGGGAAGTAGATATCTTAATTAAGGGAGCCATTTTAGGGTTGGCAAGAGCCTTGACTCTAGAGGGGTTCCCAGGGGTCCAGAGAGATGTACTCAACTAGGTCTTTGGGCAGCTGAGGAGAGGGAGCCTGAAATGGCCCAATCCTATAGCCATACTAATGGATATCTTGCATATCACCATAGAACCTTCATCTGGCGATGGATGGAGATAGAGACAGAGACCCACATTGGAGCAATGGACTGAGCTCCCAAGGTCCAAATGAGGAACAGGAGGGAGAACATGAGCAAGGAAGTCAATACCGCGAGGGGGGCACCCACCCACTGAGACATTGTGGCTGATCTATTGGGAGATCACCAAGGCCAGTTGGACTGGGACTGAAAATGCATGGGATAAAAACGGACTCTCTGAATATGGTGGACAATGAGGGCTGTTGAGAAGCCAAGGACAATGGCACTGAGTTTTGACCCTACTGCATGTACTGGCTTTGTGGGAGCCTAGCCAGTTTGGATGTTCACCTTCCTAGAGCTGGATGGAGGGGGGAGGACCTTGGCCTGCCCACAGGGCAGGGAACTCTGACTGCTCTTTGGACTGGAGATGGAGGGGGAGGGGAGTGAGTGTGGGGAGTGGGGGAAGGGGGAGGGAAAAGGGAGGTGGGGAGGAGGCTGAAATTTTTTTTTCTACCATTTATCTTTTATAGGCTCTTGATAACTTTATAATGTAAAACATACAGTCCAGTATGAAAAGTCCCTATAGCTACTAAAAGTTTCAACAGTTTAAAGGTTAAAATTTCTTAATGTGAGCTCCAATAAAATAAAGAAAATTACATAACCAACATATAATGGCACAGAGTAAACATTCCTATTCCAAAATGAAAGAATCAGAGTACAGAAAGCAGTTGTATAAAATCTATTAAACAAAAGAAGTACAAAATTAATGATAATGTATTGGACATGCAAATTAAATTGGAAAAACAACTTAAATGCAAAGCAATTACTTACACTTTTAATATTAGCCAGACTAATAAAGAAGCAATTAGATCTCATTATATGGCTATAAAATTGGTTTGCTATAGATTGATTGTAGATTGATTGTACCAACTGTTTCTAGTGGGTTTTGATGGTCTAATGGACAGGAGGTCTATTCTTTCTTTTTTGTTTGCTTGTTTATTTGCTTCATCTTTATGGTCAACTTGAAAAGAACTCAGATTGAAACTTTTAGAATTTTTTCCTCCAAATAAAATAAGAGAAATATCCTATGTACTGGTGCGTATTTACTTTTCCTAAGGGATGATCACTTCTTTTAAAACCAATGAGACAGATTCATAGCTGGATGTCTATTTGTTCATACTTATGTATATTCATGCGCAATGGTGAATCAATTTTCTCAATCACACAATCAAATAACTGACTGAAAATTCCCAGCATCAGGTAATATGATCCTAGGGGACAAGAAAACCCCACAAATACACAATTCTCTCAAATATCCTGCCTTCCTTCCCAGACAGCACCAACCAAAATGGTAAAATTAACTGATCTGATATTAAATAGAGAGTAAAACATCAGGTCTGCCATGGTCGTAAAGTTCAGAGAAACATTTTCTTTTCTAGAAAAGGTAGTTAGGCTGACAAGACCCACATTTCGAATCCCCTCCCCATTTCCCATTCCACAAATTAGATTAGCCAATCACATCAGATTAAGAAATCAAGCTCCAGCCAGTGGGAGGAGAGGCAGTCATGACCTAGGTCATGGATTAAAGACAGAAGCCATTTTGACCAAGCATGCATTTTATTAGCCTAGTTTGGGTTCAAGAACTGTCCTTTTTACAAACAGTATTCCCTTGCCCAAACGACTTTAGCTTTATTCATGAGTGCCTTTGTCTAACAACGAGATTGTTCTTTTCTGACAGAGTAGCTTGGACAGGATTACCAAGACCTGTCTCAAGAGAAAGATTTTGAAATCAGTTCTTTACACTAAGACTTCCTGGAGTGACTGCATTCTTCTTAAACTTCCCCTGCCCTGTTTATCTCTCTTCCATACTTTTCCTACCTTGAAGCATGCTAGGACAAGGATGTTTTCTGGCTTATCTCTGTTTCTACAGAATATGACTTGAAAGGGAACTCTTATTGATTCTTTGAAGCATTTGGCATTCCCATATTTCCTCTGCAATGCCAACACTGCACATGGGCCTCTTAGAAAATAGGTTGCATTTCCCAGTGTACTTTAAAGCTCAGTGTGTTTATAAATTGAAGGGCTTTTGTTGGTGGTGGTGTTTTGTTGTTTGTTTAAGTAGGAAATAAAAACAGACTTGATAGTTTCTGGAATCAGGTTTCTTGTAATCTTCTCTACTGCTGAGAATGGGGCCATCAACATCCTAAGTCAAAGGCATGGAGATTGCTCCTTATGCATAACAGTGTGGTGGGACAGTGGTTAGGTTTCTGAGAGCTTCATAAAACTGAGCAACAAATCAGATTAGGAATGAATATCTCCAAGGTTTATACAACAGAAAATAAAATAGATGTTGTTTTATTTAAATCACTGATATTTGGGGTTTTCAAAATTTGGAATCTGATTCTGACTTATTTATGACAGATCTAGAACTGTCATAAATTTTATGTCAGTCCGCCTGATCTGGCCAACATATCCAACATACCCTTCCCCCCAAAAAAACTCATGTGGCAAATGATTCAGTGATCAGAGAAGTATTCTGTTTCTCACTGGCCAAAAGAAGTTTCCATGAGGATGGTAACTTAGTAATATTGACAAAGCTGTGTGTTGTAACAGGAGAACTCTATCTGGGCAGTATATCTTATACTCACATCTTGCAAAGTAGATTATATCATGGTCTGTAATATACTGTGTGTATGTACACATTCTATAGTGAAATATAAAGACCTTAAAAGTTATCCATATACTATTGATAAAATAAACTTTATAATTGTTAAAAAAAAAAAGAAAAGCAAAGAAAAAGAAAAAACATGAAATACCAAGTTGCAGTAAGACTAAGCACCTCACCAGGTAATGAGACTGGGCAAGGCGACTCATTATGAGGAGTAGGGTCCCAATAACCAATAAAAGGATGTTCCTACTCTTGGGAGTTCTATAAGTGGATAACGCTACACAACTATAACATATAACACAAATGCAGAGAGCCTAGGTCAGTCCCATGCAGACTTCCTGGTTAAAGGTTCTGTCTTTGTGAGTCCTTATGCGCCCAAGTGGAACAAAATAATTTTACAGTTGGGAGTCACTGCAACATGATGAACTATATTAAAAGACTGCAACATGAGGAAAGTTGAGAAGCTCTGCTCTAAAAGTTTTCTTGCAGTCTGATCTTATGGAGGCAATGTCTCAATTGAGGTCACTTCCTCTCAGGTGGCTCTAGCTTGTGTCAAATTGACATTAAAACAGTCAGTTACCTAAGGGCAGGTTGACTACATTGGACTACATCCTTCATAGAAAGGACAATACTTTGTCCATATTGGAGACTTAGATCGTTTTATGGTCTTCTGAGCACCTCTAAATGGCTTTCCACAGCATGTACAGCTTGTCTGATAGGCTCAGGCATACTCTACTTCTTGGCTACTGCTTTCCTTAGCAGTCATTCCATGGTTCTTGTAGGCTGCACTTTACCAATAATTTCTCTTGTGCTTTTTCCATAGTGCAAAACCTCAATGTCTCTGTATGTCCCCTTCTATCCTAGGGCTTCAACTGCTGCATCTTCAACAGTAGTCTCTTCTGGACTCTTACAGAGCCATCCATGAGCTCTAATATTTGGTTGTCCGATACAAAGTGCTCAAGAACAAAAAGATTCAGCAGGTTGTAATTTTGTGTGTGTGTGTGTGTGTGAGAGAGAGAGAGAGAGAGAGAGAGAGAGAGAGAGAGAGAGAGAGAGAGAGAGGCAATAATAATCTGGCAAGAAGTGGTTATCAGTTTGAGAAAGAGGGTGTAACGTGGAAGGTGTTGGCAGAAGTACATTTTAAAGGGAGACACTGGAGGGAGGAAAGAAAATGGGGAAATAATGTAGTTATATTTTAATTAAAATGTTTCCTTAAAGGAAACACATTGTTAAATAAAAAAAAATGTCATATTGGATGACTGTGAATGTAACCCAGTCATAGAAGGATCATATTCAAGAATTGAGTTTGACCCAGAACACTGTAAACATATTACTACAAACAATAGAAAAATTAACTTAAAAGTAATTTTGAAAAATGTCAGTGAGTTCCTTCCCTTAAATGTATTAATATAATGCTGGAAAGAAAACGTCGATGAAGTAATATGAAAATATGGGGACAGACTTTGAAGCATTACCAATTTCCTTTAATAAATAAAATATATTGGAAGATTGAAGTTCACTGTTGCTCATGACTGGACAATCCCTGAAGAGAAGATCAGACCAGATTAAAGTTTTGAGTCCCCAGGGAACTAAAGAGATGCAATTGCCCAGTATATAAATGCAACTGCATCATATTCTGTCTATATCGAACATCTCCTCTCTTGGAAGGCAAAACTCTTTACCGACCTTTCTCATAGTAAAAGGTACATTAGACATTTAATGTACCATGAAACTCTTTTTTCAGGGGGGCCTCATAAACTGTCATTAGTAATAATAAGAAAGGGTATTTCAATTTCCTATGCTTAATAATTTTCTTATATGTTAGGATTAGTAGCTCAAAAAATATCCTGGGATATGAGAGGTTATTTTATTCTGTATCATTTTATAATTAAAGGAATTGAAGACTCATAGCAAAATATGACACTTATAGAATGATAGGAGTGAATTTCAGATCTAAGGAAACATCAAAGTTTTCTCTTACATGAAGGATAAGTTTTCAATTAAAAATTTCAATTAGCAATTCATACTAATTATTGTGCTTTTTATTTACCAACTTTATTAATATACCACTAACATTTAAAATGATATATGTGACATTTAGATCATCATATTTTAACTAAAATATTCATTGTGAAGTGACTCAACAATAAAGTTAATTCAAATATGCTTCCCTGTTTATAAGATACTGTTTATGTATATTTTGTGCACACACTCAGTGAGAAGATATTTAAAGATATGTCTTGTTAGTCAATCTTAAATATATAATATCATTTTATCCATAGTCAACGTGCTGAACATTAGAACACAGTTATGTTACATTATTTGAAATTTTTAAATTTTGGTTTTTTTTAATTAACTTATTTCCTTACACCAGCAACCAACATTCTACTTTTTGCTTATGTAAATATAAGACTGCAATTCAGTGTATATCATGAGCTGTTTCTGCCTCAGTGTCTTATCTTTTATATTTGCATAGTAGTCCCAATGATATGATGTACATTGCTTTACGATACAAAGTTTACTTTCCATCATTTGCTAAAATTCTGTGGCTTTCCTGAGCATCATGCAGGTGATCAGAGAACATTCTGACTCTGAACAGAGTGTTTGCAGGGGTTTCAGCAGTAATTTTTAACTCCACAGGCATTTCTCACACTATTCCACATTCAAGACTTTCTTTGTAACAGACAGTACCTTAATGTTCCCTAAAATCAGTGTTCCTGCTTCTAACTCTATTGAGTCCAATCTGGTGCCTCATCATCAGGTTTTTATAATTTATATTTTTGCCAGGGAAGCTGTGGCAGGTTCTATAACTTACAACTTTGCCAAAGCAGAGGCATGAAACTATGGTAAGTGAGTGCTGTATGAACTTTTTCAAGGAATATGTGAACCAATGACTTCTTAGCTCAGAGAGGGCACCAAAACTGGACTAAAGTAATGATTCTACTAAAGTATAATTGGAATAAACAATGAATTCATTGGACTTACTTACTGCAGCATGGATAAAGTGTGTGACAAACAGAGATATAGATGACCCTGAACACATCTACATTAGGGAAAAGTTTATCACAGGCTGGATTATGACGTCTCCAAAGCTGCACAGGTGGAGTGCCCCTTTAGTTAACCTTCCACTCTACATAATGAGCACTTCAAAACACTGTGTAAAACTGAGGCAAAATTACACGCAGCTGAGAATTTAGCACAGAGTGAATAACTGGTATTTCATGTGATGGTCTGCTTACCCTCTCTTCATTCTTCTGTGAGGAGATGTCATGGCAGAAACTTGAGGATCATTCCCAGGTAATCGTAGCTTCTCTTAATAAGATAGTAAAGACTATTGTATTTTGAAGCCAGCATGCTACAACAAATAGATTAGGAGAACTCTGTTTTGGTCAATCCTACTTCATCCTTTTCACCTGAATTTTCTAGAAGTTACATTAGAATATTGCAAATGGCAACACCGGGATCATCTTTGAGGGTGAAATTAGTGATAATCTGTTGTTTCTAATGTTTAAGATGCTAACACGGGATGTAAGACATTATAATTAATATGTAACATGAAAGATTTCTCCAATGATTCTTTTTTGACACAGGATCTCTTTTAACCTATGCTGAACTTGAAGTTACTGCATAACCTAGGACAACTTTGGGTGCCTGTGTTTCCTGCGTCTACCTCTTGAGTACTGGAATAACAGGCATGTACCACCATACTTGGCATGGTATTCTTTAATTTCATGCTAAGCATTTTCAGATATTGACAGCTTATACTTCATTCTTTGGGGAGAATCTACTGCTAGAAGGTTTATTCTCTCCTCCAATTTTTCTATATTCTTTTCTCTCCACAAATTCTCTTAGGGAAGAATGGTTCTGGCAAATAGCTCTTCCGTGACTGAATTCATTCTTTTGGGATTAACAGACCAGCCACAACTCCAAATACCTCTATTCTTACTGTTTCTGTTAATGTATACAATCACAGTATTGGGGAATTTGACTTTAATAATTTTAATTGTGTTAAATGTTCATCTACACACTCCCATGTATTTTTTCCTCTTTAATTTGTCATTTGTAGATTTCTGTTATTCTTCTGTGATTACACCCAAAATGATGATGAATTTTGTACTAAAGAAAAATCTCATATCTTATATGGGCTGTATGTCCCAACTCTACTTCTTTTGTTTTTTTATAATTTCTGAGTGTTATGTACTGATGTCAATGGCTTATGATCGATATGTAGCTATCTGCAATCCACTCTTGTATAACACTACCATGTCCCCAAAGGTGTGTGTTTATCTTATGCTTGGTTCATATTTGATGGGATTTTCTGATGCAATGATTCACACTGGTTGCATGCTCAGACTGACGTTCTGTGATGGAAACATCATCAACCACTATTTCTGTGATGTCCTTCCTTTGCTGCAACTCTCCTGCACCAGCACCTATGTCAATGAAACGGAAATTTTCATTGTAGGGGGGAAAGACATAATTTTGCCTAGTGTTATCATCTTTGTCTCTTATGGCTTCATCCTCTCCAGCATCCTCCAAATAAAGTCCAATGTGGGCAGATCCAAGGCCTTTAGCACTTGCAGTTCCCACATAATTGCTGTGTCTCTGTTCTTTGGATCATGTGGATTTATGTACTTGAAACCCTCATCTGCTATATCAATTGATCAAGGAAAAATATCTTCCATTTTTTATACCATTGTCGTTCCAATGTTGAACCCCTTAATATATAGCTTGAGAAACAAAGATGTTAAAGTTGCCCTAAGAAAGATCCTGAACAGGAAGAAGTTTCTTACATAGTTACAACATAGATATTTTCGGTGTTTCACACATATTTTTAGTCACACCTTTTATATAGGACTCATAGATATTCCCATCATTATTGTTCTTTATTAGCTTTTTGCCTTTTTATAAATACAAATAAGTGAATGTTTTTTCTTAATGTTATTATAAACAATTTCTAAGAAAATAAGAATGAATCTGATTTCGAGTTAAGTAACAATTGGTTGCCAACATTTCACTGAAGATAGTTCTTATTTTCATTTGAAATGAATTCCAGATCAGGCATTCTTCCTGTACCATTCTCTACCTTTCCTTTACGAGGGAAGAATATGTTGCTTTCAAATATGAGAATAGAATTGACAGAGATCCTTCCTCATTCAGTTAAATACAGCATACCTTAAAACTGTAAATTCTGTGAAGTCAATATTCTTGTGAGATGTATTATACTTACCCTATGCAGGTAAAACAATGTTTATTACAATGTGAATATATGTCTACTTTATAAACAGGATTTTGAAACTTAAGAGAGATTGGCAGCTTCATTATCTCATACAGCTATTTATGGTAAAAAAAAATCAAGAAGAACTATCATTCGTCAGAATTCAAGCCCACCATATTGTTTATTATATACTGTGTCTGCTTTTCCTGCAAATCAATTAAAAGACAGATTTAAATATTTCTGCTTAATAATTTAATTTCTTTGTTTTATAAGTTAAAATTCACTAAATAACTATAACATTTCCAACTTATTATTTGACTGTCCTTTTGGTTTTTATAAATCCATATAAGAGTTTCGTCAAGGTGAGAGGGCCTGGGAGGAGTGGAAAAAGAAAACACTGTGGTTGGTATGTATTATATGAGAGAAATATTTCACTTTATACATTGACCAGGGGAAAGAGTTGCATCACTTTTGGTTGAAGAAAGCTTTTTTATTGGAGGTCCCTTTCTTTTGGAAAAAGAATGAATGTGACTAAGTATAGTTCTGGGATGACTGACTCAAGTTAGAAACAGAGTTCTTTTGTGAATGTGTTTTCAGCCTGTTTTCATTATGATAATAAAGACACGGAAGAAAAAGAGCACATTGTATGCAGGTGCAAGAGATATACAGTGTGAAAATAAAAGATCTCAATGTAGAGAATCACCTGTGAAAATTGAAACAGCATTTTGATCTGATTTTGTGTTACTTTGTGAATCTTCAGTTACTGTAATTTCTCTCTTCAAGTGTTTACAGAAGCCCCTGATGTGATTCAAATCTCAGCACACTTTAATTTTTTTCTCAAATTTTATTTATTTAAAAGAGTCGAATTTTAGAGTAGTTTCTTTTCATTTTTTCCCTTTACATACAATAACTTTTGGTAAAAATCATTTTCATTATCCCTGGTTAATTTACAAATGATGTTAAGGTAAAGTTGGTCTTAAAATTAATTGGATTAGCCTAATATAGAGCTTGAGGACTAATATAGAATTTCTCTATGATTCTGACATGGGTGGGTTTTGGGTCTATTTTGGGATATTTCATTACTAAGGCCAGCAAGTTGAAGGGAATAGACAGGTCATCAGATGGTTTCTGGTGTACAAATATGTGCCTTTATACATTAAAATCCCACCCAGCAACGATTTACATCCTGAAGGCAGGTGCACTGTTCTCCTCAGTGTGGAATCTAATGTAATCATCTGCAAGATTTAAAATCTTTCTCAGAGAGAATTAAGCTAACCACTGACAAACATCATTGGCCTACACTACTAATATATTGTCCCAGAAGGAATGTTATGCACTGCTTCCATTTCAGTAACTTATCTGTCAATCTTTGTGCTAACTAGGAACATTTCAGAAGTTAAAGCAGAAGAGAGTCTCACCCAGCTTCTTAAATGCTGAATGATGCTCAGAGATGTCCCGAACTTGCTCTAAATCACAATCAATAGTGCTATGATTGAGACATACACTTTGCATTCAAAATCAACAGTTTATAAAACAAAATAAAGGAATTGTAATTAACACAGAAGTCCACATATGGTTTAAGTTCAGAGAATTAGAAACCATGGAATGCTCAGCCCTATTGGAACAACTAAATCACATTCCTCCCCCCAAGGCTCAGAGGTCATTCTAGAAAAAGCAGAATTATTTTAAGAACAAGAGGTGGTAGATGACTATAAGAAAAGCATATTTTATGAACATAGAAGGGCAGTTATACATTAATTCCAACTAATTGTGACAGTACAATATGCCCAAGAACTGGTAAGACAGAATCCCGGCATTAAGAAAAAAAGTGGATGTGAAGTCTCTTTATTACCCATCAACCTGTTAGATCCTAATAGCTGAAGAGATAAAGTTTTCTTTGGGAGGGCGGCTGAAAGGTTGAATATGTTCCAGTGGAAAGCCACACACCTCAGAATGTATGGGCAGCACAAACTGGATGTGATGGACTTAAAAAAATACAAAGGAAAAGGGGAAATTGAAATGGTAAGGAAGGGGAAGTGAGGCTTGGAGAACTTGGGGGAAGAGAGTTAACATGGTCAAAATACATTATGTAAAAGTTGCAACTAATATTATAAAAATAATAAATTAGGGTAGTAATAACTGTTTAAGGAATAAAAGTGCTGATGTGAACAGTTAAGAACAAATACAAACCTAGAAAAATGTTAAGGAAGCAGTTTTAGTAGTTCATATGTTAGAACTTTATTTCTCAATTTTGACGAATGAAATATCCATAATTTACACTGGCAGGCATGATAAATGGAAATATAAGGTAACATATGTCATCATCCTTTCTTTGTGTTTTTACCCTATCCTAGAATCAGCAATATATACTTGAGTACAATATTTCACTTTATTTCCTATCACAGTTATAACAGCTATATGATATAATATCATATCAGCCCAAATGAGGCTAACATGGCTGCTTCTCTCTTTCCTCTAGAACATATATTTATTCCAAGAGTCCTACAGTGATGTGGCTTACAACAGCCACACATTTCATAGATGCCATTCCTAGTATACTGCCTTTTCTACATTTTCTTTATATTTGTAACTTGAGGACAGATGACAATCAGGACTTGTTTGAGTGATGACACTCCAAAAATTCCAGAGAAGCTTTTGAGTAGAATCAACATGGAAAAATAAAAAGAATAGATTTAGCTGTGTTCACAAAGAAATACAGAGAGGATTGTGGATTTATGCTACCATTCTAGTTATAGGTTTGAATGGTGGTTAAAAGTTTTCATCTTCTCACACATGGAAACATGTTTATATTTTAAATAATTTTATACATATGATATTTTATAATATAATGAGGTTAAATCTTTAGTTAGAAATCTATTCAAATGAGCAACATATAAATCCATCGATATTAGAAAAAGGCACTAATATTTGAAATGTATAAATGTCAATTAGAATGTGTCTCACCTTAGAATAGAACAATAAAAAAAGTCCATTGAGAAATCTACACTGAGTAAAGGCACTGAATTATTCCTTGTACCATGACAGGTATGGATTCACAGGACACTCAGATTCTGTAATGGAAAGAAAATCGTTGCATCAGTGTTGTAGCTTTGTACCATGTTTAGAGCAAAGATGTAGTAAAAAGGGTGTTTGACATGTTCAATGATTATATTTTCTCAACTGCTTCATCATGCTTGATAAATCTCATTATGTATATACACAAACATTGCTGCAACTTTTCTAACCTTTTTTTCAACCTTTGCCTGATGCTTTCTCTTTTGTCTGTTATTTTCACTTTGCTGTTGTTGTTTGTTTATTTTAAATACCAAAGATTTCTTTATGTCAAAATCTTCCTGTCCTGAATATTCTACTGCTCAGATTATTTATACATGCCACTATATTGAGCTTGAAATAACCTAGTGTGAAAGCACACATACACACACATACACTAAATAAAATTTATAACATTATCTATTTTGTATTTTTATTGAAATATATTTATTCATATAATATATTCTGATTATGGTTCCCCCTCTAAAAATTCCTCCTAGACCATAAAACATTTTGTCTACCCAAATACATGTTTTTATCTTTCTCTTACATTAGAAAACAAAGTTATCTTTAAAATATAGAAAAAATAATAAAATAAGATAAAAACAAACACAAAAGCCTAGGACAAAACTAAAAATTAAATAGAAATACAAAAAGCCTGATGTGGAGTCCCCTCCGTGTGCTGTGATTAGCCTTAATGAATAAAGAAACTGCTTGGAACCTATAGCAAAGCAGAACTTAGGTAAACAGGGAAAGCTAGGCTGAATGCTGGGAGAATGAAGGGCAGAGTCAGGGAGAAGCCATGGAAGTTTGACAGCCAGAGTCAGACATGTCAAAACTTTGTTAGTAAGCCACTGCCACGTCGTGATACCCAGATTAATAGAAATGGGTTAAATTAATATGTAAGAGCCAATAAAAAGCTAAAGCTAATGGGCCAAGTGGTGATTTAATTAATACAGTTTCTGTGTGATTATTTCTCATCTAAGCTAGTCAGGTAGCTGGAAACCAGCAAGCAGCCTCCTACTACATGCAACAACATGGTCAACTAAATCTATGTAAAACCTTTAAAAAAAAAAGCTGGAAAAGGAACCCTAGATACAGGAAAAACAAAGTTTAGCCTCATTTTTTTCAGCTGGCAGCATGCTGCTGCTCCTTTAAGGGAGGTTTTCCTGATTCAGCTATAGTAGGGGGAAAAACCCACACCATTTTGAAATTCCAGCTTTCTGGGCCTTGATGCCAGTGTGACCTCTGGCTCTTTCAGGAGATGGAGCATTTGGATGAGGTTTGCGAGCTAACTGCTGAAGCTTGTTTGATCATGACATGAACTGGCTGTGTGCCTGAGAATGGGGCTGTGTTCACGGTTCTCAGAGGCAGGAGTGGCTATCCATGCTGGATTGGGCAGACAAGCAGGAAGTACCTTATTTACCATAGTAACGGTACAGCTTAAGTTTTAGACTGGGTGGGAAAGTAGGTAGTACTTTATATACCATAGTAATGATGCAGCTTAAGTTTTATGAAGCACTTAGCATTTTAAAGACCATACCTAGACAGTAAAGAATTACAGATATCCAATAAAGATTAATCCAGATGAGTCATAGTGTTTGCTAAATGTACATAGGCTTGGAAAAGAGAAGAAAAAAGTATAAAGATTCATAAAATAAAGTTAATGCTTTAAAAAAAGGAGTAAAGTCTTTAAAGATTCAGAGTACAGATAGTCATAGAAAGATAATAAAATAAATATTAAGAAGTAATAAAGTAAAAAAAAATAAGCCATGCATTGGACTATAAACAGAATCTGGATTATGTATATTATTGTGTTTTCTTTATATTTTTAACTGTATAGGAGCTAAGTACAGAAAGACATTTCATTGTATGGGATGCTAAATTAAACCAACATAAAGATATCTTGACTTCGGAATTCAGAAATAAGGATTTATAAATGAGATTCTTCTTTTGTTTCCACACAGAATGAAAACCTGTGGATTCATTCCAGGCTAATATGGTTTGATGGTCCAAAATCCCCTGAAAGGCTGCCTTGAACACCCTCAAAAAATTACTTTACCCAATAAACAGCAAGAAGAAGTTCGGACAGAACTATGCTCATATTTCTAAATATTGTCTATAAATGTTTGCTTATATTTAAAGGGGGATATGATATAAATATTAATAATTTGCATTGGTATGGATCTTGATTTAGTTACACAAATTTAAAGTCAATTTTGTTATATGTATATTTCTGCCCTTGATTAAGGTATTGTACTTGTGCAGCTCTTTTAAAAAATGTAATGTATAATTAAGAAATACAGGTTAATAAATACTCATCTATAAAAGTCAAGCTTGTAGTCATATTAATTAGATTTTCTAAATGTACAGAGATATATTTTGGATAGATAGGTTTTCTTCAAATCTTGCAAAGACTACAGAATATGGAGTTTTAAATGTTTTAAGAACTTAGAACTTTTCATGACAGTGAGACACCTGGCAGCAAGCTACTTCAAGAGGATGATGGGCATTGAAGATGCTCCTTATGGAGTTTTTTGACTATTTGGCAGGAAAGTGCCCTTGCATGTACTGCTTAATAAGATGGACATGCTTGACCCACAGAGAAATGACTGCTAAACTTACCTAAAGGTGAGACAATCCTTTGGGGTTCCTGTTTCATGAAAGCATCTGCTACACATTCTATAGGACACAGAAAAATGTGATGGTGATTTAATTAATATGGTTTCTGTGGGTTATTTCAGTCTAAGCTAGCCAGGCAGCCAGGAACCAACAAGCATCCTCCCATTACAAAAGCCAAAGAAAACTCAGAAGAAGATATAGATGTAAAGACACACAAAACGAGAAACAGTAGTATGTAAAGAATGTACATGTATGTCAAGGAAAACATACTCAAAGCAGTATGAAAAAAATACAAAGGAAGGAAGTAAAATGAATAAATAATGCTGGATTTATTTTGTGTTTCTATCTAAGGCCAAGCATGGTGCCTGATATTAAGAGTTTCTTTTTTTTTTTGAACTTAGTAAGAACCCGTTAGAGAAAATTAATTTTTTTATCAGTACAGATAGTAGTAGTTATCAGTAGTGATAGCATCTGGGTTAGGGATATTGGATCTGTGCAGGCCCTATGCATACTGCTATAGTCTCTTTGAATTCAAATGTGTCTGTCTTGATGGATTTAAAAGCCCCTGTTTCCTTGGCATTCTCCTTACCCTCTGGCTCTTAAAATCTTTCAGTCAACTTCTTCCTAGGGTTTCCTGAGCAGTGAGAGGGAAGTAACTGTCAGAGACATTCCACTTGGGACCAAGTGTTCTGTGGTTTCTCACAGAACCATCTGTGAGTCTTTGTATTTATTCCTACCTACTTCAGGAAGAAGTTTCTCTAATGATGTCTGACCAAGACATTAATTGATGAGTATATCATTAGGAGTCATTTTGTTGTAGCATTCCTTTAGTGGGACAGCAATATTTGGTTTTTCCTAGGTCTCTAGCCTATCTTGCCCTCAAGTTTTGGCCAAGAAAGCAGTGTTCGTGATGGGTCCCATCTCATAGAGTCTTAAATCCAAATGGATATTGGATAGTTAATCCCATAGACTTTGAGTCAGTAATTGTCTGAATATTCTTCTTACTCTACATCCTTGTTACCATGAGTTGTCATTTGTTTTGTTGAACTTAGTCATTCTGTTATATTCAAGATGAAATGTCAAAGTAGTTTTTTTTTGATTTGCATTTCCCTGATAGCTAAGATAGTGAACAATTTTTTGGACATTTCTCAGTTTGGATTTTCTCTATTTAGATATACCTCACTTAAATTTGGTTATTTACATTCTTGAAGTCCAGTTTTTTAGTTCTTTATATATTTGTAAAATGAGTCAACTAATGGATTTGTAGTTGGTAAAAAAAAAAAATTGCCCATTCAATGAGCTGCTGTTTTGTTCAAATGATGGTGTTCTTTACTGTGTAGAAGCTTCAAAGTTTCATGAAGTCCCATTAACTGTTGTTCTTAGTGCCTGTATATTGGTGTTCTGTTCAGAAAGTCCCTTCTTGCACCAGTGAGTTCAAGAGTATTCTCCATGTTCTCCTCTGTCAGATTCAGCGCACTTGGTTTTATTTTGAGGACTTTTATACGTTTAGAGTTGAGTTCTGTGCAGGGTGATAAGTATCAACAACTTGGATTCTTATACATGCACCCAGTCAGTTCAACTAGCACCATTTGTTGAGGATGGTATCTATTTTACAGTGTGTATTTCTGACTTCTTTGACAAAAATAGGTTTATGGATTTACACCTGCATCTTCAGTTTGATTCACTTGACCAATGTGTCTGCTTTTTGCCAAGACCATGTTGTTTCACTACCATAGTTGTTGTAGGAGGCCACTTGTTTATTCCTGGCTGCTCACCTCTGAAATAATCACACAGAAACTATATTATTTAAATACTGCTTGTCCAATCACTATAGCATATTCCTATCAAGCTCTTAGATATTAAATTAACACATTTCTATTATTTTACATTTTACCACAAGGTTCGTGGCCTTCCCTGCAAGGTTCCAGCTGGTAGCTTGCATCTTTCTCATCTTGCGGCTCCATGGTGTCTCACTGACTCTGCCTTCTTTCTCCCAGCATTCAGCTTAGGTTTCCCCACGTACCTCTGTTTTTCACCGCTAAGCCACTGGCCAAAACAGATTCTTTATTCATTAACCAATAAAAGCAACACATATACAGAAGAAATTCCCATACCACATCACTTTATAGTAAAATTTCAGGGATGAAGATATCTGGCAGTTATCCTATTATTCAGATCTTTTTAGCTCTTGTGCTTCTGTTTGTTTGCTTGTTTTTCTATGAAGCTGAAAATTGTCCTTTCATGATCTGTAAAAAATTGTATTGGAATTTGATTGGGATTGCTTTGAATCTGTAGATTGCTTTTGGTAGGATGGTCATTTTTATTGTATCAATCCTACTAATCCATCTTCTTATAACTTCTTCAATTTCTTTCTTAAATGGCTTGAAATTTTTATTTTTCAAGTTTTTCATTTGTTTGGTTAGAATCACCTTAAAATATGCTATGTTTCTGAGACTACTGTGAAATATATTGCTTCTCTGATTTCCTTCTTAGTCTGTTTTCCTTTTTACATATGATTTCTTTTGCTATTGCTTATTTTATATTAATTTTGTATCTTGATACTTTAATGAAAGTGTTTTTAGGTTTAAGTATTTTTTTTTAATTTTTAGGGCCACCCATGTATACTATCATATTATCTTAAGATGAAGATGCTTGTCCTTTTCCTTTTTTTTTTTTTGTTTTTTTTATTATTTTTATTCTTTTTTTAATTAAAATTTCCACCTGCTCCCCGTTTCCCATTTCCCTCTCCTCCTCCCAAATATTGCCCCCTCCCCCACTTCCCTCCCCCTATCCCCACTCCTCTTCTCCTCCCCCCACACCATTCCCCCTCCCTCTCGATACTGAAGAGCAGTCCAAATTCTCTGCCCTGCGGGAAGACGAAGGTCTTCTATCTACTTCCAGGAAGGTGAGCGTCTAAACAGGCTAAGCTCCCACAAAGCCGGTTCATGTATTAGGATCGAAACCTAGTGCCATTGTCCATGTCCTTTGTTATCTTCAATTCTGTTAATTTGAACCTCCTCCCTATGCCTTTTAGTTAATTTGGATAAGGGTTTGTCAGTCTTATTAGTTTTCTCAAAGAATCAACTCTTCATTTAACTGATTATTTGAAATATTTTATTTATTTGTTTCTGTTTTATTGATTTCAGAACCAAGTTTCATTTTTCTTACTCTCTCATCCTTTTGGACGTTAGCTACTTGGTTTGTTTAAGAGATTTTAAGTATACCATTAAGTTTCTAATTTTTTCAATGTAGGCCCTTAATGCTTTGAACTTGACTCATAACTACCTTCATTATGTCCCATAAATTTGGATAGTTTTATTTTAATTTTTTAAAATTACAAAAAGGTTTTAATTTTTTACATTCTATCTTGAACAATATTTCATACACTAGTGAGTTTTTCAGTATTAACATGTTTATAAATCTTTCATTGATTCTGTAATTGTTGATATTCAGCTTTAATTGGTAGTAGTCAGAGAAGATACAGGATGTTATTTCAATTTTCTTATATCTATTGAGACTTGCTTTATGTCTAGGTATGTAATTAGCTTTGGAGGAGTTTCCCTGACCTGCTAAAAAGAAGTTAGAATTTTGGGGGGAAGTGAAATAATCTGTAAATATTTGTTATGTGCATTTATTTTATTATGTAATTTAAATAAAGCAATTCTCTATTTTTGTGTGGATGACCTATTTATTGGCTAGAGTTGTGTATTGGATGCAGACATTATCTCTGTATGAGGGTCAGTATATGATTTTAACTCTCATAGTGTTTCTTTTTATGAACTTGGGCACTCGTGTTTGTTGCATGGATGTTTAGAATTGTAATACCCTCTTAGTGATGTTTTCCTTTGAAGAATATATAGTGTCCTTCCCTATATCTTTGATTTAGTTTTAATTTGAATCCTAATTTGTCAGGTATCACAATGGTTAAACCAGCTTTATTTTAGTATCCGTTTGCTTAGAGTATCTTTTCCATGCTTTTACTCTAAGGTGATTTTACTCTGTTCTTGATGTGGAGATGTGGTTCTTGGATGCAGCATAAGGATGGCTTCTGCCTCCATTTCCAATCTGTTGGTCTGTGTCTTTTTATTGGAGGATTTGAGTCCAATGATATTTAGAGTTTTTCATGAACACTATTTGTGGATTCCCATTATTTTGCCATTGTCATGTGGTCCCCTTCCCTTTTTGAAATGTTATTCTGAGATTATTTATTCCTTGTGTTTTCTTGAGTGTAGTTAAGTGGTCAATCTTTTCAGCTTGAAGTTTTCTTTCTAGTACCTCCTGTAAAGATTGATTTGTAGAATATACTATTTAAATTTGTTACTATATGGTAGCCTTTATTTCTCCATTTATTGTGATTGAAAATTTGTCTGAGTATTGTAGTACAGGCTGGCATCAGTGGTCTCTTGAGTTCATAGGAAATTGATCCAGGCTTTTCTGACTTTTAGGGTTTTCATTGAAAAGTTAAATGTTCTTCTAATAGATCTGTCTTTGTATGTTATGTGGGATTTTTTCCTTTAGAGATTTTAGCATTCTTTCTTTTTTCTGTACATACATTGTTTTGGTTATTATCTGTCATGGGGAATTCTTTTTCTGTTCCATTCTATTTGGTATACTGTATGCTTCTTATCCATTGATAGAAAACTTCTTCTTTAGGTTATGGAAACTTTCTTTTATAATTTTGGTAAAAATATTTCCTGTCTTTGATTTGGATTTGTCTCCGTCATTTATTCTTATTATTCTTAGGTTTTGTCCTTTCACAGTATTCCACATTTCCTGGCTGCTTTGTGCCAGGAATTTTTTAGATTTAACCTTTATTTTGAGCTATTGATTTTTGTTATCAAGTCTTCAATGCCTGTGATTCTCTTTTCCATCTTTGTCAGGAATGTTTAATATGAGCTATTGTGGGCCATGAAGAAATTGCATTATTTATAGCATTGATAATTGAGATGTCAATCTGCCAGAGGAATTACTTCCGAGTGGGGAAACCTCAAGCAAGGCTCACAGACCACTGAATCTGAAAGCTGTTGCTTTTGTCTGTAATTTCTCTTCTGCAATAATAGGTATATTACCTCTCAATTACCATGCATTTTCTTGTAATGTGTACAAGTAATCTTATAGTTACATCTCAATCTTAAGGGCACACATATTTGTGATTGATCAGAAATATGATTTCTCTCTACACTGTATTCTCCCCATTACAGTGAGAAACTTAGAAGCTTGTTCTCAATCATTAACCTTAGTGACAGAGCACTAAGACAGAGTTGGCTAGACATCTGTCCTTCTGAACAGATCACACACAGAACTTTCATAGATATTTCTCATGAAATTGCAGGTGTCTGGACTTGTAGGATCTAAATCCTTCAGATGACTTACAGTAAACTAGGGCAGTATTGCAGGTATCTGTCCTTGTTACAGCACAGTCCTCTTGGAGCTCTGTAACACCTACATTTTCCTAAGTTTCCTTCAGTGAGGTGAACCAATTCAAAATAGCAATTAACACTTTGTACTAGCTTTAAAGACAAGATTTGATTCAGTAGACAATACTTTTGTTTAGTTCCTGAGAGTCAGGTGATAAGAAAGACTGTTAACTGACTATATCTAGTTATTATTAGTCATACTTAATAAATGTAATAAATGTGTGTATTCTTTGACTTCTTTTTAAACCTCTCAATGGTTTAGTTTTCCCTTTGTAATCTGTAGTGGCCCCTTTCAAAGATGTCTAGGACCTCCCCATAACTGCAGCTGTGGTTAGCTACAAACTAGCTGATAAGTTTTTCTACCCATCTTTTAAAAATTCCTGTGTCCCAGAGAATTTTCCTTGTAGTGATTTATTTACTAATAATTTTCCAATAAATGGAGGTGTATATACTTAGGGTTTTATAACAGCAAAAAGAATGAGAATAGAGAAATAAAATTAAGAATGTAAAAGAATAAGATTGGAAGAATAAGATTGGAAGAATATAGAATGTAGAGAAATAAGAATGTATAATAAATAAGTGTGCTAGAATTGGAACAGAATATTAGAGCTAAAAAATTTAGAGAGGACAAGAAAATTTGAACTAAAGAAGAAATAAAGAAAATTACCTCTGATGCTGTGTCAAGTTATTATAGAAGTCATTCCATCTCCACTTTTGAGGAACACTACTCTGATAAACCCTGGACATGGGGCTGAGAGTTGGTCTCTTGACCTTTATTCTTCTCTTACACTTCTGGTAAGCCTTCCCTCTGAGATTCCCTATCAAGTGTCTATTTTTGTTTTTATTTTCAGTTTCCTCAATTTGGGATTTCTTAATTGATTTTATTTATACTTTCATGTCTTGAACAGTTTTTTTTATTTCATTCCACTGTTTTTATTTTGAAGACTTTATTAATGTTTCATTCATATCCTTTTTGAGGTCCTTGAACATATTCATAATAGTTGTTTTGAAGTCTTTTTCTTGTACATCAGAAATGAAATTACATTTAATTTCTCAGAACCTATTATAGTACAATTACCAGGCTCCAGTGGAGACATGCTGTGAAATAATCCTTTTGTACATTGTGAAACTGTGTATTGCTATGATTGCTAACTAATCAATAGCTAAAGTTAGGTGGGAAAGAAAAACTGAGAATGATGGGATAAGGATGAGCAAAGTCAAAAGAGTTGTGAGCCAGACTGAGAATGAGTCAGGCACACAAAATGGGATAGAGGTAAAATCCCCAAGCCTTGGGCCAGCACAACAGATTAATAGAAATGTGTTAAGTTCTAAGAGCTAGTTAGTAATAAGCTAGAGCTATTGGCCAAGCATTTATAATTTATATCTCTGAGGAAGTTATGGGAAGCAGATGATAGTTACTTGGGAGTTGACAATTAGGACAGGAAAATCCTGCCTATAAATGTTACTCACTGTCTAGTGTAACTCCACATAAGACATTAAAAAACTTTAAAAAGTTTCTAAACACATAAAAATGGAGTTAAACTCAACTTCCTATTTTTCTATCTCTCATGCCATCCACAGAACAGAGACACATCTCTTGACAGCTGTCTTTGAGTTGTAGAGATTGGGTGTAGGAGGATACTTGGATAAAGAAGGAGTTACCAGTGAGATGGAGAGGAAACAGGACATGCCAGAGAGATAAATTACTTGACCCTTAGGGCATCAGATAGATGAATAGAAATTGATTAAGTTTGAAGAGTTAGTTAATAATATGCCTGAGCTATTGACTAAGTATTTATAATTAAAATGTCTTAGTTTGTTTATTTGGGAGCTGCAGTACAGAAACTCTCACCTACAGACATGTTCAAGCTGTTACTGTGTTTTTAAACAGCTGTCTAGGCATCTAAGTTTGCAATAATTGTAACTCTAGAAGTTCATTTCTGATCTTGTCTTTTTTGTTTAGTTTTCTGATCCTTGGGTTTGGCTTTGCTTTCTCAATCTCAATAGCATGTTGTGGTTCTGGGTTGCTTGGTTTGGAGTAACTCTGTGTCCTTGCCAGATATGACTGCTAGGAGTACTGGATAGAACTTGTTTTTAAATACTAGGAGCTGTTTGTTTTTAGTTGTTGGAATATGGGGATGGGTTAGAAGGAAAGGGAGAATGCTTGAGAGGATCTGTATGAAGGAGGGGAGATGGCTCTTCTATGAGGATCTGTAAGTCTATAGAGAATGGAGAAAGAAAGGGAAGACATTCCCTTATCAGTGGTCTGCTGCTGGAGAATTGGAATTGAAGAAATGGAAGGGGAGTGAAGATCACTTACCTGTTTCCCTGACCAGGTGTGCTCCTACCAGGATTGGGTATTTCACCTACTGGGAAAAGAGAAAATCCTTCCACATCTTCTTCCATCTCTTGGCTTCTCTTGACTGTTAGACATTTAAGGAATTGAAAGTAATTAATTCTTTAGTGGAGAGTGAGAAACCTCCCTAACACCTCAGAAAGAAATGTACTAGAACAGAAGTTCCATGGTGTCAGGAACTGCACTTGATGGATAGGTTTTAGTATTGGAAGAAATTGTAGCTGGAAGGGGAAAAACTCAGCACAAGAAGAAGAAAATTTTCAACCTTGTCATGGAGAGAGACATGAGAGATATTACACAATGTATTTTAAGTTTCTTATTTGTCTTCTATTACCAATATTAGTTTCTCTTTTTCCAGGTCTTTTTTTATTTTTATTTTTTTCTGAACGTAATATTTCTTTTTTTAACTTTTTAAAATTGATTTTATTGAGTTATATATTTTTATTTGTTCCCCTCTTTTCCTCCCCCTTCCCCTCTACCCCATTCTCCCAATTTACTCAGCAGATCTTGTCTTTTTCTACTCCTTGTGTAGGTTAGATCCATGTATGTCTCTCTTAGGGTTCTCATTGTTTTCTGGGATTGTTAATTGTAGGCTGGTTTTCTTTGCTTTATGTCTAAAAGTCACTTATGAGTGAGTACATATGATTTTTGTCTTTCATTCTTCTCCACATTGAGATTTCAATTTTCCAAAGTATTTTGTACAACAAATCTCTGCAGATGATTCACTCCTTAGTGTTCAGCTTAACAGTGAAATGTCCCAGTCCTTGAGACAAAACTGAACCAGACTTACTTTAAGCAAAAAGAAAGAAAAAGGTGGGAGAGGAAGGGGAGAAGGGGAGCGAAGCAGGGGAGAAAGAGAAAGAAAGAAAGAGAGAGAGAGAGAGAGAGAGAGAGAGAGAGAGAGAGAAGAAAGAAAGGAAGGAAGGAAGGAAGGAAGGAAGGAAGGAAGAAAGAAAGAAAGAAAGAAAGAAAGAAAGAAAGAAAGAAAGAAAGAAAGAAAGAAAGGAAGGAAGAAAACCTAGGGCTCAGGAGATAGTTAAGTCAGTATACTTCCCACGACACAAGAATGAGAACTTGAGGTCAAGTGTCAGCACACACATGAGGTGTTTTCATGGTGGCATAAACTCTAAGAGGTCTGTAAAGGGGAAACAAAAGCTCTGGCTTTGTACTTAGGATTTATTTAAACAAAGTCATTTGTTAATTTTATGCTTTTCATGTTCTCAACTCTGATGTAGAGCTATTGTGGGGATTTAATTACAAACACAAAGACCCTATCCATATTTATATATAAGACCTTCTTTTAAAAAAATGAAATTAAAATTTCTGATACACACAGGATGGAGCGGAAGGAGCAGGAAATTTAAAAATCAAAGACTTGTCTTTTTTCTTTCCTATCTACCATCTCCTGGATGAAAACATAGAGGTAGACCTGGAGGCTTATTGGAAGGGAAAGAACAACCCTACAGGCCTGTTACCACATAACTTTTATTTTAAGATTAAAATATTGCGCAATGGTGGCACTTAATCTCAGCACTCAAGAGGCAGAGGCAGGCAGATCTCTGTGAATTCTAGGTCAGTCTGGTCTACAGAGTGAGTTCCTGGACTTCCAGCACTGCTGCACGGAGAAACCCTGTCTCAAAAATTCAAAAACAAAACAAAACAAAAACAACAACAAAAATCACTATTTACTGCTAGTTTTTAAGTGTTATCCTGAACTAGAATATTTTATATTCAAATAAATCAACATTTAAAGTCACAAGCCACTATCTCTCCTATGTCCTCTGAGAGGGAAAATGGACCCCCAAACAGGGACAGTCCATACCAAAGATGACAGGCTGAAAATGTAAAGATAGATTTTTTTTTACATCAAAATGAGAACATGTCATTTAAGCAGCTTAATAAGAAAATAGCTTTTTACATCAGTAATGGAAATAAAAACAGCAAGGTGAAACTGTGCATTCTGTTGTGAATGCAATAAGTGAGTGAGAGTTGGGGGAATGGAGAAGAGATGGAATGTAAGACAGGCAATTTTGGATGCTGTGGACTTTTGTAACACTTGGGAGTTTTCCTTAAGTGCATGGCAGTGCCAGGGATTAAACCACATTCTGATTTAATGATTTAAAAAAAAAGAAAGAAAAGATCCTGACTGCTATTTGGGGAATAAAGAAAGAAAGCAATATATGAAGCAGGTATTTAGTTTTGAAGGCTTTATAGTAATGTAGACAAGAGGCAATGACCTACCAAATAAATGTTAGATTATCCAATAAGTGATTTTAAGTTAATCATGTGCATATTTCAAACGGTTCAAGGCATGCATCTGATGCTAGGGTTTAAAAACTTTTACTTAATATAAAAAGATTATATAGCTCAGTAGACTGATGACAACTTAGGAAAATACATAGTTTGATTGCAGGTGACATTTGGCATCCTTGATTTTTATCATTCTAATGTACAAAGACAGAATGATTCTAGAGAAATCAGTAATAAACATAAGAAGTCAATACATCTAAAAAATTTCATAAGTTTACAGGTTTATGAAAAAATATGCAAGCTTAGTAACAGATAGAACAAATAGGGTAATTTGGTGTAAAGGAATAGTGATATGTCACTTGCTATATAGTCACACTTTTAAAAAAATTGTTCCTTTTATTTTTTTCAAATTATAATATAATTAGATCAATTTCCCCTTCTTTTTCATCTCCTAGCCCTCCAATATACTTTTACATGCTCTCTTCAATATTCATGACTTTTTTCATTAACTGTTGTTATATACATATGTTAATATATACAACATATACATATTCCTAAATACATAAGTACAATCTCTTTAGTGCGTATAATTTTACCTGAATGCATATTTCCAGAGTTGAACATTTGATAGTGGATAATCAATTGTGCTCATCTCTGGGAGAGACTAATTCTTCTGTTTTCAGCATTTCTTAGTTCTTGTAGTTCTTTGTGTAGGATTGAGGTTGTGTGTACAAGTTCAAAGATAATGAATAATCATTTCATATGTTCCATTTGGTGACTTCATTATAGCATTTACAAAACAGTTTAATATCAAGCTGAAAGACAAATTCTGAACATTTATTACAGAGAAAAACAGGCATGGGCATATTGATATCTATAGAAAAATCTGAGTGCATAATTTTAATGATAAAATGGAAAAAGCTCGTTCTATTTTGACATAGATTAATTGGTTAAGTTATAATTTTGGCAACACATTAGTTAAGTTCTTTTAGATCATGAAAGTAACCGATCAATTGTTAATTTTGTAAAGTAAGTGCAATGCCCAATAAAAGTATTTGGTTATATGAAAAAACTGGAAAATACAGAATGTGTGTGCTAAGATATAAAAAGGAATAACTGGAGAGAGCTTGCAAAGGAAAATTCTAAGGCAAAATTAAAATAAAGTGCCTGTTATAAAATATGCATCATCTAATCATATTGGACTCACCATGATATTATACGTGGAAAGATGCTCATGAGCCTCTAATGTTTTAATAGTTGTTTACAATGGCATTAGTCATGTACAATTGCATTTTTAGCTATAAATCAAAGAAACCCAATGAGAAAGATGAGGGAAGTGCAAAGTTTTCTACCACTCCTGCTCTGGGGAATGTATAATCCCTGAAGTGAGATTTGAGTTGAATATTATCTCCAAGGACACCAGGGTGAAATCATCTTCATTTCTGTATAAATAATAACTTGGAATTGTCCTTCCTAAAGCATTTTAATTAAGGAAGAGGATCTTAGAGAGGTTTTTATATTAAATCCTAAAGATAATACACTTAGATAAAATTATTTGTGTAATGCTACATGGATGGTATTATGTAGAGACAAGAAATGAGAATGATTTACATTTATGTTCTCTAATGTAGAAAGTAGTTTGACAAAAATCATAGCAAAGCATGATTGCCTTTAACTCTCATATGGTGTCAGAGATTGTGATTCACAAATGCTCGGAGCCTTTCTGTAGAAAAAGGGAGAGGCATTAGTTGAGAATTGCCATTTATTTTTCCAGAGGCAGAGGCAGAGCTGTTTCTGTGCAGAGAGCAAGGACAAGGGGCAGAGATTTCTAGACAGAAGGGTAAGCATCATCTTTATGCTTGTATTTCCTTTCATGTGCTTCACTTTGTGCATCTTTGGCTATGAAGTTTAGATGGTTGAAAGGTTCATGTACACGTAGTGCAGATCCAAAGTTTGTCATTTCTCCAGGATGTTTTGAAATCAGAGAATGCTCTGTGAAGGTGATTCCAATCTCCTGCCAACTATACATGCTTGCTATACATGCTGATGAAACCAATGGACTATTGTCAGTCTCTGCTCTAGTTCAGGTCTCCAGATCTCCATCCATAATGACACACAATCTTAATAGGCTGTAACACACGGTAACTAGACTGTAGTGAGGGAAGGTTGACAAGCATAAACTGGAATGAGAGAGACAAATAGAAGCAGAAGGATGAGAATGCCTGTGTGTATTCTTGGCACATTGCTCACATGTGTTTTCTCTATTCTTAACTTTCCATATATATCTCCCTCATAGGACTAGCAATAAAACCAAAAATTAGGCAAGCTTCAGACAAAATTCTCTGGGCTTCTGGATTCAGAGTGACTATGTACAGCATCTTGTCGCAGTTCTGAATATGACTCTTCTGCCTTTCAGATCCTGAGAAGAGAGAATGCACACGAAGAATATTTCCTTCATTACTGAGTTTATCCTGGTGGGTTTAACAGAACATTCAGAGACCCAGTTTCCCTTCTTCTTCCTCTTCCTTGGCATCTATGTTGTCACTGTGGCAGGAAACCTGGGGTTGCTCACTCTAATTGGACTGAATTCTCCCCTTCACACTCCTATGTACTACTTCCTCTTTAATTTGTCTTTCATTGATCTCTGTTACTCTACTGTCATCACTCCAAAACTGTTGGTAAACTTTGTTTCAGCCATGAACACAATTTCCTATGAAGGATGCATGACTCAGCTCTTTTTCTACTGCTTCTTTGTCAGTGCAGAATGCTATGTGTTGACAGTCACGGCATATGATCGCTATGTGGCCATCTGTAAGCCCCTGATGTACACAGTTACCATGTCCCCTCAGGTTTGTTCTCTATTGACACTCATTGTGTACATGGGGGCATTTATTGGTGCATGGGCCCACACAGGGTGCATGCTGAGGTTGACCTTCTGTAAGGACAACATCATCAACCATTACATGTGTGACATTCTTCCACTGTTGGAGCTCTCCTGCACCAGCACTTACGTCAATGAAGTGGTAGTATTCATTGTTGTAGGTTTTGATGTAGCTGTGCCCAGCATCACCATCATCGTTTCTTACACATTCATTCTTTCTAGCATACTTCGGATTCATTCCACTGAAGGAAGGTCCAAGGCTTTCAGCACTTGTAGCTCACATATAATTGTGGTTTCTGTTTTCTTTGGGTCAGGGGCTTTCATGTACCTCCATCCTTCCTCTGTTCTCTCCATGGATCAAGGGAAAGTGTCCACTGTATTCTATACCATTGTGGTGCCCATGCTCAATCCTTTAATCTACAGCTTCAGGAACAAGGAAGTCAAGGTTGCCTTGAGAAAAACCTTAAGCAACAAAATATTCTCCTGAGCTGATGGTAGTATTAGTTATTAAAAGGCTTCTCTTGAAATGTGAAAAGAAAGGCATTGGAATTGACCTGGCCTGAAACTTTGGAAAAGTAAGGATATCCTATCATCTGACAGGGTTATTAGAAAAAAATAAGTTATTACTACATCATATTAATTGTGGAATTTATTTCTTTCTCCTTTCTTTTGTCATTTTTCTTATTTTAATCCTCACAGTAAGCCTCCTGCTTTGGTCTACTGAATGAAGGGATTATACTCATGAAACATCATGCCTGGCTGTTTTTCTTTCATTATATTCTATGTTTTCCTCAGTGTTTCTGGGTAATTTTCATATCTTGTAATGCATAATTGCCAGTTAATTATACATTAAAATATTTTTTTAATTATTAATTAATTAATTTAATTATTAAAGATTTCTGCCTCTTCCCCGCCACCACCTCCCATTCCCTCCCCCTCCCCCAATCAAGTCTTCCTTCCTCCTCAGCCCAAAGAGCAAGCAGGTTTCTCTGCCCTGTGGGAGGTCCAAGGACCACCCACCTCCATCCAGGTCTATTAAGGTGAGCATCCAAACTACCTGGGCTCCCACAAAGCCATTACGTGCAATAGGATCAAGAACCCATTGCCATTGTTCTTCAGTTCTCAGTAGTCCTCATTGTCCATTATGTTCAGCGAGACCGGTTTTGTCCCATACATTAAAATATTATCATTTAAAGAATCCCTTTGGAGAAAATAATTTTATATATACTTTATAACTATACATTTCATTGTTGTGAAGGTGAATTCTCTCTAAGCACCTGAACTCAACATACAAAAATCTTTAAAATATGTATAATTTTGTAAAATTTTATTATTATTATTTTCATGTTAGCAAAACATTTTATATATTACAGTATATATTCAAAGTACATAAAAATGTTATTTTTAAATACATATAAGTGCAGGGTAGTAAAATAAATTTTATGATGAAACTAGTGATCTCATGTATTTAGCCTTTTATATTTATAATATATAAAATATCTGAAAATTTTTCAATTATATAATATGTTAAATATTTTTATTTAATAAACTATGATCATGTATATTCTATTTCTTCATGTATTTCTATTTCTTCTCCTAGATCTTCCATACCACCCTACCATCTCAACGTTTTATTTTTTTCTCTGTCTCAAAAAATGGAAGTCAAAACAAAGAGAAAAAAGCAAATAATACAAAAATTTTTCAACAAACAAAACAAAAAGCTTATGATCATCATTTAGCTCATTTGGTGTTGGTTAACTATTTCTGGGCATGGACCTGCCCTGGAGTCTTATTAGCTATACTTACCATGTTGGGCAACTTGTCTTTTGAATATTTTCCTCTATTGTAACTGAAACTTTGTATTTTTTAATCCACATTTCCCCATTCCCTTCCCTCTTGTTCCTTTAGGAAGCACTATTATATTCTATTTGATTTCAACATTTTCAGAATTCACATATAATTGCTAACTCAAGCTGTTTGGCTTTCTGGAATTACCAAATTTCTTTTGGTGTAATGCATTCTAGGTTCATCCATATTGCACAGTCTTATCTTAACTAACTTCTATTGTGTTACAGATTACATAAGTTTTGTATCCTTTCATCTTTTGATAAGAAATCTAGGTTGACTGCACATGTTGACAGAGGTGAATAATTCTGTACATACCATGGAGGAAAGAAGAGTCTTTTTAACACAAAGATTTCTTTTTCTTTGTGTATTTACTTTCAGATACATACAGTTCATATAACAGTTTCATTAAGGCTCTTTTATATTGATTATTTTGATGCAATATAATCTGATCAAGTTTTTTTCAGTCTTCCAACTCATTCTGATTAACCTCACCTTCCCAACCTCACAACTCTACCCTCTTCTCTCTCTCTCTTTCTCTCACTCTCTCTCTCTCTCTCTGTCTGTCTCTCTCTCTTTCTCTCTCTCTCTCCCTCTTTCCCCCCCTCTCTGAATCAAACCAATTAAAAAGTAAAACAAGAAACACTCTTTTATACACAGCCAAAACATGCCTAAGCAAAACATAATGATACAAAAACTCTAGAAAAATACTGTTGATTTTATTTTGTGGTAGATAATTACTCCTAGGCATGATCAAATTCCTTATTATATTTTATAATGTCTCTGTATACTTAGAACCACACAATATATAAGGATTTCTTTTTCTTTCACATCCTTCTAAATGCTTGTCTTGTTTTCCTTGTGGATAATAGTTATTCTAATAGTCATAATGGGTTTGTAGTATTGGTTTTATATGGAATTGCTTTCTAATTCATGCTGTAGCTGAATTTTTACAATATACCTATGATCATTTAAGTTCTCAACAAATTTTAGATACTGATCTTTAATCAAGTTTATAGTCTGTGTATATTTCCTTAATATCTGCAGGTTATCTTGTAATTTTGGTTAATTTCCCTTTTTGTGGAGAGTTTCTAAATTTGATGTGATTATGTAGGCTACATCATTGCTGTCGTTCCCTATTCATTTAAGATTATATATTTTAAATTTCAGAAAAATGTCACAAAGTCTGTGAAGAAAAACAAACGATATTTTGATCAAGTGAACTAATAATTACACTCCCCGATAAATGTCTAATAAAAAATGAAGCTAAAAAGCATCACCAAACATGCACTCAGGTATTTAGAAGTAATAATTAGTAAAAAAGAATACATGGTTGTGTGGAAACTAGAATATTTTTCATTATGTGAAGTCATAAATAATTCTTGGTGCATTTACACAAAGCAGTTTTCTTTAATTAAAAAGAAATTTGTCAAACCACAAAAACACATGGAGGAAACTCAAAGGTATGTTACTAAATGAAAAAAGTCAATCTGAAAAGTATACAAATACATTGCATAATTCTAAATACATAACCACCAGACAAAGTGAACTATAGTGCCTACATTCTTCACTGTTACTGGAGATTATGGGTAGGAAACAAAAAATAAGTGACATCTATGAAATTTCTTAGGGCAATAAGCTAATCATAGTAGACACTTGTCAAAACCTAAAGAATTATAGCATCTAGAATAAGTCACAATTTAATCATGGACTTTGGTTGATAATTGGTGTGTCAAACTTGGTTTCTCTCTTACAATAGAGGTTCCATTCTAGAGCTGCAAGTTGGTAGGAATGAAATATGAGCCAAGTTAGGCCAATAGCTTAATTTGTACTGTCTACTTAACTTTACTGTGAGCCCACAAACTGCTCTAAAGTTATATATGGGTGTTACATATATATATATATATATATATATATATATATATATATATATATATTCCATGCTGTGTATGGTACCACATGCTTAATATTCTTTTTTTGTTTTTTTTATTTTTATTGAACTATATACTTTTCTCCACTCCACTCCCTTCTTCTCCCCTCCCTTTCTGCCCTCTCCTATGATCTCCACAACCTACCTTAAGACCCAGAAATACCACTTTTATGTATATACCCAAAGGATGCTCAATTATGCCACATGGACATGTGCTAACCATGTTCATAGCAGCATTGTTTGCATTTATTGAACTGCAATAAAACACATTTTGAGAAAGAGAAAGTGGAAGACCTCAGCACACTCACATATTTAAAAACTGTAAGACCAAGACAGCTCCCAGCAATAAGTATATTATCATCTCATTTGTTCTTTGTGAGTATTGTATATTGTATATTGTGTTTTAGGTTAATGATCATACTTTTTAATTGTTTTTATTGAGTCATACATTTTTCTCTGCTCCCCTCCTTCTTCTTTCCCATTCTATCCTCTTCTATGATCTTCCTGTCCCCAATTTACTCAGAAGATTTTGTCTTTTTCTACTTCCCATGTAGATTAGATCCATGTATTTCTCTCTTGGATCGTTTTTGTTGTCTAGGTACTCTGGAGTTGTGAATTATAGGCTTGTTTTTGTTTTGCTTTATGTCAAATAGACACTTATGGATGAGTACATGCTATATTTGTTTTTCTGGATTTGGGTTACCTCTAAATATGATGTTTTCAGATCTGTCCATTTGCCTTTAAATTTCAAGATGTCATTAGTTTTTTTTTTTCCTGTGTTTTTTCCATTGTGTAAATGTACGTTTTTCCTTATCCATTCTTCAGTAAATGGACCTTTAGGTTCTTTGGATCCAGTCTATTTGGTGTTCTGTAAGCTTCTTGTATCTTCATAGGCATGTCTTTCTTTAGGTTGGGAAAGTTTTCTTCTATGATTTTGTTAAATATATTTTCTGTGCTTTTGAGTTGAACTTCTTTTTCTTCTATATCTATTATTCTTAGGTTTGGCCTTTTCATGGTGCCCATATTTCCTGGATATTTTGGGTTACGTTTTTATTAGAGTTAATGTTTGATTGACAAGTCTATTTCCTCTATTGTATTTTCAGTACTTGAGATTGTCTCTTCCATCTTTTGTATTGTGCTGTTCATGTTTGCCTTTGTTGTTCCTGATTGTTTTCTCATGCTTCTGTTTCTATTTCTTCAGCTTGTGTTTTCTTTATTGTCTCTATTTCAGTTTTCAATATTTGAAAGTTTCTTTACTATGTTTGATTTCTTTTACTTGGTTGCCTTTAAGGGATTTGCTGATGTCTTCCAATTTTTTGTTTGTCTTTTCCTCCATTTCTTTGAGGGAATTTCTCATTGCCTCTAAAAATTTCAAACATTCTCTTGAAGTTATTTTTTTAGTTCATTTATCTCTGCTTAATCTATATTTAGTTGTTCAAGTCTTGCCGTTGTAGGGTCTTTAGATTTTACTGATGTCGTGTTGTTCTTTGTGGTGTTGTGTGTGTTCTTACCTTTTCTATGCAACTTTTCCTTTAATTGGTGCCGTTGGGGCTGTCTGTGATTCTGGTGATTAGTCTTCTAGGTGCCAGTGAATCCAAAGCTCAAATGGTTGTTCCTCATGGTGCAGTTAGTGCCACAGTTTTAGTTACTCCTTTGGTCACTCCGTGTTTCTGGAGGTTGCTCAGTGCTTGGGGGCTTTGCTTCACTCTCTTAGAGTTTGCTCTCTCAGACCTGCTCTAGCCTAGGTTGTCGGCATTGATCATTTTCTGTAAATCCTGGTCTGGGTATGCTCCTGCAGAGGTCTCTGGCTTGGAGTTGGTGCTGCAAAGATCTCGGGCTCTGGTCTATTCCCTTGGGTTCCCAGGCTCAGGTGCGCTCAGACCCACAGAGGATCTAGCTCAAACTTTCTCCCTGAGAGGTCCCAGACACAAGCTCAGACCCACAGAGGTTTCTGGTTCCTGCCTATTCCATTTGATGTACCAGACCAATGCCTTGAACAGAGGACCTGGCTCAAGCCTACTCCCTCTCAGGTTCCTGACTCATGCCTGGACCTGCACTGATCTCTGGTTCTTGCCTCCTCCCTTGGAGGTCCTAGATTCAGATCCAGACCCACAGGGGACCTGACTCAGGCCTAGTTCCTCATATGTTCTAGGCTCATGCCCAGACCCACAGGTGTTCTGGCTTAGGTCTAACCCTTGAAGATCCCAGATTCATGTCCAGACCCACAGTGGTCTCTGTCTCTGGTTCACTTGCTCAGCAGTTGCTTCCCTGTAGCTGTTCTTTTGGAGTTCCCTGTCTTAGGTCTGTTCTGGCCTAGGTTGCTGGCTCAATCCTTATCCTGCAATGTCCCTGAAGTGGGTCCGCTCCCACTCTGGTGGAGCTTGCTCCCTTAGGCCCACTCTGGATAAGGTAGCTTGTTCAGTGATGTGTGTTTCTTGAATGCAGAAGAAAATTGGATTCTGTTTTCATATCTAATCTGTTTGCCCATGTCTCTTTATAAGTGAGTTGAGTCCATTTATATTAAAGGATATTAATGACCATGATTGCTAGTTCTTGTTATTTTAGTGTTCACTGTTGGTGATGTTATTGTGTGTGTTTTTCAGTATTCTAGTTCTTGTTATGTACAGATAAGAGTTCAATGACTAGACTAGCTTGACCTAAATATACAGACCCTAAATAAATAACTAAGTAGCTCTGATAAATTATTGCTTAAGTAGGGAAATACCACCAAGAAGAGAATGCAAAACAAATAGCAAATGCTTCCTAAGTAACAAAGTGCAAAACCAGTTTTCTGTGTGGTTTCTATTGAGTGTGGTGACATGTTGAATAGGCTGAGAAATAAATGGCTGCAGAGAAGGCAGCATCTGAATTTAAGGCATTAGAGAAAAGATTGTTGTATGATGTTACTTAAGAAAATGTGGAAAAAAAAGAGTTTATTCTTCCAAGACAGTGCTCCAGCAACAGATCAGACATTTCATTCTGTTCATGAGGATGAGTTTGATGAAAGAGTAGGTTACTTCTACTGATAGAAACAAATATTTTAAACAGCATGGTCATACAAGGCAACAACTTCATTGAATCCACTCCTGAATGAGGAATGACTCACAACTCAAAAAAACTTTGTGTTGAATTTTCCTGACTAGCTCCCCTGAAAAATCTCCCCTGCCCATAAATAAATTACTGTTTATAAAATCTCAAGTAGAACCCTTGGCAATCTTTTCACTTTTTTGTGAGTTTTCTGAGATATGTAGGTTTTGTTAGTTACCCTGTTTTCTACTTTCCTTCAGGAGGAGCTAACTTGGCACACGAAAGACATTTACAAATTCACATAGTTGGATACAGAGAGAATCAGAGCCAGAAAGGCAGATCATTCAAGATAACAGGGAAATATCTTTAATACTTTTTCAGTACCTGCAGATTTGCTTCCTGCATCAAATCAGAGACCTGTGGATAGCAGCGCCAGAGATGTCTTGCAGAATCTCTGCATCTAGGGGAAAAATGGAGATGGTTCACTGTAGATGTGAAACTCACATCAAGTTCAGAAGAAAACACTAGCTGAGATTAGTGCCTTTATCAACACAGAGTTTCAATATTCATCAACTGGAGGGAATGGTGGGAAATTTAAAGGCCTGATTTGAATCAAATATGCCTCAAAGGAAGTGGAAGAGGAATGGAGTTAGAGACAGTATCTGTGGTTTAAAATTGTATCTATGGCCAAATTAAAGACCACTTAAATGCTAATAACTCATTTCAACACAAATTCATTCTGAACAATGTTCACAACATGATATTTAGCTTTCCTAAGTTATTGAATATCTATAAACTTTTATATTTTTGTGCTGTTGCATGACATTTGTTCTTAAAAATGGTTATAGCTCATAAATATATCATTATTAAATACATTTTGTACAACTACAAAATGTACATATCACATGTAAATTTAAGGTTGTATTTAACCATGAAATTAAAAATTAAATTCTCTTTCTCTCCCTCTCTCTCACACACACAGCCTAGAGCTCCCAGGGCTTTTCGAAAAAACTAATAATAAATTTTTATTGTATCTCTAAGATAAAAAGATATAATTTTTTTCTGTGGAATAATGCTTTTGTATACAAATAAAGATTTGTCAGTCATAGAGACTTAATAAAAAGCTTCCTATCATAATCTCTTCAGCATTTCCACAAACATTGTAGTTATGTTCATTGTAGTTATGAACATATGCTTCAGACCTAATATTTACAATTCACAAGATTTGCAGAGCAGATGTAAACCTCCATTCTGTTATACCTCCTATACTTCTGTGATAAGACTGGTACATTTAGGACAGCATTTGTCTTTGACATACACTCAGTCTAAAGTTTAAAGTGAAGTCTCAATTTCTTAGTCAATAACAACAGAAAGAAGAAAATGTTAAATAACTTTTTTAAAATTTAGAACATAGTCTTAAATAGCCAATGTTAAAAGTATAGAATGGTTGACTTTTGTTTCTCAGTAAATACTAATTACACTTTCATCAATTTTAATATGAAACACAGATTCATTTTGTTTTCTAAATATCCAGCATATAAGGCACAAATAAGTCAGATTCAAAGAAAATGAATAATTACAAAATTTTTTATGTATCAAATGACATATTGGATACTTTCTTAGAAGTGAAATAGTACAAGTTTTATATGTGAAACAGCAACCAGAACAAGTGACGACACAGGAAGGGGAGAAAGAATAGAAATGTATACAATGGCCAGTACTCTAAAAATCCTAAACCCCAAGTCCAGCTGCATTTCATTAGAATGGCTAAACTTGCCAGTCATTTCATTTCTGAATTATTTTATTACATCATTTATAGTTCAAAGTTATGTAGCAAAGCAACTGTGCTTCCTAAAAAAAATATTGAGTTGTTATTAGTCTCTTATAATGTGAACCTTTTGCACTCTTTGATATATTGACAAAGAACGTACCAGACTGACAATTTTATAAACAGACACTGAAATCCTGCCCACCATAAAAATACTCTTGAAGATGGGAAGAATTTCTTGACCTCCTAGGATTTTGCTAAAGTACACAGTTGATGTCCCTTTCAGCGGGCAAGGGAGTTAAGAAAGTGATTTTTAGATATTTTTGGATATAAAATGTACAAGGATACAATCAAATAGACTTTGGTACACACTGTCTCAAATAGCTATCATTTATTTATGGGAAATGTATTCAAAATCCTTCCAATAAGCAATTTTGAAAATCATAAAATTAAACTAAAAGAAATATAAATGGAATTAATAAGTGGAAAATAATGCAGTTTCCACATCATTTGAATCTTAATTTGGAAGTTTTTGAGTCTGACTTTGATTCCTTGGAGAAGAAATCCCTTCAGAGGTTTGACAGAGAAACTAAATTATCTCCACATTTTGTGTTATTTATATGTGAACTCTTTAAGCCTTCAAAGGAATCGTGGATTTTTAATAAATCCATGAAGAATTCATCTCCTTCAGGACAAGAAACAAGTTTACCTTGTGGGACTTAGATTATGTTTAAAGTGAGAGAATTATGGGTTTCTTTCCTGTTCAATGGTGTGGGGAATTAGCCTCGGGATTTGAGAGATCCAACTGAAGTACTCAGAGATTTCTAATCTATAACTACACAGTTACTGATTATTTCAGAGATGGCACTTTTTCTTGACCTTGTTCATTATGCTTTTAAGCTGTTGTTACCTAGTGTAAATTTTATAATTAAAATTAGTAAGTCTAAACTTAAAAAAGTATAATCTGACAGCAAAGAAAAGGTTTCTGAAATTTTATGGATACAATGCTGTAGCCTAAATATTTTTGAAAAAATATTTTGGTACAAAAGGCAACCATAACAAAAAAAATCAATCCATAACTGGATTAAAGACATTTTAAAGCAAATTATTTCAATATATCATTCTGAAGTATACTCATTTAGTCTCTCAAAAAAATTATCAGGACTCCTTACTACATATCCCTGAATACACAGTCTCAATTTTTGAAGCACTATGATGAAAAACCTAGTACATTTCTTGGCCTTCCGTTCACATGCAGGTAATTATTGGTCAATCTTTCCAACCTAATGCTGAATAAAGTGTTTTTAATTCTGTGTGTGCCCATGAAACAGAAATTTTGTGTGGTTTATTTCCCCATTTTTGTTGTAAAAATAGACATACACAATACTGATTTTGAAATTACACATATTAGACAGATAATCTGTGACAATTCTCCATTGTAGGTACAAATAACATCAGATGAGTACATATAACACTTGTCCTGTTGATTTATAACAGACACTACTATTTGTTGATTTCCCTTAATAGTCTTTGTTTATGATTAAATGTTATGATAAGTATATAGTATCTCAAACAGATCTTAAACCTTCAAATGGCTAAGATTTTGTATGAAGAAGATAAATGGGACTTCCAAAACTAATCAGAAAAATGAAGGGGGTACATTATGTACTTTTTTTTTTTATTTTTATTCTTTTTTAATTAAAATTTCCACCTGCTCCCCATTTCCCATTTCCCTCCCCTCCTCCCAAATATTGCCCTCCCCCCACTTCCCTCCCCCTATCCCCACTCCTCTTCTCCTCCCCCCACTCCATTCCCCCTCCCTCTCGATACTGAAGAGCAGTCCAAATTCCCTGCCCTGCGGGAAGACCAAGGTACTTTTGAGCATTTTGCTGTCTTTCAAAATAGGTCTAATCTGAATTTCTGCTTGCTATGTGTCCTTTGTATATGCCCTGAAATGACCTTATTCACCTCACTTACTTTTAAGAATAACTTCTATTAGAGCAAATCTCACTGATCGTATTGGTACACGTGTCTACTTCCAACACTTAGCAGCCTGAAGTTAAATGCAAATTGGGCTATTGGATGATCTTGTCTCAAAACAAACTCTTTTTTTTTTTTTTTTTTTTTTTTGGTTTTTCGAAACAGGGTTTCTCTGTGGTTTTGGAGCCTGTCCTGGAACTAACTCTTGTAGACCAGGGTCAAAACAAACTCTTAATTCTGTTTTGATGGTACTGTGCTTTCCCATGTCCACAAACAACTTCACTATACTCACCATCACAAATTCTTTCAGTAAGCTCTGGGGGGTTTGAAAAATGTTACATAAGTTTCTTTGATCAGAGCATGTTTTCATTTATTAAAGAGCTTTTGGTATAGAAAGAAAAGTCAGTAAAAGACTACCACAAAAGATTCCATGGTCTCTGGTAAATTCTCCCAGTCGTTAACAGCTCATAGATGTACAGGGAGAGGATCCAAGTATATTAACCCCTTAGCATGGAGGACTTCTTGCAGAAGGTAGTATGTGGAGACCTGCATGAAGCAAGGGCTTAACTAATTATGAAGGAAAGTCATAAAGATGGTTGGTTAGGAGGGGGATTTCCATACCTATATTTTCATGTGTCTATCCATGCATGCCAAATACAAATAACTTGTTTGTTATTTTTCTATTAACAGTAGCAAATTCATTAACTTCCTCTCATAAAGTAGTTCCTGTGGGTAACTTAATAATTTTTGTCAATGCAATATCATTTTCTCTATGTTCTAAGGTCTCCAAATATAGTTTTATTCTCTAATTTTAGTTTTCCTTATGAACTTTTCTTAAATCCCCAAATCACATTATTGTTTCTGTTGACTATTCATAGCACTCAACCTTTATTTAATAATTGTTATAAAAAATTTTTTTCTAAGTTTTGTGAATTTTCATTTTTCTTTACATGAACTCTAGGACCCAGTAAAAAGGCTTGCCTATTTCCCCTCAGTACCTTTTATAATTGTGTGCCACGCCTTCTTGATTCACAATATAGTTTATATGTTTCTTCTCATTTTTTCAAGTTTTATGTCTTTAAAATTAACAATGATTTTGCAAATAATGTTGTGACTATGATATGTAATTTTGTATTCATAGTATACAGCTTGGTAATACAACTTAAACGGTTTGCATATTACTCTGTCCATTTGGTAAGTACATTAAAAACAATATCTAAAAATTTTCTAATCTTCTAATCTTTACATGCAACTGTTATTATTCTACAACTCCTCTCCTGTAAGTGCATCAAAAATAAAACAAAGTCAGAAAACATCTAGATCTACAAAACATATTTACACTTGCATGTTAATGGAGACACTCTTCACAATAGTAGCATATTCAAGCTACCAAATGTCTAATCATGAAAGAATGAATCAAGTATGGCAAAGACATAGAATGAAATATAATGAAAGCTTTAAAAGAAAGAAATTCTATTGCTGACATGGGTTATATTGGAAAATAACATGGTAAAGGAAATAAGTCATTTTCAAAATAGTTGCTGCATGGATTCTCATCCATAAGATATCCAAGACAGATAAGCACAAGAATTAGAGAATAGAACTGTGAAAACTAGAGGAGAAATGAAGGAATGAGGAAAGTGTTCAATGAGTATAAAGTTAGTCATAAGCAAGTGGCTTACCGATGTCAACTGTGCAACATAGTACAGTATATTCAGTTGACAATATGGAAATATTCATTTAAACTTCTGTTAGAAGGTATGTTTAATATTGCATATTCATACATTAAACTTAAAACTAAACAAAACAAATCCAAAGAAACTGAAGTTATTACCTTAATAATGGTAATAATTAATGTATACAGAAATCCCCATTCACAAAATTATATGCATAAGTTGTATATAATTTTAGGGTACCATCAATATTTCAATAAATTTGGATAAATTAATATGTAACTTAAATGGAAATTTCTATCTATATTCTTGCAAGAGAACATAAGATACTTTACCTCTAATCTAAAGAAAATATATAACTTGTACCATTTTGTTGGAATGATTCTGAAACTACGGTGTTCATTAGTAGCCCTTATGCTCACTATGGAACAGTACAATGCTGATAAATACAACCAGAGACACTCTGCAATCATAAAAGAGACATCTGATATTTCAGGGAATATGTGAACAAACTTGAAAAGCACGTCTATATTTCTATAGCCCGCCCATTGAAATAATATTATGGATAAAGCAGTTTAGTATGACTTGTATTATTAATATTCTTTTTATCTGTTGCTTTATACGTGTTCATTATTATTCAAGCAGTTTGTCATGCTATTTCTCTATTGGTTAGCAATGCTTTGTGAAGCACTGAAAAGGAGAAAACAGCCTTTCTTATGCCTTTGCCAAGAGCATAAAGCTTCATTTGTGCCTCGGCTGTCCACACCAAACTTCATTCCTGTTAGGAAAACAACTTAGTTGCTTTTAATGTTGTGGGAATTCAATGAGGTTTATATAAGTTTTATTTTATATTGTTAATTTAACCAGAACATTTACATATTTGAAATGTACTATGTTATTTTCGTTCTAAGAATATTCCGATTCTGTTCTGAAAATGTTCAGACATTGTTATTTAGGTTCAGTAAGAATTTTTAATAAAGTTTGTCTTCTCAGGTGGAAATATTGATACTGCAGCTAACTGAAGCATTCTCGAGGGTGAGACATCTCATCCCTGTGTTCTCAGTAAAGATCCGAGTTATGCTATACCAAACAGACTATGAGTTATGCTATACTAAACAGACTATGAGTTATGCTATACCAAACAGACTATGAGTTATGCTATACCAAACAGACTATGAGTTATGCTATACCAAACAGACTATGAGTTATGCTATACCAAACAGACTATGAGTTATGCTATACTAAACAGACTATGAGTTATGCTATACTAAACAGACTATGAGTTATGCTATACTAAACAGACTATGAGTTATGCTATACTAAACAGACTATGAGTTATGCTATACTAAACAGACTATGACTAGGTTGGGGCTGGTGTGCAGATGAGCCAAGCTTGGAGAATATTGGTTCTATAAATCTAGTTTCACTGTTTTCTACTTTAATATAAACCCAGAACATGATCATTTAGCAAATGACTGGCACTAAAGGCACTTGACTTCTGAGTCAAGACCTAAGAGCATCTAGAGGGGCCACTGCAGGTAACACCTCCTACATGTAATTTAGAGAAGGAAGTAATGAATGTGAAGATGCATTCTGGGAGGAAGACATTGTTTCTATGCTCACCATTCTTCAGTTGTAAATTGCTTATCAGTTTCCTGTTAAAAACTCTCTCGGGATACTAACTAGTCATATAATTTAAAGTTTTAGAAAGTCTTTTTAGGACAGGTTAGTATTATTACCATCAATTTTCTATATTTGTGTTTAATGTATCCTGTGCCTCACAGTTTGGTATCTTAAATGTCTGCTGCATACAAAAATTGAAGAAATAAATTACATAATTGCCAGATATTTTTGTAGTATTTTCATTTTTATAAGAAATTGTAATGAAGAGAGACCAGCATATATATTATACATATGAACACAGGTCATATTAAACATTAACTACTTTAATAGCAAATATTTGAGTATTCATCAAAGCACAAAAAATGAATGGTCATACAGTTTTCAAGGATACATTTGACTAAGTGTTGAAGCATTCTTCTTTACTTAATTGGATGTTGGGAGCTGCTGGTTGTCAGCTACTGGGTAGAGGCCAGGGTTCTGACACATTTCTTAAGAAGCACTGAATACCCACATCAGATTAGAAGTTTATGTTAGAAATCTTTTTAATGATCCCTTAACTGTGATATGATAATCCATATAGCTAATACAATAAATATTGTGACAAATAAAAAATAAAATAAAACTAAGGGTTGTCTATCTTCAATTTTTAAAAATAAGTTTACCAATATCATCATTTCTAAAATCATATATAAATATACAAGTAACATTAGATGCACCAGGCAGTTTGAATTTGTAATTTAGAAATAAATATGTTTTGTGTGTGTTTGTGCATTTTCAACTATTCAAGAAAAAGAGGTCATAAATTAAAGAAAGAAGAAGAGGGAAATTTTGGAGTAAGAAAAGGGAAGAGGAAATGGTGTAATAACATTTTAATCTCAGAAATGAAAATAAAAATAAGAACATTTAGAGAATAGTTTCATAATGGAAATTATAGCAATTAATACAGCATGTACGAGGCTTGGGCAAACCCATGCCAGGCCAAATCTTAGCCTAGAGAGAAGTTAAACACAAATTCCTATGCCTAGCCATGGAACTCTTGGTAGTTGTCAACTGCTAAGGAGGCAAAGACAGTTTTCTCTAAGAATGTAGACCTTGGTAAGTCAAGCATACTAATGAATATTTGTGCATCACCAATTAATTTTGAGGTCAAAATAAATATATAATTGTAAAGAAAACTGACACGAAATCTTATCGACAGGAAATGAGCTGATTTCAAAAGATTTGGGGAGGGGTTGAATATGATGAAAACAGTCTCAAAGAACTAATTATTTTTAAAATTGAAGCCAAGTATGATGGTGCATGCTTTCATTGGAGGATGAGAAAGGAGTATCATGACTTTCAGGTGAGCTTAGATAACAATCAAATCCTGGTTCAGAATATATTTTCTTTCAACTAAGTAATTAAATATCAGATAGGGATACTAGTACCAGGATCTCACATGTTTTGAGTGGCCAATGATTTCACACAATGTTAAGGATTATGTGGTTCTAGGTTATAAAGCAGAAAGTTGGAATTTGAATAAGGAGTCGAAACTAATAAACTTACTGAGGCAAGTCTTGTTACAGGAAAGGATGCTTTAATTACATTAGACTTTTAGCAGTAATTGAGTAATTGAGGCCCTGTGTATCTTCACAAATTCTGTGATAGCAGACTAGTAAATAGGAAAATCTATTATTTCCCCAGCGAGCAAATCCCTTTAAGACTGACTGTCATCTACTTGAGTAGAATTTAGACAATAAATAGAAAGAAAAATAAATAATTTGTAAATACTAAATTATTAAAGGAAGACAGCATGGGATTAATTATTGAATGGTGTTAATGTTTTCGATTCCCTGAGATAGTGAAATGTTACTGAGATCGTCAATGCCCTTATTTGTTTTCATTATTAATTTTATATTACACAAGTGCCAAATCTTCAGAGAGTTTATGTACCTTTGGAAAGGAATTGCTTGTGTATTTCTAAATTCTAGCTCAACATTTCCAAATAATATAGAATCTCTGTGTTTGAAGCAAACATCTTAAGGTAAGTGGATCAAATTTCTCAGAAAGTTGAATAACTCTTGAATTATAACTGAATGGTACTGCTCAAATTGTATTAAAAATTATTAATCCATCAAATCTGCAGGTTCATTTTGCTCACCATAGCACTGTACATACCAAACTTTAAAAATTAACTTCAAAACTACATTGACTCATTTAATTCTTTAAAAGAAATCCCACAAAATATAGGTACCACTAAGGTAATTAATTTATAGTTAATTAATAAGCTGAAATCACCCACAATTTGATGCCATGTAGAATATTTTTTAAATTATCTTAAAATTCATAACACTATGATAAATCATTTGTGATGAAGCATTTGTTTTTAGATTATATTCATTTACTTCCTAAGTGACTTCAAACACAAAACTTGCAAAAACAAAACAATTGCTCTAAAAACAGCATAAGGAAGGGAAATCATGGATTTAATATATTCTCATTCGCTCATTTTCTGCCTGAAGGTACACTGTTCATATGTTTAAAAGCTAGAGACTTATAGAAATGATTTCCATATTTTATGTTAAACAGAGAAGTAAAACATCAAATTTTATTTTCATTTACACACATATATATTTGCTCTCTAAATATCATATAAATATTATTTAAATATGTATATTTAAATGCTGATTATTTTGTCAGTAACTTAATATACCCTGTGAGCACCTGTGTTCTTACATATTAAATATCACTTTTCTTAGATGCTCATTCATGCATATCAAGAATTGCAGCAGACAACTGTTTTGTCAGATACCATTGTGTATTACAGAACAACAAGGACAGTAGAATTGCAGAAGATGCAATAGGGGAGAAAACAGTAAGTGCCAACAATCTGTATCTTTCTCTGACTGCAGAAAGCACCTAACCTGCACAATTGAAAGTTGCTCATTTCACTCATCCTATATAATAATTCATTTCCAGTCAAAGATTAGTTATGTAATATCTTTCTTCATCTGTGACATTCACTATGGATTACTTTGTTAAGAATTTTAAATACTGTGTCAGGCTCTTCTGCCCCTTTGAGATGACAATGTCAAAACGCATTCATCTATAGTATTTACATGAGGTATTTGAACTTACCTATGTGTATTCTTTTTTTCTTTTTCTTTTTTCGAGACAAGGTTTCTCTGTGGTTTTGGAGCCTGTTCTGGAACTAGCTCTTGTAGACCAGGCTGGTCTCTAACTCCCAGAGATCCGCCTGCCTCTGCCTCCCAAGTGCTGGGATTAAAGGCGTGCGCCACCACTGTTCGGCTATCTATGTGTATTCTAACATGACCAAACTTTCTGATGTCTAGATAATATTGTGTTTCAAAGACATGATTTTATTGATTTTTCAGCTCCTTTCATTACTGTTACCTGCTGTTCTTCCAATAGTCAGCCGGACTTAATGGCTTTCATATGACTCCCTACATTTTTCTATCTTTTCTCTTTAATTTTGAACTCCTCTATATGCATCAAAAGTATTTCGTAAGAAAGCTTGAAGCTACAAGTAAACAAGCATGGATGCATAAAATGAAGAATCTTAGTACATGTTTTGTATAGATATTCTCTCATATTGTTTTGTAACCCTGAGGTTTTAACTCACCAAATGTGCATCCCAAGGCAAGTAAGTATTCCTGCTCTTTTCCTATTGGGTTCTGCCAAAACATACAAATATAGGGTTTGTTTGCTCAGTCAATACAGCAATTTAACCTCAAATTCTTTTGTAGTATATCTGGATGGCTATTGCTTACAAACGGGAACTCAGTAAGTAATGTATGCACCTAAAATAAATAAATAAATTAATTAATTAAAAAAAAAAACCCTGTGGTACCTACTAAATGTCAAAGCATGGCATTTGTTTCTTTCTGCTGTGCTGCATGGTGTGAGGGGCTTTGTATGGGTAGAAACTAAAAGTCTCTCAGTCTGATTCATATGGTTAACTCATCAAGATAAGAGCATCCATCTGAAGGTATTCTACTCTTAACAGGGCTCAACACCTTTGTAATTCTGAAACTGTTCTCAAAGCACAGTCTGTTGTGCTTTGTTTTCTGGGACAGGCTATCGCTATGCAGCCCAGGCTAGAGGATCCCTTATTTCCATGATTCACATTCATTATTTTATTGTACCCTGTGCAATAATATCTCATCAAATCTTGCTTTAAAATACACATATACACTGAATCCTCTTAGGAAGTTGTACAAGGCTTTTAAAAGTATAGTGAAATATCTTTCTCTGTTATTTTTGCATCATAGGAATGTTTTTCAAGCAAAATAAAGTTAGTTTACTTATTGCTTTCATGAATGTTTCCTCCATTTATTTTTGTCACATTTAAAAAATGGTTTAAAACCATATCCATTTCATGACATGATAACTTTTCCTCTTTGGTGAAATTTCTAGCAATATATTACTAGCATTTCTATAGTATATAACTTATTATAGTAATTTGACATGCTTGGGTGTTTTATCTGCATGTATGTCAATGTGTCAAATGTAGGTCTGGTGCCTGCAGAGGCCATTAGAAAAAACTCTGGGCCTAGAGTTTAAAAAGAATGTAAACTGGCATGTGAGATTTAGGAAATGAACCTAGGGCCTCTGGAAGAGTAGTCAGCACTTGTATCTGGGTGACATTCCTACTACCTACAAGAACATTTCAATACCAAATTAGTCAATAAAATTATCAACATTAACATTTAAGAAACATTTATTTCAACTATGTTTGAGCTTCAGGAGACATGAAATAAATAAATAAGGAATCATGGAGCTCTGAGCTAATAGATTAGGAAGAAGGTCAGTGAAAGAATGCCTTCAAATCCTGCAAGGAAAGAAAGTCCCTAAAGAAAAAATTGATTTATTGCTGTTTCAGATATTACACTAAGAGTCAGCACTACTTTGCTCTTTCAAGGACAGGGATGACCTCATCTGTACTTTATGGTCAGAGAGCAGCAGCACATTTCCCTTTCTTTCATCAATACCAAAGAGAAAGCCTTATCCTATTTTAGCTTCCTCTTCTGAGAAGAAATGGGAAAGATTTCAATAGATGACAATTTTCTATTGTGAATAGAAATTTTTCTATAATCTCTTCATTTAAACTCAGAATCACTTTTTCTTTTGGTTGTTTTGTTTCTTTTGTTGTTTTGTTGTTTTTCAAGACAAGGTTTCTCTGTAGCTTTAGACCCTGTCCTTGAATTAAATCTAGTAGAGAAAGCTATCCTCGAACTCACAGAGATCTGTTGCCGCTGTCTGTTGAGTGCTGGGATTAAAGGTGTGCACTATCACCACTCAGTCAAACCCAGAATCATTTTATTGTGTCTGTGCTTCCAGCTTTAGATAACCATGTGATTGCATTGTGCTCCCAGGTTTAGAGACTGTGATATTGACTTATATAAATGCATTGAAAGATAGAAAGGGATGGTATTTTAAATTATCAAATCTGTTTTGTAAATTAAATTTCATAAAGTTGATGATTTCTTTGGCAAGTATTAAGGTAAAAATGATAAGTATCTTTATGTTAATTATACCAATGCAATAATTGGCCTGAATTTGTGCTTATTCTTAATCTTCAATACTTAAAGAGTTAAGTTTATGTACAAACTTAGGTGACATGGGCATAAGAATGGGCAGTCTATAAGGTGGTGTGAAAACCCAAATGCTAAAGTCATTCTTTTTTCTATATGCCTTTATAAACCATGAGATCTCAAATCTATACAAAAAAAATCACAGGCAAGGAAATAATGCTGAAATCAAGAGAAAGAGTCTTACCTAAGGAACAACACCTTGTTTTCCTATACAGTATCAAATTGACATCCATGAAAACATGCATGCAAGTAACATAATACAGACTGAATAGGTTGTAAAAAGGGCTGTGTATGTATACACATATTCATATATACATATGGCAATAATTAATGAAAATTGGGTCATGAATTTTAAACAAAACAAGGAAAAGTATATGGGAAGAATTTAAGGGAGGAAAGGCGAAAGAGGAATGATGTTATAATATAATATCAAAAGCTTAAAAAGTAATTTTAATATTGTTTATGCAGTGCACAAAGATTTCGAGGGAAATGAGGATATCAGAGAAGCAATCTGTCGATGAGAAACAGAAATGAAGAGTGACCAGCAACCCTTTCTTTTCTTTCTTCTTGTAGATAATATTTTATAAGTACTGGATATTATGAACCACTCTTCAATGACTGACTTCATCCTTGAAGGACTAACAAAACGCCCAGAGCTTCAGGTCCCACTGTTCATCTTGTTTTTGGTGATATATGTGAGCACAGTGGTGGGAAACTTGGGCATGATCCTTTTAATCACCATCAGTTCTCAACTTCACTCTCCAATGTATTATTTTCTCAGTCACTTATCCTTCATTGACCTCTGCTACTCCTCTGTCATCACGCCCAAGATGTTGGTGAACTTTGTATCTGAGAAGAACATCATCTCTTTTTCGGGGTGCATGACTCAGTTTTACTTCTTCCTCCTTTTTGCTATTTCAGAAGGCTACCTCCTTACAGCCATGGCCTATGACCGCTATGTTGCCATCTGTAGCCCACTGCTTTACAACATTGTCATGTCCCAAAGGGTCTGTTCCATAATGATGACTGTGGTATACTCATTGGGTTTCTTTGGGGCTACTGTTCATACAACACGCTTGACAATGTTGTCCTTCTGTGGGTCTCATAGTATCAGCCATTATTTTTGTGACATTCTTCCCTTGTTGTCTCTATCTTGCTCCAGCACTCATATCAATGAAATACTGCTATTTATTATTGGTGGAATTAATACCCTAGTGCCTACACTGGCTGTCATCATCTCTTATGCTTTCATCCTAACTAGTATTCTTCGTATCCGCTCCACTGAAGGACGTTCCAAAGCCTTTGGCACTTGTAGCTCCCATATTTTGGCTGTGGGAATCTTCTTTGGGTCTATAACATTCATGTATTTCAAGCCACCTTCCAGCAATAATACGGAAGATGATAAAGTGTCCTCTGTGTTCTACACCACAGTGACCCCAATGCTGAATCCCCTAATATACAGCCTGAGAAACAAGGATGTACAAAATGCACTGAAAAAGGTGGTTAGGGGAAGGCAGTCATCTTAAAATTGAGAGGAAAAAAAATAAAACAAAATAAGTTCTCACTGTTTCTTTGTATATTTTCTTTCCTCCCGGGAAAATAGTCATCATAACTTTAGAAATGGTTATTTTAGCTTTGACAATGTTTAAGGTATTTTTGAAGATTATCAAGCAAGATAATTTACTGATGGATAGGGATCTTTATAAATGTAGGCAGGGAATATAAATTGATGGAAGAGGAGTAGTTACACACTGAAAATATTTTGATTATAGTAAAAATGCTGCTCTCATTGGCTGGACCGTAATGATAGAATAGGCATGTTTAAAGAAAGGTCTTCCTGAATATTGGAAAAGTGAACTAATTCATATCCATATTTGTTTCTTTTGACCACAAGGTTGAAACTGCAGTGATGGAAGTACATAACAAGGCATTCTAGGAGCCGCAAGAAGCTCAGAAGTATTTCTCTATTTCTTTACTTGGAATGTCTTTGGGGATTGAGTAAAGTCCAATCATCATTTGGGACAGTTAAAATTAATTTTAGACATATCTCTATACTTGTAGCTTAGCAGTTACTATAAATTTAACCCCCTATATTTAAGGAAAGCATTATAACAACTGTAATAATTAATACAGAATTCAAGAAATGCTTTGTTAGTTTGTGATTGCTTCCTTATGAAGAGTGGTTTCTCTCACATTGCACAAGATAATACAAGCTGTGTTAGACTAAAAGAGCTGCTGTGATGGACGCAGTATCATGGAATGCAGTAGACAATAGCTTAGAAACGGGAACTGTGAGAAAATTCTTCATGTCCTTAAAATGAAACTATATTCTACACATACCTCTGACGTTGAGTAAAGCTGAAATTATTTTCTGCAGATTATGTCCCATCTCTTGTTTTTCCGTCTTCAACTGTTGGTCCACTCGTGTATATTGCAGTTATCCAACCTCACCAAATTGTGGTTAAAATGAAATCGTAGAACTATAGTGTGGTTAAATTCACAGTTTTCTTTTGAATAAAAAGATAGTTATGACTGAAGATTTCAGATACCTAAGGAAAAATATCTATAAAATATCTATTTATACTTAATTAAACACCATATTGGAAAGTCTTCTTTGAAGTAGAAAAGGAAGCAAAAAGAGTAGAGGAGCCAGAGGAGATAAAGAACTCATAGATAAGGAGGCCTTCTAAATTGGCATGACTGTCTGATATAGGATCTCATAAAGACCAAAGCAACATGTATGCACAGGGCACTCAGAGGTTTTCAACAGATGATATCATAGTGCTGAAAAAGTGGACACATGCCCTATACCTAACCCAGAAGCTAAATTCAATTGATAACCACTCACAAATGAAAATTTGGTTTAAGCAAGGGAGCCTCACTGGGGAAAAAAAACACCCCCTTCCCACAGCCAACAAAAAATGAACTCAGTTACATTTGGGCATTCCTTGTCTAGTAACGTTAAGACAGGGCTTTTTAAAACTCCGTTTTTAATTTATAGCATACAAGTATACAGGTATTTGGCATATTTGTTGTTTTCCAGTTTAGTGTTTTTATGGGATTCCTGATTATGCAAAAGAGTGAGTCTCTGCATCTATTTCTGTTTTTTTTGTTATTTTTCTTGGGTCCTTTTCCTTTTGTTTGTTTAATTTGTCTTGTTCACTGTTTTTCTATCTTATTTTATGTTATTATTATCCATTAGAAGCCTGTGTGTCTTCTCCAGAGACAGAAAGTGGGTGAATGTGAATTCAGATGGGAAGGTATATGGGAGGAATTGTTAGGAGTTGAGGAAAGAGAAACCCTAATCAGAATATATTATATGGTAAATTATATTTTCAGTAAATGAAATTAACAACTAGAACAAAAGCAGTCAGGCTTATGTATGATCCAAGTACATGGATGCTTTGGGAAAAAAATTAAAGCATAGTGCTGAGCTACACAGTAAGATTTTACCTCAACAGCAACCACAAGCTACAAAAACTTGAGAGAATGAGATAAGACAAATTCTGTGTATAATGGTAGAATGACAAATCTCTAAATATGTTGTTGAAGGAAAATCTTCAAAAACTCTTGGAATTTGATCTTGAGATTGGGAAACAGTCTGCATGTTTCTCCCCTGGTCATATGGTAATGATTCCTTGAGTACCTCAGACCTTGTTTACTTCCCCTTCATAAACAAAGCTCCTCTCTCAAGGCTGCTCAAATAAACATAAACTTACTTGTATTGTTTGAGTTACTGAATGCCAAACAAAAGAAATTATTTTCTGTATAAGAAAATAAAATATACTCTTAGTCAAAAACTAGCAATTGACATCTAACTTAATTTTGACTCTTCATAGATAACTTGTGAATACATAATAGAACTTTTTTTCCCCAGCCATCATTACTTTTGGGACAGATGTTAACATGAGAGCCTGATGTAATTCTTACTGGTTCTTCTTAAATGCTGGTGACTCTAGGGAATTGGTGCAAGTATGAGCGTTTTCTATTCCTAATAAGAACAAAGTCCCAGAAGTATCACCTAAAAACTTCATATTACACAACACTCATGATTATGGAGCTTGGAAACCAGAGGTAATCTGTTACAGGACACTGATAGTTTGTTCTTTTAGATAAACATTGATAATTCATGCTAGCTTAAAAAAAATGTTAATTCACTCTTTGACTCTAATGTGTGTAAAAAAGCAGGAAGATTTTTTTTTTGAAAATCATATTAATTATCTGTTACATGAAAAAGAAACCAAGCAATTTTTAAGAAATTCACTTTCTGTGCAGGACCTAGGTAAGTGCTCAGTCTCATTTATGGCAACAGTCTGATAGAGGAAGAATTCACATAACAACCTTGTTCACTCACACGTAATACCTCAGTTTTACTGGAAGTATTTGTTTCAGTATTCTTTCCAGTAAATAATGTCTTCCTGTCTCTCTTCCTGTTATGCTTACTCATTATTTTTATATAATCTTATGAAGGAATAACTCTGGGTACAAATGTAGCCAATTGTGGTACAGAGAACCTCACTGGAGTTTCCACGATGCTGAAGCTTTTGGTTTCTGTAAACACTTCTGTAGGATGTATGTACTAGTGCCTCTGTACCATGCTCATTAGCGCACATGTATCTCCCAGAGACAGCAAGCAAGGGTAAAGTCAACTTTAAACATGTCATTCCTTACTAAAGATAAATTCCTGCTTTCTCATTAATATTGAAACAGGAATCTCAGACCATGAGGAAAAGATCATGAATAAATGCCAAACAGTCCTATTTGTTTCCTCTGAGTTTCACAAGCTCTAGCAAGAGTTCACCCTATGACATAAAGATTGCTCAATGTGACAGTTTCTCTCAGGCCCCCAGAATACTGCTTGGTACGACTGGTCTTACTCCAAACACTCCAAGCTTCCAAAATTAGGAAATTTGAAAAATCCAAATAACCTAAATAGTTAATATATTTTTATCATTGTCATTAGGTGAAAAGTTTAGTATGAGGAAGAAATACTCAAATCTATAGTCCCCATTTCATGCTAATATATTTTCACCTCTCCACATTGTCTGACCATATCCAAATTTTTGATGTATAGGAAATATTGATTACATTTTTTAATGTTGAATATTTAAGTTGCTGGCTCTGGACGGTCTTAGGAATTCTTAGAAAGTTTTGTTGTAGTCTCACTTTCCACCGAAACTCATTCGATGACTTCTCAAAGATGGAAAATGATCAGCAATGAAGTTAAGCCTCTGTTGATGCTGAATCTCTCTATAATTTCAGCTTTTTAACGTAATTTGTACTTTTGTTTTCCAAAGGATATGGGAAATATGGAGGTTACTAAATTGAACTACTTTATTTCCAGATGGGCTGTTTTGTGGTTTCAGTATACACTCTGTCAAAGTAATAAGGAAACAGTCATCTGAATCTTGAGTACCTGTCTGTTTGTTTTGTTCTTTGCCTTCTCAGATCATCTTAGGACTACAGTGTGAAACATGTACCTCAAAGCTGTTCATCAAGGGGTTCTTTCCATTGAGAGGTGTTTCAGAAGAATATTCCTTCATCATTCCCAAATATGTAATATCCCTTTTGACAAACTCTGTTAAAGCCAAGCATACTTATTTTCCCTTTTCTGTTTTTTCCAAACCAATTTTTCTCTAAATTGGGTAAAATTCTGGGATTAAGTATTTTTTGCATAACCCTTCAATTTTTTGTTGTTGTTTTGTTTTATAATTCAGTGCCATAACTCAGGTAAAACATATGGAGTCAACACGTAATGTGTGAGGAAGGAAGAGATATGAAAGAGGGAAAGGAAGAAGTGGGGACTGGAGGAGTTTAATCATTAACTCTGTCTGCCTTTTCAAACTGTACTCCAAAATCACAAATTGTCATCTTATATGGTTCCACCTGAAAAAGATTTCACACTGAAAAATGGTGGAGCCATTGGATTTGATATCTCTTGAAGGAAGAAATGTAGCATATGGTTTTATTTGTTCAGATCCTGGGTCAAAAGCACTGTGGGAATCAATTACTAGAATGTTCAAGCTTATAACAATGAGTTATAAGCATGTTCTGCAGTAAATATTCCTTTCTTATAATGATGATCTATAGGTTTTATATGTGATGCCTTTTTGTTTATGAGTGGGGTACAAAGCAGCTGACAATTTTGACAACTGCTAGCAAGAGGAAACTCTCCTTGATAACCTTGGGGTAAGCAACTAAATCTCAGTTGGCCATGCTTCCCATGAGTGCAGTATGGGAAAAGCAGTGTCTGCAAACTTTGCCAACATCTTAGGGATCCGGGAGGAGTTGCTTGAGTATCTTGGTGAGGGTCATTTTCCATCTAGGAGTGATTAATTATTTTTATACATGTGAATATCTATATTCTGTCCAGCTGGATATAAAATCTATTTTTAGTACAGTCCGACTGGGGAATCATCATTTCTTTTTATGTGTAGTTATTTTTGAAGACATCTGTGTGAAAAGAAATCAGAGAAACAGTGTTAGAATATTCCACAATCTTATCTACTTTTTAATCTTGCTTGATTTATTTTATTGAAATTTTGTGTGGTTGAATCACTTAGCTTTATTTTTGTTGTTTGTTTGTTTTTCAGAAATATTTAATACTAAAATCCAAGCTTATGCAAAACCCTATCCCATCAAAACTTGTCTTCAAAGCAACAGAAGTCCTCTGTCTCAGCTTCTTGAGCAGCGATGTTAAATCCATGAGCAAACAGACTGCATTTCTCCTCTTCACCTATCAGTAAATATTTTCTTCTCAAAGCAGAACAAATTATTTTATTTTGCTCTTAAGCCCAAGAAGCAAATGTTTCTTAATCAATAAGAAAGCATTTTGTTTTGTAATCTAAAATCACAACCAACTTAGAGAGTTAAAGGAGATATATTAGACATTCATTGAACATAGATAAAAAATAAGTTGGCAATTTTCTAATTTCTATTTCAAGCTTTAGTTTCATTGGAAGAAGAGTGCTAGTCTTTCTTAATGTAATTTTTAGTTGTATAAGAGATCAGGCAGGTTTATGGTCATATAATGGTAAACTAATGTCTTGTTTTCAATTCCACAGAAATCTTCAAAATGAGCACTGGAAATAATTCTGCAACAACAGTGTTTGTCCTGGTGGGATTAACTCAGCAGTCAGAGCTCTTGCTGCCCCTCTTCCTTCTGTTCCTGGGAATCTATACTATGACAGTATTGGCGAACTCGGGCATGATTCTGCTAATCACAGTCAGCCCACTGCTGCATACTCCCATGTATTATTTTCTCAGCAGCTTGTCCTTTGTTGATCTCTGCTATTCCACTGTTATTACACCTAAAATGTTGGTGAACTTTCTTGGGAAGAAAAATCTGATCTTGTATTCTGAGTGCATGGCCCAGCTCTTTTTCTTTGTGATCTTTGTGGTGGCTGAGTGTTACCTCCTGACTGCCATGGCATTATGATCGCTATGTGGCCATCTGCAGACCATTATTGTATAATGTGATCATGTCGTCTAGGCTCTGTTTACTGTTAGTTCTGGTTTCCTTCATCCTAGGCCTTTTGTCTGCCATTGCACACACAAGCGCTATGATGAAACTGAGCTTTTGTAAATCCCACATTATAAACCATTACTTCTGTGATGTTCTCCCCCTCCTCAACCTCTCCTGCTCCAGCACACGTCTCAATGAGCTTCTCGTATTTATTATTGCAGGACTCAACACCTTGGTGCCTACCATAGCTGTTATTGCTTCTTATATCTTCATCTTCTCCAACATCCTTCACATCAGCTCATCAGAGGGTCGGCCCAAAGCTTTTGGAACCTGCAGCTCTCATCTTGTGGCTGTGGGGATCTTTTTTGGTTCTATCACCTTCATGTATTTCAAACCTCCTTCTAGTAATACTTTGGAGGGAGAGAAAGTGTCCTCTGTATTTTATACCACAGTGATCCCCTTGTTGAATCCATTAATATATAGTTTGAGGAACAAAGATGTGAAGAAAGCTTTGGGAAGATTCTTGGTGGGTAGATAAGTCTTAGTGCTGGCAAATGAAAGATGGGAGAAATGAGTTGTTCTACTGAAATTATGTACTTTTTGTTCATCTTTTCTTCTTTCTTGTAATATATCCTTATCAATGTTTGTGGTTCTGGGCAACCTCTATATTAGGTAAGCACTATACCAACCTCCTATATCCAGAGTCTATAATTTTTCAATTGTTTTCCCCAGTATTGTTGATTCAATTTTACCATATAAGGGAAAATTATTTTGTAAAGCATTTATTAGTCCATTGACTGGAAAACTGATCTTTTTGTCATATAAATACAATGGCAATTCAGATTTTTCTTTAACATCAGTCTTTTCCTCCTATGTTCAATCATTGCTTATTAAATCCTTTCTGTGTCTATAGTTCTGAAGTAAAGGTATGGTTCCTTCCACTCTCCATGAATAACTATGAATAGATCTCTCTTGTGTAAACTCAGTAGGAGTAGTTCAAGTTCTTTTAGTTCATGAGCACGATGGTTGTGTTTTAGAAATGTACTTTTACTGCTTTTCTCTCTACCTTCTACCTCTTACATTCCTTCGTTTCTCATCTGCAATGTTTCTTCAGCCTTAAAGCATATAGTAATACAAAGCATTGTTTAGGGCTTCAGCTCTTATCTATCACTTATTCTCAATTCCCATGCAGTCATGAGTCTCTAATCATCAACTTTCTGTGTAAATGAAAACTCTTTCAGTGTTGAAAGGAGTTTTACCTAAGGGTATAAAAATAAATATTTAGAAAGCAGTTTAGAATTATGTCTCCTTGAATAATCAATCATTTGTTATAACTTTCCTCGCAGAACTAATCTGCAGACTACTGATGGAATCTGTGAGTGTGTGAGTAGCTATTGAGTTGAGTTACTACTGTGTCTACCAGACTCCAGTTCTAAATCCAAGGACAAAGATTCTCCTGGTCATAACCAATGGACAATAATAGATACACACAAATGTGAGAGATTAATATTAGAAGAAAGAGTAGACATGAGATGAGACAAACAAAATGCAAAATGCATGATACAAATGTAAAAAACTGCCAAATACATATTTTTTTTCTTTTTTAAAAAGAAAACCTGCAGCATGAGAAGTATTGGGTTGCTCACTAATGTGAAATGTTTAGAAACATGAACTGGATCCTAGGTTCATCCATTAATTCTTGAGAGAACAAAAGAAATTTATGGGAAAATCAAGAGACATGTAGAGAAAAAAAAAACAGTTGTCAAAAAGATTGGCAGTTTCAGTCTGCAGGGTCTGCTCAATGTGTTTTAACATTTCTTTTCTATTCAGAATATGCAAGATACCTTGGTTTCCATTTGGAGAGTATCATAAGTTAATAGGTCATTATATCAAGTGAGGTAGAGGAAGTGTATTTCCATCCCATCATAATTTATTATTAGGTATAAATTGTTATTCAATTAGCTGTGATATAAGAAGTGCCTTGGGATTATAACATTAAGAAAGAAGTAGAATCACCTGTAATTGCAGATGATAAAATAACCAAATCCCAAGTCTTTAGAGTATCTGTAATAATACTAACTGAAGATTTCAGTAAGGAATGTAAGAGTGGTAAGAAAGATAGCCTAAATACAGCCAAAATTTGTATTGCCAAGCTGACACACACACTGTGGTTCACAATTATTGAGCACTTTAGAGAGTGGCATATGGCAATTATAGTGTACAGTAAACATTCAGTACAACCAAAGAAATTGTTGAAGAAAAGCTGGCACATGCAGCCTGAAGAGAAGACTGTTTGGCTATTTCCTGAGAGGGGAAACAGCGTCTTGGAAGATTTCACCAAAAGGAAAACTATGTCACACACAGAGAGCTGGCAGAGCAAGAAGTACATGGGAGTGTGAAGCTGAGTGGAGGAGACAATTGCGAGGAGTTTGAGTGAATTCCTCAGCAGGGTAAATATATAGAAAAACTAAAACAGGACAAAACATAGTTCCCAGATCCTCTGCTCGTGGGATGCCCATTAGAATAACCTGAGTCATGATATAGAGATTCCTCATAGCTTTGAGATTTTGTAACTTCAAAGCAAAACACAGACGTCCAGACACACACATCAAATATTGAAGCTAAACTATGGAGTTATCGCACGCACATGTTGGTTTAATTTTTTTAAAGGAACTCTTTACACGGAATTGTTTAGAGATCTCTTTGTATTTGGAAAAAAGGGATGTAGCATTTTGGAAATTGTCTTATTCCACAAGAACAATGATATTCTTTGTATGATTAAAAAAACGCTTATAGGAGCAGGTCTATATGGATTAAATATACTTTAAGAGTGTAATTGGAGAATGTGATATTTTGGGGAGTTTACTTCCTTTTCATGTCTGCTTTTTTATTACTTAGTAAAGTATTTAAGAAAATGAAGTGCTTTCTACCTAACAACTTAATTATATTTTTTGGCAAATTGATTTTATAGGACAACAGTCCAACTCAGTAAAACGTAAAGACTCACCAATTCCCTAAACGTTTCTGGCCATTCAGCGGGGTGTCTCTCTGGCTACTGGCTTTCTCTATTTACCCCATTTCATCTTGCCACCCAGCACTCCTTTCCATCTGCTGGACACTAGGATCCCCAAACTCAGCCTGCTTCGGGCCTGAGGGTTTGGGGACCCAGTGGTGAGTGTTCCTACCCCAGGGGCTCCTTTACTCCACAGGACCCTGCTCCTACAAGCCCACCTTTTTGTCTGCAAGGTCCTTGGCTTAGGAAGAGGCCCTGCTGTTGTAACAAGATCCATCCAGAGGGATAAGTGTGTGCCTGCCTAGCCTGACGGTCCCAGAAATGGAGTACAGGCCCCCTCCAATTTCTTAAACATTTATTGCCATTCAGCAGGGTGCCTACCTGGCTACTAGCTTTCTCTATTTACCTCCATCCCATTTTGCCCCCAAGCACTCCTTTCCATCTAAGGAATCCTTAGATGCACCAGAAGAGCCTGATTCAAGGCAGAAGGGATCTGAGAGCCAGCTCCAGTGCTGAGGGGACCTAAGAGAGGGCAGACCAAGAAAATCCCCAAGTACACAGTCAGCCACAGCAAAGATTGGAACAAGACACCAAGATTGTCCTGGATGCGTTTGAAGGAAGAAATGGGCAGGTGCCAATGCAAGAAATCATCCAACAACCTGAAAAGTAACATAATAACACCAGAATGCAGCGAGCACCCAACAGGAAGACTTGAACACCCTAATCCAGAAGAAGTAGAAGAAATAGCCTTTAAACATAACATTATAAAAATGATAGAGACCTTTAAACAGGATGTGAAAAACTCCCTTAAATAAATGTAAGAGAAGTCAAACAAAAGGTTAGAAGAAAGGAAAAAATCCCTCAAAGATACCCCCCCAAAAAATACAAGAAAAAGCAATCAAACAGGTAAAGAAAACAGTTCAATACTTGAAGACAGAAATGGAGGTAATAAAGAAAACACAAACTGAGGGATGGCTGGATATGGAAAACCTGAACAAACAGGAACTACAGAGACAAGTATTACCAACAGAATACAAGAGATAGGAGAAAGGATCTAAGGCACTGAAGATACTATCGAAGAAATAAACTCATTGATCAAAGAAAACAGCAAATCCAACAAATGCTTAACACAAAACATCCAGGAAATCTGGGACACCATGAAAAAACCAAACCTAAGAATAACGGGGTAGAAGAAGGAGAAGAATTACAGCTCAAAGGCCCAGAAAATATATTCAACAGAAGTATACAGAACACCAAATAGACTGGATAAAAAAAAAAAAAAAAAAAAAAAACCAACATCCCCTCGCCATATAATAATCCAAACACAAGACATACAGAATATAGAAAGAATATTAAGAGCTGCAAAGGAAAAAGGTCAACTAACATATAAAGGAAAACCTATCAGAATTACACCTGGCTTCTCTGTGGAAACCTTGAAAGCCAGAAGGTCTTGGATAGATGTGCTGCAGACACTAAGAGACTATACCCAACAAAGCTTTCTTTCAGCATTGATGGAGAAAACAAGAAATTCCAGGACAAAAACAGATTTAAACAATACATAGCCACAAGTCCAGCCTTACAGAAAGTACTAGAAAGAAAACCAAAACCCAAGGAAGCCAACAACACCCATAATAACACAACAACACAGACATTTCACAACCCTCCACCAGCACAACTAAAAGAAGGGAAAAAAAAACAGAGTTAACACTGGTCATTAATATCACTTAATATCAATGGACTCAATTCACCTATAAAAAGGCACAGGTTCCTTGCCTGTGCTCTCTCTCCTTCTGCTCCTCATTTGGGCCTTGGGATTTCAGTCCCTTGCTCCAATGTGGGTCTCTGTCTCTGTCTCCTTTCGTCGCCTGATGAAGGTTAATATTCAGGAGGATAACTATATGTTTTTCACGAGCAAGGAACCCAGGACCGCGAGGGATACACCCACACACTGAGACAATGGGGATGTTCTATCGGGAACTCACCAAGGCCAGCTGACTGGGTCTAAAAAAAGCATGGGATAAAACCGGACTCGCTGAACATAGCAGACAATGAGGGCTGTTGAGAATTCAAGAACAATGGTCCTGGGTTTTGATCCGACTGCATATACTGGCTTTGTGGGAGCCTAGGCTGTTTGGATACTCACCTTACTAGACCTGGAAGGAGGTGGGAGATCCTTGGACTTCCCACAAGGCAGGAAACCCTGACTGCTCTTCAGGCTGCTGAGGGAAGGGGAGTTGATTGGGGGAGGGGGAGGGAAATGGGAGGCGGTGGAGGAGAGGAGGCAGAAATCTTTAATAAATAAATAAATAAATAAAGGCACAGGTTAAGAGAATGGATATGAAAACAGGATCCAACATTCTGCTGTTTACAAGAAAAACACCTCAACCTCAAAGACAGACACTACCTCAGAGTAAAGGATTGGGAAAAGGTTTTTCAGTCAAACAGACCTAAGAAACAAGTGGGTGTGGCTATACTAGAATCTAGCATAACTGTTGACTAAAATCAATTAGAAGATGTTGTAATAGGAGGAGCGGAGGGCTGTGTCCCCGGCACCCGGCCGCCCGCATAGCTTATGCCCTAAAATAATTACACGGAAACTGTATTGTTTTGAACACTGCCTAGCCCATTAGTTCCAGCCTCTTATTGGCTAGATCTTACATATTGATCTAACCCATTTCTAATATTCTGTGTAGCACCATGAGCTGGCTTACCAGGAAAGATCTTAACCTGCATCTGTCTGGAGTGGGAGAATCATGGCGACTCACTGACTCGGCTTCTTTCTCCCAGCCTTCTGTTCTGTTTACTCCACTCACCTAAGGGTTGGCCTATCAAATGGGCCTAGGCAGTTTCTTTATTAATTAACCAATGAAAGCAACAGATTAATACAAGACCCACCTCCATCAAGAAGAGATGGAAAAGGATACTTTATACTTATAACAGGAACAATTCATCAGGATGAAGAAGTCTGAATACTGAATATCTGTGCCCCTAATATAAAAGCACTGACATATGTAAAAGAAACATTATTAGAACTCAAAGCACATATCAAACCCCACACACTAATAGTAGGAGATTTCAACACTCCTCTCTCACTGATGGACAGGTCAACCAGACTTAAATTTAACAGAGAAATGAGAGAAATAACAGATGTAATGAATCAAATGGACTTAACAAACATCTGTAGAACATTCCACCCAAACGGGAAAGAATATGCCTTCTTCTCAGCAACTCATGGAACCCTCTCAAAAATTGATCACATACTCTGTAATAAAGCAAATATCCATAGATACAAAAAAATTGGAGTGTCTTGTCGGATCACCATGGAGTAAACTTAGAATTTAACAAGAATTCCACCCCGAAAAGGCCTACAAACTCATGGAAACTAAGCAGTCAACTACAGAACCACCACTGGGTCAAAAAAGAAGTAAAGAATTAAAGTTTTCCTTGAATTCAACGAAAATAAAGACACAACATTCCCAAAGCTATTAGACACTATAAAAGCAGTGCTAAGAGGAAAGTGCCCACATAAGAAAATGGAGAAAGCTCACAATAGAGAATTAGCAGCACACCTGAAAGTTCTAGAAAATAAAAAAGAAGCAGGCTCACCCAGGAGGAGTAGAAGACTGGAAATAATCAAATTGAGGGCTGAAATCAACAAAATAGAAACAGAGAAACTTTAGAAAAGAGGTAAAAACTGTAATCATAGAAATTAAAAGGCACATAGGTAAATTTAACATGGATCTAAGGAACATATAGTACCCAGAGGATAAAATCAGAGTATATAAAATAACAAAATACAGTGGTATGTGTGTGTATACATACACATATATGAATAATAAAGTAAAATACAAGAAAATCAAAATAATAAATTGAAAATTTGAAAGACAATTATACTAAAGAACAAGATGAAATTAATAAAATAATTGAGAATTTTTAATAATATTAATATAAAAAGGGAAACATACTCAGAACAAGCAGTTATGCATCATATATCTGTAATATAACAAGAAATTGGAAAGCATAGATATGATGGCAAAGTTTTAATAAACCATTACTTTTTAAACTATAATTTTAAATTGTCTGAATAAACTTATAATCAATAAAGGAATGGATGGTTTAGAATCCCTATAACTCCACCTCATATGCTAGGCATAGTTTAATTTGAAATTGTAATAAACTATAAAATAATATTATTTTAATCTTTAAAATAAAGGATTGGCTATCATGTATTTTTAAATTAAATTTTAAATAAATTCACCAATATTATCATCCCTGAAACCCTTATAACCTTAGATGGACCTAGCTGGTTACATTTGTAAATTTAGTACTATGTATATTTATTATGGGTATTGTGTGTGTGTGTGTGTCTGTGTGTGTGTGAATGTGTCTGTCTGTGAATATTTAATTATTAGATAAAAAGAGGCCAGGAATTAAAGAAAGAGGAAGAATGAAATATATGGTAGATATTAGTATGAGGTGAGGGAAAATGGCATAATAAAGGTAAATTATAAAATGATTAGAGCACAAGTCAGCTAACAGTGATTATGACATCTTGTACAAAACTTGTGCCAACCCAATCCAGTCCAAATCCTAACCTGCAGAGGAGAGTCGAAAACAAACTCCTGCCTTTAGCCTTAGAACTGTTGGCAATGGCTAGCTGCTATAGAGGGAGAGATATCTTTCTCTAAGAATTGACTCCCTGCTGAACCACACCTGGATCAAGGAAGAAATAAAGAAAGAAATTAAAGTCTTTCTTGAATTCAATGAAAACAAAGACTCAACATACTCAAACCTATGGGACACTATGAAAGCAGTGCTAAGAGGAAAGTTCATAGTACTAAGTGCCCACTTAAAGAAAACGGAGAAAGCACACATTGGAGACTTAACAGCACACCTGAAAGCTCTAGAAAAAAAAAGAAGCAGACTCACCTAGGAGGAGTAGAAGACTGGAAATAATCAAACTGAGGGCTGAAATCAACAAAATAGAAACACAGAAAAAAATCCAAAGAATCAATGAAAGAAAAAGCTGGTTCTTGGAGACAATCAACAAGATTGATAAACCCCTATCCAAACTAATCAAAGGGCGGAGAGAGAATAGGCAAATTAATAAGATCAGAAATGAAAAAGGGGACATAACCACAAACACAGAGGAAATTCAGTCTGATATGGCATCCCCCGTTTGTAAGGGGGGGTCCAGGTGCGTCTGGGAGAAAATGTCCTCCACATGCATGGCTTTCCATCAAGCTGGGATTTGTAGTCCAGTTAGGGATGCTGTATTCTCTGTGCATGTGTGGCCTTGTCTCCAAAAGGAACAACATTTCACCCTTTTGGTTTTATTTTTAAAAATTGGGGGGAGGGGTTGAGGGTCTTCACGGGTAGGAAATAGGGGCATAGCCCAGTCTCTCATGACTGCTTCCTGTTGGCTTTGGGCGTCGAGGGATCCAGGGAGTGTCTGATTGTCCTGATGATGTCCTGTTGATTATGTCCTGTCCGCTGGCGTTTTGATTGGCTGATTGAAGAAATCGCATCTGTCTGGAAATCGTATCTGTCTGGCTCTTGAGTAGCTGGGTCATCGTTAAGATGCTGGAAAACTAAAGTTGCATTAGTAGAGAGAAAAAAATTAAAGGGGAGAGGAGGTCTGGGAAATTAAAGGGGAAATTTGGGGTGGGGGGGACTTTAGGAGGTCTGAGGTTAAGAATGATAAAAAATTAAATGATACTTATTCCGTTAATTGAATGACACTTATTCCATTAATGATCCGCTTGTGTCTGCTTTGTTCAGGTGGGTCGGGCTGGTGTCTTGGAGCTTAAAGAGAATGTCTTAAAAGAAATACATTTTAAAAGAGAATGTCTTAAAAGAAATAGATTTTAACCGTATATTTCTTAACATTTTAGGGGTCACTGCTGCAGTCAGTGATGAACCTGTTATGTTAAGGAACTTAGTTAAGAATTTGCTTATCACCTGAACCTTTGGCTCCGTGTTTGATGATGATTTCTGTAACGACAACTGAATGATTATTTAGGAATTTAAAGAAGAGAGGTTGTGTTAGCACGGGAGGATGAAGTGAAGGATGGGATCACTGTTTTCCTTAGACTGCAGTAGAGGGGGCTGAACCTGGTGTCCTTTGGAACTAGAGAGAACAAGGTCCTGTCTGAGTTACCGTGTAAGGAGGATTGTCTTGAGCTGTGGGGATGAACAGTTTCAGATGTGACAGGTGAATCCAGTGAGGAATTCCCTCGAGCTTGGCAGCTGTGGGAGTTAGAAGAATTACTCTGAGGGGACCCTGCCATTTAGGGGGAAGGTGTGAGGGACGTTGGCCTGGAGGTGAAAATAATACCTTATCTCCTATTTTAACCGGTGGTGGACATGTGTTAGCACATGGTTGAGGTAGTGAGTGATCTGTGAAGTCCCACAGTAGTGAGCGTAGGTGGAAAAGGAGGGGAGTGAGCAGGTGATCAGGAAGGGGAGAGGTTCCCGATGGGAGGCCGGGGGTTAAAACATGAGTTCGAAGGATAAAATGAAAAGAGGACCCTTTGGGAGGGCCCGAAGCCTGAGAAGAGCCAGAGGTAGAAGCCTTGCCCAGTCAAGGTAAAGTTCTTGTGACATCTTAACAAGGGCATCCTTTAAAGAATGGTTAGTCCATTCTACCTTACCTGAAGACTGAGGGTGGTATGGTATGTGGAAATTCCAGGGGATTCCAAGTGCTCTTGACAGATTTTGAGAAATCTGGGAAGTAAACTCTGGGCCATTATCTGACTGAAAAGAAGTTGGAAGTCCAAACCAGGAAAAACATCAGAATAACAACAGGGGAATGGTGATTAGTGACAGCAGGATGTTGGGTGTCCCACACGAGACTCCACAGCAGCATGTGAACACATGAGTGGAGGGGTGAAAGAAGGTGCAAGGCGGCAGGTGGGAGAGGATCTCAGAGGGGCTTTGGAAGATCTAGGGGGAGGCGTAGGGCTGGAGGGGGATGGGGAAGAATCCGAAGACACTTCTGGCTGCCTGTGTGACCTGTGGTGGGGGTAGGGGGAAGCTTCCAGTTGCCTGTGTGACCTATTGTGGGGAGAATGGGGGGAAGCCAAGTCAGAGGAGCTAGGCGAGGTCCTTGTAGATCTGGAATGGGAGTTTCTGGGGGACCTAGAAGGAGAACGGTTAGGTGACCTGGAAGAAGATTTACGTGGGACTCTGTCAGAGGGACTAGGCGAGGTCCTTGTAGATCTGGAATGGGAGTTTCTGGGGGACCTAGAAGGAGAACGGTTAGGTGACCTGGAAGAAGATTTACGCGGGACTCTGTCGGAGGGGCTAGGCGAGGTCCTTGTAGATCTGGAATGGGAATTTCTTGGGGACCTAGAAGGAGAATGGTTAGGTGAGTCCTTCCTGTGCCTAAAAGAAACTTTGGAGGAAAGAGGAGCTGTCATTCGATCGGGCAGACCGGGAAGGGGTGGCCCCTCGAGGCTGGGGAGGTGGAGGTTCGTCTGTGGGGTCCATGGCAGGAGCAGAAGGTTCCTGGAGGGGCGGCATTGCTAAGAACATGTGCACAGGTGAACAGTGAGAAGCAGCGGAGGGGTCAGTTTTAAGGGCCATGTAAAAGAATGCCATAATGTACATCATTTCTTTCCATTTAGCTGAACGGTGACAAAAGTTAGCTAGCTCCTGTAAAATATCGGGGTCAAAGGAACCCTGGGGAGGCCATTTGTAGTTACTGTATTTGGGCCATGTCTTTGAGCAAAGACAGATGAGTGTAGATAACTTAACGGAAGGAATTAAGGTGTGAGGCTGTAGAGCTTCCAACAGCTGTCCCAGGGGAGAGGATGGGGGAACTGTTTTTGAAGGCTTAGCACCCATGGCTAGAACCATGTAAATATCCGAAAAAGGCAACCAGAGGATGCCACGAACACCAGCAGCTCTGGACACAGGTGTCCGAGTGACAAGAGGGCAGTATTAAAAGGCCTTAGTGAACCGATCCTAGCCTCCGACGGGAATCGGGGTCCCGAGTAGGAGAGAACAGTGAGGCCTGAAGGCCACCTGTTGCAGCCGAGGTGCTCGCACCATAACGAGCCCGTACTTAAAGAGGACAGAAAAAGAGCAGAAAGAAGAGGAGAAAACTGGAAGCTCCGAGCCTCCAGGCACGGATAAAAAAAGGTCTAGCCGAGGGTGGAAGGCCAGGGGGTGAGGGTGGAAGGCCGGGGGGGGGGAGGTTAACGCCCCTACTCAGGACACGCCAGAGAGAGCCGGGAGCTCAGACAGCCAACTCCGGGTGAGAGGAGACGATATGCCAACCCAGGTAAACTCACGAATTAGCCACTGTTGGTCGCAGAGGGCCGCGATCAGATAAGATGAACACGTGGGTGGTCGCAGGTTGTTGGTTCTGACCTCATCCCGGGAGGCCCCGGGCTCCAGGAGGCACCAACCTGGAGCCGTGGCCTCAGGTGAAGATACCGGGATGGAAGGTTCCCAGCAGACGGCACCAAAATTGATGTTCTTTCTGTGGGGTTGGAAAGGAAACACGAGACACGCGGGGTCCCACGTGGGTAAACTTTAATGGGGGGGGGTGATGACAGATGAGGGAAGGGGGTTAAGAGACGAAAGGGGAAAAGGGGTGAGTTATGGCATCCCCCATTTATAAGGGGTGGTCCAGGTGCGTCTGGGAGAAAATGTCCTGCGTATGTGTGGCTTTCCATCAAGCTGGGATTTGTAGACCAGTGAGGGATGCTGAATTCTCTGCGCATGTGCGGCCTTGTCTCCAAAAGGAACAACACAGGGAGATGTCCCCAGCTAGTACCTTGGGCAACTGAGGAAAGGGAACCTGAAATGACCCTATCCTATAGCCATACTGATGAATATCTTGCATATCACCTTAGAACCTTCATCTGGCGATGGATCGAGATAGAGACAGAGACCCAATTTGGAGCAATGGACTGAGCTCTTAAGGTCCAAATGAGGAGCAGAAGGAGGGAGAACATGAACAAGGAAGTCAGGACCACAAGGGGTGCACCCACCCACTGTGACAGTGGAACTGATATATTGGGAGTTCACCAAGGCCAGTTGGACTGGGACTGAATAAGTATGGGATGAAACCGGACTCTCTGAACATGGCTGATAATGAAGGCTGATGAGAAGCCAAGGACAATGGCACTTGGTTTCGATCCTAATACATGAACTGGCTTTGTAGGAGCCTAGCCTGTTTGGATGCTCACCTTCCTGGACCTAGATAGAAGTGGGAGAACCTTGGACTTCCCACAGGGCAGGGAATTTGGATTGCTCTTCAGTACCTAGAGAGAGAGGGAATGGAGTGGGGGGAGTAGGAGAGGAGTGGGGAGAGTGGGAGAGGAGTGGGGGGAGGGGCGATGTGTGGGAAGAGGGGGAGGGAAATGGTAAACGGGGAGGAGGCGAAAATTTTAATTAAAAGAGAATGAGAAAAAAAAAAGAATTGACTCCCTGGTAAGTCAACCATACCAATGGAAGACAACTCCCAAGAATATTTGGGCATCATTAATTACTCGTGAGGTTACAATAAATAAATAAAAGATAGATGATAGATAGAAAGATAGATAGATGATAGATAGATAGATAGATAGATAGATAGATAGATAGATAGATGGATGATAGATAAAACTGAACACAAAATTATATTGATAGGAAATTAGTTGATCACCAAAGATTTTTGGGGGGGGAGGGGAGATATAAACGTGTTCAAAACAATCTCAAAGACCTAATTAGTATTTTTTTTTTAAGTGAAGCTAAGTATCATGGTGCATGCCTTCTTTGGAAGATGAGCAAAGAGTATCATGAATTTTAGTTGAGCTTAGATAACAATAAAATCCTGGCTCTGAATATATTTTGTTTAAACCAAGTAAGAAAATTTAAGACATGTTTTGAGTGACGAAAGGTCTCATATAATGTTAAGGATTATGTGGTTCTGGGTCTTAAAGCAGAAAATTGGGATTTGAACAAGTAGTCTAAACTAACAAAATTCTGTAAGCAAGTTTTGTCATACAGAAGAGAATGTTCTAATTACATTTAGATGTTTGGCAATAATAGTTGAGGCCCTGTGTATCTTCCCAGATTCTGTGATAGAAAACATAGGCTAGTGAATAGGAAAATCTAGAATTTCCCCAGAGAGTAAATTCCTTTAAGACTGACTGACATCTACTAAAGTAGAATTCAGATAATACATAAAAAAGTAAATAAATAAAATAATTTAAAATCTCTAGAGTATTATAGTAAGACAGCATGAGATTTATTTACTGAACTTTGTTAATAATGTTGAATCTCTGAGGTAGTAAAATGCTTCCTGAGATCATCAAAGCCCTCATTTTTTAAAATTAATTGTGTATTACACATGAGTAAAATCTTTGGAGAATTTGTGTACCTTTGGGAATGAATTACTTGTGTATTTCTAAATCCTAGCTCAACATTTCCAAATAATATAGAATCTCTGTGTTTGAAGCAAACATCTTCAGGTAAGTAGATTCAAATTTCTCTGAAGTTTGAATAAATCTTAACTGATATCTAATTAGTACTACTCAAATTGTCTTAACAACAATAAGCTCATCCATATTGTAGATTTATCTTGCTAACCGTAAGACTGTATATACCAAACTTTAAAATTAATTTAAAATTTACATTGTCTCATTTAATTATATAAAGGTAATTCCTCACAATATATTTACTATGAAGGATTTAGTAGGTAGTTACTAACGTGAAATTGTCTACAATTTGATGCCATGTAGAATAGTTCCACAATGTTGTTAGAATTTTATCACTATGCTCTACCATTTGTGAAACACCATTTGTTTTTAAGATTATTTTTAATGTGATTTCAAACATAGCCATTGCATAAAAAAGGACAACTGCTCTAAAAATATAGCTTTAAAAAGGAAACCATGGGTTTAATATATTCTTTTTTTTTTTTTTTTTTTTTTTTTTGGATTTTTCGAGACAGGGTTTCTCCATAGCTTTTTTGTTCCTGTCCTGGAACTAGCTCTTGTAGACCAGGCTGGCCTCGAACTCACAGAGATCCACCTGCCTCTGTCTCCTGAGTGCTGGGATTAAAGGCATGCACCATCACCGCCCAGCTTAATATATTCTTATTTGTTCATTGTCTACCTGAACAAGCACTGCATTAGTCATATGTTTAAAAATTAGAGATTTGTAGAAATTATTTCCATATTTTATGCTAAACAAAGAAGCAAAACCACAAATTATATTTTCATTCTATAGACACATACATTTCCTCTCTAAATATATTATATATACATATATTTATATTTATTTAAATACTGATTATTTCATGGATAACTTTATAAACTTTGTTAACATCTATATTATTCTATATTGAACATCAGTTACTTTTCTTGGATACCCACTCGTGCATATTGAGAATTGTAACAGATAACTCTTCTGTCAGATACCACTGTGTATTATAGAACTACAAAACAGTAGAATTATGGAAGCCAAAACAGGGGAGGAAACAGTAAGTGCCAAAAGTCAGTACCTCATTCTCTGACTAAAGAAAGCCCATGACCTGTGCAATTGGAAGCTGCTCATTTTCACTTTCATTGTATATTATATTTCATTTCCCATCAAAGACCCATCAAAGACTGCTTATATATCTTATTTTTGCTCATCTGTGACTTCCACTATGAATTCCATTACTTTGGTAGGAATTTTGAATACTGTGTCAGAGTCTCTTGCCCGTTTGAGATTACAATGACAAAACACATTCATACAAAAGTTTTTTTACATGAATTATTTGGACATACCTGTGCATATTTTAACATGAACAAGATTTCTATTATCTAGATAACATTACATTTTGAAGAGTTATGATTTTATTGATTTTTCAATGGACTTCATAGTCCTTTTTGATTGCTGTTAAATTGCTCTTTTTGCAATGCTTAGCTGGGCTGAATGGCTTTCACACCTATCCCTGAATCTTTCTCATTTTGTTCTTTCATTTTGACTTCTATATGCACCAAAATAATTCCCAAAGAAAGCAAGATGCTCAGAGTAAACAAGTGTGGGTGGACAAAAAAATGAATCTTAGCACATGGATATTATGATCTCTATATTGATTTTATATATATTTTCTTATAATGTTTTGTATCTCTGAGGTTTTTAACTCACTAAATAATCATCCCCAGAAAAGTGAAATATTCCTGCTCATCTCTTATTGGATTCTGCAAAAATAAGCAATGGTGGGGTTAATTTGCTCTATCTGATGAGTAATTTAAACCTCAAAATCATCTATAGTTTATCTGGATTACTCTTTCATACAAAAGTAAATTTAGTCAGTAATATTTGCATCTAAACAAAACTGTGGTATGATGTGGGCCATGTTCCCAAATATTGTTTATAAATGTTCTTTTACATTTAAAGGGGGATATGATATAGATATGAATAATTTGCATTGGTATGAATTTTAAGGTCAATTTTGTTATATGTATATGTATTTCTGATCTTGATTAAGGTATTGTGATTGTGTAATTCATTTAAAAATGTAATGCATAATTAGGAAATATAGGTTGCTAGTGGATAATCAACAATAACAGTAAAGCTTGTAGTCATGTTAGTTAGATTTTCTGGATATATAGAGATATATTACAGTTAAATAGGCATTCTTCATATCTTTCAAAGACTAAAGAATATGGCATTTAATGTTTTAATAACTTAGGGCTTTTCATGACAATGAGATATGCCTGCTCCTGGCAGCACCAATCTACTTCAAGAAGAAGATGGGCATCGAAGAGGCTCCTTATGGAGTTTGATAGTCATTTGGGCAAGAAACTTCTCTTGCTTGAACTGTTGCATAAACTAGACACAGAGAAACCTCAGAGAGAGGACTGCTAAACTTGCTTAAAGGTAGGATGGTCTTTCGGGGTTCCTGATTCATGAAAGAGTCCGCAAGACATTCTGCAAGACACAGAAGAAAGTGACTGAACTGTCTTTGAATTTTCCTGCTTCATGAAAATGTCTGCTGAATACTATGAGCCTGTAGGCTGAAGATGGATGCCCCAACGGTACAAAAGAACTTTGGGTGACTGTCCAGGCAGCGAGATGTCTCTGTCATTTCTAGAGCTTTGGACATCTTGTTTGCTTAGTTAATATTATTTCCTTCTGGAGTCTTTGATGGAGTTGAAGAATGGTTAGCTATAGTTATAGTTTTCCTTAGTTATGATAAAAGATAAAATAGATATAAATATTGTAACTGTAATTCTTGCTTGATAACTGTTTTGTTATATGTAATCTTACTATATTAAAGTGAAAGCCTTTCTTTTTGTTTAAATAGAAAAAAGGGAAATGATGTGGGAGTGATTTCTTTCTAATCTGTTACTTTCATTGGTTAATTAATAAAGAAACTGCCTAGGCCCATTTGATAGGTCAACCCTTACGTGGGTGAAGTAAACAGAACAGAATGCTGGGAGAAAAAAGCCAAGTCAGTGAGTTGCCATGATTCTCTCACTCCAGACAGATGCAGGTTAAGATCTTTCCTGGTAAGCTAGCTTTTGGTACTACATAGAATATTAGAAATGGGTTAGATCAAAATGTAAGAGGTAGCCAATAAGAGGCTGGAACTAATGGGCCAGGCAGTGTTTAAAAGAATACAGTTTCCATGTAATTATTTTATTTTGGGTATAAAGCTAGCCATGCGGGCGACCGGGTGCCAGAAACATAGCCCCGCTGCTCTTATTACTACAGTGGTATCTACTAAGTGCCACAAACTGCTGCATGCTTCTTTCTGCTGTGCTACATGGTATGATGGCCTTTCTATCAATATAAGTTAAAAAATCTCCCTAGCAGTGGGACCAGGATCCATTCATGATACTACAGTAGAATGCCTTTTTCAGCCTTGATGCAGTGGAGAGGGCTTTGATTCTGCCTCAACTTATAGTGCCAGGCTTTGTTGACTCTTTCTATGGAAGGCCCTACCATTTTGGAGGAATGGATGGGGGATGGGTTGGGGAAGGAGGTAGTGGGAGAGCCGGAGGAGAAGAGGGAGGGGGAACTGTGGTTAATCTATAAAATTAATACAAAATTAAAAAAAAAAATCTCAGTCTGATTCATCTGGTCATTGATCAAGTTCAGGACATCTATCTGAAGATATTTCACACCTTAAGAGCTGAACACATTAGTAACTGTTCTAAGTATTGTCAGTGTTTGTTTGTTTGTTTGTTTTGGGGGCAACAGGCTATTGCTATGCAGTTCAGGCTAGAGAATCACTTTTTTTCATCATTCAGATAGATTATTCTAGAAAATATATTGTATTCTGTGCAAGAAGATCTCATCAAATCTTGCTTTAAGATACACTTATATATGAAAGACTCTTAGAAAGTTGTAGAAAGATTTCAAAAACATATATTGAGATAACTTTCTATATTATTTTTGAATATTAAGAATGTTTTCATATAAAATAAAGGTAGTTTATTTATTGTATGCATGAATGTTCTCTCAATATATTTTTGACATTTTCTTTAAAATATATGTAATTTAAAGTCATATAAATTTTCTGATGTATTCACCTTTTTCATGAAATTAGAAATTTTACCTTATTATAGTAATTTTATGTACATGCATGTATTTTTCTGCATGAATGTCAATTCATAATACACATACCAGGTGCATGCAAAGGTCACAGAATAAACCCTGGAACTGAAGTTACAAATGGCTGTAAGCTGGCAGGTAGGTATTAGGAAGTGAACCCGTGTTCTTTGGAAGAGTAGTCAGCACTCTTAACTGCTAGTCATTCCTACATCCTACAGAGACAGTTTCAATACAAAGTTACTCAATAAAAATTATCAGTATTAATTTTTAAGAGGCACATATTTTAGCTATATTTGCATTTTAAGAGACACTAAATAAGTAAACAAACAAGCTTGGAGTTTTAATCTAAGAAATTTGAAAGAAGGTCGTGAGAGGTTGGCTTCAAATGCTAAGAGGTGAAGTCCCTAAGGAAACATTGATTTATTAGTGTTCTGGATATTACACCTCGAAGTCAGCCCTACTGTCCTCTTTTAAGGACAGGGCTGGCCTCAGATGTAGTTTATGGTCAGACAGTAACAGTATTTTTCTCTTTCTTATATCTATAACAAGGAGAATTCCTTAATATATTCAATCTTTCTATTATGAGAAGAAGCATGTTCTCTAGGGAGAACAGACTTGCAATTTCTATAATCTGTTCTTTTAAACTCTAAGAATCTCTTTTATTGTGTCTGTGCTCCCAGCTTTAGAAACTCACCTTATTGTCCACACAGTCTCCCTGTTTTAGAGACTGTGATCTTGACTCATATAAATGCATTGTAGGATTGAAAGGGATTAATTTTAGATTATCTAAGTTATATTGGATGCGACAATTTCATAAAGTTGATGACTTCTTTGTCATGTACTCAGGTGAAAGTAGTCTTATCTTAAATGCACAAAGTAATAATGTCTGAGTTTTTGATATTCTTAATTTGCAGTACTTATACAACCAAGTATATTTGCAAAATTACAAGACTCCGACATAAGAATGAGCAGTTAATAAGGTGGTGTGCAACCAAGAAGGTTAAACTCAGTCTTTGTCTGTAAGTCTTTAAAGAAAAAGACTTTAAAGACTCAAACCTACACAAAGAATAACAGATAACTAAGGAATGCTGAAAGCAGGAGAAACAGCCTTATCTAGGGAAGAGCACAATGTTTTTCTATCCAATTACAAATGGTCGTCCTTGCATCCTTACATACGAGTAACATAATACAGGGTGTATAGGATGTAATAAGGACTCTTTATGTATATACATATATGCATATAAAAATTAATGAAAATGGGCCATGAATTTTATATAGAACAAGGAGAATCATATAGGAGCGCTTTCAGAGAGAAACAGTAGAGGAAAATGATGTCATTGTATTATAATTTCATAAAATAAAAGAAGTAGTTTTTAAAGCTGCTTATGGAGTGCACAAAGGTAGAGAGAAAATCAGGTTATCAGGGATGCAATCCGTAAATGAGAATCAGAAATTAAGAGTGATCATCAACCCTTTCTCTCCCTTCTCCTTGTAGATAATATTTTATAAGTACTGGATATTATGAACCACTCTTCAATGACTGACTTCATCCTTGAAGGACTAACAAAACGCCCAGAGCTTCAGGTCCCACTGTTCATCTTGTTTTTGGTGATATATGTGAGCACAGTGGTGGGAAACTTGGGCATGATCCTTTTAATCACCATCAGTTCTCAACTTCACTCTCCAATGTATTATTTTCTCAGTCACTTATCCTTCATTGACCTCTGCTACTCCTCTGTCATCACACCTAAGATGTTGGTGAACTTTGTATCTGAGAAGAACATCATCTCTTTTTTGGAGTGCATGACTCAGCTTTACTTCTTCCTCATTTTTGTCATTGCCGAAGGCTACCTCCTTACAGCCATGGCCTATGACCGCTATGTTGCCATCTGTAGCCCACTGCTTTATAACATTGTCATGTCCCAAAGAGTCTGTTCCATAATGATGGCTGTGGTATACTCACTGGGTTTCTTTGGGGCTACTGTTCATACAACACGCATGACAATGTTGTCCTTCTGTGGGTCTCATGTTGTCAGCCATTATTTCTGTGATATTTTGCCCTTGTTGTCCCTCTCTTGCTCCAGCACCAGTATCAATGAAATACTGCTATTTATTATTGGTGGAATTAATACCCTAGCGCCTACACTGGCTGTCATCATCTCTTATGCTTTCATCCTAACTAGTATTCTTCGTATCCGCTCCACTGAAGGACGTTCCAAAGCCTTTGGCACTTGTAGCTCCCACATTTTAGCTGTGGGAATCTTCTTTGGGTCTATAACATTCATGTATTTCAAGCCACCTTCGAGCAATAATATGGAAGAGGAGAAAGTGTCCTCTGTGTTCTACACCACAGTGATCCCAATGCTGAATCCCCTAATATACAGCCTGAGGAACAAGGATGTAAAGAATGCACTGAAAAAGGTGATTGATAGAAAGCAGTTATCTTAAAATTGAGAGGAAGAAAAAAGCAACACATGAGAAGTTCTCTTTTCATTTTATTTTTTTTCCTTTAGAGAAAGCCACCATTATGTGAGAAATTGTTATGTCTCGTGAGAATGTCTGAGACATTTTTCTGCATTATCAATCAATATAATTTACTGATGGATAGTGTAATCTTTGTAAATATTTAAGAGGAATAGAAATTGATGGAGACAAAAGGGTTTAACACACTGAAACAGTTTGATTATAACAAAGATACTGCTGTCACTGACTGGACAATGGAGATAGCAAAGCTACGTTTGAATAAAAGTCTTCCATAGTGTTGGGCACATGGGCTCATTCATACACATACTTGTTTCTCTACAGCCACAGGTAGAACCTGGAGTGATGCAAGCTCATGACAGAATTCCAGCAGCTGCAAGAAGCTCAGAAATATTTGTGTGTCTCTTCTCTTGAAACATCTAGGAAGAGCATAGTGCAGTTCAAGCATTAGCTTTGGCCAGTTAAATCTAGTTTAATTAGATCTAGTTGATCTAGTTTAACTAGCATATAGCCACAATTTCAGCTTAACAAGTTCCTTACATTTAAACCACTACATTTAAGGAAATCATTACTCCAACTATAAAATTCAATATTAAATTCAACACATGCTTTGTCATTTTGTCATTACTTCTTTATGAAGAGTGGTTTCTCTCATATTTCACATCATAATATAAGCTGTATATAGACAAGAAGAGTTGCAGTGATGGAAGAAATATCACTGAATGTATTAGATAATGATATATAAATGGGAAATACCAGCCAGGTGGTGGTGGCACACACCTTTAATCCTAGCACTCAGGAGGTCGAGGCATTTGGATCGCTGTGAGTTCAAGGCCAGCCTGGTCTACAAGAGCTAGTTCCAGGACAGACTCCAAAACTACAGAGAAACCCTTTCTAAAAAAAAAAAATAGCAGAAAATGCCTTGGTGTCCTCAAAATAAAAGCATACTCTACATCTATGCCTCTTACATTTGGATAAACTAAAAATATTTTCTGCAAGTTATCTTCCATTTGTTCTTTTTAGCCTTCAAAATTTTATCTTGGGTCTTGTTTTCTAGCCTCATCAAATTGTGCTTAAAATAATATATATATGTATGTAAAGTGTGGTTAAATTTATTTGGATTTCTCATAAATAAAAAGATACTTAAGACTGAAGATTTCACTAAGTTACCCAAGAAAATCAGTATTGGCAAAATGTCTCTTTACAATGAATAAAGCACCATATATTGGGAAAGCATCCTGGAAGAGGAAGAGGAAGCAGAAAGAGCAGAAAAGCCTGAGGGGAGAAAGGACCTTTAGACAATGAAGCTTTCTAAATCAACATGATTGGCTTATATATGAACTTAGAGAGTGAGGAAGCACCACAAGGCATTAAGAAATATGTAACAGAGGAACCCTAGAGCTGAAAGGGAAAGTGGACACATGCCCGGTTCCTAACCCAGAAGCTATTGCCAGTTGATAAGCACTTGCAAGTGAAAATTTGCTTTCAGCAAGAGAGTCTCACTGGGAAAACAAATTACTCTTAAAAAATAGGCCCTTTCCCAGAAGTAGATGGCCAATAGAAAATGAACTCAATTCCATCTTTGAATTGTCTCATAATGTTATGACAGGGCTTTAACAACGTAGTTTTTAATTTATAATCTACAGGTATACAGGCCCTTGTCATATACTTCATATATATCATAGCTTCCAGATTAGTGTTTTTATTGGTTTCCTGAGTATGCAAATAAGTGAGTCTCTGCGTGTGTATCTTTTCCTTCTGCCTTTTCTTGGGCTCTTTTCCTTTTGTTTAATTTGTATTATTTAATGCTTTTCTGTCTTACTTTCTATTATAATATTTTCCCTTAGAACCCTGTTTATTTTATGAAAGACAGAAAGGGGGTGAATTCCAAAGGGAAGAGTGGTGAAGAAGTTAGGAGTGCAGGAAAGGAAAGCCCAAATCAGGATATACTATGGGGGGATAGTAATTATACAGTAAGTAAAATTAACAAAAATAAAAAAGCAGTCAGGCCTATGTGTGTTTCAAGCACTTGGATGCTGAGGCAAGAAAATTTTAAAGCTGAGTCATTGGGTTATATGCAAGATTCTACCTCAGTTACAACCACAACAAGCTATGAAAAATGAGAGACTGAGGGAAGGAGAAGAATTCTGTATATAATGGTGGGATGACAAATCTCTAAAGATATTGTTGGAATAAAATATTCAAAAACACAGGAACCTGATCTTGAGATTGGGAAGAGCCAACTTGCTTCTTCCCCAGTTACATGGTAATGATTCCTTGGGTGGCGAAGACCTTGTTTATTTCTTCTTCATGAACAAATCTCTTCTTCATGAACAAATCTCTTCTCCAAAGGCAGCTCAAATAAAATATTAGCAGACGTACTGGCGTTTTTTTTTTTTTTTTTTTTTTTTTTTCTGTTAACTTGCCACAAGCTAGAGTCATCAGAGAGGAAGGATCATCAGTTGAGGAAATGCATTCCTGAGATCCAGCTGTAAGGTGTTTTCTCATTTAGTGATCAATGGGGAGGGCCGAGCCTTTGTTGGGTAGTGCTCCTCCTGGGCAGATGGTCCTGGGTTCTATAAGAAAGGTGACCTGAGCATGCCAGGTGAAGCAAGCAAGTAAGCAGCTCCCCTCTCTGACTTCTCCAACTCTTGTCTCTGGGATCCTGCCTTTCTTGAGTAATTCTCCTTAATTCTTTCAGTGATGAACAACAAAGCTGAAGTGTAAGCCAAATAAACCCTTTCCTCTCCAACTTGCCTTTTGTTCTTGTTTTTTTATGGCAGCGATAGAAACCGTAACTAAGAGAACAGTTTTGTTTTGTTTAAGTTACTCAAAACCAAAGAAATTATTTCTCTAAATAAAAAATAAGATAAAATCGTAGTAAATAACCAGCAATTGACATCTCACTTAATTTTGTATCTTCACAGAGAACTGACAAATACATAATAAGGACTGTAAACCATTATTACTCTTTGGACAGATGTTAACACGAGGCCAAGAAGTCATTCTTGCAGGCTGCTCTTAAATGCTGGGGACTCTAGTGGACTGGTGTAGATAAGAATGGTTTCTATTCCTAATAAGTTCCAAGTCCCAGAAGTATCACATAAAAGCCGCGCATCACACCACACAAATGCTAATGAATCTGGCAGCTAGAGTTGGTCTGCCTCAAGACACTGATAGTTTGAATTCTGAAAAAATGTTAATTTGTCTTTTGATTCTAATGTGTGTAAGAAAGCAGAGGGCACTTCTTTGAACATCATAATGATTATCTGTTACATGGAAAAGAAACCAAGCAATTTCTAAGAACTTTGCTTTCTGTTCAGTATCTATGTAAGTGCCCAGTCTCCTTTATGGCAACAGTCTAATAAAGGAAGAGTTAGCATAAAAACCATGTTCACACATATGCAATACCTCAGCTTTACTGAAAGTATTTCTTTCAGTGTTCTCTCCAGTAGATAATATCTTTCTTTCTCTTTTCCTGTCATCCTTTCTTATTTTTATGACTATGTCACAAATCATCTGAAGGAATGATCTTTGTCATGGTTGTGGTACATGTTATGTACATATTGTACAGAAAACCTCATTGGGGTTTCCACGATTCTGAAGCGTTTGATTTCCTTAAGTAGTTCTGTTGGATGTATGTCCTAGTACCTCTGGATCTTGCTCATTAGCCCCGACATATCTCCCAGAGAAAGAAAGCAAGGGTAAAGTCAACCTAATATGTCTCCCATGGTAAACAGTAGCTTGCTTCTTGTTAATGGTGAAGCAGGAATCTCAGACCATGATGAGAGATATCATTAATTCATCCATCTCAAACAATCCTTTGGTTCCTCCTGACTTCAGAAGCTCTAGCAAGAGTATGCCTCATGAGGTAAAAGCTATTCAATGTGACAATTTCTCTCAGTCCTCCATAACACTGCTTGTTACTGTCGGACCCTCACCCCTTATTCTCAAAGAGGCAAGAAGAAATTTCCTAGCATAATGTTTTCCCAGGAAGATAGTGGCCTTTCCCTCTCCCATACAGGAGATTCTGAACACAAGGTCACTTAGCTCAGCCCAGCCAGCCACCTGGTACAGGCTGATAAAGATGGCCTAACTCAAGAACAGTGGCCTTGCCCTAAGAACAAGGAGAAAGCTGACTTAACAGAATGGGGGGGAGCAAAATCCTTGTACCCATGTCAAAGCAACTTCAACGATTCTCTTTGTAGTTATGCCTTTAAAAGCTTACCCCACAGAGGAGATAGAACTCCTCTCTACACCTCACTGTAACAGGAATGGAGATGAGTTCCAAACATGTTTGTATTATGCTGATTAAACCTTGCTTATTACAGTCTGGGCCTCCCTGGTGGTCTCTCTCTGGGGGTTGTAATCTGGGCCCAACAGTTATTACTGTCCTTATGCTAAAATTCCAAAATTAAGAAATGTACAAAATCTAAATAATCTAAAAAGTTAATAATAATCTAAATAATAATAAATTTTCATCATTCTAGGTGAAGAGTTTAGCATGTAGAAGAAATACACAAATCTGTACTAGTTTCCAGCTGGTATATTTTCACCTCTCCTGCCTGTATGACCATATTCTAATTTTTTAATGTATAGGAAATATTGATACTCTTTTATATGTTGAATATTTACATTACTGAATTGGTTGGTCTTAGGTATTCTTAGAAAGTTGCATTGCATTCTTACTTTAAATTAAAACTCATTCAATGACTTCTCCAAATATTCAGACTGATCAGCAATAAAGTTAAGACTCTGTTGATGTTGAATCTATCCATAATTTCAGCTTTTTAACCTAATTCGCCTTTATGCTTTCCAAAGATATGGGAAAACACAGAGGTTATGAAATTATACAGTTTTATTTCCAGATGATTTTGGTACACACATGTTCACTCTGACTGGCAAAGTAATATGGAAATGTTTATCTGAAATCTTGAGTACTTCTCTGTTTGCTTTATTCTTTGTATTCTCAGATCATCTTGAGACTACAGTGTGGAGCATGTACCTCAAAGTTGTTCACACAAGTGGTTCTTTCCTTTGAGATGTGCTTTAGGGAAATATTTTTCATCATTCCTCAATATTTTATAACCCTGTTAATAAGCTCTGTTAAAATCAGAATCATCATTTTTCTTTTCTGTTTTTTGCAAACCAAATTTACTCCAAATTATAAAAAATCCTGGTACAAATTATTGTTTGCTGCAATAATTCTCTTGCTGTGGTAAGCTGTCTATGATGAACTCCATTCCTAGGTAATTCACTGCAAGGGGACTGTCTGTTCCTGCTCTTGCACATATAATATAGAATTCCCCTTTATGCGAGTCTTTAGAAATCTGGACCAACCTTATACATCTGAAGTGATTCACATTGGCAATCACTCATCCTCTCAGGTTTGTGATGATTTATATGACAAATGTCAGTAAAATATCAGCTATGACTTATATAAATTGGTGAATGAATTGTTCTGGAGCCATATACTCATGTCTCACATCACAAATACAGTCACATTATTTGATCCTGGATATCGACATCAGAAATGCAGAATCCTTCAGATTTTTTAAAAAGAATTCAATACCATAAAAAGTTAAAGTATATGGAAATAGCATGTAATGTGAGTGGAAGAAAGAGGTGGGAAAGAGGGAAAGGAAGAAGAGGAAACCAGTGGAAGCTAGTCATTCTCTCCAGCCGCCCTTTCTAACTGTCCTCCACACTGTACACACACTGTCATCCAATATGGCTCCATCAGAAAACCATTTGACACTGAAAAACAGTGGATTTGCTGGCTTGTGATGTTTCTTAAGGGAAGAATTGCAGCATGTGACTTGTGACTGTAAGTTTTCAAGCCAGGGTCAAAAGCACTGTGGGTTTCAATTACTGAATTGGTCATGTTTATAGTAATAGATGTCTTCTTAGCATGTTCAACAGCAAATGCTCCTGTCTTATGATGATTATCTCTCTATAAACAACAGCATCTTTGCTTATGACCAGGGTGCTAAGCAGCTTACAATATTGAGAATGGTTAGGTGGGAGGAAAGTCTTGTTAATTACCTTTGGGTAAGCAACTATATCCCGGGAACCTGTTTCACCAGGGTGAAGTGGGGGAATGGATGTGTCTTCAGCCTTTACCAACATTGTAGGGAACCAGAAGGAGTTGTTTGAGTGTCTTGCTGAGAGTCATTTTCCTTCTTGGAGTGACTCATTATTTTTATACATGTTCATATCTACCTTTGTCCATCTGGATATAAAATCTATTTCCAGTGTAGTGAGATTAGGGAGTCATCATTTCTTATTTTGTGTGGATATTTTGAATAGATACAAATATAGATAGATAGATATAGATATAGATGTATATCGAAAAAAGAAAATCTGTGTAAGAATCTCCTGCAATCTTGTCTACTTCTTATCGTTATTTCACTTATTTTACTGAAATTTTGTATGGTTGACTCTGGTAAGATATGGTGCCAGAGGAACCTTTGCAGAGAACCATAGTAGATTGGGCCCAAACTACAGATGGTGACAGAATATGCATTGCAGACATACTTAGAGTGTGGAGTTCATTAAAATGGTGGGAAGAGAGAAGGAGAGAGAGAGATGGAAACAGAGAGATGGGGAGAGGGAGTGGTAGAGGGAAGAGGGAGAAAGGCAGAGACAAGCCTCTTCAGAACAAAATCAGGGAAAGAGGGAAATATCTGAAGAAGGCAGAGCTTGCCTGTTACAAGGACCTTTGCACCTGCATACAGTCAGGGTACTGATTGCCATAGGCAGAGAGGTGCCCAGTACACACACAAGGGTCAGGGCCAAGGTCTGCCCCAATACTAACAGAACCATTTAGCTTATTTTTGTTGTTTATTTTATTTTCAGAAAGGGTTTAACACTAAAACCCACATGGATGCTATATCCTATGCAGCCAAAACTGATCTCACAGCCGCAGCAGTCCTCAGTCTGAGCTCCTCAAGCTATTGATGTTAAATGAGTGAGCAAAACCACATAACACTCCTACTCTTCACCTGTCAACAAATGCTTCTTTCTCTCCATAGAAGTAAAAAGAATATTTTACTAATATCCAGGAGGCAAATATTTCTAAGCCAATAAGGAAACACCCCATTTTGTGATTGGAAATCACAACCTATTTTGAAAGATAAAGGGGATATCTAGAGGCTTACTGAACATAGATTTAAACAATTACCTGGAAATTTTCTAATCCCTATTTAAAACTTTTTTGGAAGAAGAGTAAAGGTCTTCCATAATATAATTTTAGTTGCATATGAGATCAGGTATGGTCATGGGGTTATTGACGAGTATCATATTTTCTATTTCCACAGAAATCTTCAAAGAGTGGGAACTGAAAATAATTTTGCAGCAGCTGTGTTTGTCTTGGTGGGATTATCACATTAGCTAGAGCTTGTACTGCACCTTTTTTCTTCTGTTCCTGAAAATCTATGTGGTGACAGTAGTGGGGAACTTGGGCATGATCTTGTTCATCATACTCAGTCAACTGCTGCATGCTCCCATGTATTATTTCCTCCGCAGTTCCACTGCCATTATATCCAACATACTGGTGAAATTTCCCAGGAGGGCAAATTTAATCTTCCGTTCCATGTGTGTGGCTCAGTTCTTTTTCTTTGTGATCGTTATAGTTTGCTGAGTGTTTCCTCCTAACTGCCATGGTTTATGATCACTGTGTGGCCATTTGCAGACCATTACTGTATAGTGTGATCATGTCCTCTAGGCTCTGTTCACTGTTTTGGTTGCCTTCATTCTAGGCCTTTTGTCCACCATTACACACAAAACTGCTATTATTATGAAGCTGTTTTCTAAATCCCACATCATAAGCCATTACTTCTGTAACTTTCTCCCCTCTCTTGGACCACTCCTGCTCTAACATACATCTCAAAGAATTTCTTCTACTTATTATTGCCAGCGTCCCCAGCTTGGTTTCTATCCTATCTGTTTCTATCTCTTTTGTCTTCATCTTCTACAACTTCCTGCATATCAGATCATCAGAGAGTCAGTCAGTCCAAAGCTTTTGGAAACTGCAGCTCTCATCTAATAACTGGAGAACTTTTTTGGCTCTATCACCTTCATGTATTTCAAACCTCCTTCAGGTAATGCTCTGTCAGAAGAGATGGTGTTCCCTGTATTTTATACCACAGTGGTCCCCTTACTGAATGTATAGTTTCAGTAACAAATATGTCAAAAAAGTATTGGGCAGCCTTGGTGGGGAGAGAAGTCTTAATGGGCAAATGATAGATGTGAGAAGTAATTTGTTCTACTTTAAAGATGTACATTCTGCTTATTTTTACTTCACCCTTATAATCTATTCTATATTACTGTTTGTGTTTCTGGGGTTGACAGCAGAGCAACCTCTATATTAGGCAAACACTATATTACCAGGCAACTTCTAGAATCTATTTTTTAAGCTATTTTACCATGTAATGTTGAATAAATTTTTCCAATAAAGTAGAAAAATTATTTTGTAAAACATTTATTAGTGCATTGACTGGAAAACTCATCTTTTGTCATATAAATGGTATGATATTACTTATTTTTCTCCAATATCCAGCTTTTCCTCCTATGTTCAGTTATTACTTTTCTGTGTCTGCAATAAAGGTTGTGAACCCACAAATTCTTCCTCTATCTATGAGTAGCTGTGAGTGGATCACTCTTGTATAACCTCAGTAATAGTCACAGGTTCTTTTTGTTCATGAATACAATGATTGTGTTTTAGAGGATATGCTTTTCCTGGCTTTTCCCCTATGTTCTACCCCTTACTTTTTTTCTGTCCCTCATGCAATATTTCTTGATCCTTAAAGTGTGTAGTAGTACAAATGCTTTGTTTTATTTTTCAGATCATATCTTTCACTTATTCTCAGAATCCCGGACAACCATGAATCTCTACTTGGCACTGTTCAGCATAAATGAAAATTTCTCTTTTAGTGTTGATAGGAATTTTGGCTTAAGGACATAAACGTAAATATTTAGAAAGCAGTTTAAGTCAGGCAGTGGTGGTGCCCACCTTTAAACCTAGCACTTGGGAGGCAGACACAGGAGGATCTCTGTGAGTGTAAGGCCAGTCTGGTTTACAAGAGCTAGTTCCAGAGCAGCTAGGACTGTTACATAGAGAAACCTTGTCTCAAGAAAAATAGAAAATAAAAATAGAAAGCAGTTTAGAATTATGTCTATGTAGATAATAAACTTTAGTCATAATTTCCCTCACAGAACTTATCTATAGACTACTGATGGGACCTGTGAATTTGAAAGCAACTATCCAGGTGTGTTACTATTGTGTCTACTAGATTCTAGGTTTAAACCCTAGGACACAAATGTTCTTGGTCATAACCAATGAACAAAAATAAATATACACAAATGTGAAAAGGAGATTAGTATGTTAAAGGGGATTAGACATGACTCAGAGGGAGATGAGACACACTAAAGTTAAGACATTTCCATGAAGCAGGATTTTAAAGACAGTTTAGTCACTTTCTTCTGTATCTTGCAGAATGTCTCACAGACTCTTTCATGAAGCAGAAACTCGGAAGGACCATCTCACCTTTAGGCAAGGTCAGCAGTCCTCTCTCTGTGGGTTCTTCATGTCCAGTTTATGCAACAGTCCAGGCAAGAGTAGTTTCTTGCCCAAATGAATAACTAACTCCATTAGGAGCCTCTTCGATGCCCATTGTCCTCTTGAAGTAGATTGGTGCTGCCAGGAGCAGACGTGGCTCATTGTCATGAAAAGTCCTAAGTTATTAAAACATTTTAAGTGCCAAATTCTGTAGTCTTTGAAAGATATGAAGAGTGCCTATCTAACTGAAATATATATCTATATATCTAGAAAGTCTAACTAACATGACTACAAGCTTGACTATTATCAATAATTATTCATTAACAACCTATATTTCCTAATTATGTATTACATTTTTTTAAATTAATTAATTAATTTAATTATTAAAGATTTCTGCCTCTTCCCCGCCACCACCTCCCATTCCCTCCCCCTCCCCCAATCAAGTCTTCCTTCCTCCTCAGCCCAAAGAGCAAGCAGGTTTCTCTGCCCTGTGGGAGGTCCAAGGACCACCCACCTCCATCCAGGTCTATTAAGGTGAGCATCCAAACTACCTGGGCTCCCACAAAGCCATTACATGCAATAGGATCAAGAACCCATTGCCATTGTTCTTCAGTTCTCAGTAGTCCTCACTGTCCATTATGTTCAGCGAGACCGGTTTTGTCCCATGCTTTTTCAGTCCCCGGCCAGCTGGCCTTGGTGAGTTCCCGATAGATCATCCCCATTGCCTCAGTGTGTGGGTGCACCCCTCGCCGTCCTGAGTTCCTTGCTCGTGCTCACTCTCCTTCTGCTCCTCCTTTGGATCGTGAGACTTCAGTCCAGTGCTCCAATGTTGGTCTCTGTCTCTGTCTTCTTTCATCGCCTGATGAAGGTTAATATTCAGGGGGATGCTTATATGTTTTTCTTTGGGTTCACCTTCTTATTTAGCTTCTCTAGAGTCACGAATTGTAGTCTCAATGTCCTTTATTTATGGCTAGAAACCAAATATGAGTGAGTACATCCCATGTTCCTCTTTTTGGGTCTGGCTTACCTCACTCAGGATAGTGTTTTCAATTTCCGTCCATTTGTATGCAAAATTCAAGAAGTCATTGTTTTTTACTGCTGAGTAGTACTCTAATATGTATATATTCCATACTTTCTTCATCCATTTTTCCATTGAAGGACATCTAGGTTGTTTCCAGGTTCTGGCAATTACAAACAATGCTGCTATGAACATAGTTGAGCATATACTTTTGTTGTATGTTTGGGCATCTCTTGGGTATATTCCCAATAGTGGTATTGCTGGGTCAAGAGGTAGGTTGAACCCGACTTTCCTGAGAAACCGCCACACTGCTTTCCAAAGTGGTTGCACAAGTTTGCATTCCCACCAGCAATGGATGAGAGTGCCCCTTTCTCCACAACCTCTCCAGCAGAGGCTATCATTGGTGTTTTTGCTTTTAGCCATTCTGACCGGTGTAAGATGGTATCTTAATGTTGTCTTGATTTGCATTTCCCTGATTGCTAAGGAAGTTGAGCATGATCTTAAGTGACTTTTGGCCATTTGAACTTCTTCTGTTGAAAAGTCTCTGTTCAGCTCAGTGCCCCATTTTATAATTGGATTGATTAACCTTTTACGGTCTAATTTCTTGAGTTCTTTGTATATTTTGGATATCAGACCTTTGTCAGTTGCGGGGTTGGTGAAGATCTTCTCCCAGTCAGTGGGTTGCCTTTCTGTCTTAGTGACAGTGTCCTTTGCTTTACAGAAGCTTCTCAGTCTCAGGAGGTCCCATTTATTCAATGATGTCCTTAGTGTTTGTGCTGCTGGGGTTGTACGTAGGAAGTGTTCTCCTGTGCCCATGTGTTGTAGAGTACTTCCCACTTTCTCTTCTATCAGATTCAGTGTGTTTGGACTGATATTGAGGTCTTTAATCCATTTGGACTTGAGTTTTGTGCATGGTGATATATATGGATCTATTTTCATTCTTCTACAGATTGACTTCCAGTTTTGCCAGCACAATTTGTTGAAGATGCTCTCTTTTTTCCATTGTATACTTTTAGCTCCTTTATCGAAAATCAGGTGTTCATAGGTTTGTGGGCTAAAGTCAGGGTCTTCTATTCTATTCCATTGGTCGACTTCTCTGTTTTTATGCCAGTACCAAGCCGTTTTCAGTACTGTAGCTCTGTAATAGAGTTTGAAGTCAGGGATGGTAATGCCTCCAGACAATCCTTTATTGTATAAGATTGTTTTGGCTATCCTGGGTTTTTTGTTTTTCCATATAAAGTTGATTATTGTCTTCTCCAGATCTGTGAAGAATTTTGATGGGATTTTGATGGGGATTGCATTGAATCTATAGATTGCTTTTGGTAGAATTGCCATTTTTACTATGTTGATCCTCCCAATCCAAGAGCAAGGGAGGTCCTTCCATTTTCTGGTGTCCTCTTCAATTTCTTTCTTCAAAGACTTAAAGTTCTTGTCAAATAGATCTTTCACTTCCTTGGTCAGAGTTACCCCAAGGTATTTTATGCTATTTGTGGCTATCGTGAAAGGTGATGCTTCTCTGATTTCCCTCTCTGCTTCCTTATCCTTAGTGTATAGGAAGGCAACTGATTTTTTGGAGTTGATTTTGTATCCTGCCACATTACCAAAGGTGTTTATCAGCTGTAGGAGTTCTTTGGTAGAGTTTTTGGGGTCGGTTATGTATACTATCATATCATCTGCAAATAATGAAAGCTTAACTTCTTCCTTTCCAATACGGATCCCCTTGATCCCCTTATGTTGTCTTATTGCTATTGCTAGAACTTCAAGCACTATATTGAAGAGGTATGGAGAGAGTGGACATCCTTGTCGTGTTCCTGATTTAATGGGATGGCTTTGAGTTTTTCTCCATTTAATTTAATGTTAGCTGTCGGCTTGCTGTAAATAGCTTTTATTATATTTAGGTATGACCCTTGTATCCCTAATCTCTCCAAGACCTTTATCATAAAGGAGTGTTGAATTTTGTCGAATGCTTTTTCAGCATCTAATGAAATGATCATATGGTTTTTTTCTTTCAGTTTATTTATATGGTTGATTACATTGATAGATTTGTGTATGTTGAACCAGCCCTGCATCTCTGGAATGAAGCCTACTTGATCATAATGGATAACTTTTCTAATGTGTTCTTGGATTCGGTTTGCCAGTATTTTATTGAGAATTTTTGCGTCGATGTTCATGAGTGAGATAGGCCTGTAATTCTCTTTCTTGGTTGGGTCTTTGTGTGGTTTTGGTATCAGGGTAACTGTAGCTTCATAAAAGGAATTTGGCAATGACTCTTCTGTTTCTATATTGTGAAATACATTAAGAAGTATAGGTATTAGCTCTTCTTGGAAGTTCTGGTAGAATTCTGCATTGAAACCATCTGGCCCTGGGCTTTTTTTGGAAGGGAGATTTTTGATAACTGTTTCTAATTCTTCGCGACTAACAGGTCTATTTAGATCTTTCACCTGGTGTTGGTTTAGGTTTGGTATATGGTACTTATCTAAAAAAGTGTCCATTTCTTTTGCATTTTCCAGTTTTGTGGCATACAGGCTTTTGTAGTAAGATCTAATGATTCTCTGAATTTCCTCTGTGTCTGTGGTTATGTCCCCCTTTTCATTTCTGATCTTATTTATTTGCGTGTTCTCTCTCTGTCGTTTAATTAGTTTGGATAGGGGTTTGTCAATCTTGTTGATTTTCTCCAAGAACCAACTTTTTGTTTCATTGATTCTTTGGACTGTTTTCTGTGTTTCTATTTTGTTGATTTCTGCCCTCAGTTTGATTATTTCCAGTCTTCTACTCCTCCTGGGCGCGTCTGCTTCTTTTTTTTCTAGAGCTTTCAGGTGTGCTGTTAAGTCCCCAATGTATGCTTTCTCCATTTTCTTTAAGTGGGCACTTAGTGCTATGCACTTTCCTCTTAGCACTGCTTTCATCGTGTCCCATAGGTTTGAGTATGTTGTCTCTTTGTTTTCATTAAATTCAAGGAAGACTTTAATTTCTTTCTCAATTTCTTCCTTGACCCAGGTGTGGTTCAGTAGTTGACTGTTCAGTTTCCATGAGTTTGTCAGCTTTCTGGGGGTAGCTTTGTTGGTGGCTTCTAACTTTAATCCGTGGTGATCTGATAAGACACAGGTGGACACTGATATTTTTTTGTATCTGTGGAGGTTTCCTTTGTTTCCAAGTATGTGGTCAATTTTCGAGAAGGTTCCATGAGCTGCAGAGAAGAAGGTGTATTCTTTCCTATTTGGGTGGAGTGTTCTATAGATGTCTGTTAAGTCCATTTGATTCATTACCTCCAACAATTCTCTTAATTCTCTATTAGTTTTCTGTCTGATTGACCTGTCCATTGGTGAGAGAGGTGTGTTGAAGTCTCCTACTACTAGTGTGTGTGATTTGATGTCTGCCTTGAGTTTTAGCAATATTTCTTTTACATAAGTGGGTGCTTTTATATTAGGGGCATAGATATTCAGCATTGAGACTTCATCCTGCTGAATCGTTCCTGTTATGAGTATAAAGTGTCCCTGTCGATCTCTTCTGATTGATTTTAGTTTGAAGTCAGTTTTGTTAGAAATTAGTATGGCCACACCTACTTTTTTCTTAGGACCATTTGCTTGAAAAACCTTTTCCCAACCCTTTACTCTGAGTAGATGCCTGTCTTTGTGGTTGAGATGAGTTTCTTGCAAACAGCAGACTGTTGGATCCTGTTTTCGTATCCAGTCTCTTAGCCTGTGCCTTTTTATTGGTGAATTGAGACCATTAATATTAAGTGATATTAATGACCAGTGGTTGTTAACTCCGGTTATTCTTACTGCTTTTGGTAGAAGAGTTTGTGTGTCTCCCTTCTTTGAGTTGTGCTGTTGAAGGGTCGCTAGATGCCTGGGTTATTGTAGGCAGTGTTGGCAATGTTGGATTCCTTGGGTTGTGATTTTCCTTCTATTACTTTCTGTAGGGCTGGATTTGTGGCAACGTATTGTTTAAATTTGGTCTTATCCTGGAATGTCTTGTTTTCTCCATTGATAGTGAACGATAGCTTGGCTGGGTATAGTATTTTGGGTTTGCATCCATGGTCTCTTAGTTTCTGTAGTACCTCTATCCAGGACCTTCTGGCTTTCATGGTTTCCATAGAGAAGTCAGGTGTAAGTCTGATCGGTTTACCTTTATAAGTTACTTGGCCTTTTTCCTTTGCAGCTCTTAATATTCTTTCTTTAATCTGTATATTTTGTGTTTTGAATATTATATGGCGAGGGGACGTTTTTTTTTGATCCAGTCTGTTTGGTGTTCTGTATGCTTCTTGAATATTCAAAGGAATATCTTTCTTTATGTTGGGGAAGTTTTCTTCCATAATTTTGTTAAAAATGTTTTCTGGACCTTTGAGCTGTGCCTCTTCTCCTTCTTCTATCCCTATTATTCTTAGGTTTGGTCTTTTTATTGTGTCCCATATTTCCTGAATGTTTTGTGATGAGAATTTGTTGGTTTTGGTGTTTTCTTTGATCAGTCCGTTTATTTTCTCTATGTTGTCTTCAGAATCTGAGATTCTTTCTTCTATCTCTTGTATTCTATTGATTATGCTTGTTTCTGTAGTCTCTGCTCGTTGACCTATATTTGCCATATCCAGCTGGTCCTCAGTTTGTGTTTTCTTCCTTGCTTCCATTTCAGTTTTCAATTCTTGGACTGTTTCCATTACCTGTTTGATCGTTTTTTCTTGGCTTCCCAGGGTATCATTTACGTATTTACTCATTTCTTCAAACTTTTTGTTATACTTCTCATCCATTTCTATGAGGGCGTTTTTTACATGTTGTTTAAGGGACTCTATTGCTTTCAAAAAGTCAGTTTTTTCCTCTTCTCCTGTGATAGGGTGTTCAAGTCCTTGTGTTGTAAGATCATTGGGTTCTGGTGTTTTCATGTTGTTTTTCAGATTGTTGGGTGAATTCTTGCCTTGGCGTCTGCCCATCTCCTCTTACCGATGCTATCTATTGGGTTTGATTTAATTGTAGCGGGGCAATCTGTTCTCAGTGCAGGCTTCACTGTTTCTTGCCCGCACTATCCTGTATCCAGTGCCTCCGCCGCCCGGGCCTGCCTGCCGGTGCCTCCGCCGCCCGGAACTGTCTGTGCGCCGGTGTTTCCGCCGCCTAGGCCTGTCTGCCGGTGCCTCCGCCACCTGGGCCTGCCTGCGCGCCGGTGCTTCCGCCGCCTATAGATGACTAATTTCAGAACCTTGGGCAACTGAGGAGAGGGAACCTGAAATGACCCTATCCTATACTGATGAATATCTTACATATCACCTTAGAACCTTCATCTGGCGATGGATCGAGGTAGAGACAGAGACTCAATTTGGAGCAACGGTCTGAGCTCTTAAGGTCCAAATGAGGAGCAGAAGGAGGGAGAACATGAGCAAGGAAATCAGGACCACGAGGGATGCACCCACCCACTGTGACAGTGGAACTGATTTATTGGGAGCCCACCAAGGCCAGCTGGTCTGGGACTGAATAAGCATGGGTTGAAACTGGACTCTCTGAGCATGGCGGACAATGAAGGCTGATGAGAAGCCAAGGACAATGGCCCTAGGTTTCGATCCTAATACATGAACTGGTTTTGTGGGAGCTTAGCCTGTTTAGACGCTCACCTTCCTGGACGTAGATAGAAGACCTTCGTCTTCCCGCAGGGCAGAGAATTTGGACTGCTCTTCAGTATTGAGAGGGAGGGGGAATGGTGTGGGGGGTGGAGAAGAGGAGTGGGGATAGGGGGAGGGGAGTGGGGGGGGCAATATTTGGGAGGAGGGGAGGGAAATGGGAAACGGGGAGCAGGTGGAAATATTAATTAAAAAAGAATAAAAAAAAGAAAAAAGAAAGAAAATCAAGAGAAATAGGGGAAAAAACAGTACCAGATAAGTATCATAATTTCAGTCTTCAGATTCTACTCAATGTGTTTTAACCTTTCTTTTCAATTCAGAGTATGTGAGATCACTTGATTTTCATCTGTCTCCTGACTATCATGAGTCAATATCTTCTTATACAAAGACACTGTAAAGGAAATATATCCCCAGACCATCATGATGTATTTTTAAGTAAAATTTGTCATTCAATTAGCTGTGATATAAGAAGTCTCCTGAGAGTTTAGCAATTAGGAAAGAAAGATAACAGTTGTCTTTAATACCGGAAAATATAAGAGCTTTCTCCAAATTCTCCAATGAATGAATGATCAAACTAACTCAAAAATTCTTTAAATTACTGAGAAGTAAAACAACACTGAGAATTCAGTAGAAAATAAATCCAGCTACATTCCATAAACTGTTAAAGAAAGGTAATGAAGAGAAAGACTATATGTGTATGTACGAGCCAAAGGAGAGAAGATCTTAACTGAGATGTCTAATACTCCCAAAAGTTCAAGAAGCAGACTCGAAAAAGTGAAAACATAATACTTGATATAGAATGAGTCAACATTTGCAGATACTATTTTTCACAATAAATTTGAAAGTTTTGCAAAATACTAACAAAATCCCCATAACTTTTTGGTTCCAACTGATTTGTTTTATTTAGTGAAATATCATCATGCTCAAATTCATCCAGGGGAGGGTGAAATATGTGAAACTGAGCATAGGTAGGAAGGACAAGATCATTTTGACACATTATAAATTAAGAATTATTGCTGCAGTCAAAATAACAAATAGTTGATTATGTTTCATGACTCTTCTTTTGACATCTTCCCATAGACAACACTGATTTTCACATTGTCATAGTGAACTGGTGATTGGCATTTCTAAAATTTAATGTAAATAGAAACTTTATTTATATGTTCTTAGCTTCTATTTATTCAAAATAATCTTTTAAATATTTATCAATAAATTCATTTTATTGTTTAGAATACTATTGTATGATCTATCGACCTGATTATTGGTGATCACTTGGGGTTTTTTTTAGTCTACTCTAAATAAATTTTTTATCTCTTCCATACTGTTGTGATCACATATATTATTTAACCTAAAAAAAATCTAGTTGAAATATTTGTATATTATATTAAATGATCTTTAGCCATCCCTCAAACTGCAAATCTGTTTCTGAATGAAATAAATTTTAAACTTTGAACAGTTATAGATAAGAGCTACAGTTGGTCTAAAGTCAAAACTTATTACCATATTTCTATTGTATTCATATTTTATGTTTTTAAATTTGCTTTCCTCAGTGATAAATATACAAATGGGTTTTTATGTGCATATCGTTAATTTATTTCATTTTATCAGTTCTGTTGCTATAGATAAGATTGACTAATTCTACAATAGGAAGGTGATCTCTCACAGGGCCCCACAAATCTCAACTGAAATATTAGATATTGATATGATTTGTTATGATTAAGGTCAATCAAGATTTATTCATCTATGTTATGAATCAATATACTACCAAAAACGATGACTCTGTTATGATAAAAAGGATGTGTTATTATTCAGATAAGAACAACTCAGCTTTTCTTATTTTTACAAAAGTTTTGATGTATAGGTGCTTCAGAAAAGTAGCAAATGTGGAATCTAGGTTAAAGGCTTAATGTTTCACAAAGCCTTCAACTAAATTTTTAAGAAAAAAATAAGACAAATTAAAATAAACATCTTAAGGGAAATATTATTATATCGTAGTCACTAGGAGAAATATAATGCAAAAACTATGACAGGAAAAGTAAAATAAATCCCTTCTTCTATCTTCTATATATATTATGTTCTTTGTACATGCTACAAAATCAAGATGGCTTTACACCAGGCCATGCTATCTCTAGGCTCCACAGAGTGCCAGAACTAGTCCCTAACACCTCAGTAGTTACCACTGTATTTCCCTCTGTCAAAATCCTATGTAGTGACCAAGTACTGCCCAAAGTTTATGGGTTCAATAAATAGAAAATATCACTTCAATCATATTTCTTTTATTAATAAACACTTTTTGGAAATATTTACTCTAATTTTGATAGTATATTAAATCATTTTCTCCATCCCTTTGCTCTATCCAAACCTTCATACATACTGTTCCTTCTTTACTCTCTTTCTAAATCATATCATCTACTGTTCATTAATTATTCTTACATAGAGCTAGTGAAGTCATGGGCCTGGGAGAATAACTAACAATTACCACTTTACTACATCAACAAAAGATTTAACTACATTATAGTTTTCTTCATACACACAGTTAATAAATGTTCTTTTAAAGAGGAAAACTATCAGTATAATTTAAAAAAATGTACTAGAGATATGGCTCAGAATCCAGAACATACTTTAGACATCTCTCAAATTCCTTTAACCAAAGGATCTGAGGTTATATTTCGGACTCCAAATCACCTTCAAATATGCATATACTCACACAGGTACAGACATACTCACACACACAAAGTACATATATACATACTTACATACATACATAGATTTAAAAAATACAAGGACTCTACATGGACATCATTGATGCAAATACAAGGAATGGAAAGTTACAGGAAGATGCACATACCACATGTTTGTAAGCAAAGCATATGGAATGAAAAATCACCTGCGGCTTCGACTTTACATAAACATTTAGGAGTGCTGATGATTTCACACCAAAATTCAACTTTTTTTAGAAATGGAAAAGAAAAGATTCTTTCTTGTCCTTACACAGTCTCCCTCTCTACTCTCCCTACATTATCTCTCAACACTCTTGGTGTAAGACTAATACAACGGTTCATAGGTTGCTCAACATATCAGTACTCTGCTTCATTGAAAAGAGCATGACAAGGTCCCATCCAGGAGTAGGTTTTTGATACATGACTTAGTCATGTCTCAGCAACTACAAATGGATGGCAAAGCCAAAACTTCATAATTAATTGTAAATAATTAGTGAGATAATTAGAAAATCATGAGATAATTAGAAAACAATAGAATAAGGAAGAAATAAAGAAAACTAGTTGTTCAACTGGATTTTGGCAGCTCAGCCCAGTGCTCCAACTTCAGGTCTCTGCCTCTTTTTCCATCAGTTTCTGGATGAAGGTTCTATGGTGGCATTTAAGATACATATCATTCTGACTACAGGGCAAGGCCAGTTCAAGCACCCTGTCCTCTATTGCTTAAGGTTTTAGCTGGGGTCATCCTTGTGAATTCCTGGGAATTTCTCTAGTACCAGGTTTCTTAATAGGCATATAATGACTCCCTCAATCAAAATATCTCTATCCTTGTTCTTATCTCTGTCCTTCCTCCATCTTGACTATCCCACTCCCTCCTTGTTCTCCTCCCCCATCCCCTTCTCCACTCTTCTTCCCCTTCCACACTCTCTTCTCCCCCAATCCCCCTGCTCCCAATCTTGTCTATTTGCCCTTTCAGGTTGAATCTATGTACGGTTTTCTTGGGGTTCACCTTGTTTCTTAGCTTCTCTAGGATCATGAACCATAGGTTCCATATCCTTTACTTTATAATTAGTATCCATTTATAAATGAGTATATACCATGTTCATTTTTCTGGGCCTGGGTTATGCCACTCAGGATGGTTTTTCTAATTCCATCCATTTGCATGCAAATTTCAAGAAGTCATTGTTTTTTACTGCTTAGTAGTATTCCAACGCATAAAAGAAAACAAAATTAGTTGTAGTGATAATAGCATAAATCAAGCAAAGGAAGAGAAAAATTAAAACAATTTGATTGTCCTTGATGATAAAATAATTTATTAGTTCACCTTGAGTAATTTGCCCTCCATACCCATCTTCGAAACAGTAGTGTGATGTCTGTGTTACCCCTTGTAGAGAAAGGAAAATTATTTGAAGAAGAAACCACCACGTTTTTAAGGTAAAGGGATCTAAGCTTTTCTCTATCACTTCTTAGACAGAACTGACACTTGCTGTAGCACTTTCTTCAGAGAAGATTTGACTTCCTTATTTCTCAGGCTATAGATCAAAGGATTAAGCATAGGTGTGACCAGGTTATTCAAGACCTGAACAGCTGCATTAAGCCAGGGATTGGGAGTAGGCTGGAGGTATATGAGGACCACTGGCATAAAGGCGAGGAGGATGGCAGTGAGGTGGGCACTGCAGGTAGAGAAGGCTCGATGCCGACCCTCAGCTGATCGGATTTGCAGAATGGAGCAGAGGATGCAGCTGTAGGAGGTGAGGATGAGCAGGAAGCAGCTGAGAGGCATCAGGCCCACACTGATGAGCCCCACCATCTCCAGGGCTGATGTGTCTGCACAAGCCAGCTTTAACATAGCAGGGATATCACAGAAGTAATAGTCCACCACATTGGGACCACAGTAGGGCAACTGGAAAGTGAGTGTGGTCAGAAACGTAGCCTGAATACTGCCAAAAAATGATGTCCCTGTTGCCAGGACAGCACATACCTTGTAGTTCATGATTGCTGAGTACCTTAGAGGATGACATATGGCCACAAAACGGTCATAGGCCATTACTGTGTACAGAAAACATTCTGTACAACCCAGGAAATGGTAGAAGAAGAGCTGGCACACACAGCCTGCATAGGAGATGGCTCGGCTGTTTCCTGAGAGGTAGAATAGCATCTTGGGAGAACTCACAGAAGGAAAAAATACATCACACACAGACAATTGGCACAGGAAGAAGTACATGGGAGTGTGAAGCCGAGTGGAGGAGACAATTGCGAGGAGTATGAGGAGATTCCCCACCAGGGTGAAGATGTAGAAAGACAAAAACAGAACAAAGAGTGTGGTCTCCAGACCCTCTGTGTGCGGGATGCCGAGCAGGACAAACTGAGTCACCACAGAGAGATTTCTCATGGTTATGATAATGTCTGACTTCAAAGCAGAACACAGATCTCCAAGATACAAAAACTGAAGTCAAACCATATAGTTTTATCATATATATAATGGTTTCGTTTTTAACCAAAACCCTTATATTATAGGAGCAGATCTACATGGAGGCGAAAAAAATCCATGATGAGTATAACTGGGGATGTTAGTTTTTGCGGAGTTGGACAATAGTTTCTACAACATACACACAGTAGTTCTCAACCTGTGATCACACACCCTTTGGGAATTGCATATCAGATATCTTATATCTGAGATATTTAAGCTATGATTCATAACAGTAGAAAAATTAAAGTCTTGAAATTGTAAGAAAAGAATTTTATAGTTGGGGCTCTTCAAAACATGAGGAACTGTATTAAAAGTTGCAGCATTAGGAAGTTGGAGAATCACTGCTTTAAGACATACAGATTGGCCAGCCAGATGGTTCCAGGGATAAAGACACTTGCTCCATGGACTGAGGACATGGATTCAATTCACAGGACTCATATGTCAGATGGAGAAAATCCACTCCCTCAAGTATCCCTCTAATGTCCACATGCACACAGCATGCGTGCTACTACATACATAGACAAATGTACAGGCAAAGAAAAATAAAAGAAATAAAAGTAATTAAGTTAAAGATAAATAAAAATACACATAAACTGTTTATTGAACTTATTTTGAAAAAAGGTTAGCCAAATGTATATATTCTGAAGTATATTTTAAACAATGCTTTGCACAAAACAGACAGAAAAGACACCTATAATTTAAGGAAAATTACACTTTCATGGATAGGAAAACTCAATTTGCTAAGAAATTACTTTATTCAAACTACAATCAATACAATTTCAATTTGAGCTATATTAGAATTTTTAATAATAAAGAGTTAATTCTATATCTGACGTTAAAACAGAATGATTATATTAGAAAAAGCTTTTCTTCCTTATTTATCCTAATTAAAATGCAATTAAATCATTTCCTTCTTTCATATATAAAACAAAGCGGTAGGCTGAAACTACCAAATTTTATGTATATATTATTTATTTATTTCATCTTATCTCATACATTACATCCTGACTACAATTTCCCCTTCCTCTGTTCCGCCCAGTTCTCTCCCCACCCCCACTACCTCCCCTATCCACCAGATCAACTCCGCCTCTATATCAGACCTCCCAGGTATAATAACCAAATACAGAATAACAAGTTACAAAAAATCTAGGAGCAAACCCTCATGCTTGATGTAGCAACAGGGTAGGAGGAAAGAGTCACAAGAGCAAGAAAAAGAGTCAAGGACAACCTTAATTCCACTGTTAGGAATTCCACAAGAACACCATGCTTCCCAATTGCAATTTAATACCAGATTAAATTACTTACTTTAGCCTTGCATTATTGAGTTCATGTGGAGAAGGTAGAGGCTTATCTCATCAGAACCAAATAGTTATTTCATATAACAGATTCTCATATACACGATTAATTTATTTTTGGCAAACTGTAAAAAGAAAGCAGACCAATAATAACTCTAGAATAACTTGAACAATTATATAGAAAGGAAAAATAAAAATTCAATTATCTTAGATCATGACTAACAGCTTATACAAAAATATACTTACATATATCATGGATTAATTGAATATTTTTAAATATACAATTCTTCTAGAAAATAACAAAAATAATTTATTATGATCTTAGTTTCAGACATATTACAATTGCAGCTCATAATTTTCTTTCAAATAAAACAAACTTAACCACCTGAAAATTAAATTTTTCTATATCAAGATCATGACAGAGAATAAAAAAATATATAGATCAATTAATTAACAGTAGGGCAGTGAAGAGCGAAAACAAAGAAATTCAATGAGAAATTCATGATAGTTTAGTGAAACCATAATAGTTCAGTAGATGACAAATGAGTAAAATTAAAATTAGGTCACTAGGCAGTAATAATTATAACAGTATTAATGTACTGATAATAAATAAAGGGAATAAATTATATATGTTACATGTTGCCATCAAGATAGTCTGGGTACTGGATATTTGTAAATTACAGTAATTTTGGAAACTTAATTCCATAACTAATTATAATTAAAAGTTAAAGAATTAAAAATATTGTAGTACTTCCTTACAACTAGAAAAAAATAGAAAAATATTTTTCACTTATAGAAAAATATTTACAAATTACATATCCAATGACAAATAGTATACATATACAATTTTTAATGCAAACATAAAAAGCCAGGCAATTCCAAAAAAGGGCAGCTTTAATAAAACGGTTAAGTAAATGTAAATAAGTTATAGGAATATGTTGAACATTATCAATCAAAAGAAATGGAATTTAAATCACAGTGGGGACTATTATGCACCAATAATTTTAAGGTTAAATACAAAATTAGAAAACCAAATGCCTCAGAAGACAGATGACCACTTTTCCACGCTTATGAGAAAGGATAATTTATTCCTATGTAAAAACATGGACCTAAGAAAATAGTTCTGTGATATTCTTAATTAGAACTTATTTTCAGAAAAATAAAACAGTATTTGGAAAATTCCTGCTATTAGAAACAAGGAAAAAAATAAAAACATATTTTCTACCATAATCAAGTTGGATTTTATTCCTGTGTAAAGAATTAGACCCACTGTCAAAGGTTTCTAGGTCAGTTTTCTATTGCTGAGCTGTATAACAGGCCCTGGGTTTTCTGAAATAGTATCTAGCCAGTTTAGACTGACCTTGAACTTACTATGATGCTCTCACTGATCATATCCAACCCAGTTCCCGCAAGACCACTGGAACTGTAGATACTTGCCACTTTGCACTGGAACTTTCTACAAAATTGTAATATAACCCAAGTCTACTTCTTTGTTCTGGGATTGAGATTCGGTGTTTATACAGCAATGTTCATGACATGGGCGTGCTTTCAAGTTTTGAACATGTTTATTACCCCCACAAGATCCCTTCTTTCAGATGCCCTTGGAGATTTTTTATGATTTAGTCATTGGTATCCCTGAGGAACCAATTAGATGTATGTTCACTACATTATTCATTAAATTTAAACAATAGAGCTTTAGAAACAGAAATAATTTTTCCCATATTCCAGACTGCCTGATAAACTAATCTCAGATTGAAGACTGAAAGGTACTTGATAATATCAATGCCTCTCTTACATATTAAAGACTTTGCCTGGGGCAAAAACCCAAAACTCTCAATTCAATTATATAAACATTTTCATGACTCTGTGACTATCTATAATTCACATTTAAAACAGAATTTAATGAATAGGACAGAAATATTCAATCACTATATGCGTCCTTACAGTAAGGCTCTTTAAATATGTTAATATAGTATATTCAAAGTTATAAATCAGTGTTGTAGATGTAAACTCTTCCATGTAGCTATGATTTAATTTAAAGATCAGTATTGATCAAACATTTGTAAGGCACTTCAGTATTACCTTAAATTTAATGGTTAGTTTTTCTATTAATTAAACTATCTAATTGAGTAGGAGAGGGAAATAAAACACTGATACTTAATAACTCAGTCACACAGTGAGAACTGACCTAAACTAGTTCTGATTTCAAAACCAAGCCTCTTATTTTTTCGTGCTGCTACCTGTTATTATTGACTGATGTGAGACTTCATGTCTGATTCCTGGTCTACTTACGAAAGTTTCCATGGAGTAAACAATAAGGCATACGGGATTACAAAACGTTTCCTATGCATTGCAGCACAGCAAGAAAGAAAAATCTTCAGCGAAATCATTTTTCATGGGAAGGAGTGAGCTCCATAGTGTTGTAAGCATCTAAGCATTTTCAAGGCCTTCTTTTACATCCATAAAGAGAGAGATTTTTATTTGGAATGAGTCCTTTGTTCACACATTTTACTTTAATCCAGAGATTACTTGGTTTTATTACATATTCCATGTTGTTAAATAAATATTAGTAAGATCAACATTAAATAATAGTAAGTTTCCTTCATGGAGAAGTTAGAATAATAAACAGTTTAGTAGCAGGTTAACTCACATGAATTCTGAAGAATGAACAGCATATCCCATGGAGAAGACCAGGACACAGCTGAACTAGATTCCCGTTAGGTTGGTCAAATTCATAAGAATGTTTTGTATGTAGACTCTAGCTTAAAACCCTGCCTTAGGGTTTTCTATTGCTGTGAAGAGGCACCATGACTGCAGCAACTCTTACAAAAAGGAAGCATTTAATTGAGGGTGGCTTGCTTATAAATTTCCAGATTCACTTAGTTATGATCATGAAGGGGAGCATGGCAGTGTATAAGCAGCTCTGTGCTTGAACTAAGAGTTCTACAATTGCAGGCAATCGGAATACAGTTTAGTCTCACACTAAGGGAGGTTTGAGAAAAACAAACAAACAAACAAACAAAAAACAAAGCCCAGACCGACAGTGACACACTTCTTCCAACTAGTCTATACCCCTTAACAGTGCCACTCTTTTTGGGAGTCACTTTCTTTCAAACTATCACAAACTCAAACAAAATTTCAAGTTATATGACCAGATACTGAGCCTAAAACTTTACACACATTAACTCTTTCAGTCTTTAGTAAAATTCAATGAAACTCTTTGAGTTTATTTAAGTTTTACATTTTGACTACAAGAATTACATCAACTGACAAAGATTGTATATTTTTTAGTAGGTAGGTTGGGCACCATCTTCGAACACTATAAACAACTTTCTAAATACTTCTGTACACTGACTTTCTAATACTTGCAATGATAATAGCTTAAATATTGAAAATGTCATATGACCTATGTAGAGAAGAAGTGGACTCTTCTAATGAGTCTATGCATTTATAGTAAATTAAAAGCTTTTGTATGAAAATAAGTAACTGTTAATTTTGTATATATTAGAGAAAGTGAGTAAATGGTTGTTATCAAAGGAGACTATTGGTAACAATTAGACCTGGATCCGTGAATTCCGTTACTGCAAAACTTGATGAACTGAATGAATATAAGTTAAGACAGAAAGATCAGTTTTTACATAAAATGTGCTATCCCCATGCAGTGAGTCCTGCAAAGGCTTAGATAGGAAAGATTAGGCTTTGATCCAGAAATGTGTCCAGTTGTGTAGATCTATTAGTTACGCTCAAGCATTTATGATTTTCATGTTGAAGGGAATTATTGTATACTTAATGTTACTTCTTATTTTGTTTCTAGCTATAAGATTTTCTTGATAGTAAGAAGAAGTCAGTGGAGACTAATCTTTCTTGGTAATTTGGAAGAACCTGATTTATCATTATCCCAACCAGTATTTAACAAATTTCTAACAATTGAATTCGGCAATATGTAAAATATAATATGTAAAATAGCAATTGAGACTAGATGATTGTAAATTCAATTTGAAAAAAAATCAATACAAACATATTCCAACAAATTATACAACATCATCTGATCATGTCTATAGTTTTTGTTTGTTTTCATCTTTTCCTAGACTTGTGTATTTTATATTATGTATTATGGACTTTACCTCAGGAATGCAATTATCTGGAATATGTCTCTGGGTATGTAAAATGGTCAGCTCTGAAAACAGCATACAGGTAGCATATTATGGATTGAACGGGTTAAATTTTTAAAAATATAAATGTATATACATATATGCCTGAATACAGATATTTAAATAAGGTTATGAATTTTAAAAAGTTGGAAGTTTATATGGAAGGATTTGAGTGGAGAAAAGGAAGGCAGAAATGTAATAATTAAAATATAATAATGAAAATAAAATAAAACTAATACAAATACCTGTACTATGATAAGTGATTTTACTTGATTTTAATTGTGAAATTTTAATTTCCTAGATATTTGTGTCATACTCTCCTAAATTTTGGCTACTTGGGCTCTTAAATAAATAAAGCATTCCATTATCTGATAGGTGGAAAATATTCACCAAATGTACTTGTTAGAGTTATAATTTTGTGTGTAAACAATGTACCTATCTGTGTCTATTAAGATAGATCTAGATCTTGATATAACCCTTTAAGTTTGCATGATATCAATATTTTCTTATTTATTTTGTGAACTGTAATGTATCCTGATTCCATGAAACTACACACACAAGAGGTCATGTGAAAAATACAAATAACTCTTAAGAACTTCTGATTATTTTTATTGAGTAACTGGCATTTTGATAACATCAATAAAATACAAAAAGTAGGTTAAAAGAGTTGTGGCAATGCCAGTGTCGACTGGGAGTATTCACAGGCTGATTGACTAGCAGCCAGAGTGTTTCTTTACTTAAACAGAATTCAGGAAGTAGAGGTAAATTCATGCTGGTCCAAAAAAATAGATATCATTTTTGCTTTTAGACATGTGTTTCACTTCCTGTTGCATATTTTTTAGTCATTATTGATAGAATTGTGACAGAACAGTTATCTTTACAACCATTTTACTTTAAATTTAATCATCATTGGTAAAGTTATCTTTTACAATAATTTTTACTCACCAATCCCACAATAAGAATCTAGAAACATATGACAGCCTGTTTCAAGCTAGTAGCTTTTGTGAATTCAAGGATTCTAGTCTAAAACAAAATCTCCATTCCAGCTTTGGCAGATTGCCATATCCCAAACAGTATATAATTAACTCTTCATGATCAAAGTGTCCAAGAAGAATTCTCAGCCCAAAGATGCTGCAGTTATTATAAAACTCTGAGATGATAAAATGCTTACATTTTATATCTTTATAGAAACTGTTTATGTGTCTAGTTATTCCATTTTTTATTCCTTGATCAAACGGTATCTCAGTACTTCTTCATGAGCCAACTTTTATTTTTAAAAAAAGGAAGTCCTGACATCTCATTCTTTTATCATCTTTCTACATTATTCTTTGCCTATCAATATAAGTATCTCTGTGTAGGACAGAGGCCACTTCAGCTAATCTAACTTGGGAAGAAACTTGCGATCTGATCTGTGTCCAACTTCTCTAGTCTATCAAATCTTGGTGAGCCTTTTAAATTTACTTAGTTTTGATTATCTTTTTCCTGAATAAGTACATGGACAGATGATTCAAGAATATCTCATTGACTCATAAATAGACCTGTGGCTTCTTTATGTATGTCTCAACTTTCAAGACATAAGGAAGATCTTCAAGTAAAAAAGAATATTTCCCTAAAAGCAGCAAGGGTACTATATTCAGAACTTTCCTGGAGAAGCTTAGAAGTAGTACTCCTGGGAGAGAGCATAAATGATTTATAAAGAATTTTCCATCAATCCAGTATCACCAAACTGTAAAAATATTAAAGGCTCCCCAAGTATAAAATAGGAGGAGATCAAAACCAAAAGTGGCACAGCAGTTATCATGTGCCTCCACTTTGTTGGATTTTTACAAGCAGCTGTGATGGCTTTATGACTTTTTCCGTTCCCATCAGATATGCCTATGACACTGGTTTCAGAAGCACTAGCCTTAGTACACCCTAGAAGATAAAGAGTGTTTGATGTCACAGTTTATCTCAGGCATCCTGATCATTGAGCTGTAATGTTAAATGCATGAACAAACACACACAGCTATTCTACTCTTCACATGTTAACAAATGTTTCCTTCTCTCAATAGAAGAAAATTTTAATTATGCTGCTAAATCCAGAAGGCAAATGTGTCTAAGCCAGTAAGGAAACACTTCATTTTGTGATGTAAAACTCACAATTGACTTAGAGGTAAATTTAAATAGACATATTAAAGGTCCATGAACCATAGATGAAAACAATACATTTGCAATTTTCTAAACTCTTGTTGAAGTTTTGGTTTTACTTGAAAGAAGAATGAAGTATTCCATATGTAATTTTAAGTTGCATATGAAATTTGGGATGTTCTTGGCAGTATGATAGTAAACTAAAGGCTTTTTCTTTTTCTACTTTCACAGATATCTTCAAAGAATGGGCATTGGAAATCATTCTAGAACAGCTGTGTTTGCCTTGGTGGGATTAACCCAGCAGCCAGACCTCCTGCTGCCTCTCTTCCTCCTGTTCCTGGGAATCTATGTGGTGACAGTAGTGGGGAACTTGGGCATGAGCCTGCTCATCACAGTCAGCCCACTGCTGCGCACTCCCATGTATTATTTCCTCCGCAGCTTATCCATTGTTGATCTCTGCTATTCCACTGTCATTACACCCAAAATGCTGGTGAACTTTCTTGGGAAGAAAAATTTGATCTTCTACTCTGAATGTCTGGCCCAGCTCTTCTTCTTTGTGATCTTTGTGGTGGCTGAGGGTTACCTCCTGACTGCTATGGCATATGATCGCTATGTGGCCATCTGCAGACCATTACTGTATAATGTGATCATGTCGTCTAGGCTCTGTTCACTGTTAGTTCTGGTTTCCTTCATCCTAGGCCTTTTGTCTGCCATTGCACACACAAGCGCTATGATGAAGCTGAACTTTTGTAAATCCCATATCATAAGCCATTACTTCTGTGATGTTCTCCCCCTCCTCAACCTCTCCTGCTCTAATACACATCTCAATGAACTTCTCCTATTTATCATTGGAGGGATAAACACCCTGGTGCCAACCCTAGCTGTTGCAATCTCCTATGTCTTCATCTTTAGCAGCATCCTTCGCATCAGGTCATCAGAGGGCCGGTTCAAAGCCTTTGGAACCTGCAGTTCTCATCTCATGGCCGTGGGAATCTTCTTTGGATCTATCACATTTATGTATTTCAAGCCTTCTTCAAGTAATACTCTTGAGCAAGAGAAGGTGTCTTCTGTGTTCTATACCACAGTGATCCCCTTGTTGAACCCATTAATATATAGTTTGAGGAACAAAGATGTGAAGAAAGCATTGGGCAGATTCTTGTTGAGGAGATAGGTCTTATTTTTTGGTAAACAATATATGGTAGGAGATAATTTTTCTGAGGAAACCATGATCTTTCTACTCTCTTGTATTATCCAATATATCTCTGTATGTGGTTCTGGGATTGATCTCAGAGTATTCTGTATGTCAGGCAAACACTATGCCATAGGTATACATGCAATATCTAATACTTTAGAAAATGCCTTACCATATATAGCTGATTAACTTTTTCCAATAAAATAGAACATTATTTTACAAAAGGTTTTATTGTTTGTATAGGAAACCTGATCTTTTTCTGTCATATAAATGAAATTTTTGTTTCTAACAACAGTCACACATTCTTTAGTTCATGATTACAATGATTGTGTTATCCAGGGTATTCTTTTACTGCTTTTCTCCCTATCTTTTGCACCTTATATTCCTTCTGACCCTCATCTGAAATGTTTCTTGAGCCATAGAGGGAAACTTGTTTAGGCTACAAATCTTGTCTATCATATATTCTCAGCATTCCAGGCAGCTGTGAGTCTCTATTTACCACTCTTCACTCTAAATGAAAACTTTTCTCATTAGCGCAGAGAGAAAATTTGCCTAAGGGTACAAACATAAAAAATTAGAATGTAGTTTGGGATTGTCAAATTAGATAATCATTAGCCATTATCTTCCTCCCATAACTGATCTATAGACTGCTGATGGGATCTGGGAGTTGGGGAATCAATATCTTTAGTTGTATCCCCAATGTGCCCATCAGACTACAAGGCACAGTTCTAATTACAAGGATTCAGATGTTCCTGGTCATATAAAAGTGATAGAAATCAATCAATTACACACAAATATAAAAGGGGATTAGTGGGGGAAAGGGGAATAGATAAGAGAGGGATGGAGAAGAGATAGGTTAGAGTTAAGAACAATCAAACTGCAAAACTCATGGTCTACTTGTACAGAACTGTCAAAGTATAAATGTTAATTTTCAAAAAGAAAACCAGCAGTATGAGAAGGTTTTTGGGTGTTCACTAATATGAAATGTTTGGAAGCATGAAACTGGATCCTAGGTTTATTCCTTAGTCCTTGACAAGACAAGACAACTACACAAGAAAATCAAAAGAAACAGGGGTAAAAGCAGTAGCAGAAAAGGTTGGCTGATATAGTCTGTATGTTCTGTTAAATTAGTTTTAATTTTTTTCTATCCCGAGTTTGTGAGATTACTTGATTTTCACTTGTCTCCTGACTACCATAAGTCAATATCTCCATATTCCAAAGCAATGTGAATGAAGTGTGTCCCCAGACCATCCTGATCTATTATTAAATATAAATTGTTATTCAATTATATGTGACATAACGAATACCCTAGGATTATAATAATTAGGAAAGAAGGAAAACAGTTTTCTTTAACTGTAGAAAATATAATATCTTACCCCAAATCTCAAAGGCATTGGTGATGCTAATAAGACTTCAGTAAATGACTAAAAGATAAATTAACCTTCAGAATTCAGAATGAATTTTATCTAGCTACAAGACATAGACCCTGCTAGAAGGAATAAAAGACAGGATATTTGTGCATGCACTAAACAGAAGGAGTGAAGTTCTTTCTCTAGGGAAACTCACTTACTCCTAAAATATACAAAAGTAAATATGAACAAGTGTGAACTTAATTCTTGAATAGAATGAATCAACATTCAAAAGTACTAGTTTTTACAATTAATTTACAAGTTTGGTAGTATACTGACAAAATCTTCATATTATATATTCTGAATATAACCATTAATTTTTTATGTTTATGAGATAACATCATACAAATTTTTTGAGGGAAATTGAAATACATAAAACTGCACATATGTGAGAAGTAAAAAGATTATTTTTTGCACATTTATGAATTTTGGAACTATTACGGCAGTAAAAATAACAAATAGTTGATTATGCTTCATGACTAGTCTTTTAGTCTCTAACCAAAGATAAGAGCTGATTTTCACATTGTCACAGTTGTTTGGTGATTGACATTTCTATAATTTCATGTAGATAGATATTTTATTAAGATATCCTTAGCTTTTTTATTCAAAATAATAATTTAATTATTTATCTACATTTCCATTTTTATTTTTCAGAATGCTATTATATGGACTTATTATCATCTAACCACTTAGTTATTGTCAATCACTTGAAGTCTTTTAGTCTATTACAAATAAAGTTGTTATCAGTTCTATACTGTTATAATCATGTTATTTAATGTAAAACTATCTAGCCAAAATATTTGTAAATTATGTTAACTTTATATTATGTTAAAGTTTTAGCCATCCATCTAACTGCCAATCTGATTCTGAATAAAGTAAAATTTAAACTATAACAGTTATAGATATGAGTTGCAATTGGTCCATTTTAAAGCCAAAACCTGATTTCATATTTTTATTTTAATTTTAACAGTTCTGATATTGGATATTTTATACTTTTGAACTTGCTTATAAAAGATAAATCAGTTTTCATGTGCATACTGTTCCTTTATTTCATTCTATCAGTTCTGTTCTTATAGGTAATATTGACCTGAAAAGGGTTTACTCACAGGACCCCACTCATCTCTACTGAACTAAAGGGTATGGATATAATTTGTTACCATTAAGGTCAATCAAGATTTATTACCCTGTATCGTGAACAAATAAATATATTATCAATAACATTGGTGACTCTGTTATGGTACAAAACACATTTGCTGCCATAATAAATGTAAATTTCTTTCAGTGCTGAGGATTAGACCCACTGTCTAATATTTCTAGGTCAGTACTATATCACTGAGCTCTAGAACAGGCTCTGGGTTTTTTGAGATAATGTCTCACCAGTTCAGGCTGACATTGAACTTACTATCTTTCTCTTACTGGTGATGTCCAACCCACTTCCTGCAAGAGCACTGGACTGGAGGTACTTGCTGCTTTACACTGCATGGGACTTTCTTTTTTCTTTTTTTTTTTTTTTTTTTTTTTTTTTTTTACTTATTTATTTTTATTCTTTTTTAATTAAAATTTCCACCTGCTCCCCATTTCCCATTTCCCTCCCCTCCTCCCAAATATTGCCCTCCCCCCACTTCCCTCCCCATATCCCCACTCCTCTTCTCCTCCCCCCACTCCATTCCCCCTCCCTCTCGATACTGAAGAGCAGTCCAAATTCCCTGCCCTGCGGGAAGACCAAGGTCCTTCTATCTACGTCCAGAAAGGTGAGCGTCCAAACAGGCTAAGCTCCCACAAAGCCAGTTCATGTATTAGGATTGAAACCTAGTGCCATTGTCCTTGGCTTCTCATCAGTCTTCATTGACCGCCATGCTCAGAGAGTCCGGAATCAACCCATGCTTATTCAGTCCCAGACCAGCTGGCCTTGGTGGGCTCCCAATAAATCAGTTCCACTGTCACAGTGGGTGGGTGCATCCCTCGTGGTCCTGATTTTTTGCTCATGTTCTCCCTCCTTCTGCTCCTCATTTGGGCCTTAAGAGCTCAGACCGTTGCTCCAAATTGAGACTCTGTCTCTACCTCGATCCGTCGCCAGATGAAGGTTCTAAGGTGATATGCAAGATATTCATCAGTATAGGATAGGGTCATTTCAGGTTCCCTCTCCTTAGTTGCCCAAGGTACAAGCTGGGGACATATTCCTGGACACCTGCGAACCCCTCAAGAGTCAAGTCTCTTGCCAACCCTAAGATGGCTCCCTTAGATAGGATATATACTTCGCTGCTCCCGTATCCATCCTTCCTATATCCCAACCATCCCAATCCTCCGAGCTCCTCCCATCCTCCCCTTCTCATATTTCTCATCCCATTTCCCCTTTGCCCCATGCCACCTCACCCGCAAGTTCCCAGTTTTTGCCCTGGAATCTTGTCTACTTCCCCCTCTCCATGCGGATGACTATATGATTTTCTTTGGGTTCACTTTCTTATTTAGCTTCTATAGGATCACACATTATATGCTTAATGTCTTTTATTTTATGGCTAGAAACCGATTATGAGTGAGTACATCCCATGTTCCTCTTTTTGAGTCTGGGATACCTCACTCAGGATAGTGTTTTCTATTTCCATCCATTTGCATGCAAAATTCGAGAAGTCATTGTTTTTTACTGCTGAGTAGTACTCTAATATGTATATATTCCACACTTTCTTCATCCATTCCTCCATTGAAGGGCATCTAGGTTGTTTCCAGGTTTTGGCTATTACAAACAATGCTGCTATGAACATAGTTGAACAGATACTTTTGTCATTTGATGTGGCATCTCTTGGGTATATTCCCAATAGTGGTATTACTGGATCTTGGGGTAGGTTGATCCCAAATTTCCTGAGAAATCGCCACACTGATTTCCAAAGTAGTTGCACAAGTTTGCATTCCCACCAGCAATGAATGAGTGTGCCTCTTTCTCCACAACCTCTCCAGCAAAGGCTATCATTGGTGTTCTTGATTTTAGCCATTCTGACAGGTGTAAGATGGTATCTCAAAGTTGTTTTAATTTGCATTTCCCTTATCGCTAAGGAGGTTGAGCATGACCTTAGGTGTCTTTTGGCCATTTGAATTTCTTCTGTTGAGAATTCTCTGTTCAGATCAGTGCCCCATTTTTTTATTGGGTTCATTAGCATTTTAAAGTTTAGTTTCTTGAGTTCTTTATATATTTTGGTGATCAGACCTTTGTCTGTTGCAGGGTTGGTGAAGATCTTCTCCCAGTCAGTGGGTTGCCTTTTTGTCTTAGTGACAGTGTCCTTTGCTTTACAGAAGCTACTCAGTTTCAGGAGGTCCCATTTATTCAATGTTGCCCTTAATGTCTGTGCTGCTGGGGATAAACGTAGGAAGTGATCTCCTGTACCCATATGTTGTAGAGTACTTCCAACTTTTTCTTCTATCAGGTTCAGTGTGTTCAGACTAATATTGAGGTCTTTAATCCATTTGGACTTGAGTTTTGTGCATGGTGATAGATATGGATCTATTTTCATTCTTCTACACGTTGACAACCAGTTCTGCCAGCACCATTTGTTGAAGATGCTCTCTTTTTTCCATTGAATACTTTTAGCTCCTTTATCAAAAATTAGGTGTTCATAAGTTTGTGGGTTAAAATCAGGGTCTTCTACTCGGTTCCATTGGTCGACTTCTCTGTTTTTATGCCAATACCAAACTGTTTTCAATACTGAGGCTCTGTAATAGAGTTTGAGGTCAGGGATGGTAATGCCTCCAGACGATCCTTTATTATATAAGATTGTTTTGGCTATCCTGGGTTTTTTGTTTCTCCATATAAAGTTGATTATTGTCCTCTCAAGATCTGTGAAGAATTTTGATGGGATTTTGATGGGGATTGCATTGAATCTATAAATTGCCCTTGGTAGAATTGCCATTTTTACTATGTTAATCCTCCCTATCCAACAGCAAGGGAGATCCTTCCATTTTCTGGTATCCTCCTCAATTTCTTTCTTCATTGACTTAAAGTTCTTGTCAAATAGATCCTTTACTTCCTTGGTTAGGGTTACCCCAAGATATTTTATGCTATTTGTGGCTATCGTGAAGGGTGATGCTTCTCTGATTTCCATCTCTGCTTCCTTATCCTTTGTGTATAGGAGGGCAACTGATTTTTTGGAATTGATCTTGTATCCTGCAACGCTACTAAAGGTGTTTATCAGCTGAAGGAGTTCTTTGCTGGAGTTTTTGGGGTCGCTTATGTACACTATCATATCGTCTGCAAATAATGAAAGTTTAACTTCTTCCTTTCCGATTTGAATCCCTTTGATCCCCTTATGTTGTCTTATTGCTATTGCTAGAATTTCAAGCACTATATTAAAGAGGTATGGAGAGAGTGGACAACCTTGTCGTGTTCCTGATTTTAGTGGAATAGCTTTGAGTTTCTCTCCATTTAATTTGATGTTAGCTGACGGCTTGCTATAAATAGCTTTTATTATAGTTAGGAACGACCCTTGTATTCCTAATCTCTCTAAGACCTTTATCATAAAGGGATGTTGAATTTTGTCAAATGCTTTTTCAGCATCTAATGAAATGATCATATGGTTTTTTTCTTTCAGTTTATTTATATGATGGATTACATTGATAGATTTTCGTATGTTGAACCAGCCCTGCATCTCTGGGATGAAGCCTACTTGATCATAATGGATAATTTTTCTGATGTGTTCTTGGATTCGGTTTGCCAGTATTTTATTGAGTATTTTTGCGTCGATGTTCATGAGTGAGATTGGCCTGTAGTTCTCTTTCTTGGTTGTGTCTTTGTGTGGTTTTGGTATCAGAGTAACTTCAGCTTCATAAAAGGAATTTGGCAATGACTTCTCTGTTTCAATATTGTGAAATACATTAAGGAGTATAGGTATTAGGTCTTCTTGGAAGTTCTGGTAGAATTCTGCATTGAAGCCATCTGGACCTGGGCTTTTTTTGGTGGGGAGGTTTTTTATAACAACTTCTAATTCTTCGCGACTAACAGGTCTATTTAGATTGTTCACCTGGTCCTGGTTTAACTTTGGTATATGGTACTTATCTAAAAAAGTGTCCATTTCTATAACATTTTCCAATTTTGTGGCATACAGATTTTTGTAGTATGGTCTAATGATTCTCTGAATTTCCTCTGAGTCTGTGGTTATGTCTCCCTTTTCGTTTCTGATTTTGTTAATTTGCGTATTCTCTCTCCGCCGTTTGATTAGTTTGGATAGGGGTTTATCAATCTTATTGATTTTCTCCATGAACCAGCTTTTTGTTTCATTGATTCTTTGGATTGCTTTCTGTGTTTCTATTTTGTTGATTTCAGCCCTCAATTTGATTATTTCCAGTCTTCTACTTCTCCTAGGTGAGTCTGCTTCTTTTTTTTCTAAAGCTTTCAGGTGGGCTATTAAGTCTCCAATGTGTGCTTTCTCCGTTTTCTTTAAGTGGGCACTTAATGCTATGAATTTTCCTCTTAGCACTGCTTTCATAGTGTCCCATAGGTTTGAGTATGTTGAGTCTTCGTTTTCATTGAATTCAAGAAAGACTTTAATTTCTTTCTTTATTTCTTCCTTGATCCAGGTGAGGTTCAATAGTTGACTGTCCAGTTTCCATGAGTTCATAGGCTTTCTGGGGATAGCATTGTTGTTGAATTCTAACTTTAATCCATGGTGATCTGATAAGACACAGGTGGTTACCGATATTTTTTTGTAACTGTGTAAGTTTGCTTTGTTACCGAGTATGTGGTCTATTTTCGAGAAGGTTCCATGAGCTGCAGAGAAGAAGGTATATTCTTTCCTATTTGGGTGGAATGTTCTATAGATGTCTGTTAAGTCCATTTGATTCATTACCTCCCTTAATCCTCTTATTTCTCTGTTAGGTTTCTGTTTGATTGACCTGTCCATTGGTGAGAGAGGAGTGTTGAAATCTCCTACTATTAGTGTGTGTGGTTTGATGACTGCCTTGAGTTTTAGTAACGTTTCTTTTACATAAGTGGGTGCTTTTATATTAGGGGCATATATATTCAGGATTGAGATTTCATCCTGGTGAATTGTTCCTGTTATGAGTAAAAAATGTCCATCTCCATCTCTTTTGATTGATTTTAGTTTGAAGTCAACTTTCTTAGAAATTAGTATGGCCACACCTGCTTGTTTCTTAGGTCCGTTTGCTTGATAAACCTTTTCCCAGCCCTTTACTCTGAGTAGATGTCTGTCTTTGTGGTTGAGGTGTGTTTCTTGTAAGCAGCAGAATGTTGGATCCTGTTTTCGTATCCAATCTCTTAGCCTGTGCCTCTTTATAGGTGAGTTGAGTCCATTGATATTAAGTGATATTAATGACCAGTGGTTGTTAACTCCGGTCATTTTTCCTTTCTTTCTTTCTTTTCTTTGGTAGTAGAGTTTGTGTGTTTTCCTTCTTCAAGTTGTGCTGGTGAAGGGTCTTTAGATGTCTGAGTTATTGTGGGCATTGTTGGACTCCTTGGTTTGTAATTTTCCTTCAATTACTTTCTGAAGGGCTGGATTTGTGGCTACGTATTGTTTAAATTTGTTTTTATCCTGGAAAACTTTGTTTTCTCCATTTATAGTGAATGAAAGCTTGGCTGGGTATAGTAGTCTGGGCTTGCATCCATGGTCTCGTAGTTTCTGCAGTATATCTATCCAGGACCTTCTGGCTTTCATGGTTTCCATAGAGAAATCAGGTGTAAGTCTGATAGGTTTACCTTTATAGGTAACTTGACCTTTTTCCTTTGCAGCTCCTAATATTCTTTCTTTATTCTGTATGTTTTGTGTTTTGATTATTATATGACGAGGAGATGTTTTTTTTTGATCCAGTCGATTTGGTGTTCTGTATGCTTCTTGGACCTTCAAAGGAATATCTTTCTTAAGGTTGGGAAAGTTTTCTTCTATAATTTTATTAAATATATTTTCAGGACCATTGAGCTGTACTTCTTCTCCTTCTTCTATCCCTATTATTCTTAGGTTTGGTCTTTTTATTGTGTCCCAGATTTCCTGAATGTTTTGTGATGAGAATTTGTTGGTTATGCTGTTTTCTTTGATGAGAGTGTTTATTTTCTCTATGGTATCTTCAGTGTCTGAGATTCTTTCTTCTATCTCTTGTAATCTGTTGGTGGTACTTGTCTCTGTAGTTCCTGTTCGTTTATTCAAATTTTCCATCTCCATCCTTCCCTCGGTTTGTGTTTTCTTTATTACTTCCACTTCGTTCTTCAAGTCTTGAACCATTTCCCTTACCTGTTTGATTACTTTTTCTTGTTTCTCTTGGTTTTCTTGGGTATCTTTGAGATATTTATTCATTTCCTCTACCTTTTTGTTTGTAATCTCTAATTGGTTGTGGCAGTTTTTCACCTCCTGTTTAAGGTCCTCTATTATTTTCATAAAATTCACTTTTGAGTCGAATTCTTCTAGTTCTTCTGTATTAGGGTTTAGACTTCTCATTTCAGGATTCCTGGATCCTGGTGATGTCACGTTGCCTTTCAAGTTGTTGGAGGAATTCTTGCATTGGCGCCTGCCCATCTTTTCCTTCAAATGGAGCCAGGAGAGGCCTGATGTCTTGGACCAGTCTTTGCTGTGACTAACTCTCTAGGTGTATCTCCTCAGTGTAGGGGCAGGAACCGTTCCCTTCCAGGTGAACTCCTCAACACCAAAACATGGATGCGTGGTATTCCAATGACCCGCGTAAAGAAGGCCGAATGCAAGGGGTCGGGCGGGGTCCAGTAGAACACAGGCGACACTGCAGTACAAGCTGGAGGTGCCTGCGCTCCCTTTCGGGGGTTGCTGAGGCCTGCCCACTGCTCTGGTTGGGTAGCCTTAGTGTAGGGGCGTTTGTGCTCTCTACCGGGACCGTCCGCCCCAGGATAGTACACACTCACCCGTCCCGATGAAACTTCTTGGCACCTACACAGGAACTCCTGGATGCCCCAATGAGCCAGGGACTAATGGAAGTAGGGCAGTAGGGCGCAGGCAGAGCAGGTCCAGCAGATCACATCAGAGACTGCAGCCCCAGCAGCAGGGGCCCGCTTTCCCTGGCGGGGACCTTGAGGCCTGCCCTCTAGTCAGGGACTCACTGCTCTGGGTTGGTAGCCTTAGTGAAATGGCAGGAAACTGTTCCACAGCTAAGGACCTTGCAGACAAGGCAGGTTTGGGGGTGGGGGTGGGGGCGGGTGTGTAGGAGAGCAAGCCCTGCAGCAGGAGCTGGGGGAGGGGTGTTTGTGCTCTCTACCTGGACAGTCCGCCCCAGGATAGCACACACTCACCCGTCCCGATGAAACTTCTTGGCACCTACACAGGAACTCCTGGATGCCCCAATGAGCCAGGGACTAAGGGAAGTAGGGCGCAGGCAGAGCAGGTCCAGCAGATCACAGCAGAGACTGCAGCCCCAGCAGCAGGGGCCCGCTTTCCCTGGCGGGGACCTTGAGGCCTGCCCTCTGGTCAGGGACTCACTGCTCTGGGTTGGTAGCCTTAGTGAAATGGCAGGAAACTGTTCCACAGCTAAGGACCTTGCAGACAAGGCAGGTTTGGGGGTGGGGGTGGGGGCGGGTGTGTAGGAGAGCAAGCCCTGCAGCAGGAGCTGGGGGAGGGGTGTTTGTGCTCTCTACCTGGACAGTCCGCCCCAGGATAGCACACACTCACCCGTCCCGATGAAACTTCTCGGCACCTACACAGGAACTCCTGGATGCCCCAATGAGCCAGGGACTAATGGAAGTAGGGCGCAGGCAGAGCAGGTCCAGCAGATCACAGCAGAGACTGCAGCCCCAGCAGCAGGGGCCCGCTTTCCCTGGCGGGGACCTTTCTTTTTTTTTTTTTTTTTTTTTTTTTTCGAGACAGGGTTTCTCTGTGGTTTTTGGAGCCTGTCCTGGAACTAGCTCTTGTAGACCAGGCTGGTCTCGAACTCACAGAGATCCTCCTGTCTCTGCCTCCCGAGTGCTGGGATTAAAGGCGTGCACCACCACCACCGCCCAGCTGCATGGGACTTTCTATGGTATTGTAAATGTAACCGAAATCATGTTCTTTGGTATGTAGAATAGTTCAAGGTCTCTCAGCCTTGGGTTCTGAGATTCAGTGTATATGCAGCTATGTTCATGGCATGCATTTTCTTTCAAGTCTTGAACACCATCATTGCCCACTAGATCATTTCATGCAGACTCCCATGGGGATTTTTTTTTTTTTTATGATTTAGTCATTGCTATCTCTGAGAGACTAATTAGACTTAAGTTTACTACATTCTTCACCAAATTTAAACAACAGAGTTTTGGAAAGAGAAGAAAAGAAGTGTTTTCCAGTGTGCCAGATTGCCCAATAGACTAATCTCAGACTGGAAGTTCCTATTGAATTTCTCTCATTTTTTATGTCTTTGCTTAGAACAACATTCCCACATCAATTAGATAAACATTTCCATAATTCTGTAACTATATAAAATACACATTGTAATTTAAAATAGAATTTAATGAATGGGATAGAAATATTCAATTACCCTATGTGTCCTTATAATAAGGCACTCTAAAAAATGTTAATGCAGTATGTTCAAAGGAAAATTATAAATGTTCACTGTGGATATATAGTCTTAAATGAAGATGGGATTTAATTTAAAGATCAGTAATGATTGATTCTTTATAAGGTAATGCAGTATTATCTTAAGTTCAATGATGACTTTCACAGTTAATTAAAAGCATCCTTTAGCAGGGAAGGAAAATATAACACTGAGAGCACTGATAGCCCTGATGCTTAATAACCCAATCACACAACTAGGGACCCTGATCCAAACCAGGTCTGATTCTAGAATCAAGGCCTCTTAACCGTCTGTGCTGATAATTGTTATTATTGAATAATGTAATACTTGATATCTGATACCCGAAAATGTCAGTAATGATTCCATAGAGTAAATAATAACGCTGGGGAGATTGCTTAAAGCTTTCATTTCATTGCAGAATAAAAAGGAAGAAAAATCTTCCATAAAATAAACTGTCCTGGGAAGAAATGAATTTGACCATGCTGTAAGTTTTTAAGCATTTCCAACATGATTTCTTTCGCACACATAGAGAGAGATTTGTCAGATTCCATTCCTTATGGTTGGATGCAATTCTCCGCCTTAATGTGGGGGAGGGGGTGAGGGTCTGAATCCTCCCTCAACTTAATGGGCCATGTTTTGTTTACTTTCTCTGGGAGTCCTTAATCTTTGAGAAGGAATGGATGAGGGATAGACTGGAAGGCCAGTGGGGATGGGAATAGGGCTGTGCCAGGGAAATGTGGTCAGAATGTAAATGAAACTAAAAAACAAATCATAAAAATAGAGATTTTTATTTGGAATGAGATAATTCTGTTCTCAAATATTTTATTACAGAGATTACTTATTTTTTTTACATATTCCATGCTTTTAAATATGTTACTAAGAACAATGCTTTGGTCTAAAGGCTATGTTTAATTATAATTCAAATAATGTTTTTTCTTTCATGAAGGGTTTACAGTAAGAACAGTTTAGCAGCTTTTTAACTCATGTAATTTGAAGAAAGACCTGCATATCTAGTGAAGAAAGCTAGAACACAGCTGAAACAGAGTCACCCAGGATGAGAGAACACATAAGGATGTTTTGTATGAAGACCCAAACAAAAAATTAGGGTTCTATTGAAAAACAATGACGAAATTTTTAGCTAATGCTTTACATATATTAACTATTTTAGCACAATTCCATAAAACTATTAAAAGTCATTTGTGTTTTTATTATGGTTTAATAATTTAAGTCAATTTACCAAGATTCTACATTTTTTAATATTTTCTTTTTTTACAGTTTCTTTATTATTACTTTTATTGAGATATATATTTTCTCCCCTCCCCTCCCTTCATCCCTCCTGCCATTTACCCTCTCTGTGTTTCCCCAGCTCCCAATTAACTCAGGAGATCTTGTCTCTTTCTCTATTCCATGTGGATTAGATCCATGTATGTCTCTCTTAGGGTTCTCCTTGTTGTCTAGATTCTTTGGGGTTGCAAATTGTAGGCTGATTTTTCTTTGCTTTATGTCTAAAAGCCACTTGAGAGTGAGAATATAATATATTTATCTTTCTGTGTCTGAGTTACCTCATTCAATATGATGTTTTTTAGATTTATTTGCTTGCAAAATTAAAGAATCCACTGCATAAATATACCACATTTTCTTTATCCATTCTTGAGTAGAGGAGCATCTAGATTGATTATACATTCTTGATATTATGAATAATGCTGCTATGAACATAGTTGAGCACATATCTTTGTGGGATGATTGAGCATTCTTTGGGTATATACCCAAAAGGGGTACTACTGGGTCTTGAGGTAGGTTGTTTCCTAATTTTCTGAAAATTCATCATACTGATTTCCAAAGTAGTTATTATTTTGAGGTTTGTGAAGAATTTTGCTGGAATTTGGAAGGGCATTGCCTTCAATTTGTAGATTGCTTTTGATAAGATTGTCTTCTTTACTATGTTAATTCTACCTTCCCAAGAGTGTGGGAATTCTTTCTTTTTTTCTGTTGTCATCTTCAATTTCCTTTTTCAAAGATTTAAATTCTTGTCATATAGGTCTTCCACTTGTTTGGTTAGAGTTACTCCAAGATATTTTATGCTATTTGTGGCTGTTATAAAGAGTGATATTTCTCTGATTTCTTTTTCAGCCTATTTATCATCTGTATAAAGCAGGGATACCTATTTTTTGAGTTAATCTTATATCCTGCTACATTACTGAAATTGTTTATGAGTTGTAGAAGAATTTGATAGAATTTTTGGGATCATTTATGTAACCTATCATATCACTAGCAAATAGTGAGAGTTTGACTTATTTTCTGATTTCTATCTCCTTGATGTCCTTTTGTAGTTTTAATGCTCCAGAGACAAAATCAAGTACTATATTGAACAGATATGAAGAGAGTAGGCAACCTTGTCTTGTTCCTTAATTCAATGGGATAGCTTTGGGTTTCTCTTCATTTATTTTTATGTTGGCTGTTGACTTGCTGTATATTGCCTTTATTGTGTTTAGGTATGTTCCTTGTATCCCTGCTCTCTCCAAGACCTTTATCATGAAGGGGTATTGTATTTTGTTAAAGACTTTTCAGCATCCAATGAGATGATCATGTTTTCTTTTTTTCTTCTGTTTCTTTATATGGTGGATTACATTGACAGATTTCATATGTTGAACCATCCATGCATCTCTGGGATGAAGCCTACTAGGTCATGGTGGATGATTTTTCTGATGTGTTCTTGCATTCAGTTTGCCAGTATTTTATTTTATTTTTTAAATTTTGCATCAACGTGCTATAATTCTGTTTCTTAGTATTGAGTTTGTGGAGTTTGGGTACAGGGTAGTTGTAACCTCATAAAAAGTCATAAAAAAAGTTTGGTAATGTTCCTTCTGTTTCTATTGTATGGTACAATTTGAGGAGCATTGGTATTAGTTATTCTTTGAAAATCTTGTAGAATTCTGCACTGACACCATCTGGTCCTTGGCTTATTTTTTTTTTAAAAATTTGGAAACCTTTGATTACTGTTTCTATTTCTTTAGCAGATAAGGTCTATTTCATTCGCTTATCTGGTAAATGATATTTATCCAGAAAATTGTCCATTGTCGTTATGCTTTCCAATTTTGTTGAGTACATGTTTTTGAGTATGACCTGATGATTTTCTGGATTTCCTCCATGTCTGTTGTTATGTCCTCATTTTTCTTTCTAATTTTTTTAAATTTGGATATTCTCTCTCTGTCTTTTTGTTATTTTGGCTAAAGGTTTGTCTATTTTGTTGATGTTTTAGAAGAATCAACTCTTTGTCTCATTGATTCTTTGTATATTGTTTTGTTTTTATTTTGTTGATTTCAGCTCTAAAATTTGATCATATCCTGCCATCTAGTCTTTCTGCTAAAAAGTTTGCTTCTTTTTATTCTAGAGCTTTCAGTTGTTCTGTAAACTCACTGGTGTGGGATTTTTCTAGATTCTTTATGTAGGCTTTTTGTGCTATGAATTTTCCTCTTAACATTGCTTTCATTGTATTCCATAAATTTGGGTGTATTATGTGGTCATTTTCATTGAAATTTAGGAAGTCTTTACTTTCTTTATTTCTTCCTTTATCTACAGATGATCTGATAAGATAAATGGGTTTATTCCATTTTTTTAATCTGTTGAGGTTTGCTTTGTTACCTAGCAAAGATTGCTGGCTTGTGCCAGCTCCTGCAGAACACAGTTGCTGACTAAGGCCTGTCCCAGGAAGGTAGTGCTCCCTCCTACCTGTTCCTGCAGAGGTTGCTTACTTGGAGCTGGTCCCAAGACAGAGGTGATTTGCTCCAACTCTACATTTGTTTGTGAGCATGTAGGCCCTACCATAGAACAATAGAAACTGCATTCTAAATACTTATGGACTCTGATTTTCTAATATTTGAAATTATATTAACTTAAATACTGATAGTTACTTTTGACTTTACTTTTAAGCAATTTATGAGCAGATAATTAAATCTAGCAAAATCAAAAAGCAATTCTGGCAACGAACTCCAATTGGCAGTCAAAGGCTTTTGCAAAGCAATCATTTTAGTAGTGAAAACTTAAGAAAAAAATGTAAGGCTCATTGTGGTTGGTTTAATGAGGAGGTCTTCGATCCATTTGGACTTGAGTTTTGTGCATGGCAATAGATAAGGATCTATTTGCATTATTTCACATGTTGATATCCAGTTATGCCAGCATCATTTGTTGAATATGCTTTCTTTTTTCCATTTTATATTTTTAGCTTTTTTGTCAAAATCAGGTGTTTGTAGTTGTGTGGATTGACATATGTGTCTTTGATTTGATTCCATTGGTACTTCTGTTTGTTTTTAAGACAATACCAGGTTGTCTTCATTACTGTAGCTCTGTAGTAAAGTTTGAAGTCAGGGATTGTGATGCCTCTAGAAGTTCCTTTAGTGTATAGGATTGTTTTGGCTATCCTGGGTTTTTTGTTTTAACATATGAAGTTGAGTATTATTCTTTTGAGATCTGTGAAGAATCTTGCTGGGATTTTGATGGGCCCTATATCTAATTTGTAGATGACTTTTGATAAGATTGCCATTTTTACTATGTTAATTCTACCTACTCAAGAACATAGGAGGTCTTTCCATATTCTGGTGTCTTTAATTTATTCTTCAAAGATTTAAAGTACTTATCATACAAGTCTTCTACTTGTTTGGTTAGAGTTACCCCAAGATACTTTGTATTATTTGTAACTTTGTGAAGCGTGATGTTAATCTGTTTTCTTTCTCAGAGCGTTTATCAACAGATGTAGGACCCCTCCCCCCCATATACTGTGAATACCATTGGTTAATAAAGAAACTGCCTTTAGCCCCTGACATAGTGGAATAGAGGTAAGTGGGGGCAAACTAAATTGAATTCTGGGAGAAAGTAAGCAGAGTCGAGGAAAAGCCATGGAGCCCTGCCAGAGACATATGATGGAACTTTGCCCAGTAAGCCACAGCATATTGGTGATACACAGATTAATGGAAATGGGTTAGATTCAGATTCAAGAGTTAGCCAATAAGAAGCTTCAGCTAATGGTCTAAACAGTGATTTAATTAATAGAGTTTCTTTGTGGTTATTTCAAGTCTGAGCAGCTGGGAACAAACAAGTGGCCTCCTACTACAATCATCTATATAAAAGATGGCTACTATTTCTTTGAGTTAACCTTCTATCCTGCTAAATTGGATCAGAGATGTAAACATAAAACCAACCATACTAAACCTCATAGAAGAAAAATTGGTAAGTATACCACTGGCACAGAAGACTACTTCCTAAATATAACCCCAGTAGCACAGACACAGAGAGCAACATTTAATAATTGGGACCTCCTACAACTAAGAAGTTTCTGTAAAGCAAAGAACATGTTCAAGAAGACAAAATTATAACCTAAGAATGGGAATATCTTAATCAACCTCACATTTGACAGAGGACTGATCTCTAAATTATACAAAGAACTCAAGAACTTAGACATCAAAAGAACAAATCATCCAACAAAGAAAATGGGGTACAGACATAAACATAGAACTCTCAACAGATGAATCTCAAATGGCTGGAAGACACGTAAGGAAATATTCAACTTCCTTAGCCATCAGAGAAATGCAAATTACAGACAACCCTGTAATCCCATCTTAAACCTGTCAGAATGGCCAAGAACAAAACCACGGATGACAGCTTATGCTGGAGAGGTTGTGGGGAAAAGAAACGCTACTGCCTTGCTGGTGAGAATGCAAGCTGGAACAGCCCCTTTGGATGTCAGTGCTGTCATTTCTCAGAAAATTAAGAAACAACCTCCTTCAAGACACAGTAATTCTACTTTTAGGTATACATCCAAAGGATGCTCAATCTTGCCAGAAGGATATGTGCTCAACTATGTTCATAGCAGTATTGTTTTTTATAGCCAGAACCTAGAAACAACCTGAATGCCCCTCAACTGAAGAATGGATAAGGAAAATGTGGTACATTTACATGATGTAGTATTACTCAATGGTAAAAAATAATGTCATCTTTAAATATGCAGGCCAAATGATTGGTCTAGAAAAGCCATATTGCGTAAGGCAACCCAGACGCAAAAAGACAAATATAATATGTACTCACTCATAAGTGGCTTTTCAACATAAAGCAAAGCAAAACCAGCCTACAATCTATAACCCTGAGAACCTAGACAACAAAGAAGACTCTAGTAGAGACATACATAGACCTATGTAAGAAGAAGAAAAATTAAAGAGCTCCTCTGTAAATTGGGAATGTGAAGGTCATGACAAGGATAGAAAGGAAAAGTGGAGGAAAGGAAGGTAACAGTAAAAAACATATAGCTCAAAAAAAAATGAAAGCATAAAATTATTTTAAATCTTTGTTAAATTTTATTTTCATTAAACATTTGCTTTGCTGCCTCTAGAAATGTTTAATAGTAAAACATAAAGAAATAACTTTAGGAGAGGGAAAATCATTGAAAATCTGTTCCTTAGAGTTGGTGGCATCTTTGTGGCACCCTTGTTAGATCTATTTTATCTGCTTTTCTCTTAGTTGTTTGATGCTCCAGATTAAAGCAGGAAAGGGATTCAAGTCTTTCAAGTTCACTTTATATTGTAGTCAAGAGTTACCAGTGCATCAAAGAAACTCTACCTTCTGAAGATGACTCTCAAGAATCCATCTTGGATTATGGTGTACTGTAAAGAAAATTTGTAAGATAAATTGTCCCACTGAGAAATAATAGCCTGTGTCTTTAACGCCAAAGTTCCAATGTGGGAGTAAACTCTCAGATGTTCCTATCTGATATGACTTTTCCAAAAAAGTAATCACACCTACCTAGAAGAAGAGCAAATCCTCTTCTTTTGAGTCTGTGTATTTCTATTAAAGTAAAAATTTTTGTATAAAAGTAAGTACCTGCTAGTTTTGAATTTATAAAAAAAAAAGTGGGTAAATGGCTATTGTTTTCATGGCTGTTGGTAACAGTCAGGCCTGTATCCTTGAATCCCACTACTGCCAAGCATGTTGACTGCGTGCAAGTGTACAGGGTAAGGTTTATATAAAACATGGCATCCCCATGCAACTGTTTCATCAAAGGCTTAGATAGGAAAGTTTAGGCTCTGATTTGGAAATATGTCTGTTGGTTTGATCTCTGAGTTAGGTTAAAAGCTTTATGACTTTCATGGTTGGTAAATTTTTGTAAACTAGCAGTTCACTTCTTATTGGACTTGTACTTAAAGGATTTCTGGGTAGTAAGAAGAAGACACACAGACTAATTTTGAGAGAACCCTATTCATCACTACCCCAATTAGTACTTAACAAAATATTAAAAAGTGGCTCCATTAACTTGCACATTAAAAGATATATAATAAAAATTTGAGATCAGAGATTTGTTATTTCAATTTATCATTATATGTGTGTGTGTATTGTAACAAGTTATACAACATCATCTAATCATGCTGGTAGTTTACATCTGTTTTCATTTTTTGCCTAGACTTGTGCATTTTATATTATGTTTAGTGGAATTTTATGTAAATCTCCAGAGTATGCTCCCTGAGTATGCTATAGTGAGCACTGAAAGCATACAAACAGGTAGCAAAATATTGATTAAATAGGTCAAATTTATGAACATATATATGCATCTTTGTGAATATACATATGCATGTAATACAAGTAGTGAAAAAAGACATTATTGATTTTAAAGATTAAGGAAGTTAGCCGGGCGGTGATGGCACACGCCTTTAATCCCAGCACTTGGGAAGCAGAGGCAGGTGAATCTCTGTGAGTTCGAGACCAGCCTGGTCTACAAGACCTAGTGCCAGGACAGGCTCCAAAGTCACAGAGAAACCCTGTCTCGAAAACCAAAAAAAAAAAAAAGATTAAGGAAGTGTATGTAGAAGGATTTGAAGGGAGAAATAGAAAATTTTTAAATCAAAATATAATCCAAATACCTCTAATACAAAGAGTGATTTTCATGACTTAATTTGGGTTAGTATCGAATTTCCTATATATTTCTGCGTTATTTTATTAAATTTTGAATGGTAATATCTCTTGTTCCTCAAAAGTATTCATAATTATTAGAGTATCCCATTGGCTGATACATAGAAAGTATCCATCAAATGTTACTTATTAAAATTACAAGTTCGTGTGCTTATGATACGCATATCTGTATATGCTAAGGTAGACCAGGCCATCGACGAAACAAAGTCCTTCAATTTTTTTGGATAACTATTTCTTTCCTATTTATCTTGTAAACTGGAATGAATCTTGACTCTTCGAAACTATGTACACAAGAAATCATGGGAAATATAAATAATTCTTAACAATAAAATATAAAAAGAAAATGTTACATTTGTTGTGAGGTAGATTATATTGTAAATGTGAGCTCCTCTGATTAAATGTTATTTTGCTAAGGGTTCTTACCTGTTATAGAACTCAGTTTCCACATTTAAAGAGAGTATGGATTCTAATGCAAACTTTCATCAAGCAGTGTGAGGATTTAATATACTATACACATGGATCTTAAAGTTGACTTGGCACAGGGTTGGGAGATTAAAAACATGTCTCCTATCCCTTTTTCTTAGAAGTGTTACCAACACCAACATCCATGCTATTATTCAATTTTATACACTGTTGTTAGCAGTTCATGTGTCTCATAATAATCAGCACGATAACTATCCCTGTTAGGTAGAGTAAAAGCCACAGTTGTATGGCTAATTAGCCTTCTGTTTTAAAGAAATTGTTTTAGATAGTCTTCATTGTGATCAATGAATGAAACATGTCTGAGCGCAAAAGAAGAAAAACAATTGTTTATTCTGGAGCAAAATATGAATAGATATAGCCTAAGAACATCGATCTAGGATTCCTCAAACATCATGATACAAAGAGCTAGCAGTTTCATAAACATTTTAGAATAAAGGAACAAAGAAAGTCATAAATTAACATGGTATTCAATTGAATTTATGGGTACATAGGTAGGTCATAGCCGAGTAGAGGTGAGAGTACTATACTGTAGCTTTAGAAGTTAGTGGACAGCGTTTTTAGCAGTTTGGTTAGTAGATACTAGTGATTTTCTCAGACATTGCAAAAGATTTACCCAATGGTCACAAAAGTTGTTAAGAAATTGATAAATGCCTCCTAAGCAAACTAAATATGTCCCAGTATAAATTAGCTATGAACATGCAATGTCCCAACCACTCGACATCACTGATGTTCTAATCAGCTGCCTCTTTAGTCACGGTTTCTTTTCTTAAACTCTCATGCATAGGAGTCTGAACTGTTTAAGATAGAGATTAGGATAAATCGGTGCTAAAATACAAGTTTTTAGAAAGGGAAAGGATGAAGAATTGCAGCCCACAACTATTTCAAAAAGAAGGGGACACGGAAAAAATGATCATTACCTTAAGAAAAAAGTCAAAAGTGTGATTTGAAAACTTCATATTCTATTTTCTCTAAAATTTGATTAAATAATGTGTGATTCTTTAGGTAAAACAGTAAGCAGCATAAGAAAAGCTCCTAATTCATTGTTTATATTTTAGTGGAGAGAGAAAGAATAGCAACGTGAAACAAGAAAAGTGTTTCCATTAGTTTCACATGTCAGAGATTCGAAGACAGAAAAATGAGCTGAAAAAGTGTGATGTGAACATACATGAACAGTGCTTAATAGTACAAGTATGACATGTAGTACAAAGCCTTAGACATGGGAAGGTACAGCTACTAAAATGTCGAGTAAAGGAATGGGGACACAACACATGATCGGTGTTGAAAAGCATTTGCTGCTCCTCCATGTAAACCAAGTTGGGTTCACATCACCCACACTGGAGTGCTAACAACCACCTGCAACTACAGGTCCAAGGCATCTCATAACCTTTCTGGCCCTCGCTCTGTGATTACTGACATAAATATGACATACACTAACACAGACACATACACACACATAATTGCTTGAATATTGAGGAAGACAACAAAAAAGTTATCTTTTTCAATATCTTTAATAAGTGAGTGAGAATTTTTTTCTTATTAATATCAATATGAAACAAATGCAAGAAAAAATTGCTATCCTCAAAATACTGAGAGATAAAAGTTGATGCAACCTGTAATGACAAAAATAAAAACATTACCTCTTCCTAAATATACTGTTTCTTTCTAAACAATAATTTGAAATTTCATTAATTATAACTCATTTGGAGCTCTTAATTGACTTATCAGGTAAAGATAGCAATACATAGAGGGCCTTGACATCATCAGCATCCGCTGATGCCAGTACTGGCCCACTAATCACTTCTCTTTTGTTATGCTTTCCTAACAATTCACTATCTTACACTTGGTCCAAAGGAGTGAGAACTCCAAAAATGTTTGCTTGTTGCATGACTAGAAAATAATACTACCACCTTCTTTATTTTATTTAATAAAAGTTCTTTTCTAAACAAGAACTATGACTACCATTGCAAACTGTATGGCGAAAAACCTACATACCTTCAACCCTACAAAAAGAACTCAACAGGGTACATTTAGGGATAGATATGTATATATAAACACATATAAGCATGCAATAAAAATTAATGAAATCCAAGGCCATGAATTTGAAGAAGGTGGGGAAGTGTATATGGTATGGTTTGGAGGGAGAGAAAAGAAGAAGGAAATACTGTAATTAAATTATAATCTCATAAATAAACAAAAAGAAAAAAGTGTTTTATGAGGGGAAAACAGTAAAGTCATGCCTTGCATGTAAAGAATATCCAGAGCCACAAACCAACTACTGATCGGAGTTTTCATGGACTTTTGCTTTTGCTTAGGATACCAAAACAAAATTAAAATAGTAAAAAGACCAATAGAGCCAGCCTTCCATTCTCAGGAACTTCCTGATTGCAGCCTCCGCACTTCCATCACTCTGAGAATGAGACCAGCAGATGGCTACATATGCCACACGAGGTCCCTGATTAAAGCATCTGTAGGAAACCTGGATCATGTCATATCTAGAGGCACTTGACTGTTGTATTCATTTTTACTGAACAGTTGCTTTGGTTTCAAATCATAAGAAAGTTCCCAAAGTCATTGGCTTGATCTGCTCTTAGTTCTTTTGCAGCAACTTCTAGACTTTGAAAGGAAAATATATTCCATGCAGACATTTGAAGAGATATTTAAATAATTACAACAAAGGATGGTGGAGAAAATATCCATAGGAAGATGATCTGAAGATTAAAAAAAGGAAGAGAAATTTGAGAAAAGTATCATACTTTCTGGTAGAAGAATTTATTAGTAATTTAATCTTTAGTGATTTACTCTTTTTCGTCAAGTCCTGATCACTGGTAAAATGAGCAATGGTAACATCTTGTTTTTGGTTATACAAAATGAATTACATTTTGTAGGAAGTGTGATAGCAAAGTAATAGTTTCTGATACTTTCTCTAGAATTTCTCAAGTAGGAAGGCCACTTTCCATAGTACTTTCTTCAGAGAACCTTTTACTTCCTTATTCCTCAAACTATAGATCAAAGGATTCAGCATGGGGATAACCAAGTTGTTAAAAATTTGAATGGCTGCATCTAAACAAGGGCTTGTGGTTGGCCTTATGTATATGAGGACAACTGGCATAAAGTAAAGCAGGACAGCAGTGAGGTGGGCACTGCAGGTAGTAAAGGCTTTGTGTCTACCTTCAGCTGACTGGATCTTCAAGATGGAATAGACTATATAGCTGTAGGAGGTAAGGATGAGTAAGAAGCAGCCAAGAGGCATGAGGCCAACATTGATGAAACCCACCATTTCCTGGGCTGATGTGTTTACACAAGCCAGCTTCAACTATACTAGCATCTCACAGAAAGAATAGGCCACCTCGTTAGGACCACAGTAGGGCAACTGGAAAGTGATAGTGGTTAAGAACGTAGCCTGAATGCAGGCAAAAAATGATGTCCCGATAGCAAGAATGGCACACATTCTGTTGTTCATAATTATTCTGTACCTTAGAGGGTGACATATGGCTACAAAGCTGTCATAGGCCATCACTGTGTACAGGAAACATTCTGTACAACCCAGGAAATGGTAGAAGAAGAGCTGGCACACACAGCCTGCATAGGAAATGGCTCGGCTGTTTCCTGAGAGGTAGAACAGCATCTTGGGAGAAGTCACTGAAGGGAAAAATATGTCACACACAGAGAGCTGGCAGAGGAAGAAGTACATGGGAGTGTGAAGCCTTGTGGAGGAGGCAATTGCAAGGAGTATGAGCAGATTCCCCAGCAAGGTGAAGATGTAGAAAGTTAAAAAAAGGGTAAAGAGAATGGTCTCTAGTCCCTCTGTTTGTGGGATGCCCATCAGGATAAACTGAGTCACCTCTGAGAGATTCCTCATTGTTTTGAGAATGTCTGATGTCAAAACAGAACATAGACCAACCTCTCCAGGACATGAATCCTGAAGTCAAACCCACATGCTCTCTGGTAGAAGTATGTATTTTGTTTTTGCACAATTGATCTTCTTATATGGAAAAAATCTACATAAAACATAAAAACAATAAAGTTTTAGATTATATTTTGGAATGATTAAGTGCTCTTAGAAAGTTAAATTTACATCAGATCTAGATTTAGATAAAAAATAAAAATCATTTTTCTGAGGACCTTGAAGTTAACAGATAGAACAAAATCTGGAAACCCCCAGATATACAAGTTTGCCATCCACTATACTCTTGATTTTTGTTGTTGATATTGTTATTGTTGTTGCTGTTTTATTTTGTTTCTGTTTGAGATAAAAATTCAAATTGATTATGCCTACTCAGGAGAATGACACTCTAATATTTCAGTGATTTTTTTGATTTGCCAACAAGAAAATGAAAAAATAACCTTACAGTGACTAAATAAATAGATTGCATATCCAACATTTACAAGAATAACATTTATACTATTTTTAATTCAATAAAAATCAAGTAATACCTTGGCTTCAAAAAGACTGGAAAACTATTCTTAAACATGTATATTATCAAGTAAGGTACATGAATGTATATAAACAGTGTGGAAGGGATCCATCTTCCTTGCCAAAGAAGTACAAATAAAACCATAATTAGATACTACTGTGCACCTAATATGAAGGATGATCAACAAAGTGAGGGAACCAAGTGTAACATAATGTAGACTACTACTTCTATGGGTTTATATAAGAACAACAACTATTAATTCGGGTTATAGGAAGAAATTACAAGATTTTGGACCTTGAGCCTCATTTATATGAGTCATGAACTTCTCCATTAAGCTGCATTAATTTTGGTCATTTATTTTGACATCAAAGCATATGTCTTAGAAAATGAGTCTCCAATTTTTTTCACTTGAAAATCTTGAGCAAAAATGCATTAGGAAAAACCTGAAAATCTAGAAACTTCCTTCTGTTAGATATCAGTACTTCATGAATAAAGGACAAAGGTGTCAGAGAAAAGAGAAAAAATAAAAACACTTTTTCACCAGGATTTAGGTATTTTTTTCTCCAAAAATCAAGGATACACCTAGTGTCTTAGACAAGTGTTCTGCCACGAACTGCATCTCAACCCTTGGTGTTCTACTATAGGTTGTCACAACCTTGCTAGTTTTCTTTTATTTTTTATTTTTTAAAACAGGATTTCTCTGTAGTTTTGGAGCCTATCCTGGAACTACCTCTTGTAGACCAGGCTGGCCTCAAACTCACAGAGGTCTGCCCACCTAATCCTCCCAAGTGCTGGGATTAAAAACATGTGCCACCACTACCCAGCCCAGCACTCTAGTCTTGTTGTCAGTGTGGAGCCCTCCAGGATGTCCTACACACATCTCTCTGATAGGATACTGGAATTGCAGCCATGTGCTGCCTATTCTAGAGTCGGATTTCCTACAGTACTCTAAAGATGACTCAGGTACCTTCTTTTGTTTTTAGAAGAGTTTAGAGTACTTCAAACTCAGGAACTGAGAATTGTTTTTTTGCATAAAATATCCATGTGCATACTACCAGGTCTTGAACACATTCATTTCCCCTTGGATCACTTCTTTCATATCCCTTTGGGCATTTTCTTGATTCAGTCATTTATAGCTCTGAGGGACCAATTAGATTAAAGTTAGAAATCTCTTCTAAAATAAAATAAACTTTTGAAATAGATAATATCTATATCCTCCTCTTTTCTGTGTACCACCATGGAAAAAGGACTCCAATCTCTCTACCTTGAGACATCATGCCAGCTGCTTTCTTTGTCTTTCTTATTTGTTCAAGTATTAGCATGTGGCAATATTACAATACTCTGCTTCAGCCATATAAACATTTTAGGAGTTCTATAGCTATATAGCATGCATATGCAACCTAAAACAGAATTTAATGAATAGGTCGATTATTTAATAATTTTATGTGTCCTTCTAGTACAGCTTTACAAAACAATAATGTACTTCACAAGTAATTTTATAAATCAGTAATGAGGATATCAACTACCCCATATGGAATTGAATTAATAAAACAATAAATACATGAATCGAACATTTGTGAGGCATTATAAAAATTTTAATGGATTAATAGGTATATTTGAAAGCACAGAGGTCGGGGAGAGGGGGTTGTTCTCTCTTCTGGGACAGGCCGCCCCGGGATAGCACACAGTCACCTGTCCAGATGGAACTCCTCAGCACTGAAACAGGGATGACTGGTAGCCCAAGGACACCGCGGACAAAAGGGCTAACATGGGGAGCAGGGCGGGGTCGAGTAGGACACAGGAGACCCTGCAGCACAAGCTGAAGGTGCCCACACTCCCTTGAGGTGTCCTTGGGCTACCAGGCATCCCTGTTTCAGTGCTGAGGAGTTCCATCTAGACAGGAACAGTTCCTGCTCCTGCGCTGAAGAGATCCACCCAGAGAGTCAGTCACAGCAAAGACTGGACCAAGACACCAGGCATCTCCCGGTTCCATTTGAAGGAAGAGATGGGCAGGCGCCAATGCAAGAATTCCTCCAACAATCTGAAATGCAACATGGCATCACCAGAATCCAGGGATCCTGAAATAAGAAGAATTGAACACCCTACTCCAGAGGAAATAGAAGAAATCGACTTTAAACAGAACTATGTGAAAATAATAGAGGACCTTAAACAGGAGGTGAAAAACTGCCATAAAGAAATAGAGATGACAAACAAAAAGGTGGAGGAAATGAATAAATCTCTCAAAGATACCCAAGAAAAACAAGAAAAAGCAATCAAACAGGTAAGGGAAACAGTACAAGACTTGGAGAATGAAATGGAGGTAATAAAGAAAACACAAACCGAGGGATGGCTGGATATGGAAAATCTGTGTAAACGAACAGGAACTACAGAGACAAGTATTACCAACAGAATACAAGAGATAGAAGAAAGGATCTAAGGCACTGAAGATACTATCGAGGAAATAAACTCATTGATCAAAGAAAACAGCAAATCCAACAAGTTCTTAACACAAAACATCCAGGAAATCTGGGACACCATGAAAAGAACAAACCTAGGAATAATAGGGGTAGCAGAAGGAGAAGAATTACAGCTCAAAGGCCCAGAAAATATATTCGACAAAATTATAGAAGAAAACTTTCCCAACCTAAAGAAAGATATTCCTATGAGGGTACAAGAAGCATACAGAACACCAAATAGACTGGATCAAAAAATCTTCTTGTCTGAAAATGGTCTGTCAGTTACTCTAGGCTTAGGCAAAGTTGGTTGATTTAACATTGTAAATGAGACTTTGGGTGATTGCCAAGGTCTCTGTCATCTACTGTACATTTTGAAAGCTGCTTGATTGCACTTGCTGCCTACTCAAGAAATATTACCTCCCTTCTCAGAACTTTGATGGGGTTGAAGATTAGATAGTCATGGTTACTTTCCTCTTAAGCCATTTCTAATACTAAACTTGGACTCCTTAGGGTAGAATACTTATTGAAACACTTAATGTAAGTTTCTTGCTTAATATAGTTTGTGCTGGTTGTAATTCTAATTTTTATACTGATATCTGTTCTTACGCATATAGTTTTATATTAGGTTTAGAACCCTGTTATTTAGACAAAAAGGGGTGATGATGTGAAACCTCCTTTACTCAAAGGCCTTTGTGAGGATGGACAAAGTAGGGCATGACTTTTGGGTACAAAACTGCCCCAGGAGCACCTGCTCTGCCCATCTTCTTCCCATGTGCCACGCCTCAATGTTGGACTTCATTCCTGTTTTCTTGTTGTGATTCATGAGTTTCTCTTTTAATAAAGAAAACCTTTAATATACCTTATTTGGAGTTAGGGTAGAATTATTTGATTCACGTGTCTCCCATCTGGCATGTTCCACTTATATGTATATATAAAAAATGAATTATAGCAATAATACAAGACTGAGACATCTTTCCGGCCCTAAAACTATGCTAGTTTTTCAGTTAGTAGTAGCTTTACTCCTAGGGCTTATTGTCTACCCAACCATATGTTCATGACTCTATTACTGGTACTGGGCATAACTTTTATCTTGTAGAGAAGACCATAGATCCAATTATTGGTTATTACCATAACATTTTTGTTACTACTGCAACACTGAACAAAACGTTTTAGGCCAGCCATGGATCACAACCTGGCAATACCAGTGATTACTTTGTTCATGCAGTAGAATGGATAGAATCCTTAAACATTCTAAAAGAAAGGTAATTGGGTTGATATTTCCAGGTTAGTATCCACATGACTTTTCCATGTCCTATGACTCATCAAGTATGTGGTGTCTTCAGTAATAAGGTCTTACAATCAGATTCTGGATGGAAACTTTCTTAATTGTCATGTTGAAATACCATAGCAAACTTGCCATAATAAGTGCTGATACCTCAAGCCTTGCTTGGATATCCTGAGGGTTTCTGATTATTGATATTTAATCTTAGTTTTTCAGTTTTGATGAAGAAGAGAGAAATTGTATTGAATTCTGTGACTATTTTTGAAAGAATGCATTTATTTTTACAATGTTGGCCCTACTAATGTAAGAGTATGGGAGGTCTTTCAATCATTTGTTATTTTCTTTGTCCACACCTTTTATGTCATAAACTTGTATTGTACAAGTCTTACATTTCCTTATGTAAATTTATTTCAACATATTTCACTATGGGACCCTACCATGAATCATTTCCCTGATTTACTTTATTTTTGTATATAGGAAGTTTACTGATCTTTGTGTGTTGATTTTGTATTTTTATACATTGATAGATGTTTCATCAACTGTATGTGCTTTCCTGTGGGTTTTTAAGGTTCTCCTTTGTATAAAATTATTTCACCAGCAAATAAGGATACTTTGATTTCCTTCTCTCCTATTTGTACCTATTCTATACCTGTTGTATTGCTTTGGCTAAGATGTAAAGGTCTATACTTCACAGGAAAGAGTAGAAATCCTTGTCTTATTCATGATTTTATTGAAAATATTTGAATTTTCTCCATCTAACATAATGTTAAATGTAGGATTCTGTATTTTTTTTATTATTTTGGGATATGTATATCGTATTCTCCATAACTTTTATTATGAAAGGATGTTAAATTTGTCAGGCCTTTTAAATAGCTAATGACAAGATCATGTTGAAAAATGAGCTGATAGTCTGATATGTTATGTTTAGTGTTTTCCCATTATATCTGTATGTTTATTGCCTTTACTATTATATTATAAGGGGGACTTTAGCTCTCTATTTGGTGTCCCATATTCTTTTTTTTTTTTTTTTTTTTTTTTTTTTTTTTTTTTGGTTTTTCGAGAAAGGGTATCTCTGTGGCTGTGGAGCCTGTCCTGGAACTAGCTCTGTAGACCAGGCTGGTCTCGAACTCACAGAGATCCGCCTGCCTCTGCCTCCCAAGTGCTGGGATTAAAGGCGTGCGCCACCACCGCCCGGCAAAATGTGTAGTCCAGACTGGCCTCGAACTCCAGATCCACCTGCCTCTGTCTCCTTCAGCAAATCCTACCGGTCTGCGCCACCAGAACCGGCTCCCATATTCTTTTTGCACCTTGATTAACATATTTTTCCTTAGATTTAGGAAAGTTTCTTCTGTGTGTATGTGTGTGTGTGAATATGTGCTACCTCACATCACTGATTTTCTTTCTTTAAGACTTATTCCTCCTGCTAAATTTCCTAAAGTTTTTTGTTTAAATATTTATAAAACGGTTTTCAAACACTTTATTTTGACCATATTCTTAAATTCCCGTAGCTAACTCTCCCATCACTACTCACTGAATTTCATCTTCTCATCACACCCTCTCTCAAAAATCAAAACAAAAGTTAAAATAAAAGAAAAATGAATATGAAGTCCATCTCTGTTAGACAACTGTTAATCAGCATAAAGCTTGACTGGAGCATGGTTGATAAATTTGGTGTCTATTGAAGCAAAAAATTTTCACTCTCAGATTTGGAACTGCTCCTTCAATAATTTTGATAAATGTATTTTTGTGCCATTATTTGTGTTTCTTCTTCTATGCCCAAGATTCATAGATTCCACTTTTTATAGGTTCCTATGACTTTGTTCATGAGTTTTATTAAATTTATCAATTTCTTTGGCTAAGTTATCTACTCTGTTTCTAATTCTGATATTCTATTTTTCACTTGATACATCCAATCCAATTGTTATGAATTTTTATTCAATGTTTTGTTTGATTTGTTGAATTTTGCATTTCAAATTTTATTCAATTTGGGTTTTCTTTAGAATTTCTACCTTTTAATTAATTAAATTACATTTCATATTGTTAGTTGTTTTACCTATTTCCTTAACAGTTTGTATTTTCCTAGGCTACATTCCAGGAATAATAACATACTTGGATTCTTTGATCATATTTATAATTTTATTTTTTATCATTGGCCTTTATTTCTATGTACATCATTTATTATGGAAATAAAGCATTTTGTTGTTGTTGTTTGTGTATGTGTGTGTCTGTGTGCTGTTCATCCTTTTGCTATGGGAAAGGTAGAAAGCTTTTTTGTCAGAATATCTTTGGATCACCAGCCTGTATATAATGACCCAGAGACTAATCATTAATTACGAAAGCTTGAAATTAGCTTAGGCTTTCTCCCAAATAGTTCTTATAACTTAATTTATCCATATTGTTTTAGTTTCTTTCTGCCACATGGCTCCATAACCTATTTTTAGTATGACACATCCAACTTGCTCTGAGTCTGCTGAAGATATCACACACCTGCATGTCTTCTCCAAGCTTTTCTTTCTTGGTACAGAAGTCCCACCCTTAAACTCCTGACTAACTATTGGACCTTTTAGCTTTTTGTTATAGCAGTCAAAACAACACTTCTTCAAACAGTGTACAAATATCCCACACCACATGGTCATCTGGAGTCAAGTCCTTGGTAGTGTCTCTCAGATTGAATATCTGTCCAGTCCTTGGGGTATGGTTGTTGGGATCTCTGTTATTTCTTAAAGTTGTCAGGCTTTTTTAGCAGTCAGATAGTTATTTTTTTTTTTTTGCTTTGTTTTGTTTTGGTTTTGGGGTTTTTTGAGACAAGGTTTCTCTGTAGCTTTGGAGCCTATCTTGGAACTAGCTCTTGTAGTCAGATGGTTTGTAATGTTAAGACTTGGGGCCACTCAGTGTTGATATGCAATTGGAATAACAGAAGTGATTCTCCCATGCATGCTGAAATCCTAGGGTCATGCTGAGTGATCCTGTGATAGCTGTCCCTGCTCCTCACTGGATACAGAAGCAGGATAGCTTCTTTCCCTCTCACAACGGGGAAAGATGGCCCCACTCTTCACCATGGATATGTACTTCACCTGAGCAGCACACTAGAGCAGACCCTTTTTCTGGGATGCAGAAGAGCCGACCCTGAAGACTAAGCTGAAGCTCCCCTTTGCTGTGATCTGTCTTGCAATGGAATGAGTGAGGGAAAGATGCCCAGCACCTCTAATACAAGAGTCTGCATCAGTGGAAGAAGTCACCCTGACCATCAACAGCTACAGTACACAGGAGAGCAGATGCTTCACCCTGGCAGGGAAGCAAACTAAAGTTAACTCTGCTGTCAGGGATGCAGGTGAGCCAGCCCTAAGGATGAGAGAACAGGAGAGCTTACCATGCCCCAGATATGACCCCACCCCACCCCCTGCAGCTATCCATAAAGAGGGCCTTGAATCTTTTCTGGGCAAGACAGTGAAGCTAGCCCTGTGGTGTGAAGAGTGGGTGAGCCTCACCTGAGGGCCTGAGAGCAAGAGAGCTGGCCATACTCCTTATTGCAAGCTGCTTTGAGTGGGCTGGCTGAGGCAGTGCTGAAAGTGGTGAAGACGAGAAAACTGGCAAAATGACCAACCCAGCTACCACCCAGGCTCAGGAACAGGGCTATGAGTTAGCCTAGCCCAGCATCTACCTTACCTATACACTATCGTAGCATGTGAAGAGGAGGAATGTAAAGATCCAAAACTGCAGGATCTCAATGACAGTGAGGGTCCATTATCCATGGTGTAGAAGAGACTAGAGGCTTCGAACCAGACCAATGACTCAGGAACATTAGCAAGCAAAGATGAAAGGACTAAGCAGTGAACTGTATGAACTGACTCATGGACCACACTACAGCTTCCACAACAAGATTCTCTGCACCCCATTCCCTTTTCTGCTAATGTTCTTGATTTGTTTGTTTACTTATTTTTTTTGTTGTTGTTATTTTTCTTTTACTTTTCTTTTTGTTTGGGGGGTAGTTTTAAGGGCAGAGGGCAGATGTGGGAAGACAAGAATATATGTGGGATCACGATTATGATGTAAAATCTGCAAAAATCAATAAAGTTTTTTTTTTAAAGTAATTCTAATTAAGTCAGGGCAAGGTTCAGCTTCTTAGCACAATAATGAGCCAGTGGTGATAGTGTGTTCTAAGTGTAAGCTTCAGAAGTTCATGGGGGTATACACAGATGTCTCTCTGTTCTTCAGGTGACCAGGACAAAGATCATGGCACTGAGAAAAACAGGCTCTGTCTAGATATCATGTGCTCTAGGCTGTGGCCAGAGGGGAGGGGGGTACTGTTTTCACAACACCAAGAAAGACAATATTTCATAAGGGATGATACCTGAACTTACTCGTTGAACTCCAATGTATGTGTGCACTTTCACCCGCATATATGAAGTCATGCTCATTAACACACAAACATACACATAAGCACCCAAAAATAAAATAATAAAATAAACTTAAAAGGTATTATCATACTTGTGTTACAACATATTTCAGATAAAACCTCTTTTTTAATATGTTTAAAACTTTCTCTAGCAACATAAGAAGGCTTGCAGTTGTCTTACAGACACTAGAAGAGTTTGTGTAATTTATATATGATATATTTTAATCATATCAGAAAATGTTGAATGAAACAGGGAATGGTTAACAAGCAGCAACTATGTTGTTTATATATTGACTATCATATGCATATATCATGAAAAAATAAATATCAAGAAAATTATTAAGGGCTGATAGTAGCAAATACATTCCAGATACTAAGAATATAACAAAGACACCAAAGAAAAAGATCTGAGGGGGAATATTGGGGAAATAGTATTAAGACCATAAAAAACAACATCATAGACTCTTATGAGATGAAAAAATTACATAGACTGAATAAAATAAATCATATCCAATTCATACTATGCTGTAGCCACAGATTCAGAGCTAATGAGATATTTTGCACATTGTTTTTTACAAGAATGATCTTCTTTCTATAATTTTCTTCAGTGCAACATTGACATCCTTATTCCTCAGACTGTAGATCAAGGGGTTGAGCATGGGAACAATGATGGTGTAAAATACAGAAGACACTTTGCCTTCATCTATGGAGCTGGAAGATGATGGATTCAGATACATAAATGCAGCAGAACCAAAAAAGATAGCAACAGCTGTGATGTGGGAGCTGCAGGTGCTGAAGGCTTTGGACCTGCCCTCAGTGGATTTAATGTGGAGGATGCTGATAATGATGAAAACATAAGAACTAAGGATGGTCAGGGTTGGGGCAATGATATTAATGCCACTAAAAATTAGAATCATTAATTCATTAACATAGATACTAGAGCAAGAGAGTTTAAGGACAGAAATAAGGTCACAGAAATAATGATTGATCAAATCAAATCTGCAGAAATGAATCCTAAACATACAACCTACATGAGCTGATGCGCAAACCACACCTATAATATAAACTCCAAAGACAAGAGAAAGGCAAGCCTGTTGAGACACGATGACACTGTAAAGCAAGGGGCTACATATGGCAACATAGCGATCATATGCCATTGCAGCTAGCATGTAACATTCTGAAATAGCAAAAAGAAGAAAGAAGTAAAGTTGAATCATGCACTCAGTGTAGGAGATGTCATTCTTCTCCACCACAAAGTTCACCAGCATTTTGGGGGTAATAACAGTAGATTGGCAGAGGTCAATGAAGGACAGACTACTGAGGAAGAAGTACATGGGGGTGTGCAGGTGGGAGCTGAGCAGGATCAGGATGATCATTCCCAGGTTCCCCAGCACTGTGAGCAGGTAGATTCCAAGGAAGAGGAGGAACAGGGGCAGCTGCAGCTCTGGTTGGTCAGTTAACCCAGAGAGAAAAAACTTGGTCACTGTGGAGTGATTACCGTTTTCCATTCCCTCTGTTCAGATCCTGAAAGGAAAAATTATGGCCTTTTGAGAGACATGGTTGCTCTTCTTTTGGAAGAGCCCCCTCAATTCTCTATAATGACTTCCTTATGTACAATTTGTGTTTGTAGTGTTGAAAAGTTTTATATTGTCTATTTTCTATAATCAGCATGTCAAATCTTTGAACCTAGTGTTTTCTAAGCCGCATCATTTATTAAAACACATATTTGGAAAGATGAAGTAGCTTGTTTGAATCATGACTTTAAAATATTTTAGAGAGAATAATTTCATTTAACTCATAAATGGAAGAGGCTTATCAAACAAATGTTTTGTTAACTATATCTAACCAATTATTAAGCAAATGACAATTACTGACAAAATTCTGGTAATAATGCTAATTAGTGTCCCAATTTTTTTCTTTTTTCCTTTCAACTTCTGTGAATTAGAAGGTTTGACAAGCCAAAATAGAAAATGAATAGTTACAGATTTCTTTCTTTGTTCTGTTATAAAGTGAATATATACTAACGATTTCAAACAGTAAAATTTCACAATGAATTAGAAATGAATTATTTTATTTGAAGATGATATGATTATATATATATATATATATATATATATATATATGACCCCAAATTTCCTCCGAGAAACTCCTACAACTGACAAACACTTTGAATCAAGTAGCTAGATACAAAATCCACTTACATAAATCAGTAGCCCTCCTTTAACAAACTGACTGAAAAAGAACTCAGAGAAACAACATCTTATACAATAGCCTCAATTAACATAAAATATCTTGGGCTAACTCTAACCAAACATGTAAGAGATTTTCATGCTAAAAGCTTCAAGTATTGAAGATAGAAAATGAAGATAGAAAGATCTCCCATGCACAAGGTAAGTAGGTTTCACATAGTAAAAATGGTCATACTACCAAAAGCAATCCACAAATTCAAGGCAATGCCCCTCAAGATTCCAACAAAAATTCTTCACAAATCTTGAAGGGACAATTTATACAAAAAATCCTCCAATTCAGTGTGACAATGAAATTCATAGACCCATAGAAAACATAGGGAAATGTAGACTTCTTTGTGAAAATACAAATCTTATAACAAATAATAGTATATTATTATAGGTTGGCCTAATACCTTATTGCACAATGATACCTTAAAAGTTTTTTGATATGGCTTCTCAGCTCACCTACTATGATATTGGAATACGGCCAAGAGGTCAAATTGATGACTGATGCTTGAACCAATGGGCCTCTTAGTGCTCACCATTTGCCATAGCTGTGCTCCTCATCCCAAGGTTTTGCACATGCTTGAACTTCTTCTGTAGTCCATGAACTTAGCAAGCACTGATATAAAGCTATTACGATATATTTCACAGATTTAGGCGTGGCTGTTCTTGCTAAGAAAAGTATATTGGCATGATGAAACCCAGAAGTTGTAGGGTTCTTGGAAAATATTTTAGGCGATATAATTAGTATACAGCTTATGTGTTGTAAGACAGTTTATGATGTTTGAAACCACAGAAGATACACTCTTTATAAATTATAAGGAAAAATTATGTCAGTTTGATATTTTAAAAGGGAACAAGTTACTTATCCCTGCTCCTGGACTTGCATAGTCCTAAATCTCATGATAACTTGCTTTCAAAGATATAGAGAAAATACTCCATGAATTAATTTTGTGAAACCACAGGTGTTCAGTCACATTGGTCCTGGTAAATTCTTCATGCATAACACCTACCTTCTCCATCTGTGGTGGAAGCAGATGCCTACTTAAAACTCCTATATTATGTGACAGACATTTGATTTTATACATTTTAGTTTGCTGTTCATTCTACTTGCAAGAATGTCACCAAGCACTTTTTCTTTGTTATCTGGTAAATACAGATTTCCTTTTATACCCATTCTAAAGCTATGGTTGACATGGCATGATTCTCTATAATTATGTATTAAATTCATCTTTCCTATAACCTGCTCAGAGTGTTGTAAGTGTTCTTAACTGCACACTTGCTTCTTGGTCTGTCAGCTACTCTACTAGCTAAATGACGAGTTGGACTTATTTGCCTATTTCCCCAGAAATACAAGTATGCCACAATGCAGGTTTATAAAGGTCCTTTCAGCAATAAGTGAAGAATAAGATTCTGCCTGACTTAAGACAGGTATTGCTCTAGACATCAGAATCCTAAATGATCTGTGTAGTAATATGAGAGCAACACACTCACCTTACTTCTGTTCCAATTCGCAATTTCAAGTTTACTTGCCAATTACAAGTGGCGCTAACCTTAGAATGGGGAGAAGCATGTTTCCAGCATTCTACAGTTAGTATTGGGAAAGCCAGACTAAGTCTTCAATGGCAACAGTACCTGTGAGCCAGGTCTGTATTTCTTGTCAGCATCTTTCAGGATCACTAAGTTTATACCTCCGAAGATTTTATTTCACATGTACCGTAACTAGAACAGCTGTGAAGCCCTGAGATGAGTTTATCCTCTTCAGGTACTGTCTGTCAGCAAATAAACATTCCCTATGGACTCTCATTATTCTAGAAACATGCTCATGAGAAAATAAGTAATTATATATACAAACTCCCTATCTCCCTAGTTATTTTTCAAATTGGTCCTTGTCGTTTCTAATCTCTCACATCCTATTAAAGATTTTTGAGTATGTGGATCACTAAATAGCTTTGTTAAAATGCTTACTCTGATCCAGTAGATATGGATGGGTGTGAGATTTTATATAGTTCTTAGGAACCTCCAGCTAATACAATAGACAGGTCATACACTGAGGAATCCAGTGCCTTTGCTGATGAGATATATCTTGTTTATTATATGTTTAATGATTTAAAAAAATAAATTTAAGAAATTCCCAGGAATCTACACGGATGACTTACAGCCAAAGCCCTAAGCAATAGTAGAGAGGGTGCCTGAACTGGTCTTGACATATTGGTCAGATTGATGACTATCTTAAATGTCATCATTGAACCTTAACTCAGCAACTTATGGAAACAGGGGCAGAGATACACAGTAGAGCTCTGGGTTGAGTTCCAAGGGTCCAGTTGTAGAGTGGGAGGCATGAGAATTTGAGCAAAGAGGTCAAGACCATAATGGGTACACCCACTGAAAGAGTTTACCTGATCTCATCAACTCCAGCCAGACAGGGAAGGTAAGAGCATAGGATCAAGCTAGACCCTCTGAAAGTAGGTGACAGTTTTATGACCAGGGCAGACTGCGGGGGCCTATCCTTACTGCTTGTGCTGGCTTTTTGGAACCCATTCTCTTTGGATGGATAACTTGCTCAGCCTAGATACAGTATGGAGGGCCTTAGATCTTCCTCAAAGTCATGTGCCTTATTCTTTCTGAGGAGTGGATGGGGGTGGGATGGTAGGAAGGTAGAAGGAATAGGAGGAGGGTAGAAAGTGGGAACTGAGATTGGTATATATAATGAAAAAATAATTTGTTGTCTTTTTTATAAAAATAGAAGAAAAAATCTATTCAGTACTTAGTAGATTGCAAAACTATTGTTAACAGTATCCCCAAGAATAAAAATGACCTTCACCTTGCTCCTAATTTACAGAATCCCAGAAAAATAAGAGAATAATCTAAATGAAGGGGATTATGGGCACCGTTAGCACTATATAAGAAGATAAGTTATTTCATGACTTGAATAGTTAGAAACAGAACAATCTAAATTCTCAAACTATTAAAATCTTTGTAAAACTAGCCTAATTATCTTCTATGATGATAAATTTATTTTGTTTTCCTAATTTGTTCCTTAATTTTCTTCTATAAGCAACAAAATAGTATGTTCTCATATTAAAAATTATCCTATAAAAGATAGTTAATACTTTATGCCATTCTATATTGTGCACCAGATTAATGTTCTAAAGCTTAATATAATGTTGGTGCTAATTTGCATTGGAAAGAATTTTAGGTAACAGACATACATAGCCTCATAATTCAGGAAACAATTGTACTAATGTGCATATTTAGTAAGTCAGTAACTTATGTGAGATATTAGAAATTCTATAAATTTCAAAAAAATCTTATTATATGGATAATAGTAGAAACAATTTAAAGTTAGTTAGTGATATTTACATGAATATATAGTGTCTATCTCCAAGTATTCTGCATATCACATTTTTAAGACGTGTTGGGCTCTTGATTTACATTTTATTTTTTTTATTTTTTACTGATATCATTAATTTGTATACATATATATTATTGTAGTTGAGTATGTTATTTCCACCAATTCATAATAGATTGAAATGATAATTGCCTTAATGTTAGGTCCACAGAGATCATGAATGCTTAAACATATGCTGTTACAGTGAGATTCAACTATATGCTGTGCTAAATTCACAGGTAGCATAGTTTCAGAGTCTCCAGTGGCAGTCTCTAGAGTTGTGAGCATTTTGTTTATCTCTCTTCCCTTGATCTCAGGTTGTGGAAAACCTTAATATGGAGGATCTAAAGCCTGTAAATAAAAATAGCAGACTAACTGGAGAATAATCTAAGTATTCAGCTAGTCCCACCAAAAATAAGTAAGTATATAAATAAATAATAAATAGATAGATGATAGATAAGATCAAGTGCAAAATATCTCTCCTTGATCTGTGCTTTTTAGTAATTTAGTGTTTTTCTGCTTCTTGCCACATTTATTCCAATTTATTTTACATACATGTCACTGAATATGCACCACAAGTTTTCCTAATATTATCATAGTGGAATTATGTTCTACTTTGGGTATAGATAAGTTTCAGGAGTATAAGGATTTGTTTTGTTGTAATTAATACTATTCCACAAATTTACATTGTTGAATCATGAAGTGTCAAACTTAGTTGTTTCTAAGTTTACAAACTTGATAACCAAGAAAAACTAAGTATAACTTTAAGGACTTCTTTATGAACAGGTTTTAATCAATTCAGAAATCATACATTATCTCAATTGGACCTGTTTGCCAGAGAAATTCTGCCCAAGACTAAACCTCTTAAATTTTATGGAAAATAGATCAGAATGTCTTTACTATTTAATGTATCCTTAAAACATGCACACAAATGAACTTTAAAAAATTTGATTAACAAAATTTTACTGAATTAAATCTAGTTTAAATATAGTGGTAGCTCCTTGTAGTGATATCAAACCATTAATAAATGGGCAAAGTACAAATATCAGGTGCGTCTTTAAATATTTCATGAAAGAATAGGAAATCATTAGGGGTGTATTAAATTTGACAAACCATTCTAGCACTGGGACAGCAAAAGCTTTACAAACAGTAATTTCTGCTTAGTTGTATTAATCACAATGAGTTTGGCTAAATCTCAGAAGTGCAAACTCAAATGATCCATGGAGAAACCACAAGGATACTGGAACAAGCTCAACACAGAGAAGTATCTATCAAAATTTTGAAAATTGAAATCAGGTGTCTGAAATAATATATGTTAAAAACACATAACATCCATTGAAGAATAAGCCAGCAAGTGGACTTTTACAGAGTAGAGATTTCCAGACTATAAATTACAAGCATTATAGTTCTAAGTACTATATCCTTACACATATTTGTATTTAAATGGAAAAACATTTAAAATCATATCCTTTTATTGAAAATAAGAAAGAAAAATTTCATAACCAACTGTATGAAGAGATGTCCCATCCTCAGTATTTTGTTTACTAGAGTCTCTATGATGTATATATAATAACTTTTATATAAGAAATAATAATGTGTTTGGCTGGGCAGAGGTGGTGTATGCCTTTAATTCCAGCACTCAGAAGGCAGAGGCAAACAGATCTCTGTGAGTTGAAGGCCAGCCTGCTTTATAAGAGTTAGCTCCAGAACAGGCCCCAGAGCTACAGAGAAACCCTGTATTGAAAAACAAAACAAAACAAAACAGAACAAAAAAACATAAAGAAAAAATAATAATGGGCAATCATCAAAATGCAATATAATAAAATATTATTAGTGTTTAAATATTAATATCTGGATTAAAATGAGCAATATGGGGTCAAACCATCTATCAGCTGATGATTCTATACTAATAAATAAATCTTAGTTTAGTTTACGTGAATGATTTTCTGTCTAGTATTTTCTTCAGGGCAACACTGACATCCTTATTCCTTAGGCTGTAGATCAAGGGGTTCAGCATAGGCACAACAATGGTATAAAACACAGATGACACTTTTCCTTGTTCCATGGAGTTGATTGAGGATGGCTGCAAGTACATGAATGCAGCAGAACCAAAGAAGACAGTAACAGCAGAGATGTGGGAGCTGCAGGTGCTGAAGGCTTTACACCTGCCCTCAGTAGAACTAATGCGAAGGATACTGGCAATGATGAAGATGTAAGAAGTAAGAATAGTTAAAGTTGGGACAACAATGTTAAAAGTACCAAAACATAGAATCAACAACTCGTTAACGTAAGTGCTAGAGTGAGCAAGCTTCAGGAGGGGAAGAAGATCACAGAAATAGTGGTTGATCACATCTAAGTTACAGAACTCAACTCTGATCATAAAGCCTGTGTGAGCTGATGCACAAACCACACCAATAATATACACCCCTGAAATCAGGGAACTGTAAGTCTGATGGGACATGGTTACATTGTAAAGCAAGGGGTTACAGATGGCAACATAGCGGTCATATGCCATTGCAGCCAACATGTGACACTCTGCAATTGCAAAAATGAGGAAGAAGTAGAGCTGAGTCATGCATCCGGGATAGGAGATGATGTTCTTCGCTTTCACAAAGTTCACCAACATTTTTGGGGTAATAACTGTGGAATGACAGAGATCAATGAAGGACAGACTGCTTAGGAAATAGTACATTGGTGTGTGCAAGTAGGAACTGAGCCCAATTAGGGTGATCATGCCCAGATTCCCCACCACAGTGACCACATAGATTCCTAGGAAGAGGAGGAAGAGAGGCAGCTGGAGACCTGGATTCTTTGAAAGCCCAGTTAGGATAAACTCATCCACTGTACAATGATTTCCTGCTGCCATATCCTCTGTTCAAATCTGAAAAAGAAATGTAAGACTGTTACAGTGCTTCTTATTGTTTTTAATATATAGAAGAATTCTGTCTGCATATAACTTTCAGCTATATGAGATTTGAATCTCTTTATGATAATTAAACCTTCAGAAATATATGTAAATTTACTTTTTTAATTTAATATTTTTTTAACTTAGAATACATACTACGTAACTCTGAGCAGTTTAAACATTTCAGTGAGTTCACAGCAATGAACTTAAAGCTTGCATCTCCTCCCTGAGGACTACATCTCAAAATAGTGTAAGGTGTTATGGATGCTGCCAATGGAGAAAAACAAGCAATAGTCCCAACCAATTACAGATGTTTGCTCCATAACAATTGCAAGCATGGCAAGATGTCCTCAAGAGTGCAACAGTGGCACCGAAATCATGGTGGTAACCAACAGCTATCTAATTGGACTTAAAAGCTATACAAAAACAGGCCGAGTAGTGTAATTTAGCCCAGTTCTCATGCCACATGTAGTCATAGACCCTAGAAGAGAACCTAACACTCTGCTAATTCTATTTTCTTAACCCAGTATATTTCTAAATGTATTTGAAATACTTATTTGTGCAACTACAGGCATATTTAACTCACTTTTTACATCGAAGAAACTTCTTTCTGTAGCAGATGGAGACCATTAGAGAAAATCATAACATATTAAAATGCAGATAACTAGCTATACGGCTCCCATCCCCAATACATTTATAACATGAAATCTACCTCTAAGGCTCAGGGAAGAAAACAAGACAGAGGTGAGAAGATTATAAGAACTGGAAGACCAGGAAGTCTACTCTAAGAAAGTGTCATGTGAAATGAATGACAGGGAGGCTACACCCAAAACATTTCTAACTGTTTTGGCTAAACAATAACAGCACAACACCAGTTGACATGCCAAGCAGATGAAAAATAATATCAGGCTTTTATGCCTAGATAAAGAATCACAGCAATTAATGACTGGTGAGAGAGGCAGAATCAGTTTTGTAAAGGGTTGAACCTCCTAGAAGTTATGTAAGCCCAAGTGTTTATTCCTAAATGCACATAAACAATGCTGAATGGTCTCAGTGAATTTGTGTATATGTATGCACATATGCATACATACATGTATTTTACATGCATGTACATGTATGATATATATGTGTATGTGTTTGTGGGCGCGTGTGTGTGTGTGTGTGATAAATGTGAAAGAGAAATTTGTGGGCGGAAGATGTGAATAGAAATGAAATCATGTATTAAATTAACAAAAACTTTTAAATTAAATAAAAAACTATATTGGTGCTTACAAATCTTAATACTTAGAGTCTGTGTCAAGAAGTAACAGTGACTGACAATCTGAAAGAAACCCTTCCAGAAAGCAAAGGATTAAATATCCCAAAGTCTCCCTGGAATGGGCAGAGCTCTTCTTTTCAGACAGTGTGTGTGTGTATGTGTGTGTGTGTGTGTGTGTGTGTGTGCGCATGTGTGTATGAAAGCAGATATTTCCAAATAGTTATTTGACATTTTTATTCATTGAGCTTGGTATTTTTTCATTTTCATACATGTAAATTTATGCTTTAGTTGTTCTTTTCTTCTGTCTCTATCACCTACTCCCTGTCATCTATAGAATTAATTCTCCCACATTCTTGTGTTGTTTTGTTCTGTGTATCATACACTAAGTTTATCCAAAGCCATCTGTATGGCTGTGGTTCTGAATTGTCCAATTGAGTTTGGAGAGCTTACCAATGAGTACACAACTTAAGACAATATCTGCTATTCACTCAGACATTTTTGGTAGCCATGAACTCAGCACTGAGGGCAAAGCTTCAGTTGCAGCTCTGCTACCCAGAACAGATTGTTGTCTGAGTCAGTCTTGTGTACACCCAGTGCAGGCAACCAGAGTTCCAGAATGCGATAGTAGTGTCACAGCCAAGAGATGGATTTGCTATTTAATATTATTAAATTTAAATAACATCTATTTCTGTCGTAAAGTAATCAACTAAGTAGACAACTCTTACAAATAGGCCATCCATTGCTTCTACCATTAGAACACACCAAAGGAGAAAAACATACACGTATCTTAACAGACGTGACAAAAATCTGCTAAAATTCAACATCCACTCATGATTTTAAAAGTATTCAGCAAACTAGAGCTTGAAAGGATCCTGTTTACAGAAGATACTGTAAATCCAAAAATTAAGATTTAGTTTGGTACCACTTACTGTCAAGATGATAGTCATGGGTTAGCCGGTGCAGACAGGGTTTTCCAATGTAAAGATAAATAAATGTTGAATAAAAATAAGAAAGAGAAAAGAATAACTGTACGAATTAGTTGAATAACTAAAGGTATTGAGGACTATTTTTCCAAATGTTCAAAATGATTATTGTAGGCTCTTTCGTCACAGTTTGGGATGAACACTCCCCCTTTTTTTCTGAAAATCTTAGAGCCAAAGTTTTCTTGCCACATGCAAAATCGCAGATACTGATGTTGGGGATCACAGGTACTCAGCATCCTACTATCTTTAGCGATAAAAGCCAAGATCTAGTCCTCAGTCTCAGCTTTTTGAAACTGGTTTAGTCAGAGGTCAGCACCCCCAAAATCTTCTGCGGATCTAAAATAGCACATACACTCACCTTCATGCTCTCAAGAGTGGTCCCTACTCTGTTCTTCTAATGGTTTACCCTGAGTCTATAATCTCAGCTACCAAATAGCATGAAACTGCATTCTCCAAAGATTTGCAGTGCTCAGGGAGAAGACGTTTGAAAAGAGTAATTGCCTTTGCTATTTCCCAGTAGGCTAATTTTTACTTTTTTAAAATAATTATTATTTTTATTATTTTAAGTTATAATGTAATTAGTTCATTTATCCTTTCTTTTTTCTCACTCTGACTTTTCCTAAGCAGCCCCTTGCTGCCTCTCAACTACATGGCCTCTTTTTTTTCACAGAATTTATTTTCATTGTTTGGAAACTTCGTACATGCATATAATATGATAAAATCTACCCCAATTTCATCCTCCTATTAATCCAATGTTAGCCTCACAAATTTATGCATTCTTTCTCCTTTTAGTATTTTAAATTTAAAATTATTTTAAAGTCTTAATGTATTTTCTTTAAAATATAATTATATCACGTTCTCCTTCTATTTCTTCATTCTATTAATCCTGGGTTTCTCTATCACTTTTACTTCAAAATTTTATGCATTCTTTTACATTTTATTTATAATTTAAAATTAATTTTTAATTTTGTGTATAAATTTTAAAGCATTTTCATAAAAATATAATTACAACACTTTACCTATTCTATTTCCTTACAGTCCATCACAACTCCCATCACTAAAATTAATTCCATGTCCCAGGCCCCATTTTCAAATTCAGGAAATCGAAATAAATAAAGTGGAGGTGGACTCCAACTTAGGAGGGATAACGGAAGAAAGAACAAGAGAAGGTGGGAGGAGGTCCAAAGAATACTATGGCTGAGTGGTAAAGCCCCAGGGAATCAGAGAATTATTTTATATTTATGTTAATTATACACACTACTGATTAGTATATGTAAATACACACATACACACACATTCCATACAAATACATGAAATTATTTCAGTTGCTCTGGCAATGTTCTCTACAAGAATCGGAATGTAATAATAATAATAAAAAAACACCCAGTACCAGGCATAAGGCACATCTTCCTAATGATTGGTGAGACTATTCCAAATAAATTCTAGAAGAATACAAACTATTTCTGTTGCCCTTAGTTGCCTCTCACAGGTTGAATGTGAGTTCCTATTGCTGAAGAAACCATTTACCAAATACAAGAACGCAGATGATCTAAATTGAAAGCCTCTTTCTTGCAGTCTAACTTCTACTGTAGCAGAAAATACAGGTATGAACTGCCAGAAGAGTGAAACAGTTAATTGTCCTACCCATCTGTGGCACAAATGAACCCAAACAATGACAAGCATGCAAGGTACCTCTAAATGTACAATAGTGGCACTCACATGTTAGTGATAACCAGTAGCTTTCTGCTTGATCATAAGAACAACTCAGCAAGAAAGAAACCATTATTGGTATCAGAAACCTAGCTAACATCTTAGAGATAGTGAGGTTGTTGATCTCAGGAGAGACTCCACAAAGGTGACCAATAGAACAGCCCAATTTGGTTATACATCCTAAACCCCATCCTTATGTCCACTGATAAGTGTATCTATCAACCCTGACAAATCAAGTTTCTCTTTACAGCAAAAAGAGACCATCTCAGGAAATCACAACCAGACCCTGTACAAAGATATGCAGACCCTGGGGAACTAAGTTCCAGTGTATACATCTATAGCATAGCTCCTGCATGGATGGCCCAAAGCACAAAGCAGAAGAGGATGCAAAATGATTATAAGAAGCACAATAGAAGAAATGTGGTGTAAAACAATCTTTCCCAGACATGGTTGAATAAACAAAACAAGAACAATGGCAACATCAATAGAAATGTTAATTCAGAATGGGGGCAAACTTGCAGGTTCCTGCATCTAGACAAATAATTGTAGACAACTAAGGATGCTGAAGAAGGAAGAACTAGCATCTCCCTTGTATTAGCCTCCAAACTAGAATCCAGAAAGAGTGATCAGCTTGAAACCACATATACTCAAGCAATAACAGACTCAGCAAGTTGTTGCTGTACATTTTTGAATGTTTTATAAGAACAATAAAAGATAAGCTCATGAAATATTTCCATCATCATAAACTTGCAGATTATAAGTAAATATTTGCAAACAGTCATCATAGGAAATAAAAACCAAACTGTGATCAATCAGATTGGTAAGTCTTAAAAGTCTGCATTTCTTATAAGCATCTAGTCATTGATATTCTTTGTCACGCCATGTTATGATGAACAGATTTGAACAAGCCAGGACATACTCTGACTAGTTATATCTTACTCATATTGAAACTAGAGAGTTTAAAATAATACAGTTGTTACACTGAAGAAAATGTTTGATTTTTTTACCATGTATAAATTCTTGAGTTTTGTACATTACTCAAAACCTTTCTCTATTTTATCTTTCGATGACTGTTAGTTAGGTTGACAAGTGTGTCCACCAAATCACAATATCCCTGCCTCAGGCACTGAAGACTGTTTCTAGACTTACATCTATTTATCAGTCAGCCTTTACAATGTTTCAATATACTTTAATAATAATGAGGTTATGATTAATGATTAACTTTTGGAGCTTCTTTTTAATCAAAATTTTTTTTGCCAGAGATAAAGAGAAAAACAATGGCTATGCTGGTACTTCTAGGCACAAAATAAACACATATCTGTAACTATGGTTTGGATGTGAAAGTGAGAGAGAGTAAGTAAGATGGAAAACACTTGATATGTTGCTTTCCAAAGCCATCCACTTGGATGAAAAGATCATTATTTTGTATATTTTTACAGTTAAATAAAATACCATTGGTTTTGGATATATGTTCAAGACTGGTACTGTTGGATCCTACAAAAAAAGGCTATATTTTTAAATATCTGAAAAAGTTCGACAAATATGTTCCGCAATGGCTGAACTACCTTAGTCCAACCAGGGGTGAATAAGAGTTCCTCTTTACCTCACAGTTCCAAGTATTTGTAGACTCTTTCTTTCTTATTTATTTAATTTTATGTATGCTGAGTATTTTTATTACTTGTATGTATGTGCCTTACATCCATACTTGGTGCACAAAAAGTCCACAGAAGAAGCTTTGATCCTCTGGACTAGAGTTACAGACAGTTTATAGAGTCATACATAATTAAAGTGGGTTATGTGTTAAAAGCCAAGTGTATAACACAGACAAAACCTATTCTTGTTCAAACAAACTCATTGATCATGAATGTAAGTATATGAATATACCAAACTGTGAGAGTTGTGCCTGGTAGAGTATTTACATCTGCCTATAGTTGACTAAGGGAAGAGGAACTTTACAACTGAAACTATAAACAAACTAGAGAGGGTCAGGTTTGTGACAAATGTGTTAAATATAGCAAACCAGGTACTTAACAGTTCATTGAAAAATGTCCTCGAATAAGACAGTTTCAGAAAGGGATGATGATCTTTGAATTAGGGAACGAGTGCAACAAATTTTCTGAAGAAGTTCTAATTATATAGACCTTATGATCTAAAGTGTAATCAACCATACCTATACATGAGCTTTTAAAATCAAATAAATCAGAAGGGACATAAAGATGTTAGAAAGTAAGGAGCCACACATGCTAACATAATAGATATTATTTCCCCCATTGAATTTGTTAATAAAGATTAGAATTTTTATTGGTTGTATAAAACTACATTGAAAATTTGCATATACATAAATTAGTGTGGAATTCTTTTATCACTGTATTACTAAAATAATTTCTGTTAAAACTTAAAATTCATTTAATTTAATTACTTATATTTCTTCAGGTATAATTATTGCGATACAAATTCATAAAAGGTTGACACAAAGTGAATTCTGGAGATCTATAATATACAAAAGTGTGGTAGATATTTTCAAAAATATTATTATTAAAAAATAAACTTAAGCAAAGACATGTCTAAGATAATCAATGGCCTATATCAATTTACAATAAAATCTGTAATCATTTCATGAATGTACACTTCTATCAAGAATTTTCTTAAGAGCTGACTTGACATCCTTATTTCTCAGGCTGTAGATCAATGGGTTCAGCATGGGAACAACAGTAGTGTAAAACACAGATGATACTTTCCCTTGGTTCATGGAGCTCACTGATGATGGCTGTAAGTACATGAATGCAGCAGAACCAAAGAAGACAGTAACAGCAGAGATGTGGGAGCTGCAGGTGCTGAAGGCTTTGGTCCTGCCTTCAGTTGAACGAATGCGTAGGATGCTGACAATGATAAATATATATGAAGTAAAGATGGTCAAGGTAGGAGTGAGGATATTTATTGCACTTAGGAAAAGGACCAATAATTCATTGATGTACGTGCTGGAGCAAGACAGTTCCAAGAGTGGAAAGAGATCACAAAAGTAGTGGTTAATCACATTGGTCTTGCACAAAATGAGTCTCAACATGAAACCTGTGTGAACTGATGACCCAATAAAACCCAAAGTATAAACTCCCACTGTGAGCCAGAAGCAGAGATGATGAGACATGACGACATTGTAAAGTAAAGGATTGCAGATGGCAACATAGCGGTCATATGCCATTGCAGCCAACATGTGACATTCAGAAATGGCAAAAAAGGAGAAAAAGTAGAGCTGAGTCATGCATTCGGGGTAGGAGATGATGTTCTTCTCTTTCACAAAGTTCACCAGCATTTTGGGGGTAATGACAGTGGAATGGCAGAGGTCAATGAAGGACAGATTGCTGAGGAAATAGTACATAGGAGTTTTCAGGTGAGAAGTAAGCCCAATCAGTGTGATCATTCCCACATTGCCCACCACTGTGATGATGTAGATTCTTAAGAAGAGGAGGAAGAGGGGAAGCCGCAGAGCCAGCTGCTTGGAGAGCCCAGCCAGGATGAAGAGAGTTACCACTGAATGATTTCCAGCATCCCCTTTCCTGTCAGAAGTTTAAAGAGAGAAAATTCACAGAGTGGGTAGCTGTCTGTTTGTATGTATGCACATGTGTGCTTAGAAATCATGTGGAGATCATTATTTCATCCCTCCTCAGGTTAGGCAACATACTGAATGATCTTTTATATTCTTTGTGTGGTTCAATCAATGACCCATGGTCAAATGTATAACACAGAAAAACAGGTCTTAGAATCAAGAGAGATCGGAGAAATCTTTAAAAACACTGAATTAGGTGTTTTTCTATATCACAAGAAAGATTATCTTTAAATTCTCTCTTTCCTTCAGATATTAAAATATATTAGCATCATGAATAGTGACTAAATGTACTGTTGACCTATTGTAGAGAATATTTGTGAATGTTTTCTATGACTTCTTAATATAGGACTAACCCATGTACAAAGTAGTGATTTTTATGTTGACCCATTTTCAACATTACAATCCCAAACCAAAATTATGTCCCAATTTTTTCCACACTGTCCCACTGACTCTTGAAGATAGGAATATTACTGCCTTTCTGAGAATACCAATCTTATCCTTTTTAGATATTCAGTGAATGATAGACTTCTATATTTTTCAGACTTTAACAATCACTAGGAAATGAACACAATAGCTCAAAGTTATGCCGTGTTTTCCACCAGATAAACTGGTGACTCTTGTTGATCCAAATAAAATGGACTTCATGATTGAAATGATAGAACCTGAGAAAATATTTACATTTGTAATTTACAAAAAAAGTTTAACATAAAGTATTTCTTATGCTCTATATTCTTAACTTTTTATAATTACAAAGTTTGGAGTATTTGCATGTAGTATCTGTACGGACTGGGAAAACTCAGTTAGGAAATTAACCCCAGGTCACAGGATCTGGTGCTTTGGGAACTTGCAGGTAAAAGACAGCCATAGGGTGGTGTCACTCCAGTAAACAATATGACGTAGAAAAATGGGAGAAAAAGAGAAAGTGCAGTAGTCTGTGAACTCTATGGTGAAGTGGACAAGAAGAAGCAGGGTAATGAGGAACAAGGCATTTGGGTCCATAACACGTCCAGCCTTGTGTTGCTGCCAAATACAGTATCTATATCCTTGGCCTTACTGCAGCTTGGTTCTGTGCTGATGTCCATGGCCCATATTGCCAATTAGCGCCATTAGGATGCCTGAGGTGAACCATGTTGCTACCTCCTAGAGTCATACTAAATTTAGTGGTCTGAGATGCTACCAAAGGCCATGGTGATAACTGGGTTCAGGCTGTGGTTAAGAGCCATATCTAGGTCCATTGACATATGTCAAGATCTGTGATAATGTCAACGTCCATGTTACCACCAGAGTCCATGGGACAACTGGCTCTGGTGGCCTAGACAACAGAGAGCTGGCCCTCTTTATTGCAGACTACCTCAATTGGAAAGCTATCTAATTGTTTCTGAATGAACTGTACCCAGTGGCCTGGGACTGGAAGAGCTGTCCCTAATTATCAATGGCCTTAGGAGAACTATACCCCTTGACAGACTTTGCACCTTAGATCTGGCTTCACCTCTGACTTTGTAGTTGGAGAGCTGGCTCAACATAGGAAAGGTGGCCTTGGCACTTGGCTGAGCTGGTAGCCCCCATTAGAGTCCCGAAATGACCAACTCAGCCACCATCAAATCCCACATCCAGGCTTTTGAGTTGATCTTCCCAAACATCAATCCCATCTGTGAACCCCCGGAACATGTGAAGTGACGAGACATAAAGAATCATAGCCTCAGGTTTTCCATGACTTGTAGCAAGGACATATTATCTGAGAGAGGTTTGGTGAAGGTCCTGTATTGAATGTTTACCAGAAGCCAGATGGTTTAACAGAAAAAGCTGAATTCAATGAACATTTACAAGCAAAGCTGTTTGAGGAAAGGGTATATACTGTTTGATACATTTCAGCTCCTAAGTTGCTATAACAAATGAATACATTATAGAAATGTGGAAAATTCAGAGGAGAAAAGTGGGTTTTGTTTGTTTGTTTGTTTATTATTTTGTTGTTTCTATTTTTTTAATTTTTATTTATTTGTTTATTCATCTTGGAGGGTGAAAGCTACTGGGGTGGAGTGCAGACACGGAAGGATTAGAAAATAAAAGGGATTGGATTGTATGATGTGGAATTCCCGAAGGATCGATACAACATTTTTTCAATAAAAAGAAGGAAAAATAAATTCTACCCTAAATTTGATGATCCTAATCAGATATATGATTCTTCTAAAAACTGACACAACTTTTATTGGCATTTGCTAATGAATAAAATTGGTTATAGAAAATAAAAATTCATAGTTTTAATATCTAAAAAACAGTTGGCTTCATAACGAGTGTCAATAATCCTATCACATAAAGAATAGTATAAACGATGGGATGACTAACTAACATAGCACAAACACATATAGCACACAATATTAATATCTAAATACTTTACTCATTGTTATTTTCAAGATGTGTTGTAAAACTCCCCAAACTTCTTAAGAGTAGAATCACTGTTATCTGTATTGTGTGAAATATATATTAAATATTTCTATAAGTGGAACTCTATAAACACTAGTAATTCTTTAGAATGTGCTCTATGGGATTTTTCTCAGAAATATCTTTTATTCAACTACAAATGCATTTTTAAAGGCTTTTACTTGTTGGTGGTGAGTTTTTTTTCTCCCTAAGCATAGTTATCTATTGCTCATACATAATATTTGTTATAGTGCAGTATTTCATTATATTTTAATGTTTTATGTAGTCCATATTTTCCCATATCTCAAATAAAGTTCAGTTTGCTTCTTTTGTTATAAAATGATTGGTATATCTAGTTAACAAAGAAGTCTTATTTTCTTTGATTCTGACATATATTTTATAACCTGATTACAAAAGAGGAAATATGGACATTCCTCAATTTTAATACAAATAATGTAGAATCTTTTTGTAAAATCTTATCAAAAATCCTATATCATAATTGCAGTTCTGAAGATGTTTAATATTGAGAAGCAGAATTAATAATACAATGCCCTGTGTACCCAGAAATATACTCCTTTTGCTTACATGTACACATACATATAGCTTTTATAATTGAAACTTAGTATGCCAGAATCTTTTCTTCACGAAGTTGTAAATTGAGTACAGTGTTTTATATCATGCCTTGCTTGTGGCACTTCTGAAAAGAAACATATTCTATTTAAAATGGCTTAATGAATCTTACAATGAACTTACATTCAAAAGGACTGTGACCGACCCTTATACTGCTACAGGTAAAAGAAATAAACAAGCAGTGCATACTAATGTTTTTCCCTAGCAGTAGATAGGGGAGGCTAAGAAAGCCTGTTCATCAAAAAGGCCTGCTCCTAAAATGCACATGTGTAATACACATATATGTTTATGTGCATTTCTGTATAGATTAGGAAAGAAATAAGCACAGGGAATCATGAAATTACAAAGATAAAGCCTGAATTTCAGACCTACCCTCCTTCCCAGAAAGCTTGGAGGTCTGCATTTTTCATCTCCATTCTTCTGAAGGGAAACTGACTTCAAGGGCTTGAACAATGCCTACTCAATAATTTTCTTTGAGTGGCCAATCTTGCTTGGTCTCTGATGAGGATAACCCACAAAGTCACTTGTTGTTTTACAAAACCTGGTATATGTGACTGTTTCTTTTTTTATGCTGGATAGAGAAACTAATAACTATCAGGAGAAATTATGATTAATAAGTTCCCAATAGAATCTGATCCTACTCCTCAACTCTCGGGAAAATCAACAATAAGTAATTGTATTTTCCCTGTGGTATGAACACAACCTTGACAAGTAGTTTTCCCTCCTACTCTATAGACTGAGGATTTAAACAGGAATGAGAGAGGTAGCTTAGAACTCCGGGTGTTTTAATAATATTGTCCAAATTCTACATTTAAGGAAATTGTTATACCTACACTACAGGATTTGCTAAATGTGGTTACTAAGAAGAGAAAAAAGAAAAAAAGTAGGCCCTAGTTCTAGGGAACTCACTAGACTGAACTGATGGAAAAATTACCAAAGGTGTGCACACCAAACTTAATGTGTAGTGTCTTGAAGGATTTCTTATTTAAGAGGAGACCTGAGAAGACTTTTTATCATAAAAATGATTAAGAACTGGCTGGGCGGTGGTGGCACATGCCTTTAATCCCAGCACTCGGGAGGCAGAGGCAGGCGGATCTCTGTGAATTCGAGGCCAACCTGGTCTACAAGAGCTAATGCCAGGACAGGCTCCAAAGCAACAGAGAAACCTTGTCTCGAAAAAACAAAAAAAAAAACAAAAAAAAAAAAACAAAACAGAAAAAAAAGATTAAGAACTGTGAAAATATGTGTGTGTGATACAAAATATATTTCACATGTTAAATCATTTGTTGAAAAGTTGCATTTAGTGTTATATTATTTTTAAAATAGTTTCACTCTAATGGTGTTATAATTACCTTCACCATTCCCTTTCTTCCCTCAGTGCTATTCAAGTTATGTCATTCTAATAGGTACAGATATACATATATGTATATATATATATATATATATAATCTGATGAGTCTATTTTATTTCTATGTCTATTGTTTCAGGGCAGACCACTCTACCTTGTAAAGCTAGCAAAGGGCCTTATCTCTGTAAGAGGCAAATTATCCTCCCTGCAGTTTTAATAGCTTACAGTTTTTAGTTTATGTGTGAAACTCCGTGAAATTTACCCCTTTTCATGAAACAGTCTATTGATTTGATTTTGTGTTGGTCTTGATTATACTATCATTTTTACAAAAATCTATTTTACAATGCACTTCCTGATATTATGTCTCTTATAAACTTTCTGCTCCATCTTCTGTGATGCCCATATGCTCTGGGACAATGGTCTATTTTCTGTCAATTATATTTTAAATAAATGCTGATTGGCCAGTAGCCATGCAGGAAGTATAAGCAGGACAACCAGACAGGAAGTAGAGGCAGGTCAATGAGAACAGGAGAATTCTGAGAAGAAAGTCTTAGTCTGCAGTCCTGACCCAGCCACAGAAGAACCAAGATGTGACTGCCTTGCCGAATAAGGTGCCTAGCCTATACACGTGGCTAGTATAGACAAGAATAATGGGTTAATATAAGTAATAAGAGTTAATAAGAAGCCTGAGCTAATGGGCCAATCAGTTTATAACTAATGTAGACCTCTGTGTGTGATTTCTTTGGGACTTAACAATTGCAGAAACCTGGCAGGACAGAAACCCAGACAAAAAATGGCACCCAACATGGGGCACCAATTGTTGCAAGGAGGGGCTGCTTGTTTGTCCCAGCTGCCCAGCTAGCTTAGCCCCGAAATAACTACACAGAAATTATATTAATAAAATCAATGCTTGGCCCATTATCTCTAGCCTCTTATGCAATTTAATGTAAGATTTCTTGTTGATCTAAATATCATTTCCTAAAAGACAAAAGAGCAAAGGAGTGAACACATTTTGTTACAGACTGTCATAGTTAGCTTTAGCTGTCAACTTGACATATATCTAGAGTCGCCTTGAAAGAGGAAATTTCAAAAGACTCAATAGGCCATTGCCACATGTATGAAACTTTTTCTAATATCTATTTGGATAAAACCAAGGCAAACACTTTTATAGTAAAATTTCGATTTTTTCTTTCAAATAGTAAAAGACCTAATCGAGTAAACAAGAAGAAAAACATTCATTAGTTACAGGTCTTCTTGGTTGTACCCTTTTTTCTTTCACAACTGATAATTGATTTCATGAACGACACTCAGAAAACAATTTTCCAACTTTACCTTTTCCCATGGTAATAAATGATACAAATAGATGCTACAATGAAAGACTATCAAACTTAGAGTTGTAGGAAAGAAAAACAACATACCTCTACATGAAGAACAAATGATTATAGAATTGTAGGTGTGAGGAGCTGAGGTAACTACTTTCAGATCAGTAGAAGAGTATTTGTCCAATGCTTCTCCATAAGGCAAACCCACTGGACTTCAGGTCAGCACATAATACTGCTGAAACCAGGAGGTTTCTCTTCTCTCTCATAATGATGATACACTTAGTTTGGCAGTTTTTAGTATAACTTTGTCAGTCATGCATGGAACAGATGTGATCATTCCTGGAAAACCTATTTTTTTTTCTCAAACATATCCCCCTAAAAATCTTCAGGAATTGAGGCTTCTCAGGAAACACCAACTGTCACTCCATATTGGGAACTGTTCTGATTCAGTGATGACAGGATGGGGCATTAACGTTAATAGGCAGTTGAGGAAGTGCAAGCTAACTGTGTGCAAACAACTTATGGTACATCACCCATATTTCTGTCAATATGCTTTGGTAAGTTCTGAGCCATACTCTTGTTTGTGAAAATGTGTACCTATGTTTATCACTTTCTAGCTTTGTAAGGTCTGGATGTACCTGGCTTGATATTTAACAAAGCTGACAATATGGTAAGCATTGTTTTCGCTTTAATAGATGTTTAGATGTAAAGGGAAATATTTGACATACTTGTTCTTGCCTAGGTTAAAGTTGGAGGGTGGGAAACATGTTTGTTAGTATGAAAAAAAAACATACTTGTTTTTAAAGCATTAACAAAGATATCTTGGAATATTTCAGGGTGGCTACTTGTGAGAAACACATCTGGTGGTCATACACTCCTTCATTTCATTGCACCAATACCTTTTCCCTGCCTCAGGATCTGAAACAGGGCTGTGTTAAAACCGAGGCATATAGTGAAATGAACAGACAAACAATAATGTGAAAAATGTGGCACAGAAAACTATAAATGCAGTTCAAGTCCAGCCTGGTCTACAAGAGCTAGTTCCAGGACAGACTCCAAAACCACAGAGAAACCCTATCTTGAAAAACAAAAAACAAAAAAAACAAAAAACAACAAAAAACGAAAACTATAAATGCATTGTCACCTGATTCTATTTATCGTTGACACTCTAGTTTAAGATAGTAGAAACACCTTGTGGGTAGAAATATGACAGAACCTGTCTTTTGCTTACATACAAACTAATACAGTCCTATATACTTGAAGAATTACACATTGTTTATTCCAATTACTTAAGCTAAACAACTTAGAAAATTACATTTGAATTATATGGCAATTGATGAATACAGCCAAAACAATAAGACAACCAAAGGATATTGGTTAAACTCATTTATTCCCAACTTAAGTGAGGCTTGCCTAAACAGAATGGGTTCATATATGTAAATATAAAAAAACAAGCAAGAACTTTGAAATTTTTCAAGAGATGACATAATTGCTATCTGGGAAGGAGCTCTGGTTATGCCAGAGAATAGCAGCTCTCTATGGATATGAAGGTGAGAATTTATTTCTGCCTTGTGTATATTTCTTCCAGATAATCATGTGTTAACAATAACCCCATGTCTAGTGTTATTAACTGCTGCTTATAGAATTCTCTTTCCAAACTGAAAACTTAGCATTCTATTGCTAAAGCAAATTAGTCTTTGTTTAGAGGAAACATCTTTTTTAGTAACTTTTTAAAGGAAACTTTGACATCTTTATTTCTCAGGCTGTAGATCATGGGATTCAACATAGGAACAACAATGGTATAAAACACAGATGACAATTTACCTTGTTCCCCAGAGCTTACTGATGATGGCTGAAGATACATGAAAGCTGTGGAACCATAGAAGAGAGCAACAGCCAAGATGTGGGAGCTGCAGGTGCTAAAGGCCTTACGTCTTCCCCCAGTGGATTGAACGTGGAGAATGCTGACAATGATGAAAACATAAGAGCTAAGGATGATCACAGCTGGTGCTATAATATTAAATGCACTGAAGGACAGTGCTACTACTTCATTGATAAAAGTACTAGAGCAAGAAAGCTCTAGTAATGGGAAAATATCACAGAAGTAATGTTTTATTATAACAGTCTTACAGAAAAGCACTCTTAGAAGAAAGACAGTGTGAGCTGTGGCACTTAGTAAGCCCATACCATATACCCAGACGACCATCCACAAACAGACTTGATAGGACATGGTTACATTGTAAAGCAAAGGATTAGCGATAGCCACATAGCGGTCATATGCCATTACAGCCAACATGTGACATTCTGCAACAGCAAAAACACAGAAAAAGTAAAATTGAGCTATGCATTCTGGGTATGGGATGACATTCTTTTCTGTCACAAAGTTCATCAGCATTTTGGGAGTAATGACAGTGGACTGACAGCAGTCAATAAAGGACAGACTGCTGAGTAAATAATACATGGGTGTGTGCAGTTGAGAACTGAACAAAATCAAGATGATCATGCCCATGTTTCCCACAACTGTAACCAAATAGACTCCTAGGAAGATGAGGAATAGAGGCAACTGGAGCTTTGGGTTCTCTGTTAACCCAGAAAGGATGAATTCAGCCACAGCTGTATTATTTACTTCTTCCATTCTCATTTGGAAACTCTATGTGAGACGAAAACTTTATATAAAGGAAAAATTTGAGTATACATCCTCTTATAACTCAGTGAATTTTGAAACAGGATTCAAATATTTTCAGGCCTCTCACATTGTCTTCCATATTCTTTTCTTTCTAAACAATCAGAGAAATTTCAATGCTGTAGAAACAAGACAGGATAAGAAATGATCATATAGATATTTGCATTCTTGTGAGTATTATCATGAAAATTAATTCTACTTGTACTCATTTCCTACCACATGCAAACCACTGTGGTACACTAAATTGCAGATTTCAAGAATTTCTCATGTCTAATTTATTGCATCTCTCTTTTGGTTAAAAAAATTTACTTGTGTTAATATAAACGCATTGTCCACAAAATATCCATAGATATAAATCCAGCTATTGGTGAAGAAATTAGAAACTTTACACTAAAAATAGAACAATGGAATTGTCTACCACTTTCTAATTCTCTACCACAATTCTAGAAAATTGACTATGAAAATAAGACCTAAAAATTAAACTAGGAAGCCAGTAGAATAGAAATCAAGATGATAAAACATCTGCTACTCTGTTAATATAATTGAGCATATAGAAAATCAGAAATTGGTCAAAGAGTACTATTAAATGTAATTACCACTATATTAGGGTAAATTAGAAGGCAGAAATATCAGGATAATTGAAGATGTTGTAGTAAACTCACCAATGATCTCAGGTGAGATATCTTAAAATTGTTTGATACTTGTTTTTCTTAGACCTAGCAGTTCTGATTGCTTATCTTCCACAAAGAACAACGGTCACCATTCTTGGTCAAAGTTAAATGAGGAAAAATGCTTCATAATTTTTGATATGGTTAAGTCATATCCACTGTAACTGTCATTTATTGTTGCCTTGGGGTTTCTTATTTGGCTAACTACTTTTATTGAAAGAAGACCTTATTGATATTTTAAGACTTTTCACTACTATAGTACACCTCTACTAAAAACACTGAGAGCCACATAATGTAACTGGATGTGTTGCCAATAGGGAGTGTTGAAAATTTAACACCGAATCCTGCCTATTGAACTCCTCTGATCTTTCAGGCCTTACTCTATCACCATTGCAAAAAATGAACTTCCCTCGATATGGGCTTTTGGTCTTCAGCTTGTCAACCTTCAGAAACTTATGACAAGATAAATACAGTTCTAATACATTACATTCCTCTGGTATTCTATTACAGTACAAAGAACACACCACGGCACACTACAATCTGTTTCTTTGGGTCTGTTCATTGGCTTCTTGTACTGTGTATTGTCCTTTGCAAAGATGCTCCAGAAAATATTAGTCTCATGCACAGAAGACCCATCATGTGTTTCTAAATTATGGCAGATCTAAGTATTCTTGTGAAATTTGACTTTATCTAACTTTTCCTGCATCCCACTTTTAGAGAACACACTTAATTACTTAATTCCATTGCCTTCTATTCAACACTGCTTGTGTCCATGATGCATGAAAAAAAAAAAAAAACTTAGAGAAAGATATTGGGGTGCAACCTAAAAACTAGAAAAGCAAAGCAACCAGACATTGGCTCTTACCAAGATCTCTGCCTGAAAATTATGATTCTGCTGCCAGGAAACCTCAGAATGAGACTGAGAGTGGTGGCTGTCTCCTCCCATCTCTCTAGTTCTGGGATTAAGAGCATGCAACACTATCACATGGTTTCTATTGCAACCTAGTATAGTTACAGCAATTAAAGGTGTGTCATTGCTGCCTGTTCTTTAAGGTTGGCCAGTGTGTTATTTTACTTTTCTGATATTCAGGCAAACTTTATTTTTTAAAATGCAATTGACATGCTACTACGTTACCTTAATGCTTGTATACCTTTAGTATTGTATTTTCTTAAGCTCCCATTCTCAAATTCATCTTAAATATGAATGAAGCAGATGCAAAATATTAAAATATTTAATTACAAAAATTGTTTTTATTATCAGTAAACTGAGATGCAAACACACACACATACACATGTATATGGTACATAATCTCATGGGTTTATACTTTGTATATTTTCATCTTAATTCTGTTTTAAAACATCATTATATCAATAATATGAATGATAGCAAATAAGAAATTGCCATGAAATTTACAACAAATAGTAATGAGTATCTATGTGCCGGTATTGTTTTGAGTCGAAAATATGGAACAATATTAAAATAAATTTACACGTGTTAAATATTATTTATGTGGTCATCGGGATAGAAAAATAAAGAATATAGAAGATCTACTCTTCAGGATTCTAACTACTAGAAGAAAAAAGAGAGGTTAAAAAGACACAGGAATAAATATGCTATTTAGAAAGGTCCTGAAAGACCATAGCACAATTGTGAATATCCTTACTCAGGGAATGGTATCAACAAAAGTATTTTTGAGAATATTAAGAAATAAAACCTTCTCTCTTTTTGTAGCATATCATGTGACATGACTTTTACAGAAAAGTACATTGAGTAGAGATCCCACAGTTTATGTTGCAATTTTCCTTTTAGCTTTACTCTTATATCCTTATCCTATTTAGCATATTTTTGATGGTGTTAAGGTAAGATTTGCGCTTTATTCAATTTTTTTATAAAATATAGTACAAAACTAATTACAATAAAGCAACATTCACAACTTTAAGTTCTTTCCCAATAAAAAAACAAAAACCAATACAATGGCAAACTTCCCTAAATCAAGAAAGTAAAATGAAGCCATGTCCCTTCAAACTAAATCACCAAACCATAACCAAATAAAATCACACATACAAAACTGAAACAAACAAAAAAAGCCTTGTGAAATCTGTTATACATTGTCCAACTACTCTTTTTTTTTTCTTTTTTGTCCAACTACCCTCGAGAATAAAGGTTGTCCCTGAGTGATTTATATAACCAGAGTCAATCTATTCAAGAAAACTACATCCTGATCTGAAGACAGGATATAGATAGATTGAGACTAGGTTTGAAATGAGCTTTTGAAACTTCAAAACCCATCCCCAGTGACATGGGTCCTCTAACAAAATAACATCTCTTATAAAAATGTCACAACATAAACTTTTTAAAATAGTTTACCAAGCTGTAAGCAAATATTTAAATATATAGGCATATTGGGACAATTTTAACTCAAATCAAGATAGTTATCCATTCCCAACTGCTTAGTCCTAATAACATACACATAGGAGCTACACTCAATGTACTCCTTGTGTTTATATATATATGTGTGTGTATACATACTTATGTGTGACATATACAAAGCAAGTGTGTATATATGTAGCAATAACTATTGAAGAAGTCAGTAATTTGAGAGTTGATGGGAGAGAGCATGAGGAGTTGCCAAGGAGAGATGAAATGTTTCAAATAATCCAAATATAGAGTTTTTATATATGAAATTTCAGAAACGAATTTAAATTGAAACAGATAATAAAACAGTATCATCAGTTGCATTTTCAGAAGAAAGTGAGGATCTTGAAATGAAAATGGATATTGAGAGGCAATAAGTAACACATGTCTAATAACAATAGAATATAGAACAAATTTTACAAGCTAAGGACTTGAATATAGACATACCACTCCTTCTACCCAGAAAGCTAGATGTTGGGTGCTTTTCTTTTCCTTTACATTAGAAGGAGAAATAGCCTTGAACATGTGAGAGATAGATTACACAGACTTACTTCTTGAACCAATGTTCGTTAAAGCAGAATAATAAAGTCACTTGTTCTACAAGGGTTGGCTTGCATAAACATTTTATATGTAGGCATAGACAACATGAGATTAGTTAGAAAAAGAGTAGTGAGAATCATCTCCCTCTGGAGTCTCATCCCTCAAGTATTGTCTCTGGAGAAATCAACATCCAGAATTAATATATATATTTCCCAGTGGTTCTCACTTGTATAATATAGTCAGTCCTATGGTAGTTCTGTTTAAAGTATAGACTTAGTAAAAGTATGTAAAATGCACTAAAATATTCTCGAAATATAATTATAATTGATGGGATTAAAAAAATAGTTTCATCAAATGAAATAAAGAAAAGGGAAAGGAACTAAAAGGAACTGAACTTTGGAATTCCCACTGACATCTACCAAATATGCTCAGATTGTATGAGGGACTTGCAAAAACTTTTACTTGGAAAATTTACCCAATAATTTAATAAAGGCAGCTTTCTGTCTACCTATGTTAAAATAATTTAGATATATTAAATGAAGTACAAAAAGTCACAACAAGACTAATAACGAAAATTAGGAGGAGACATTCCAAGAGGAATAAGGTGAGTTCACTCCTTCATGTTTTCAAGAACAACAAGAATTTAGTTATGAAAGAAGAATAAAAAACATTCAGTATACTCTATGCTAGATTTAAAAAGACTGTAGAATATAAAAATGTCCATGTGTAAAGAATTTCCACTAAAGATAACAAATAGAAAAATTGTCTTTCAAATCACTTAGTTCAATTGTCTAGAATTTTTGGTTGAGTAATTAGAAAGGTAAATATCAAATATGAACAGTACATTCAGATCTATTTGCTCTTTGTCTTGCTCTTCAAAATACTCTTATTTTTTGTCATAAGGACTATCTTATAGCTCACTCGATGCTGCCTACAGTAGTTCTATATATTTAGAAAGAATAGGGTGTAAATTTCTATATTCTAAATTCTTATTTCAGTAAATTCAGACTAATAATGTGAGATTTGTTTGTTAATACAATTAATACAGAAGAGCAGCTATATAAGATATTAAAACAAATAATTAAAACTACATAAATATATTTAACCAATGGTTAGCATAAATGAGCAGTGTCTAAAAGTACAAGAAAAATGATATAAATAATACCAACCATAAATAGAAACTGGAGTTCTGCAGCCCCCTTCTTTTTTCAGAAAATTTTAGTCCTGAGAGTGGAAAGAAATCATCACATAGTGGCTGATATAATATTTACCTAAGCTTTCAGAGTTATTATTGATTCAACTCAGTCACTCACATTGTGTTAATAGTGTTCCAATAACATCTAATGCCTTCTTCATAATTTTCTGTCCCATTGAAACAAAAATGCTTTTTGATAAAATATGAACAGTATTCACAAGGAAAGAATTTCTACTTAAGAAAATGAACAAACAATTTTCTATCTCATCACTTTAAGTCTGTTAGCATAGAATTTTAGGTTGGGCAATCAGAAAGTTAAGTGAAATTTATCAGTATCATATTAGAAAATATAAGCAAAAACCATCTTTACTTATGAATAAATATATAAATACAACTGAGACTATAGAAAATCAAAATCTGATAGAAAATATATGTTAGAGCCGGGCCGTGGTGGCGCACGCCTTTAATCCCAGCACTCGGGAGGCAAAGGCAGGTGGATCTCTGTGAGTTCGAGGCCAGCCTGGTCTACAAGAGCTAGTGCCAGGACAGGCTCCAAAGCCACAGAGAAACCCTGTCTCGAAAAACCAAAAAAAAAAAAAAAAAAAAGAAAGAAAGAAAAAAGAAAAAGAAGAAAAGAAAATATAAGTTACAAATGAATAATAATAAGGTAAATTATAGAATACAAGATTAAGATTATCTAAGTGACTTGTCTGAATTATCACAAACGACTTAAAGAATGAAAATGTTCCTATTCCTTGAGTCTGGGTTATAACTTAGAAACAGGCCTGGTAATCAGTCTAGCATTACTTATTTTATTTAGGATTGCTTTGACTCTTTTGAAATTATTGACTTTGCTATCAATTTTAAGAAGGTTTTTATATTTATGTGACAAATGCCATGGGGATTGATATGGCATTGAGTCTGTAAATCACTTTGGTAGGATGCTCAATCACAAAACTAATTGTAGCAGTTAATGACCATTGAAGGTCTTCCAACATATAATGCTTTTCTTTAATTTATTTCCACATGGATTTAAATATTTTACTCTAGAAAATTTTCACTTTCATTGGTGGTAGCGATTGCTAGATTTTTTTTTCTTTTCTGTCTCCTTTTCCTTTGTTTATTTTTGTTATTGAGCTTGTTGTGAACTGAATTCTTTCTTTCATTTCTTTTTTTGGTGCTTTTGTTATTTCTATAAAGAAACTGTCTTAAATTTTCTTATTTAGTTTTGTATCTTGCCACTTTGGTTACAGAGTCTCTCAATTAGAGCATTTTTCTGGTGGTGTCTTTTGGATATTTTATATATAATATGATATCATATGCAAACAAAAGTAATTTTTAATTCTTTTGTATTTCTTTTATCTCTTTCTTGTCTTTAATTGTTTAAGTTCTGAAGGAATACATTGAAAATACTAAGACAATAGATTGTTTTATACTACTTCTAAATTTTCTTCCTTTTTTTTATTTTTAAAGTATATAAAAGCAGTTTCATACACCTATTAAGTTAGAAAAGTTCATGGAATATGTCTTTAGTATTCACATCCATTATTGAAAGTTTAAATACTTCATTAGGTTTTTGAGAATATCATACAAAGTATTTAATAGACATCCTCTATCTACTCATCCCAGGTCCACCTGCTACACTTCCCACATAACACTGTGTCTTCTTTGTATTCCCCCTATAAACTCCAATTTTTCTGCTCCACACATTCTTGGACTGCAGCATTCCACTGGAGAATGGTTGACTTGTCGAGGCTATACACTTAACGAAAGGTGATCCTCTATCTCAGCGAAGCTACCATATACAAATAGTCATTAGGTGTAAGAAAGTACAGCTTCATGCTCACTTCTTATCTCCATCTTAAGATTTGATCATGTTTGGTTTGTACAGTTCTTGTGCATACTGTCACATCCTAGCCAGCTATGAAACATGTAAAATAAAATAGCAACAATAATAACTGGACTGAAATGATATGTCCCGTAGTACAATAGTGGCTTGAAAATGTGTGTGGGAAAGCATGCATTTTTGGATTTTATTTTAGACATAATGCCCAAGATGCAACCCGTATCTGACAATATAATCAAATCAAGTGGCTCTCTCTAGAAGGCAATAGACATATATAGATAGCTACTTCATTTACTTAAGTATTAAAACATTTGATAATGTGCTTCCTTATATAACAGTATTTGACAGCTCCTATATTTTAGTTCCTGTCTTCTTATTGCTGCATATTCTGCATGATCATTAGTCATTTTGGTGTTAGGATCACCAATTTAGAACCAATCTGATCTTTAGATTAGCATTATTTTGGAACCAATCTGATCTTTAGATCAGCACTATCTTGGGATATTTTTCTGCTTATCATAATCGCTGAAAAGACTTGAACTTGTTTATCCTTACAAATATTTTGCAACATTTTTATGTGTGCATAAGCACTACAAAAGAGAAAATTCCATGAGTGTACTTTCTATTTATTACCCATCAATATAATAAAAGTCTTGCTGGATATTCTTGACTTATAAGATTAAAACTATATGAATTTAAGCCTATACATACCTTGTGTATGTGTGTATATGTGTGTAGTTGACATTAGTAAGTTCACAAAAAAACCACATAGTATTTATAGTGTTCCAGGTTGAATATGTTCTTTAAAAAATCACATACACAGATATTTGTTCTTACATGCTGTGTGCCTTCTGGTTGATGGTGGAAATATGAAGTGGCACCCAGATAAATAATGTAGTCACCATTATCATTCTTCTTTCCTTCTAACACCAACTGCTGTGATCTGTGTAGAAACAAGAGAGCCAGAATAACATGCTGAAGTCTCTGACATTGTAATAAAAAATAAAGAATTCCTAACAGATCTGTCATTATGGATATTTTAGTCATTTTGAAAATTCGAACACAGAAAATAAATACTGGGTGCAGGTTTATTGCTGTGATTGATGTTACAGGAGCAGGTGATTCTCAGACCTCTCAAACTGGGTTGTGGAAAGAATTGGTGGAGGTTGAAGGTGTGACCTTCAGAAAAATGAATACTATATGTAAAGCTCAGTGGGCAATTATTATATGTGCTCATCACATCAGAATAGCCATGAAAGCAAAAAGAGTAACCATTGAGCTAAAGCTTCAGATGAAAATGAGAAATCCATTAAGAATTGGACAAGTCACTCCTTTTACAAACACTTGATTTTAATTTGTAAATGTCTTTATATTTTTGAGTAAAGTGTAAGGGTAATGGGATGTTGCCAGTAAAGATGAAAGATTACAAGCTGTCTTTGCATGATGCAGTGAAGAGAAGTCATGATAAGAAGGAATAGCCAACATTCCAAAAATAGACCAAAGGCAATAAGTACTGGGAGTTTGAAAAGGGATTCATAGGATGGTAAAACAGTGTGTAAAAACAGAAATATGTCAGGGATAGAAAAGGAATAACAATTTGAGACTGCATCCTCTCTACTTGGCCAGACCTAGTAGACCTGACGACACAAGGACTGAGGGTTTTTACTGCTGCTACTGTTCTGAATAGCTACTGACACTGTGGTCCAGGATATTGCTTAAGCTCCAAGGTAACATATTAAAGAAATGTAGGAATTCATTAGAATGAAAGGATATAGGTATACAAGGGCATAAAAATAAACAACAAAAATCAACAACACAATGTTGAAACTTCAACTTACTCAAGTCAGAATAAAATAAAGAATGTAAAAGACAATGATTTTCAAGAGTATGTGAGGGTATCCCTTATTCAGTGTTCATGGAATTGCTGGTGAATTCTAATTATTGTGAATAACTGCTGACACTCTAGGTCAGGGTGTTCGCAAGAAATAGTAAGTAAGTAAGTAAACAAGTAAGTAATTTGCTATTTGACACTGTAACACCACTCTTTACCCAGAGTACTTCACATTCCACATCACAGTTTACTGTTCAGACATGTTCATTGCATCATTATTGACAATAGCTAGGAAATGGAAACAACCTAAATGACTTCAACTGATAAATAGATAAGAAAGCATATTACAAATACACAGAAGAATTATATTGCTCTGTAAAGATCTAGAAATTTGCATGTAAATAGAAAATATTGAGTGAAGTAAGAACCAGAAAGACAAACACTGAATATCCTCTCTTATTCAGGATAACTACATCCAAATCTTTGGGTCTGAGTATATAATCTACAGTTATTATTTAAGCTATAAAATCAAAAAGGGATTATATGGCTGGTCATCTACTCTAGAGAGGGGAAGTGATATGAAGAGGGAAATGGAATAATTTGGGGTCACTTTAAATTGGGACAGAATGAAAAACAATGTAGAAGGAAAGGAGGAAGAAGGACAAATATCAATAAGAATGTTTGAAAAAGATATAGAAAATTATATTATTTATATTTACTTAAACACAAAACACACACAGATACAAACCTCCCAAACCACTGTATGTTATTGCTATTGCCTTTTATTGTTTCTCAGAAATTGAAGGTAAGAATCTCTTGCTGAAGACAACACAGAATTCCAACATAGGACTTGAATCAGTTGAGATGGATTGGACCTAGATGCCTACTCCTTGAAGACTAGCTATTATAATATGGAAACATGATATCCAAGTTGTCAAGGGTGTAAAATTATTAATAGTTCTACTAAGCTATGATATCTATGAAATACAGTAATAACCAGAAAGGCAAACTATCCATAAAGATTCAGTAGTAGCATTTACATCATAACAGTAACCAATAACTATCAAATTGCTCTTCAGACCCACTCAATAGGTGAAAATTCATGATTAGTTCTATAAATATTGTAAATTATGAGCTACTGATGAGGCCATGGAAGCTACAGTCTCTAACTGAATATTATCAGTGATCATGTCACCCACAGATAAGTCTGACTCTTTTGACAGCAGATAGAAACATTTGCATGCATCCATAACTGGTCTAAATACAGCTAATAACTGAAGATGTGGTGAAGAACCCCATTTCCTGCATATATGAAAGCACCCCACCATGTAAGTGTCAGGAGGCATTTTGGAAGAGTAGATAAGAATATTCTAGAGCCAGGGTACAAGGAAACCTGTACAAGAGACTGTGTGGTCTATGTAGAACAGGAAAGTGGCTTTGTGAAATGTCAACAACATAGATTGCTAAACAAGAGCCAAAAATGATAGCTGTGCCCATACCAGTGTGAAAAGAGGAAATTTCAGGGAAGCACTCCTAAAAAAAAGAACTAGGGGCAATTTCTGATTGTTAGGAATAAAATAAGTTTTTCTATGCATAAGCTTTCCTATGTATAATCCTCATACATATAGGTGGGAGAATTGTCTATATTCTGTCAATCATGTCTTAAACAAACACTGATTGGCCAGGCAGGAAGTATAGGTGAGAAAACCAGACAGGAAGTAGAAATGATGCAATGAGAACAGGAAAATTCTGGGAAGGAGGAAGTTGATTACTCCCACTCCTGCCCAGACTCCGAAGAAGCAAGATGTGAGCTGCCACACTGAGAAAGTTACCAAACCATGTGGCTAGCATAGATAAGAATAATGGGTTAATATAAGCTATAAGAGCTAATAAGTAGCCTGACCTTTTGGGTCAATCAGCTTCATAACTTATAGAGATCTCTGTGTGATTTTCTTTGGGGTTTGCCGGCTGTGGGGTACCGAGCAGGACACAAACCTTAACAAGCAGGTCCCCTCATGTTATACATATATATGTAATGTATTCATTATTTCATAAATATACTCATTTGAGGTAGATAAGGGAATGATGTAATTGCATAACTGATATATGAAACTGAATTAAAAAGTATGGCATTTGTTCAAGTTAAGCATGTAATTTATTATTGCTATTATATTAATGTTTATGAAATATGAAGAAATATAAATAACATGACAGGCTATCCATTGAGAACAAATGGTCTATGTCATCATTACTATTGATTTATGTTGTTGAATCTGTGAAACATACACAATATTATGTGCATAGAATTAGGAAAATTAAATTATAACAAAATTTTCAAACTAGATAATAAGTTATAACATTGTCAGGTAGATTAAGATAAATATCTTCAGCACAAATTCTGTAATTGTGGATCACTGCTCTAATAAATCATCTTCACATTATCTCTGCTTACAAAAATGTTTTGCTTTCAAGTATTTTCTTCAAGGCCACACTGACATCCTTATTTCTCAGACTGTATATGATGGGGTTTAGCATGGGCACAACAATAGTATAAAACACAGAGGATACTTTTCCTTGGTCCGTAGAGTTGACTGATGTAGGCTGCAGATACATAAATGCTAAAGATCCGAAGAAGATAACAACAGCCAAGATGTGAGAACTACAAGTACTGAAGGCTTTGGACCTCCCTTCTGTGGAGTGAATGCGGAGGATACTGGCAATAATTGAGATGTAAGAAGAAATAATTGTGAGAATTGGAATAAAGATATTCAATGTACCAAAAACTAGAATCAAAAATTCACTGATATAGGTATTTGAGCATGCAAGCATCAGGAGGGGAAGAAAATCACAGAAATAGTGGTTGATCACATCTAATTTGCAGAACCAAATCCTAGTCATGAAACCTATGTGAACTGATGCAAAGAACACACCAATAATATACACTCCTGAAATCAGGGAGCTGTAAACCTGATAGGACATGGTTACACTGTAAAGCAAAGGATTGCATATGGCAACATAGCGGTCATATGCCATTGCAGCTAATGTATAACACTCTGCAGTACCAAAAATGGTAAAGAAATAGATCTGAGTCATGCATCCAGGGTAGGAGATGAGATTCTTTTCTGTCAAAAAGCCAACCAACATTTTAGGGGTAACCACTGTGGACTGACAGAAGTCAATGAAGGACAGACTGCTGAGGAAATAGTACATGGGACTGTGCAGATGGGAACTGAGCACAATCAGTGTGATCATGCCTAGATTCCCTGCTACAGTGACCACATAGATTCCAGTGAAGAGGAGGAAGAGGGGCATCTGGAATTCTGGTTTCTCTGAGAGCCCAGCCAAGAAAAAGTCAGTCACTGTACAATGGTTTCCTGCTGCCATGCCTCCATTCAGACCCTGAAGGAGTAAAAGAAGTATAAGATTGTCAGAATAACATTATTATTCTTTTTTCACATACACAAAGCTCCCATAAAAATTATTTTTGCCTTAGAATACCTTTTCTCTATATATAATTACCTTAACTGGATCATCATAAATAAACAAAATGTATCTTTTATTATTACTTTTAAATGCATCCTTAAAAATTGAAAATTCATTTCATATGAAATACTATGTCTGATTTAAAGCTTTGAAAATTTTGATGAGTACATCATTTTGATGAGAGAGAGAGAGAGAGAGAGAGAGAGAGAGAGCATTTATTAGTGAGGAAAAGTGCCCAGCCATCTTTAGGAGGAAAGCTCTCCCTAAAAATAGGGAATTATTATCGAAAATTTAAATACTTTAGGTTATCTACAGAGATTTTATTTTCAAAATTTCCATTTTTTTCTTATTGTTAAGATACATAAAGCCATTAAGCTTCCAAATGTGAAAGTTAAATGACCTTTGAAGTGACAGTTGCATTAGGTTTTGGATAAGTGATGGTACTAAGAAGGGATTTTTGTTGTGGAAACCAGTTCTTGAGAGGGGCAGCATCATTAATGGTTCAGTGTGAGTTCATGAGTACTAAATGCACATTCTCATTCCCAATAGAGTACCAATAACACTCTTGTCTAATGCAATGTATTTTTTGTTGCTAACCATGTAAAGAAATAATTTCAACTGACACTTTTAGCAATCAGATATTCTGTAATATGATTCCTGCATTGTTAGTTCATATTGACATTCCATCAAATGAAAATCCAATCAACTGTTTCTACACATGAAAACCAATGAAACAGACTCATTAGTACTTTTCCACCATTCAATGTTATGAACTAAGAAGGATAACAATGCAGAAACACATAAATTAAAGGAAAACACAGTTATTATCCCCTATTCTACTGAAATGTAAACAAATTAATCACTTTGCACAAAGTAAATCCTCAATTGTATTAGAGTTTAATCATTAAAAGATAAAATGTTTGAAATGTTTTTAAAATATAAACATTTATGTCTTGCATGGATAACAACATACATCTTAAGAAAGTTCATGGATTTAAGTAGAAAGATAGGCTAGAAGATCTTGAAGAAAATATTGATTAAATTCTTGGCAGTCCTGGAAGTCTTCAACTTCAATATTGTTTAGAAACTCACAAATAAAGAAAAAATGATCCATACACCGTTGCTAATCATAAAATGGGAGAGGCCAGAAAGAATGGAGGAGTGAAAAAATAAGATTTGTGACAGCTCTCTTCTTGGAGTGACACAAGCAATGTGATCATGATTTCACAGCATCAGGGGCTGTCACAATCTCCTGCATGAGACTGTACCTAGAAATAGATATTTCTTTACAATTTGGGTGGTGGGAGGGGCACCTGACACTTCCATTCCTACTGGCCATTGGGCTACTCATAGATTCTGAAATGAGACAGACATCGTCTTCTGTTCCGTACTTATTAATAAGCTCTCCATACACCAGCGGATAGTTCTAAACTTACAAATTATGGTCACACAGATGACCTGTAAAAATGTATCACTCAGAATACAAAGCAAAATTACAAATATGGGAATCATATACAGTGAAAAGAGAATGTGAGTAGGGAAATACTGGATGTAACACTTTGTTAAGGGTGATACTAATCAGGATATGTGTGGGGAGGAGTGTGCAAACATGAACATGTATGAATATTTAATTTTCAAAACATTTAATAAAAGATAAAACATATTCACATCATCCATATTTTAAACTACAGTCCTCTTTCAATATATCCTGGCTGAATAATCCCTGTGGAAGTACATAGAAAGCATGTAAGATCCAGAGGTTAAACTTACAAGAATAGTCTATCTATGCCCAGCCTAGAAATTACACATTAGAATCTCAGTGATTGTGGCAAGAGGTATATATCATCTATTCACTAATTCCAGTTAACAGTGTCTCACAATAATTTATATTAAATTCATCATATCCCATTTAAAATATTTCAAAAGCTGTTTATAATTCCATAGATGTGGTTACCTTGCAAATTTTGTTCTTTTCCTACATTTCTTTTAATCTTGAAATGTGTCATAGTTTCATCATAACTATTGCATCTACTCTGACATTCTAAAGCAGTGTATTACAGAGATTTTCGCATTGACTATATTTGGTAAATTTATTATATATTTTCTTTTTAATTTTTTTCATTGACAGTGTCCTACAATGTGTTTAAATAATATTTACCCCCTCACTGAAATTCTCCAGTTCCATCCCCATTTGTGTCTGTCTTCATTTTACACTCCTGAAGCCCAGTTTGTGCTGCCCATGAATTATTAGACATGCGGACTGACACAGGAGTATGGTTGATTTACCAGGATCAATGCTACTAAAGAAAATGTGTCTGCCTTTCTCAGCAGCTATCAGTAGCTTCTCAGCTAGAGGAGAAATTTCATGCTTTCTTTACATCTCTTGCAGAGATTTGATGTGGATTATGCTTGCACTGGACTTTATGTATGTTATCAGAGTAACTGTGAGTCCATATGTTTAGCTGTCCTGTTTTGAATGGAGGACATTATGCATTCATGTCTATCCACCATCTTGGGTAAATGGGTTCTGTCTTTTGGAATTATTGGTCATCAAGTTCCCATCTACCCTGGCAAAAATCACATTCTCTTCTCAATGCTTTCAGTTACACTTTACAAGTCAATGATAAGTACAGGTGCCACAGACACCTTGCACTAGAGGCCCTAAGGGTGGAGGTATCAACATGGTACTGGCCTGGAAGTTTCATTCCTAAAGGCTGGATTTCACAGTGTTGGAAGCTAATATGAACACTGCTGGTAGAGACGAACTATAATAACATATATTAGCATATTAACTGGCAAGGCATTCTCATTGGTACAATGTTTGCATTTACATCATGGTAATATTGAATCATTTTATGCTCCAGAAAATGAAGCCCATACCTGACACTTGTGCTATGGAAGATGAGGATGTGCAGTAAGAATTATGGGAGTTGGGTAGGGGTCAAGGAATCCCAGAGGATATTGCCTACAAAATAAATTGAGCATAATTCATAGGGACTCACAGACTGAAACAGCGATCACAGATCCTGCATGGTTCCATGCTAGGGTCTTTCTGCAGATATAATTTTTAGTTTGGTATTTCTATCTGACTCCTAAGAATAGGAGTGGTGGTGTCTGTAGAAGGAGCTGCAGGTCACTTTCCACCGCCCGGCTCCCGCACGGCTAGCTTTACCCAAAATAATTACATGGAAACTGTATTCTTTTAAACACTGCCTGGCCCATTAGTTCTAGCCTCTTATTGGCTAATTCTCACATCTTGATTAACCCATTTCTAATAACCTGTGTAGCACCATGAGGTGGTGGCTTACCAGAAGGATCTTAACCTGCATCCATCTTGGAGAGGAGAGCTATAGCATCGTCTGCCTGACTCGGCTTTCTTTCTCTCAGAATTCTGTTTAGTCTACTCCACCCACCTAAGGGCTGGCCAATCAAAGGCCAAGCAGTTTCTTTATTAATTAACCAATGAAAGCAACAGATAGATAGATGATACTCCCACATCAGGTGTCTCTGAGTTATTCACCTGTCTTTGGGACCATTTCCCTCCCTCTGGGTTGTGAAGATAGTAGGGTGTATACCTAGTGCTATTGTTTCTTGTTATTCAGTGTTTGGTTGATATCCCTGCAGGCTTGCTCTTCTCTGAAGGGAAATGGGAAAGTATTGGATATGAGAGAGAAGGGAGATAGTGGGAAATGGGAAAGTATTGGATATGAGAGAGAAGGGAGATAGTGGGAAATGGGAAAGTATTGGATATGAGAGAGAAGGGAGATAGTGGGAAATGGGAAAGTATTGGATATGAGGGAGAAGGGAGATAGTGGGAAATGGGAAAGTATTGGATATGAGGGAGAAGGGAGATAGTGGGAAATGGGAAAGTATTGGATATGAGAGAGAAGGGAGATAGTGGGAAATGGGAAAGTATTGGATATGAGGGAGAAGGGAGATAATGCTTCTTGAAAAGTTACAAATAATAAAGTGTAGATGCTCTAGAGTTATACAATGCTCAATATATAATTTCTCTTGAATATCTATATTTTCAATAAATAAACTATTGACAAGTACTTTAATTACTTTTTCACATACTGTATTTATTTCTATTATTGTGTTGGTTTGATATACATATGCACAGGCAGTGCAATGACATATATGTAAAGGCCAGAGAATAACTGTGGAGAGTCTGATATCTCATTCCACAATGGGAAATCTGAGGGTTATAGAAGGTCCTTGGCATTGTATGGCAAGTACATTTATTCTCTGAGTCACCTTGTCTAGCCAGTAAGTGCCTTAATTTCTAAGAGATTAGTGTCTGTAGTTGCTTTTAAATTGAATGTGAAACACATATGAGTAGGAAATATGAATTTTACCCAATGATTTTTTTCATCAAATTTACTTAAGATGATTGCAACATTAAGAAAAATTTACCAGTACAAAAGTATAAAGATGTTTATGAAGAAAAATAAAAACTACTGTTTATAGTCTTAGTGTTATCCACAAGAAATAAAATTCCACAGAATAGTTCCAGTTCAGTTTCTAGCTCTTCTTGAGGTCACTTCCATACTTGTTAATAATTTGTTCCCATTTTATTTCTAAATGCACTGACTTTTAATATATCATTCTACAGTCAGTTACATTAATTAAGCCAGTAGCACTACCTCCACTCTCATTCTATTTTTGGAAGTCATGCTTCATTGTAGATATATTGGTAATTTATACGTTCATTAAAATAATCTCAAGAGTGCTTATCCATCTCTTAAATCTTACTTAATATAGATTTCTTAATACAAGGTCAAACACCATGAGTATCTCTTCAGGCATCATGCAGAGATCTGAGATACCTAAAAAATAAGAATTAAATTATCAAATACAAAGGAAATGACAATGACCTCAGATCATTTCAATTGTAAAAGGTAAAGTGACATCAACTCCACTTTAAAGAAATCACAACCTAAATCTGACATATTAGCATAAAATATATGATAAAATTTGCAGATATAATAAAAATTTTTTTAAAAGGCAATAGAATTTCAGATTGAATTTATTATTATTGCATCCTGATGGGCTTAACACCAAGTACAAATATGAAGAGATATTCAAAAGTACTATTGCATAATAAGCAAAAATGTGAATAAATTCACGATCATGAATTTTTCAGTGTCATCACTTTTATTCAATCTTAAGACATGATGCTAATTAATTTTATTTTTATCATTGCTAAAAATGTTTTAAATATCTAATAATTTCCATTAATGTCTATATATTTAGCATGGTTTTCTGAAAATTTGTTTTACTTGCAAAATACCTTATGATCCCCAACATTCATCAGGATGAATTGAAAATGAAAACATTTTATAATAAGCACTGTTTTTACAAATGGGTTACTTAAACAAAGCTGGTTTAGTGGGGCTATAAATTCTGTAACATAAAAGAAATAGTGTAACCTTTTCATTGAACTTAATTGATTGAATTATAGTCAGAAGGGTAGAAATTACAGGTTAACAGGATATTATGGAGTCTAACACTATGAAACTTTTTCCATGTGGACTTAGTACCTAAATAAGATATTACCTATTATCAGGGTAAGATACATTTCTTGTGACCAGCATGCCTTCAATGTTATTATAACTTCAGCCATAGAAGTTAACAAATTTGAAATCATTAAATGTAAGTATAAAATGTCATATCAGTTATAATGATTTTTATGTAGAAATTGAAACAGAAATAAATTAAAATTAAGCAGGTACAAATTTAATACCTCCTCAATTGATCTATAAGTGTCTTTTTCATTTATACAACAATTTAATATATAGATTAAGTCCAATTCATATGAAGAACTATAAATATACTTTCAATTCAAGGAAATTGGTGGACTAAGAAAAAAAGTATAATTCATATTTTTCATGAAAATACAAATCTTAAAATTTTTTTAAAATGTAGGTTATTAGTTTAGATTACCTAATACAATATTAACAGTGACACCTAAAATATCTCTGTTCTGGCTTCTCAGCTCTGGTGTTATTGAACGGAAATACAGCCAAGAGGTCACAAAGATGATTGATGGTTGATCATTTGGCCTCCTAGTAGCCACCATTTACCATAGGTGTATCCCACCCCTCTTCCCAAAGGCTTCTATGTGCTTTCACTACTTCTGTAGACCAGAAGGTTAACAAGCATTGATTTTAATCTATTTTGCTACATTTCAGGCTATGGCTTTAGCTGTGGATATTTTTGCTAAAGAAAGGGAATTAGCAAGATAAAACACAGAAACGGTAGGGTGCTTGGAAACATTTGAAAGTGATATAACTGTTATGCAGCTTATGTATTGTGAGATATTTTATGATGTTTGAAAGCACAGAAGAAAAAAATCCTTCAATAATTATAAGGGACAATTATGTCAGTGAGTTATTTTAAAAGGGGAACAAGTAACTTATTCCCTCATATGGACATGAGGAGGCTTAATCTGATAATACTTCACTTTCAAAGATCAAGAGAAAAGACTCTGTTAATTTCTTTAGTAGAACTGCAAATGCTCAGTCACATTGATCCTGCTAAATTCTTCATGCATAGAACCCTATCCGTCTGTGGTGGACTCAGATGCCTACTTACAGTTCCTAGACTATGTGACATTCATTTGATTCCGTACATTTTAGATTGCTCTTCATTCTACTTGTCAGAATACCACCAACCACTATGTTTTCTGTTAACTGGTAAATACATATTTCATTTTATATCCATTCTAATGCTATAGTTGACATAGAGTCATTCTACATAACATGTATTTGATTCGTCCTTTCTAAAGCATGCTCAGTATGTTGTAATTTCTGAAGAAGACACTTGCTTCATGGGCTATATATTGCATTTTAGCCAAATGATAAGTTGGACTTATTTACCTTTATCCTCAGTAGGAAGTCTGCCAAATTCCAAGATTTTTATGATACTTTCAGCAATAAGTTAAGAATTAGATTCTGCCTGACTTAAGACAGTGATTTTTCCAGATTTCAGAGTCTTAAATGTCGTGTGTGAGTGCATGAATAAAACACACTCACCTTAGTTCTGCTACAATATCAAGGTTGATTTTTTTTTTTTGTTTTTTGGTTTTTGGTTTTTTTTTTTTGCGACTTGTAAATGACACTACTCTTAGAATTCGGAGAACTACGCTCCTAGCCTTAAGCAATTAGTATTGAGAAGACCAGACGAAGGCCTCAATGATAACAGTACCTGTGAGCCTGGTCTGCATCTCTTGTCAGCATCTTCTAGGACTCACTAAGTTTATAACTCTGCATATTCAACTTTATAAGTGTAGTCACTAGGGCAGTTGTGAAGTACTGGGGTGAGTTGATCCTCTTCAGTACTGTAAGTCAGCAAATTATCATTCCCCAAGGACTCTAATTATTCTAGAAGTGTATTTACAAGAATATTCAGTAATCAAAAATACTAATTACCCATAGGCCTAGTTATTTTTCAAATTGTTTCCAGTCATTTCAAAATCTTCACATCCTATTAAAGATTTTGAGTATGAAGATCACTAAATAACTGTGTTAAAAGGGGTTACTAAGATTCAGAATGTGCATGGGAGTGAGATTTTATTTCGTTCTTAGGAGTCTCAAGCTGATAAAACAGACAGAACACAAACTGGAGAAACTGAGTTTTAGAGGAACAATGTCTTTCCTGATGAGTTATATCTTGTTAATTATATGTTTAATGATATTTTTAAAAATAAATCTCTTCAAAACTTGGTAGATTGCATGAATATTATTAACAGTTTCTACAAAATTAAAATAACCTCGCTTTGCTCCTAACTTAAAGAATTCAAGGAGAATAATAGAATGAATAATAGAAAAATAGAATTAATGGGAATGTGTCACCATTATTACTAAAGAAGCAAATGAGCTATGTTATGACTAAATAGAAACCAGGGCAATCCAAATTCTTAGACTCTTAAAATTGTTTGCAAAAATAACCTAAGTATCTTCTATGATGGGCTTCCTAATTTGTCAATTATTTTTCTTCTATAAGCAATTAAATTTTATGCATTCAAATTAATGGGCAGCCTGTAAAATATAGTTAATACTTTATACCATTTAATACTACACAACAGATTAATGTCCTAAAGAAACTCAGTATAACTTTGGTGCTAATTTGCATAGAAAACAATTGTAGTAAACAAGCATAAATAGCCTAATCATTCCAGGAACAAATGTATTGTTGTGCATATTTATTAAGTCATTAACCTTTCTTATATATTGGAAATTTAGTAAATATCTAAAAAAAATCTAAAAATATTACATGAATAATACTGAAACAATTTGATTTACTGATAGTTCTTTGGATGTATAGTGACTATATCTCCCAGCATTCTGAATATCCTGTCTTTAAGAAGTGTTGGGCTCTTAGTTTATATTTTAACTTTTATTTATTTTATTAACATACATTACTAATGATATTATTAAAGTTGACTGTGTTATTTCCATATTGGAAGAATAATTGCCTTAAGCTCAGATCCACAGAAATCTTGAATATAAATGTATGCTGAGACAGCAAGATTTAACTGTATGCTGTAATAAATTTGAAACCTAGTATAATTTTGGAGCCCCCAAGAGACAATCCCTAGAGTTGTGTTCTCTTTATCGGAAGTCCAGGACAAACCTTATGATGGAAGATCAAAAATTCTGTGAATAAAAATCATACACTAACTAGAAAGTAGTCAGAGAAATCCACATGCCTACAATATCTGATTTTTGACAAAGAAGCAAAAAATATAAAATGGGAAAAGATAACATATTCAACAAATGGTATTGGCATTACTGGATATAAACATGTAGGATAATGAAAATAGATCCATATCTATCACCATGCACAAATCTCATGTCCAAATGAATCAAAGACCTCAACATAAAACCAACCACACTGAACCTCATAAAGAAAAATGGGACATACACTTGAACACGTTGTCATAGGAGACTACTTCCTAAATATAACCCAGTAGCACAGACACTGAGAGAATCTATTAATAAATGGGACCTCCTGAAACTGAGGTGCTTCTTTAAAGCAAAGGATGTGCTCAACAAAACAACATGGCAGAATACAGAATGGGAAAAAGATCCTCACATCAGGAATAGGGCTGATCTCCAAATTATATAAAGAACTCAAGAAACTGGTCATTAAAATAACATATAATCCAATAAAAAGAATAGTGTACAGGCCTAAATAGAGAACTCTAAACATATGAATCTAAAATGGCTGAAAGACATTTAAGGAAATGCTCAACGTCCTTAGGCATTAGAGAAGTGTAAATCAAAACAACTCTGAGATTCCATCTTGCACTTGTAAGAACAGACAAGACCAAAAACACTGATGATGACTTATGCTGGAGAGAATGTGGGGTAAAGGAAACAGTCTTCCATTGCTGATGGGAGTGAAAAAAGGCACAGCTGCTTTGGAAATCAGTAAGATGATTTCTCAGAATCAGAGCAATGGACTGAGTTCCCAAGGTCCAGTTGAAGAGTAGAAGAAGGGAGAAGATAAGCAAGGAAGTCTGGACCGCTAGGGGTTGGTCCACCCACCTAGACAGTGTGCCTGTTCTAATGGGAGCTCACCAAATCCAGCTGGACAGGGACTGAATGAGCATGCTATCAAACCGGACTCTCCGAATGTGGCTAACAATGGGGGCTGACTGAGAAGCCATTGATAAAGGCACTGGGACTTGTTTTTACTGCATGTACTGGCCTTTTGGGACCCTAGTCTAGTTGGATGCAAAGCTTCCTAGGCCTGGATGTAGGGGGGAGGGTCTTGGATTTCCCAAAGAGCAGGGTTCCCTGTCCTCTCTTAAGGAGGGAGGGGGAGGGAGGAGGGTGAATGGGGAAGCAGGAGGGGAATGAGAGGAACGGAGGAAGTGTAAATTTTTGAATGGTAGAAAGAAAGAAAGAAAGAAAGAAAGAAAGAAAGAAAGAAAGAAAGAAAGAAAGAAAGAAAGAAAGAAAGAAAGAAAGAAAGAAAGAAGGAAGGAAAGAAAGAAGAAAGAAAGAGAAAAAAGAAAGAAAGAAACATGACTCATCTAAAGAAAAGAAACAACCTTCCTCAAGACCCAGCAATACCACTTTTGTATATATTTAAATGATATTTAATCATACCAGAAAGATGTCCACTATGTTCAGAGCAGCATTATTTGTAATATCTAGAACCTGGAAGCAATCTAAATGCCCCTTGACCTAAGAATGGATAAAGAAAATGGGTTACATTTACACGATGGAGTATTAGAAAACAGAAAAAAAAATAATGACACCTTGAAATTTGCAGACAGTTGGATGAATCTGGAAAATATCACCTTGAGTGAGGTAACCCAAACTCAGAAGGACAAATATAATATTTATTCACTCATAACTGACCTTTAGACATAAGGAAAGAAAACCAGCCTCCAATTCACAATTCTAGAAATCCTACACAATAAAGAAGACCCTAAGAGAGAGAAGAGGGAGATGGATTTAATCAATATAGCAAGTAGAAAAAGACAAGATCTTCTGAGTAAATTGGGAGAATGGGCATCATGGGAGCGAAAGGATGAAGGGACAGGAGCAGAAAAAAGTGTGTAGATCAATAAAAGCAATAAAAAACAGAAAAACAGCAAAACAAAAGCCAAGTAGCTGATAACTCCTGAAAAGAAAAATTTGTGTTAACTGTCAAGTCCTGGAAAAGGAAACCACATAATTGTTTGTCCAGTATCTTTGTTATGGGAAAGTTCAGGGATTTTTTCAAGTCCTGGCTAAAGCAGTCTGTTAGGTTGAACCATCTCAGCTAGCCACCTTGAAATTATTCTGAGGAGTTTATAGTTCAAAGCCGATCTTTAGGTGGTGTTTTTCAGCTTAGCAGTGTTAGGTGTTATCATAGTCCTGATGAAATGGTCATTGTGGAGCCCCATCCCCTTTCAAAGACTGCAGAGATCACTGTTAGGTATGGTCATGGTCTACTGCAGAAAAATGATAGGGATTCAATCTTAAAATTATATACAGGAACATAGATGAAACATTTTTTCTAGATTTTGTACTCTATATGACCATTAATATCATGACAAAAAGTTTAATACATATATGTATATTTTAAAAGTATATGCCTTTAATAAAACTGCTTAAGAGTCAATATAAAACCAAAGGATTATGAGATTAGGAGCACTATAATATAGTCGTTAAATTAATTTTTGTTTTCCTTCTATGTCATATCAAGTGGTTCTTCTGTCATTAGAAAGATTTTGGATTTCACTTTTATAAACATACTTGGTTTAAGAGAAGGAGAGAGCCATGCTACAACTTCAAAGACAGCTTTAATTTTCAATGTACTGGGAATACAAAACTACTATTTGCTTTATATATGTTTGTAGAGAATAGCAGAAACAAATAGTTGGAATATTTATGAAATTTTATTCTGTTGGAAATGTGATATACCAAATATCCAATTCACTCTTATACTTGAGACATTTTTTTTCTGTCTGATGATTTGTCCTTTTACTTCAGACGTCTCATTTCTCCAGTGGTCTTTAGATTCCTTAGCTAGATACAATGATTCTCCTGAAAAGACAGGAAAAAAAAAACCCTTGCCCAAACCTAGTTTTGGGGATTCTCTTTAGGCAAATTATATCTGTTCAAGTAAAAAGCATTTTTTTAGTTTTATAGGTTAATTTAGATTAAATAGCCATTGTTCATGACTAAGGATTATAGTGAACTATTATTTCTTCTAATTATGAGACGTCTCTTGCTAAAATTGAATCTTTATCAATTTTGATGGTGTCCATAACTTTTATTCTTCTGTGGAAACAAAAGCAAAACATCTTAGCAAACTTTACACATGTGCTGGTTTCAATTATTAGGTCAGTACATCTTTAAAGTATATCAACTGATTTAATTATGTAGGTTTTTTTCCCCTATCCAATCCCACTCCACAGCTATTGTTCCTTTCTATTTAGCATTACAAAATTCAGTGTTAATGAAGCAGTAGGCAATCTATTCCTTTCTGTTTATTTAACATATCCTTTAGAGTTTAATATGTTTTTTCTGTGACTGTCTGCCTTGTAGGATTGTGTGGTATAAGTGTAATATGCTTTATATTACAATAAACAAAACACTTTCATTTTCTTAGAGACATATGATGGAGCATTGTCTTTCTTTATTTGTATAGGTGTACCCATGATGGCTATGGTTTTAAGCAAGTGTGTGATTACTGAATCAGCCTTCTCCAAACTCAAAGTAGCTTCCTATTGAACCTGAATTGGTACCAATGGTATGGCAGAAATATTATATTTTTCTAAATTCCACAAAATGGAACACATTTATAAGCCATATTTCATTCCTTTGAGTATTCTTTGGGTTACTTCCTGTAGGTGGTAGTGTTTGGTTTCATAAAGAAGAAGCAGGACATTTCATTAAAATTTCTTGACTTATTGTCAAGTGATGAAAAACTGCTTTTTAAAAACTTTGCTAATGACTTGATTTTCTAAAAATGAAATTGAGGCCTCCAGCCTCAATTTGAAATCAATAACTGAATGGTTTCTATATTACTTTGTGCCAGAGGACCTGACAGATGCATATGAGATCAGATGTGTGTTATGTATATGGAATTATTCCTGTTCCTGATTGTATATTGTAACTGAATAAATAATAAAATCAATTCTGTATTATCTGCTATAAATTCAGTGATTTAAATAGTAAATTAGTAACTATGCCGAGATCTTTTAAGTCTCTTATTACCTTGAGAAAAGCATAAAATTCTGACTTTGAACAGAATCATAAGGACTTTGAATCACTTTACCCATTTTTTTTCTGAATTGTAATATGCCTTTCCTGGTTTATTTGCATCAGTATAGAATGTATGGGCTCCAGTTATTGGTATGTCCAGTAAAAAATGAGAATTAATCGAGTTTGTTCTCTTTATAAGTTGAATTCTCTTACTTTGGAGAAAGTTTTTGTTAATCTTTTTCAAAAAAAAATTACTGCAAACTCTTTGCCAGGATTCATTTTCTTCCCATAACTTGTTAATTTCATCATCATTAAAGGTATTACAATTTCTACTGAGTCTATTTCTTATAATTAACAAAGTTTTAATTTTTCTTTTAGAATAAACTCAGAGACCTTTTCCACATTAATTTTTAGTGTTTCACTTGTCTTATGTGTTAAAAAGATCCATTATAAGATAACATTTTCCATCTGCATTAAAATTCCTCTAAGGCAATATTGGAGGAAAATGTGACCAGAATACAGTGAAGATTCAGATCTACATGATCCATCTACGCCTTCTGTAATTTCTCTTCAATAAAATCCAATTTTCTCTCAGGTTCAACTGATAATTTCCTAGTACTATTAATTCCTTGTCACTTACTCAAGTTTTCTTTAAATTAATCAGGTCATCAGGACCTATCCCAAAAGTATGACATAGATGGAAAATGTCTCCTAATGTTTAATAGTCATTAAGACTGACAATATTTCATGGCAGCTACGTCATTTGGTAGCAACTCAAGAAGGATGCTCAGGGAGAGCTCACAATCCATTGTGAAGAATGACAGAACCAGCTGTGTAAAATACATGCAGGGAATTGTTTGGTAAAAGCTCATGCGGAGTGAGGCTAACTAAATGCCGAACCATTTATCTAGGTTGGATGAATCCATGGCATTTGGAGCCCAGGTGCTTTTGGAATTGGGTGGCAATTAGAACCTGTTTTGGAGAGATTACAACAGGAAAATCCCAACCTTTTCAGAGGCTTGGGGAAGAAAATAAAAGAAATCCTAGCTTGTGGGGCTTTGGTCACTACATGCAGTTCCAGCAGGATCCCATGTGAAATCCCAGCCTATGTTTTGGCTAAAAAGCCACAGGCAGATGGAATTTTTATGAATACATACCCTAAGCAATGGGTGCCAAATGTAGCACAAATAATAAAAACTATGAGACACCTGAAGATTAGTAAAGCAAAGCATCCAAGCCACTAGAGAACTCTTACCTCTTTGACATTTTCAGACTGAAAGAGGTCCTCATCCCACCCTATATTCTTCTCTACTGCTGGGATTAAAGCTTGGCACCATTAACATCTCCCTCTATGGCTAGCTAGTGTGACTGTTGGAATTAAAGGTGTGTGCTACCACTGCCTATGCAGTGTATGGTATGAATGGGTATGTATGGTATAGTATGGCTGTTTTGTGTTCTCATCTTCAGACAAGGTTTAGTTATTAAAATACAAATGAAATATCCCTGTGGAAATGGAGCAGGAATAGATGGAGGAACAGAAGGGAAGTGAGGAGGATGATAGGGAGGAAAGGAAGGATATATTTTTCTTGGAATGTAAAATAATAATAAAAATAATAATAATGAGAAGTACCATTGTTGTAATTAAGAATGAAATGTATTATTTTTAAAGTAATATTAATCAACAATGAAGAATAAATGTATGTAACATGATGGAATATCCATTATTATGGGCATATAGGTCCTTGGAATGTTTAATAATTTTTCCATTGTTGATACTGTGAAATTCTGATAATATGTGTGTTGAAATTTGATTTTGAAAATTCTAGTAGTAAAAATTATCAAACTTTTGTAGCAAACGAGTAATAATAACAGGTACAAAAAAGTAAACAATATCATTTCAAACTATTTATTTCTTTATAATTTTGCTCTAATACATTACATCTGAAACATGATTTTTTTTCTTTGAAGTATTTTCTTCAAGGCAACACTGACCTCTTTATTCCTCAGGCTGTAGATCAATGGGTTCAGCATGGGAATGACAGTAGTGTAAAAACGAATGCCACTTTCCCTTGGTCCCTGGAGCTCATTGATAATGGCTGTAATTAAATGAATGCAGCAGGATCATAGAAGACAGCAACTGCAGAGATATAGGAGCTGCAGGTACTGAAGGCTTTGGACCTGCCTTCTGTGGAGCAAATTCAGAGGACCCTGGCAATATAATGAAGATATAATAATAATTATTATCAGTATTGGGAGAAAGACATTCAATGTACCAAAAAATAGAATCAACAATTTATCAATATAGGTATTAGAACATGCAAGCTTCAAGACAGGAAAAAGATCCCAGAAATAGTGGTTGATCACATCTAATTTGCAGAACCAAATCCTAGTCATGAAGCCTATATAAACTGATGCACAGAACAGAATAAATATATATACTCCTGAAATCAAGGAACTATAAATCTGATAGGACATTGTTACACTAAAATGCAATGGGTAGTAGATAGCAACATAGTGGTCTTATGCCATTGCAGCTATTGTGTAACACTTCACAATGCCAAAATTGATGAAGAAATAGAGATGAGTCATGCATCCAGGGTAGGAGATGAGGTTTTTCTCTGTCACAAAGATCACCAGCATTTTAGGGTTTACAGTGGCCTGACAGAAATCAATGAAGAAGAAAATGCTGAGGAAATAGTACATGGGGTTGTGCAGGTGGCAACTGAACCCAATCAGTGTGATCATACCCAGATTCCCTGCTACAGTGACCACATAGATTCCAAAAAAGAGGAGGAAAAGGGGCATCTGGAAGTCTGGCTTTTCTGGGAGCCCAGCCAAATAGAACTCCACCACTGGTACCTGGTTTCCTACGGCCATGTTCTTCATTCAGATCCTGAAGGAGTAAAGGAATTCTTTGGAAGGATGCTTTAAAAAATAGCACACTGGCTCAGAATTGAGAAATAGATGGCTATTCATTTAGGGGTAGACTCACAAATTAGACTCCTTGGCTTGAATGGAGATCAGAAACCGAAATCCGCAACCAGAACAGAGAAGCTGGAAAGAGGCCAGACTCAAGCTCTACATCAGCATATATAGTATAAGAGGCCATGCCCCAATGGGCAGGAAACCACTGGCTGTAAGACTTTCTACAGTAGAATTCTTTGAGTTGTTATTGGTGACACATACTTTAATCAAAGTACCTGGGAGTAAGAAGCAGACCGATCTCAGTCACATCTACAGAGTTAGTTTTAGGACAGTCACAGAAACACAAAGAAATGCTTTTTTGAAAACAAAAACAAAAACCTAAAACCTTGTTTAAATAAATGGGTTAGAAAAAAGTAGTCATAATGTGGGAAAGAGACTTGTAGAGAGAAGGGAGTAAAATAGGGTAACACTGGAGATAAGGTGGGTGAGAGTGATAATTATCAGAGTGCATGCGTGCATGTGTGTGTGTACCTATGAATTTGTAAAAAACCGTGAAAAAGACAAAACTTATTTTGCACGTTACCTACATTTGTAAAACATCCCTCTTAAAAGGCTAATGAATTACCAAAGAAGCATGTAGAAAAATGTAAGATCCATAGTAGTGGCTGACTGAAAGAACAGTGCGTCTATGCACATGAGAGTAGTTGACTATAGGACATAGTAATTGTGAAGGCTGGACAAGATTTGTGTAAGCAAAATCCAAACCAACTCTAAGCAATAAGAGGATATTTCAGCACAAAGTTTACCCCAGCTAAGAAGCTTTTGGTAATCTTTAATAGCTGAAAAGTGTCGTATCATTTATTTTTTTTTCTAAAAGAGAATTGCCATACAATACAAGTTGATCATGCTGTAGATGGAGACAGCATATACAAGAATGTTTGAACTGAAAACATTGTCCATGATGGTAATACAATAACAACAGAAGGATGTGAAACTGCATGGAAAAGGAAGATATGAACCTTGGAAGGGTTTAGAAAGTGTGGTGAATATTAGCAAAGAATGTTGCGTGCAATCTTCAAAATTAATAAAAATATTTTAAAGCTTAAAGGAATAAAAATGAGGTGAAAATAAACCCACAGTGATAAAATAATATGCAAAGGCTTTATACAAAAACATAAATATTTGCATAAGAGATCCTGTTGACAATTTTTTAAAAATAAAATAAATACATTAATTGAAAAATAAAGCTTATAAAATAAGATACCTACAAAGTCAGTATGTAAAGAGTTAATATGTATATGAGCATGTGCTCATCATGATTAAACGCCAATGAATGAAAATAAGACAATTTCATACAATTATAAAGGTTTGGGTGATATTGAAATGAGGATGAGAAGTAGATAGACTCATCACACAGGAATTCTTATTGGTGTAAATTGTAAAACCTGAAACTTCGCAAAAACTAACTACTGCATATTGTAAATGTGGACAGACATCTTCTATGCACTCTAGTTTTGTGCTTTTCAGTTTTTTTCAGAATTAAATGAAAGATTTGTCAGTATAAAGAAGTGTATAAACACATTTTGGTGTCTGTAGTCATTCATTATTAAAGTTTAAGTAAGGAACAGTCCAAATATTTTATTGGACTGTTTAGTTCAGAATAGAATAATACTCAAAATTTATATAGGACAAGTGATACATGCAAACAGTAGCATAGATATCAAAGTACCTTATTGTTGTAATGGACATAATGATATATCTTTTAAACATTGATAATATTTTTTAAATGTAGCAGTTTGGATATGTCTCTACACTCTGAAAATTATAGCAGTTAAATTTATTTATTGATTAAATTATTAACATTAGGTTTCTTATTTTTCCTTAGTTGAAACATCAACACATTTGACAAATATACAATTGATAGAATGTGTTGCATGATTTAGTAATGATTGTGTGTGTGTGTGATTTATTTTAAGCAGTTATTTATGGGTTTTGCTGCTGACGGTGTGGCTCAATGAAATTAATGATCAGTTGAAGAAATGCAGGCTAAAAGTGTGCCAACAGCTAATGGCTCATCATCCCTATTTCTGTAATATGCTTTGGTAAGTTATGAAGGATACTTTTGTTCATTAAAATGTGTCTATATGTTTATCACCTTCCAGTTTTGTAAAAGCAGAATGTACCTGGTTCAATATTTGTCCAGGTTGACAACATGGTAAGCATTGCTTTTGCTTCGGAAGATGTCTTGATGTAAAGGTTGGGGAAAACATAGTTGACATATTTGTTTATGCTGAAGATTAAAGTTGGAAAGTGGGAAAATACATTTGTTAGTGTAGAACTACATGCGTGTTTATAAAGCAAAAAATAAAGACAGCTTGAGCCATTTTGTGGTGGCCACTTGTGAGAAACTCATTTGATGATCAGATACTACTTCCTTTCATTATACTGATAACTCTTAAGGCTGTGTAGGGGTTGAGGCATATAGAAAACTGAGGGGTCAACAACAGTGTAAAAAATGTTACCCTGATAACCATAAAGTATATTGTCATCTGTTCCAGTTTATCATTGCCACTCTAGTTTAGGATAAGGTAAATACCTTGTGCGGGGGAATATGACAGAAAGTGTCCTTTGCGTATATACACATACTTTCCAAATATCCAAATTTCAGAATTACACTTTGAATTTTACAGTTACTTAATTTTTAAAATTACTTTCTTTATATTTTTTTCTTAAGGCAGGTTTCTCTGTAGCTTTGGAGTCTGTCCTGGAACTAGCTCTTGTAGACCAGGCTGGCCTTGAACTCATAGAATTCTGCCTGCCTCGGCCCCTCAATTCTGGGATTAAAGGTGAGTGACATCATTGACTGGCTTCAATTACTTATCTTATACAACTCAGAAAATTACTTTTTAAATCATTTGTCAATTTATCAAGACAGCCAAAACAGTAAGACAACAAAAGGATACTGAATACATTCATTTATTCTGAACTAAATGTATGTGAGGTTGGCTGAAACAGAGTTCCGTTCATATATATAAATATGAAAAAAACACATAAAGAGCTTTGAGAGTTGTTCAGGTGATGATATAATTGCTATCTGCGAAGGTTCTCTGGTTATGCCAAAGAGTAGCAATTTTCCATGGCTATGAAAGTGAGAAAACACTTCTACCTTTGGTACATTTCTTCCAAATAATCATTCATTAGCAATAACCTCACGTATACTGTTATCAACAGCTGCTTACAGAATTCCCTTCTCCAAATTCTAAACACAACATTATATTTCTAAAGAAAATTAGTCTTTGTTCAGAGGAAACACCTTTTTTAGTAACTTTTTAAAGGAAACTTTGACATCTTTATTTCTCAGGCTGTAGCTCATGGGATTCAACATAGAAACAACAATGGTATAAAACACAGATGATAATTTCCCTTGGCCCAGGGAGCTGACTGATGATGGCTGAAGGTACATGAAAGCTGTCGAACCAAAGAAGATGGCAACAGCCATGATGTGAGAGCTGCAGGTACTGAAGGCCTTGGATCTTCCCCCAGTGGATTGAATGCGGAGAATGTTGACAATGATGAAGATGTAAGAGCTAAGGATGGTCACAACTGGTTCTATAATGTGAAATGCACTGAAGGGCAGTGCAAGTACTTCATTGATAAAAATACTGGAGCAAGAAAGCTCCAGTAATGGGAAAAGATCGCAGAAGAAATGGTTTATTATAGTAGTCTTACAGAAAATCACTCTCAGCAGAAAGACAGTGTGAGCTGTGGCACTTACTAAGCCCATACTATATACTCCAGCTATCATCCACAAACAGACTTGCTAGGACATGGTTACATTGTAAAGCAAAGGATTAGCAATAGCCACATAGCGGTCATATGCCATTACAGCCAACATGTGGCATTCTGCAACAACAAAAGCACAGAAGAAGTAAAATTGAGTTATGCATTCTGGGTATGGGATGACATTCTTTTCTGTCACAAAGTTCAAGAGCATTTTGGGAGTAATGACAGTGGACTGACAGCAGTCAATAAAAGACAGACTGCTGAGTAAATAATACATGGGTGTGTGAAGCTGAGAATTAAACATAATCAAGATGATCATGCCTAGATTTCCCACAACTGTAACCAAATAGACTCCTAGAAAGATGAGGAATAGAGGCTACTGGAGCTTTGGGTTCTCAGTTAATCCAGAAAGAATGAATTCATCCACAGCTGTATTATTTACTTCTTCCATTCTCTTTTGGAAACTCTATGTGAGAAGAAAGCTTTACATAGAAGCATACTTTGAGCAACCATTATTTTGTCACTCAATAAATTTTGAAACAGAGTACACACGTTTTCATGTATCTCAAATCATCTTCCATCTTCTTTTCTATCTAAACCAATTTTTCAATCCTGTAGAAGTGAGACATGCATAGAAATAATCATATAGATCTTTGCATACTTGTGAGTATTGCTACAAGAATTATTTTTACTGGTACTCATTTCCTACCACATGTAAACAATTCTAGTACACTTAATTGAAGGTTTTAAAAATTTCTCAGGTCTTATTTATAGCATCTCTCTTTTGATGAAAAAATTTATTTATAGTAATAGAAACACATTATCCACAAGAGATGCATAGACAATGCTGTAGTTATTTCTGGAGAAATTAAAACTGGTTTAATTTATACTAAACAAACATAAACAAAGGAATTATATATCACTTTTAAATTCTATACCATAATTCTAGATAATTGGCTATGGTAATGAAACTCCCCCCAAATATACTAAAAAGCCAGTAGATTAGAAATCAAGAAAATAAACATCTTCTAGCGTGTAAATATATTAAGCACATAGAAAATAAAGAATTGGTTAAAGAGGTCGATTAAATATAATTAACAGTGTACCAGGGTAATGTTAGGAAACAGAAATCACAGAATAATTGTAGATGTAAGAAACTCACCATCAAACTCAGATGAGATATTTTATATTTCTTTTTTTGATCCTTGTTTTTCTTAGAACTGGAATTTGTTATTGCTTAACTTTCATAGAGATAGCTGTCCTCTTTCTGGATCATTCTAAAACCGCTTCATAATTTTATGGGTTGATATTGTTAACTTATATGCATTTGAAGCAGTTTCTTATATGGTAATATGAGATTTCTTATTTTCATATGTAATTTTATTGAAAGAAGTTATTATCGATATTTTAATGCTTTTCTCTACTATAGTACACCTCTACTATAAACACTAAGATCCACATTATATGACAGATTTGTCTTCCAAATTGGGAATGTTGGAAATTTAACACCCAATACTGCTCTCTTAGGGTCGTCATTCTTGTCTAGTTCTCTGTGATTGTGATTTGTGGTCTGGTTTTCTTTGCTTTACACTTAAAAACCACTTATGAGTGAGTACATACAATAACTGTCTTTGTGGATCTATTCAATAAATTTTAACAAATTATTTTACAAAATATAAAAATTACTACAATAAAGCAACATTAGCCATGCAAATGAGCACCATATTAAACTAAAATGATAGCATTTTATAATTTAAAACAATTTTAATTTAAATATATTTAATCATATTTCTCCACTCACTCAAGTTCTTCCAAATCTGTTCCTCTCCCTACTTCCCAATTTTAAGTATTTTCTCAATGAAGAAACAAAAATCCAATACAAATATAAACTTCCCTAAGTCAAGTAAATGAAATAAAACCATGTCTTTCCAAACAAACCATCAAAGAGTAAACAAATAAAAGCACACACAAATTCCAAACAAACAAAACAGAACAAAACAAAAACCTCTGTGATATTATATGTTGGTCAGCTACGCCTAAACACGAATCTCATCCCGGAGTGATTGATATAACCAGTTTCACTCTACTGGAGAAAACTACATACTAATCTGCAGACAGGATTTAGGGAGAGAGAGACTAGGCCTAGAATGAGCTTTTGAAACCTCAAAGCATATCACCAGTGACACAGGTCATCCTACAAGGCCATACCTCCTACAAATAAGTCACAACTCCTAATCTTTTCTAAATAATTTATCAACCTGTATCATAATATTAAAATATATGGGATTATTGGGGCCATTTTAACTCAAATAATGAGAGCTATTCAATCCCAACTAGTTGTTCCTAAAAACATATACATCTGAGCAACACTCAATGGGTTCCTCATGTTTTATGTGTATATTATATACACACACACACAATATATGTCATACATATATTGTGTGTGTGTATGACATATATTGTGTGTGTGTGTATATATGTAGCAATAACTTCTAAAGAAGTCAGTAATTTGAGAGTAGTTGGGAGAGAACTGGAGAAGTAGCAAAGAAGAAAGGAAATGCTTAAAATATAAATAAGAGTTTTCATATATGAAGTTCCCAAAATAATTTTAAATTGAAACAGATAAACAAGTATTATCAGTCACATTTTAAAATGGAAGTGCAGATCTTGGAATTAATATGGATCTTGAGAGGTAAAAAGTCACACAAAGTAGAGTCTAAGATTATTTACAAGCTAGGGACTTGTATCTCGACATACCTCTCCTTTATCCTAGACAACAAGATGTTGGGTGCTTTCCTTTCCTTTACACTAGAAGTAAAAATAATTTTGAATATGTGATGGACAGTTTACACAGAATCACGTGTTGAGCCAATAATGTTCCTTAAAGCGACACACTCCTTTAATCCTAGCACTCAGAGGCAGAGGCAGGCAGATTTCTGAAAGTTCGAGGCCAGCCTGTTGTATAAGGGATACTTCCAGGACAGGCACCAAAGCTACAGAGAGAGCTTGTCTCGTAACAAAACAAAACAAAACAAAAAAATCTCTCTGGAGAAATGGTTTAGCAGTTAAGAGCACTGACTGCTGCTCTTCCAGAGGTTCTGAGTTCAATTCCCAACAACTGTATGATGGCTCACAACAATCTGTAATGAGTTCTGGTGCCCTCTTCTGGCATGCAGGCATACATGGAAGCAGAACACTGTATATATTTAAAAAAAAAAAAAAAAAGTAAGTCGGTTAATTGGGGCCACACACCTTTAATCATAGCACTAGGGAGACAGATGCAGGGAGATCTCTTTGAGTTTGAGGCCAGCCTGGTAGACAAAGTGAGTTCCAGGACAGGCTCCAAAATACAGAGAAACCTATCTCAAATAAAACTAACTAATTAAATAAATCTTTTTTTTTTTTTTTTTTTTTTTTTTTTTTTTTACTGTGTTCTGCATGCACTCATGGAGACCATAGGACAACTGCTAGAGTCAGGTCTCTCCTTCCACCATGTGGGTCCCTGGGGATGAACCCAGGTTGTCAGGCTTGACTGCAAACACCTTCCCTCACTGAGTCACCTCACCTCTTCCTGCTCTATTTTTGTTTTTGAACAAGGTCTCTACACTTGAGGCTGTCTTTGAACTCACTGTGTAGGCTGGCTTTGAACTCATTGAGATACCTTTGCCCTAGGAGTACTGGGATTTAAAGCACAGGCAGGTAAGCCAGACAGGATCTGTATTGTTTGTTTGTTTTGGGGAGAGGATTTATCTGTGTGATAAATAACCTGGCTGTTCTGGAACTCTGTAGACCAGGTTGACCTCAAACTCACAAAAAACTCCAGCCTTTGCTTCACTAGGGCTGTGCATATGCAACCTCTGCCCAGCTTGACTGTTTGTTTTTTTTTTTTTCTTTTTTAATTAAAATTTCCAACTGCTCCCCGTTTCCCATTTCCCTCCCCTCCTCCCACACATTGCCCCCTCCCCCCACTCCCCTCCCCCATCCCCACTCCTCTTCTCCTCCCCCCAGTCCATTCCCCCTCCCTCTCGCTACTGAAGAGCAGTCCAAATTCCCTGCCCTACAGGAAGACCAAGGTCCTCCCACTTCCATCCGGGCCCAGGAAGGTGAGCATCAAAACAGGCTAAGCTCCCACAAAGCCAGTTCATGTATTAGGATCGAAACCTAGTGCCATTGTCCTTGGCTTCTCATCAGCCTTCATTGTCCGCCATGTTCAGAGAGTCCAGTTTCAACCCATGCTTATTCAGTCCCAGTCCAGCTGGCCTTGAAGAGCTCCCAATAGATCAGTTCCACTGTCACAGTGGGTGGGTGCACGCCTCGTGGTCCTGATTTCCTTGCTCATGTTCTCCCTCCTTTTGCTCCTCATTTGGACCTTAAGAGCTCAGACCGTTGCTCCAATTTGGGTCTCTGTCTCTCTCTCGATCTATCGCCAGTTGAAAGTTCCTGTGCCATTCTCCTTGGCCTCTCGTCAGCTCTCATTGTCCGCCACATTCCGAGAGTCCGGTTTTATCCCATGTTTTTTTTCAGTAGCAGTCCAGCTGACCTTGGTGAGCTCCCAATAGATCGGCCCCACTGTCTCAGTGGTTGGGTGCACCCCTCATGGTCCTGACTTCCTTGTTCATGTTCTCTCTCCTTCTGCTCCTCATTATAACCTTGGGAGCTCAGTCCGGTGTTCCAGTGTGGGTCTCTGGCTCTATCTCCATCCATCACTAGATGAAGGTTCTATGGCGATATGCAAGATATTCATCAGTATGATTATAGGATAGGTTCATTTCAGGTTCCCTATCCTCAGGTGCCCCAATGAACTAACTGGGGACATTGCCCTGGGCATCTGGTAGCCATTCCAAGTTCAAGTCTCTTGCCACCCCTTAGGTGGCTCCCTTACCTAAGGTATGAGTTTCCCTGCTCCCCTATCCAACCTTCCTTTATCCCCAATCACCCCAATTCCCCCAGTTCCCCTCATCCTCTCCTTCACACTTTTCTCTCCCCATCACCCCTCATCCCCATCCCACCCCACCCCCAAGATTCCAATTTTTTGCCCATCAGTCATGTCTATTTCCCATAGCTGGGAGGATATCTATATGTTTTTCCTTGGGTTTACCCTCTTGTTTAGCTTTCTTAAAACTTTGTGTTTCCTGGAAAATCAAGGTGCTGAGTAATGCAAGTCATGGCTCAAGGGAGCACTTCCTTATTCCTTAGAATCTTTCTGAGTAGGTGGTGAAGAGAAGGACAGGACAGTGATGTGGGGGTATGGCAGTGTGTGCCACACCAGCATACCAACCTGAGTTTGACCCCTGGGACCCATGTAAAGGACAGAGAGCCAAATCCATGAAATTACCCTCTGAGCCCCATAGGTACATTCATATATGCACAGTAATAATTTCTTAAAAATCAGAAAAAGAGCCAGGCTGTGGTGGTACTCCTAGCACTCGGGAGGCAGAGGCAGGAGGATCTCTGCGACTTTAAGGCCTCTGTAGATACTACTTGCACATAAAAATAAATTGAAGGACAAAAAAAGGTTGCAATAATGATAGCTGGACTTAGTGTCCAAATGGCCTCTGTAACTCTGCCTTGCTTTACCCTTCTCCCCAGTACATAGCAGGTGTGTGCATACACCCCCGATTTGGGGGGTGGTTTGCTATCCAAGGAGTAATGTTGCTGCCAGGGATTGAAGTGCCAAATTTGCCAAACAGAAAGCCCCCTGATTGTGTGCCTAGAAGAGCTGACCGCATCACTCTGCTTGAAGGCTTCAATTTCCATTGGTGTGAATGGACCTGCCGATATGCTGTGACTCCTGCAGAAAGGTACTCAGAAGAGAAGATCTACTTTTCCACCCCACCTGCACAACATTTGTCCCTATTAGGCTTAGCCCCGCCCTCAAACACCCTAGTACTACATCTTAATGTCCCAGTTGAATGCTTGCCAAGCCTCAGAATTCCAGCAGAGCACGAAACTAGCTTAGCCCCAGTGTCTCACCACCTCTCTCCCCAGGCCCTTGATACCTTTCCCCTGTGGGCTCCAACTTTGGTAGATTTATTTGGGGTAGAATTTAGGTTTTGAAAAAGCACTTTTTTCAGTTTTTCAAAACAAGGTTTCTCTCTGTGGCTATGGCTGTCCTGAAACTCACTCTGTAGACCAGGCTAGCCTCCAACTTGGAGATCTGCGTGACTCTGCCTCCCAAGTGTTGGGATTAAAGATGTGTGAAAGAAGCACATTTATTTTGACTATTTCCTAAGCTCGAAAACAGAGTCAAGACTCAATTTATATTGGTCAAGAGAAACACATTCAAGACAGACTCAATATCAGCAGCTGTCTTCAAATATTGGACTCATGCCTGTTATATTTCTTTTTTTTTTTTTTATATATTTTTTTTTATTCTTTTTTAATTAAAATTTCCAACTGCTCCCCGTTTCCCATTTCCCTCCCCTCCTCCCACACATTGCCCCCTCCCCCCTCTCCCCTCCCCTATCCCCACTCCTCTTCTCCTCCCCCCAGTCCATTCCCCCTCCCTCTCGCTACTGAAGAGCAGTCCAAATTCCCTGCCCTACAGGAAGACCAAGGTCCTCCCACTTCCATCCAGGCCCAGGAAGGTGAGCATCAAAACAGGCTAAGCTCCCACAAAGCCAGTTCATGTATTAGGATCGAAACCTAGTGCCATTGTCCTTGGCTTCTCATCAGCCTTCATTGTCCGCCATGTTCAGAGAGTCCAGTTTCAACCCATGCTTATTCAGTCCCAGTCCAGCTGGCCTTGGAGAGCTCCCAATAGATCAGTTCCACTGTCACTGTGGGTGGGTGCACGCCTCGTGGTCCTGATTTCCTTGCTCATGTTCTCCCTCCTTCTGCTCTTCATTTGGACCTTAAGAGCTCAGACGGTTGATCCAAATTGGGTCTCTGTCTCTCTCTCGATCCATCGCCAGATGAAAGTTCCTGTGCCATTCTCCTTGGCCTCTCGTCAGCTCTCATTGTCTGCCACATTCCGAGAGTCCGGTTTTATCCCATGTTTTTTTCAGTAGCAGTCCAGCTGACCTTGGTGAGCTCCCAATAGATCGGCCCCACTGTCTCAGTGGTTGGGTGCACCCCTCATGGTCCTGACTTCCTTGTTCATGTTCTCTCTCCTTCTGCTCCTCATTATAACCTTGGGAGCTCAGTCCGGTGCTCCAGTGTGGGTCTCTGGCTCTATCTCCATCCATCGCTAGATGAAGGTTCTATGGCGATATGCAAGATATTCATCAGTAAGATTATAGGATAGGTTCATTTCAGGTTCCCTATCCTCAGGTGCCCCAATGAACTAACTGGGGACATTGCCCTGGGCATCTGGTAGCCATTCCAAGTTCAAGTCTCTTGTCACCCCTTAGGTGGCTCCCTTACCTAAGGTATGAGTTTCCCTGCTCCCCTATCCAACCTTTCTTTATCCCCATTCACCCCGATTCCCCCAGTTCCCCTCATCCTCTCCTTCACACTTTTCTCTCCCCATCACCCCTCATCCCCATCCCACCCCACCCCCAAGATTCCAATTTTTTGCCCATCAGTCATGACTATTTCCCATAGCTGGGAGGATATCTATATGTTTTCCCTTGGGTTTACCCTCTTGTTTAGCTTCTTTAGGATCACAAATTATAGACTCAGTGGCCCCTATCCATGGCTAGAAACCAATTATGAGTGAGTACATCCCATGTTCTTCTTTTTGGGTCTGGGTTACCTCACTAAGGATCGTATTTTCTATTTCCATCCATTTGCATGCAAAATTCGAGAAGTCATTGTTTTTTACCGCAGAGTAGTACTCTAATGTGTATATATTCCACACTTTCTTCATCCATTCTTCCATTGAAGGGCATCTAGGTTGCTTCCAGGTTCTGGCTATTACAAATAATGCTGCTATGAACATAGTTGGACAAATGCTTTTGTCATATGATAGGGCATCTCTTGGGTATATTCCCAAGAGTGGTATTGCTGGGTCCAGGGGTAGGTTGATCCCAATTTTTCTGAGAAACCGCCACACTGATTTCCAAAGTGGTTGCACAAGTTTGCAGTCCCACCAGCAGTGGATGAGGGTACCCCTTTCTCCACAACCTCTCCAGCAAAGGCTATCCTTGGTGTTTTTGATTTTAGCCATTCTGACAGGTGTAAGATGATATCTCAAAGTTGTTTTGATTTGCATTTCTCTGATCGCTAAGGAGGTTGAGCATGACCTTAAGTATCTTTTGGCCATTTTAACTTCTTCTGTTGAGAATTCTCTGTTCAGTTCAGTGCCCCATTTTTTAATTGGGTTAATTATCCTTTTAAAGTCTAGTTTCTTGAGTTCTTTATATATTTTGGAGATCAGACCTTTGTCTGTTGCGGGGTTGGTGAAGATCTTCTCCCAGTCAGTAGGCTGCCTTTTTGTCTTAATGACAGTGTCCTTTGCTTTACAGAAGCTTCTCAGTTTCAGGAGGTCCCATTTATTCAATGTTGTCCTTAATGTCTGTGCTGCTGGGGTTATACATAGGAAGCGATCTCCAGTGCCCATATGTTGTAGGGTACTTCCCATTTTCTCTTCTATCAGGTTCAGTGTGTTCAGATTGATATTGAGGTCTTTGATCCATTTGGACTTGAGTTTTGTGCATGGTGATAGATATGGGTCTATTTTCATTCTTCTACAGGTTGACATCCAATTGTGCCAGCACCATTTGTTGAAGATGCTTTCTTTCTTCCATTGTATACTTTTAGCTCCTTTATCAAAAATCAGTTGTTCATAGGTTTGTGGGTTAAAATCCGGGTCTTCTATACGATTCCATTGGTCGACTTCTCTGTTTTTATGCCAGTACCACGCTGTTTTCATTACTGTAGCTCTGTAATAGAGTTTGAAGTCAGGGATGGTAATGCCTCCAGAAGTTCCTTTATTGTATAAGATTGTTTTGGCTATCCTGGGTTTTTTGTTTCTCCATATAAAGTTGATTATTGTCCTTTCAAGATCTGTGAAGAATTTTGATGGGATTTTAATGGGGATTGCATTGAATCTATAAATTGCCCTTGGTAGAATTGCCATTTTTACTATGTTGATTCTCCCAATCCAAGAGCAAGGGAGATCCTTCCATTTTCTGGTATCCTCTTCAATTTCTTTCTTCAATGCCTTAAAGTTTTTGTCAAATAGATCTTTCACTTCCTTGGTTAGAGTTACCCCAAGATATTTTATGCTGTTTGTGGCTATCGTGAAAGGTGATGATTCTCTTATTTCTCTCTCTGCTTCCAGATCCTTTGTGTATAAGAGGGCGACTGATTTTTTGGAGTTGATCTTGTATCCTGCCACATTACTAAAGGCGTTTATCAGCTGTAGGAGTTCTTTGGAGGAGTTTTTGGGGTCGCTCATGTACACTATCATATCATCTGCAAATAATGCAAGTTTAACTTCTTCCTTTCCAATTTGAATCCCCTTTATCCCCTTATGTTGTCTTATTGCTATTGCTAAAACTTCGAGAACTATATTGAAGAGGTATGGAGAGAGTGGACAGCCTTGGCGTGTTCCTGATTTTAGTGGGATGGCTTTAAGTTTCTCTCCATTTAATTTGATATTAGCTGTCGGCTTGCTGTATATAGCTTTAATTATATTTAGGTATGACCCTTGTATCCCTAATCTCTCCAAGACTTTTATCATAAAGGGATGTTGAATTTTGTCAAATGCTTTTTCAGCATCTAATGAAACGATCATATGGTTTTTTTCTTTCAGTTTATTTATATGATGGATTACATTGATAGATTTGCGTATGTTAAACCAGCCCTGCATCTCTGGTATGAAGCCTACTTGATCATAATGGATAATTTTTCTAATGTGTTCTTGGATTCGGTTTGCCAGAATTTTGTTGAGGATTTTTGCGTCGATGTTCATGAGTGAGATTGGCCTGTAATTCTCTTTCTTGGTTGTGTCTTTGTGTGGTTTTGGTATCAGAGTTACTGTAGCTTCATAAAAGGAATTTGGCAATGACTCTTCTGTTTCTATATTGTGAAATACATTAAGGAGAATAGGTATTAGGTCTTCTTGGAAGTTCTGGTAGAATTCTGCATTGAAACCATCTGGTCCTGGACTTTTTTTGGAAGGGAGGTTTTTGATAACAGCTTCTAATTCTTCACGACTAACCGGTCTATTTAGGTTGTTCACCTGGTCCTGGTTTAACTTTGGTAAATGGTATTTATCTAAAAAAGCGTCCATTTCTTTTACATTTTCCAGTTTTGTGGCATACAGGCCTTTGTAGTAAGATCTAATGATTCTCTGAATTTCCTCTGTGTCTGTGGTTATGTCTCCCTTTTCATTTCTGATCTTATTAATTTGCAAATTCTCTCTCTGCCGTTTGATTAGTTTGGATAGGGGTTTATCAATCTTGTTGATTTTCTCCAGGAACCAGCTTTTTGATTCATTGATTCTTTCAATTGTTTTCTGTGTCTCTATTTTGTTGATTTCAGCCCTCAGTTTGATTATTTCCAGTCTTCTACCCCTTCTAGGTGAGTCTGCTTCTTTTTTTTCTAGAGCTTTCAGGTGGGCTGTTAAGTCTCCAATGTGTGCTTTCTCTGTTTTCTTTAAGTGGGCAGTTAGTGCTATGAACTTTCCTCTCAGAACTGCTTTCATAGTGTCCCATAGGTTTGAGTATGTTGTTTCTTTATTTTCATTGTCTTCAAGGAAGAGTTTAATTTCTTTCTTTATTTCTTCCTTAATCCAGGAATGGTTCAGTAGTTGACTATTCAGTTTCCATGAGTTTGTAGGCTTTCTGGGGGTAGCATTGTTGCAGAATTCTAGCTTTAATCCATGGTGATCTGATAAGATACAGGTGGTTATTAATATTTTTTTGTAACTGTGGATGTTTGCTTTGTTACCGAGTATGTGGTCGATTTTTGAGAAGGTTCCATGAGCTGCAGAGAAGAAGGTATATTCTTTCCTATTTGGGTGGAATATTCTATAGATGTCTGTTAAGTCCATTTGATTCATTACCTCCATTAATTCTCTTATTTCTCTGTTAGGTTTCTGTCTACTTGACCTGTCCATTGGTGAGAGAGGAGTATTAAAGTCTCCTACTATTAATGTGTGCGGTTTGATGGCTGCCTTGAGTTTTAACAATGTTTCTTTTACGTACGTGGGTGCTTTTATATTAGGGGCATAGATATTCAGGATTGAGACTTCATCCTGATGAATTGTTCCTGTTATGAGTAGAAAATGTCCCTCTCCATCTCTCCTGATTGATTTAAGTTTGAAGTCAACTTTGTTAGAAATTAGTATGGCCACCCCTGCTTGTTTCTTAGGTCCATTTACTTGATAAGCCTTATCCCAACCCTTTATTCTGAGTAGGTGCCTGTCTTTGTGGTTGAGGTGTGTTTCTTGTAAACAGCAGAATGTTGGATCCTGTTTTCGTATCCAATCTCTTAGTCTGTGCCTTTTTATAGGAGAGTTGAGTCCATTGACATTAAGTGATATTAATGACCAGTGGTTGTTAACTCCGGTCATTTTTTAAGTTGGAAATTTTGTGTGTTCCCCTTCTTTGTGTTGCGCTGGTGAAGGGTCTCTAGTTGTCTGAGATATTGTGGTCATTGTTGGACTCCTTGGTTAGTGATTTTCCTTCTATTACTTTCTGTAAGGCTGGATTTGTGGCTACGTATTGTTTAAATTTGTTTTTATCCTGGAAAATTTTGTTTTCTCCATTTATAGTGAACGAAAGCTTGGCTGGGTATAGTAGTCTGGGCTTGCATCCATGGTCTCTTAGTTTCTGCAGTACATCTATCCAGGACCTTCTGGCTTTCATGGTTTCCATAGAGAAGTCAGGTGTAAGTCTGATAGGTTTACCTTTATAAGTAACTTGGCCTTTTTCCTTTGCTGCTCTTAGTATTCTTTCTTTATTCTGTATGCTTTGTGTTTTGATTATTATATGGCGAGAGGATGTTTTTTTTTGATCCAGCCTATTCGGTGTTCTGTATGCTTCTTGAATCTTCATAGGTATATCTTTCTTTAGGTTGGGAAAGTTTTCTTCTATAATTTTATTAAATATATTTTCTGGACCGTTGAGCTGCGCTTCTTCTCCTTCTTCTATTCCTATTATTCTTAGGTTTGGTCTTTTTATTGTGTCCCAAATTTCCTGAATGTTTTGTGATGAGAATTTGTTGGCCTTGCTGTTTTCTTTGATCAGCGTGTTTATTTTCTCTATGGTATCTTCAGAATCTGAGATTCTTTCTTCTATCTCTTGTATTCTGTTGGTTATGCTTGCTTCTGTAGTCTCTATTCGTTTACCTAGATTTTCCCTGTCCAGCTGACCTTCTGTTTGTGTTTTCTTCTTTGCCTCCATTTCAGTTTTTAAGTCTTGAACTGTTTCCATTATCTGTTTGATTGTTTTTCCTTGGTTTCCTAGGGTATCATTCACTGATTTACTCAATTCTTCAAACTTTCTGTTATACTTCTCATCCATTTCTATAAGGGCATTTTTTACATGTTGTTTAAGGGCGTCAATCACTTTCATAAAGTCAATTTTATCTACTTCTTCATGATTAAGGTGTTCATGTCCACCTGTTGGGAGGTCGCTGGGTTCTGGTGGTTTCATATAGTTTTTCAGATTGTTAGGTGAATTCTTGCATTGGCGCCTGCCCATCTCTTTCTCTGAATGCTCCCCTCTGGATCTTCTTTTACCGGATCAGGTCTCCTTGCCTACTGATGTACCTTCCCAGTGATGGCTCTCTGCAGTGCTAGTCTCCTGGTGTTATAGTGATGTCTCTCCTTGCTTGTTGCAGGCAGGCCAGTGAGACAAAGGAGGTCTCGCCTGCCTACTTGCCCTGAGGATTTGCCCCCAGCGCCAGACAGACTGAGCTGGATGGTGTTATGTGCCCAAAGAGGAAAGGGGACAGAAGGAAGAAGGGTTCTGGATGCAAGCTGGGTGGGACAAGAAGAGAGAGGCAGTATGGGGGGGTAGAGCCCCTGCAGGGAGCCCGGGGAGTATAGGGAGGGGGATGAGGGACTTCAGAGTTCCCTGTCCAGGGCTGCTTCCGCCGCCACTGGTCACAAACTCACCGCCCTGCTGTCTCTCCTGGTGCCGAGATCAGATCTCCGTGCAGGTTGGGTAGTTCCTAAACAAAGCGCCTACCTTGGTTGGTGCAGGCGGGCCAGTGAGACAAAGGAGGTCTCGCCTGCCTACTTGCCCTGAGGATTTGCCCCCAGCGCCAGACAGACTGAGCTGGATGGTGTTATGTGCCCAAAGAGGAAAGGGGACAGAAGGAAGAAGGGTTCTGGATGCAAGCTGGGTGGGACAAGAAGAGAGAGGCAGTATGGGGGGGTAGAGCCTCTGCAGGGAGCCCGGGGAGTATAGGGAGGGGGATGAGGAACTTCAGAGTTCCCTGTCCAGGGCTGCTTCCGCTGCCACTGGTCACAAACTCACCGCCCTGCTGTCTCTCCTGGTGCCGAGATCAGATCTCCGTGCAGGTTGGGTAGTTCCTAAACAAAGCGCCTACCTTGGTTGGTGCAGGCGGGCCAGTGAGACAAAGGAGGTCTCGCCTGCCTACTTGCCCTGAGGGTTTGCCCCCAGCGCCAGACAGACTGAGCTGGATGGTGTTATGTGCCCAAAGAGGAAAGGGGACAGAAGGAAGAAGGGTTCTGGATGCACGCTGGGTGGGACAAGAAGAGAGAGGCAGTATGGGGGGGTAGAGCCCCTGCAGGGAGCCCGGGGAGTATAGGGAGGGGATGAGGAACTTCAGAGTTCCCTGTCCAGGGCACCGCCACTGGTCACAAACTCACCGCCCTGCTGTCTCTCCTGGTGCCGAGATCAGATCTCCGTGCAGGTTGGGTAGTTCCTAAACAAAGCGCCTACCTTGGTTGGTGCAGGCGGGCCAGTGAGACAAAGGAGGTCTCGCCTGCCTACTTGCCCTGAGGGTTTGCCCCCAGCGCCAGACAGACTGAGCTGGATGGTGTTATGTGCCCAAAGAGGAAAGGGGACAGAAGGAAGAAGGGTTCTGGATGCAAGCTGGGTGGGACAAGAAGAGAGAGGCAGTATGGGGGGGTAGAGCCCCTGCAGGGAGCCCGGGGAGTATAGGGAGGGGATGAGGAACTTCAGAGTTCCCTGTCCAGGGCTGCTTCCGCCGCCACTGGTCACAAACTCACCGCCCTGCTGTCTCTCCTGGTGCCGAGATCAGATCTCCGTGCAGGTTGGGTAGTTCCTAAACAAAGCGCCTACCTTGGTTGGTGCAGGCGGGCCAGTGAGACAAAGGAGGTCTCGCCTGCCTACTTGCCCTGAGGGTTTGCCCCCAGCGCCAGACAGACTGAGCTGGATGGTGTTATGTGCCCAAAGAGGAAAGGGGACAGAAGGAAGAAGCGCCTGTTATATTTCTGTGTAATACTGCAAAATACTATTTAGAGGTGTGGTTCTCAATCTTCCTAATGGAATTCCTCATGTTGTTCTAACCCCCAACAATAAAATCACTTTCATTGTTAGTGAAATAAGTGACTTTGTTGTTTTGAATCATAATGTAAATTTTCCCCAATGGTCTTAGGCTACCACTGTGAAAGTCTCCTCCAACTACCTAAATGGGTCTTCACCCACAGGCAGAGAATTGCTGATTTAGAGTATCCTAGGGGTATGCACCCTTTAAATGGTACCCACCACATAGGGCTAAGCTAAGTAATTCTTTAAATAAACTACTTTGAAACTAACCTATAGTAGTGATGTTATTACTAAACGCTTAAAGAATCTTACCATAAAGACTGCCATCTGTCCTCATGGAAGGAGAGAACCGACTACTAGAAGCTGTACTCTGACCCCATATACACTGATGTACCCCTCTCCCCATGAACATGTGATTTAAGAGAAAGAAAAGAGAAATGGTCAAGGGCTGGAGAGTTGGGTCATTGGTAAGAGCACTGGTAAGACCTCTTCCAGAGGTCCTGAGTTCAATTCCCAGCAACCATATTGTGACTCACAACCATTTGTAATGAGATCTGGTGCCCTCTTCTGGCCTGCATGTCTATCTGCAGGCAGAACACTGCATACATAATAAATAAAATCCTAAAAATAAAATTAAAAATTAATCGTTAGGCCTATCCGTTCTTTACTCCCAGAACTCTGACATGAGTGCAAGATTAAAGCCAACGTAGGCTGCAAGGCAAGACTGCATTCGTGTGTAGGCCAGAAGCATGTCTTAGTCTTCTTGAGGCTGGAATTTAGAGGCAGTTGGGAGCCATGTGCTGTGGATTGAGACAGTCCCCCTGAACCTGATGCTTATTTGAGGTTTGCTAACCAGCAATCTACCAATCTCCCCTGCATTTAGATAACAAATACACACCTTTGGTCCTGGCATTTTTAGGTGGTTATTGGGGACTGGACTCAGACCCACATGCTTGCACTGTGTTCTGTTCACAGTGTGTTCTACACTTGGTCACAAATGAGCTTACTAACCCTGTAGCCACCAAGGGTACGCAACAAGAGCCAAATAGTAAGATCATCAAATCAGCTGTTAAGGAAATTTTAGCCATGCTGGAGTTCTGTGCAGTGCAGGGTGGAGTTCTCTCCACAAAGCCGATGCTTTCTTTTGCCTTCACTTCTCTAGTGCTGGGATTACTGGTTTATCTCACACCGTTTATGTGGCAGCAGGCTTAGAACAGAGGGGATTTGTGCACAACATGCAAACTGTTCATTTCTGTCAACTTGACAGTAAAGTATTGTCACCTGGGAGAGGAAACCCCTACTGAGGAATTGCCTAGATCAGACTGGCTTGTAGGGATTTTGTGGAATTGTTTTTTTTTTTTGGGGGGGGGGGAAGCTAATCGACTTAGAAGGGTCCAGTCCACTATAAGGCAGCAGCTGGTCCTGGGCAGACAAGTAACTCTTCAGATACTCACTCAGCCTTGGAGAACAGCAGAGCTGCCACCATGGCAGTGGCGAGGGGAGGGGCCCACATACAAATTTTTAAATGTTCACTATAGTGCAATGCAAATAATACAAGACCCTGTCTCAAAAAGAATAAATTTAATTTAAAAATCATTATTTATGATGAGATTCTCAGGTCTCAGGTTTCTTTGGTATCTGACAAATACTTTTTCTGAGTATTGTATTTTCTTACACTCTAAAATTTTGCTTTGTTTTTCCATTATTTGAGACACGGTGTCTCTATGTAGACCAGGATGGCCTCCAACTCACAGAGATAGCCCTGTCTTTCCCTCCTAAATATTGGGATTAAAAGTATTCACCCCTCAAGCCCTGGCCTAAAACTTTTTAAAACAATAAAAGTTTTCAATCTTTTTCTTAAGTCTACTGCTAACACAAGAGTTATTTGGCATGTGTCGGCCAAGAAAACTCAAAGCCATCCAGCAAATAAACCACAAACCAATACGCAAGCCAAGCCTGCATATTCTCAGACTATTCTGCTTGTTATGATTTTTCCTACAAGCCACACCCAATCCCTCTCCCATCCACTGAGGCAGGCTGATAGTCAGCTTCCAGCCTGAGCTTGCTCTATTATTCATCTTTCTCTTGGAGAGGCATCTTAGCTTTTGCCTCTATCCCCACTTCTCTACTCCCTCCTTTCTCTGTCTCTGTCTCTGTCTCTGTCTCTCTCTCCCTCCACCCCCCCCAAACTCCCTTCTTCCCTTTTGCATTCCCCTCCATAGCTCCCTGAATAAATATTTACCTCATCTACATGTCCTGTCTATCCATGTTTCTGTCTCCTGCCTGCCGGCCATGTGTCTCCCTGCCCTGGACCAGCCATTGCTAGGGGATGGTCAGCCATTGCTGCCTGGTACTGGCTGCTCCCAGGGCTCGCTGCCTGCCACCACATGGCCCGCTACCACCATTTGGGGACCTATAGCATTTCTGCTGCCTACTGCTGCACGGGATCTTGCCGCATTTTTTAAAAAATGATAACACTGCGCTTCCACTCCAGTTTTCAGTCCAAAGAGTATTTGTATCGCACACTAGCATTGCAAAAGCACTATGGGAACTTTTAAAAGAGTTTAACTTACACAAATCATAAGTTTAAAGTAGAAAATAATGTATAAGAAACATATTTAGTTTTGAGACCCTCTTACATGCTAAAGTAGCATTAGTCACCAGGCAGCTAACATGAATGGGAGAACGTACAGTCCCCTCCATGTGAGTAAGGACTCCATTAATACATTTTAGAAATTCTGAAAAAGGAAAAGACCCAAGCTTGGATTCTGTACTCATGGCCAGCCACGACCAACTACATTTTAATTATTACTATATGTGTATGAATGACATGTATGTACATGTTATAATAAGAGCGGCGGGGCTAAGTTCCTAGCACCCAGCCGCCCGCATGGCTAGCTTATGCCCCAAAATAATTACACGGAAACTGTATTCTTTTAAACACTGCCTGGCCCATTAGTTCCAGCCTCTTATTGGCTAGCTCTTACATATTGATCTAACCCATTTCTGATATTCTGTGTAGCACCACGAGCTGGCTTACCAGGGAGGATCTTAACCTGCTTCTGTCTGGAGTGAGAGAATCATGGCGACTCACTGACTCGGCTTCTTTCTCCCAGCATTCTGTTCTGTTTACTCCACCCACCTAAGGGCTGGCCTATAAATGGGCCAAGGCAGTTTCTTTATTAAATAAAAGTAACTCCTCCATCATGTACATTTGTGGGGTATAAAGGGGTGTACATGTTCATGTGTGATGTTGTATGTGCACGTGTCTGTGCACGTGAGTTTAGGCATGAATTCCCCTGGAGCCACAGTTACATTCAGTTGTGTGCTGCGATCTCTGGGTGCTGCGAGTCAAGGTCGGGTCCTCTGTAAAAGCAGTAAGTGTTCAAACTACTGACCCTTCTCTTCAGTTCCTCCGTCTCTTTTTACTGTTGTTTTGGTTTGGTTTGGTTCTTGTTTTTTTCAGAAAAGGGTTTGTCTGTGTAGCCCTGGCTGTCCTGGAACTTGCTTCATACACCAGGCAGGCCTTGAACTCAGAAACCTGTTTCTGCCTCCCAAGTGCTGGGATAAAGGCATACACCACCACACCTGACTTTCTGACAAATGTTTACTATCTATAAAATGCAGTAGAGGCGTGAATAAGCAAACAACCCTACCAAACACAAAGCCCGGTGATAGGCTCGCAGAGGGAATAATGGCACCTGCTGACAACCTGAATCCCATTTTTTTTTGTTTTGTTTTGTTTTGTTTTTCCAGACAGGGTTTCTCTCTTTATCAGTCCTATCTGTCCAGGAACTATCTTTGTAGACCAGACCAGTCTTACCTTGAACTCACAGAGATTCAAAGGCATCTGCCTCCAGAGCGCTGTGATTAAAGGCATAAGTCACCACCACTGGGGCAAATCCCACCTCTTTTTTTTTTTTTACATGATGGTACGGGAGAACCAACTCTTGCAAGCTGTTCTCTGACCTCTACCTAAGAGCAGCTTGAGACATACACTACCACACACATAGATGCACACAAAAAAATAAATGAAATACTTAAATTTGCCAGGCACAGTCGCCTGTATCTTTAATCCAGCACTCAAGAGACAGAGGCAGGAAGAGATCCACTTGGTTTTGAGACCAGCCTGATCTACATAGTGAGTTCCAAGAACAACTAAGTACACATAATGATATCCTGTTTTTTTGTTTTTGTTTTGTTCATCATGAAAAGAAGCCAGGATGGGAAGGAACTTGAGCAGGACAGGAACGTGGAGGTAGAAGCTGAGGATGAGGCCATGGAGTAGTGCTGCGTACTGGTTTGCTCCTTATAGCTTACCCAACCTCCTTTCTTATAAAACCCAGGACCACCAGCCCATGGACGGAGCCACCCACAATGGGCTGGACCCACCCCCATCAATAACTATTTAAGAAAATGCCTTACAGCTGGATCTTATAGAGGTTTTTTCTCAGTTAAGGTTCCCTCCTTTCAGATAACTGTGGTTTGTGTATCAGGTTGATATATGACTAGACAGTACACAAAATTAGCCAGTTATAGGGGCACATATTCATAATCCCAGCACTAAAGAGGCCAAGTAAATGTGGGCCATGTATTCAAGGTTAGCCTGAGCTACATAGCAAGCGTGTCACAAACAGACAAACAAAACAAGGCCTCCCTCAGTTGGGCAGGCATGGGCCACGTGAAATCTGTCTTCAAAATTAATAAAGTAAAAAAGAGCCAGGTGTGTTTTGCATGCATGCTAGTAATCTAAACTCTTAGGAGGTAGAGGCAGGAGGTTCAGAATTTCAAGGCCGATTCCAGAGCACGTTTGATGCCAGTCCAGTAGTACAGGAGAACATGTCTTAAAGGGGTAACAATGGAAATATACACAGTATTCCTTGTATTACTTAACATAGTAATAAGCCTTATGGTCTTCAAAGAATTCAAGTTCATATCCTTGCTCCCTAAATTGTAGTTATATGCACCAAAATATATTTAACCTTGTTACATCTCCAGTCCTCATCTGTAAAGTAGGAACAAAAATGGTGTCTGTATTATACTATACACATAGCATATAGCCATTAGTTAACTTAAGTCATAGGATTATTGATTAAACAAACATTAAACATTCTGTTCTTGTTACTGCAATTGCCTATTTTTTATAGTTTTCATAGTGAATGTGTAGAAACATGAGTCAGAAAGACACTGTGATACTTAATTTTAACTGCCAAAGTCGAATGGGTCATAAAATGCCCAGAGCATCAGGGGAGCATACTTTTGGGTGTGTGTAAATCTTCCAGAGTGGATTAACTGGTGGGCAGGAACACTGACTGGCCCTGAATATAGGCGGTACTGACATGTGAATGAGCAGCCTCATGTTATTGCCACCATGGAACCACTGGGGCCCAAGCCTTCCTGTGATGCTGGACAGTGTCCCCTCGAGCACAAGCCAAAATAGCCCTTCTTCCTTTAAGAGGCTTTAGTCAGGCACTTAATGAGAGTGTCTGGAATGGAAATAATAAAGGTTTGGGAAAGTAGGAGCACTGTCATTATGAACTTGACCACACGCCTTCTGAACTGGTGTGTGTGAGGGATGCTCAGGAATCTGTAGCTATAGGGTAAGAGAAGGCCTAGTCCTCTCTCTCTTGCTCTCTTTCTCACAGAGATCCATCTGTCTCTGCCTCCCATGTGCTGGAATTAAAGGCATGCACCATGCTCTGTGCTCTCTTTCTTCTTTCTTTTTCTCCCTTTCTCTTTCACTCTCTTAGTCTCTCTGGGTTTGATTTGTGGGACCCACATGGCAGAGTGAGAGGACCGAGGCCCAGATTCTTCTGACCTCCACATGTGCACTGTGGTACTGCAGTGTCTGCCCTCATCTTAGTTCAACATCCTTAGTCGTCAGAGAAATGCAAATCAAAACAACTCTGAGATTCCATCTTATATTTGTAAGAATGGCCAAGATCAAAAACACTGATGACAACTTATTCTGGAGAGGTTGAGGGGAAAAGGGAACACTTCTGAATTGTTGGTGGGAATGCAAGCTGGTACAACCCCTTTGGATGTCAGTGTGGTGATTTCTTAGAAAATTAGGAAACAACCTTCCTCAAGAACCACTAATTCCACTTTTGGGTATATATCCAGAGGATGCCGAAACTTGCCACAAGGACATGTGCTCAACTATGTTCATAGCAGCTTTGTTTGTCATAGCCAGAACCTGGAAACAACTTAAATGCCCCTCGACCGAAGAATGCATAAAAAAAAGTGGTACATTTACATAATGGAGTACTACACAGCAGAAAAAAATAATAACGACAGCTTGAATTTTGCAGGAAAATGGATGGAGCTAGAAAACATTATTTTGAGTGAGGTAACCCAGATATAGAAAGACAATTATCACATGTACTACTCATAGGTGGTTATTAAATATAAAGCAAAGAAAGCCAGCCTACAAACCATAATCCCAGAGAACTTAGATAACACAGTAGACAGTAAGAGGGACTTACGTATTACATAGTTCTATTCTACATGGGAAGTAGAAAGTATAAAAACACAAGATCTCCTGAGTAAATTTTGAGCATGGGGACTTTGGGGGAGGATTGAAGGCAGGAGGGGAGAGGCAGGGAAGGGTAGAGAATAAATGTAGAGCTCAACAAATATCAATAAAATTTTTTTAAAATAAATAATAAAAAGGAGGAATATTTATTTTTCTTTATGTGTAATTGAACATACATATTTTTGAGAATATGGAAGCCAAAGTGTGTTCTTTGGGTATTGTTTACCTTCAGTTTCTCTCTCTCTCTCTCTTGTTTGTTTATTTGTTTGTTTTCATTTTTCAAGATGGGGTTTCTATGTGTAACAACCCTCGCTGTCCTGGAACTAGCAGGAACCCACATATCACCCTGCCTCTGTCTCCAGAGTGCTGGGATTAATGACCTTGTGGTATCACAGCCTGGCCTTTTTGTTTGTTATAAAGAATTTATATAAAAAAATAAAAAAAATTAAAGAATGTATGTGGATGAATGTTTTCCCTGCATATGCACTATGTCGGATCCCTTGGAACTTGGGTTATGGATTGCGGTAAGCCATGCTGGGTGCTGGGAATTGAACTTGTATTGTTGTGGGAGCTGCAGGCTGGGTACCTGCCACCCCAGCTTCTGGTCGCCTGGCTAGCTTATGCCCCAAAATAGCAACACACAAACTATATTCATTTAAACACTGCTTGGCCCACTAGCTCTAGCCTCTTACAGGGTAATTCTCATATTTTGCCTAACCCATTTTTAGTAATCTGTGTAGCACCAGTCTTACCGGGAAAGATTCAGCATGTCTGACCTGGCAGCTTACTTCATAGCGTCTTCTTGGGAGAGAGGAGCATGGCATCTGAGCTCACTTCCTCTTCCTCCCAGCACTCTGTTCTGTTTGCTCCTCCCACCTATGTTTTAACCTATGAGGCCAAGCAGTTTCTTTATTACTTAACCAATGACCTTCCTCCATCACTGTATCTATTTATTACCAGAGCAATAAGTGCTATTGAGCCATTTCTTCAGTCCCTTACTCTTTGAGGCAGAATCTCTTATTCATCCAGAACTTGACATATGGGTATGACTAGCATGCACTCTGCTTCTCCAGGCCAGGTTTTATAAGCAAGGTCTGTCAGGCCTGACTTCTTTTTTAATAGAGGTTAAAGTTATGATTTCCCTTGAAATATGGCTTTTAATGGAGAATCCCAGCAGTAGGGAGGTAAAGGCAAGATTATCATCTTTGCAATGGATAGAAAGTTCAAGGCCATTTTGACCCTGTCTCAAAAAACTAAACCATGGGCTTATGAGCCAGGGCCATGTTAATACACATCTTAGGCCTTCGTGGAACAGTCGTGCCTCCCATCACGCTAACAGGAGCCCCTTATTCTGTTCCAGAAGTTTCCAGAACTGCAAATAGAAGTCATTGCTGACTATGAGGTCCACCCCAACCAGCACCCTAAGATTCCCAGACTGTAGCCCATGTGCCAGGGCTGCTTACTACTACCAACGACAGTATGTGGATGCTGACCCATGGGGGACCAAGGTTAGAGAATACATGTGAATGAATGAGTGGGGCCTTAGAGAAAATTAGTAAAGCCCCTCCAAGTATCCCTGTGAGGTTCCACATTACATCACCCAGGACAAAGTTTCTGTGGTCCTGACAAATAGGCCGCCTGCTTTCTAGTTTACGTGAGGACATAACAGTTCAAAAGCCTGGGCCCTTTTAATATTTTAAAAATCTCTTTTGTAGCCAGGTGGTGGTGACGCACTCCTTTAATCCCAGCACTTGGGAAGCAGAGGCAGGCAGATCTCTGTGAGTTCGAGACCAGCCTCGTCTACAAGAGCTAGTTCTAGGACAGGCTCCAAAACCACAGAGAAACCCTGTCTCGAAAAATCTCTCTTACAGCCAAGGGGTGGTGACACACTCCTTTAATCCTAGGACTCAGAAGGCAGAGGCAGGCAAATTTCTGTGAGTTCGAGACCAGCCTGTTGTACAAGGGCTACTTCCAGCACAGGCACCAAAGCTACAGAGAGAGCTTGTCTCGTAACTAAACAAAACAAAACAAAAAATCTCTCTGGAGAAATGATTTAGCAGGTAAGAGCACTGACTGCTGAACTTCCAGAGGTTCTGAGTTCAATCCCAACAACTCTATCGTGTCTCACAACAATCTGTAATGAGATCTGGTGCCCTCTTCTGGCATGCAGGCTTACATGGAAGTGAAACACTGTATATATTAAAAAAAAAAAGAAAGTCGGGCAATTGGGGGCACACACCTTTAATCCCAGAAGTAGGGAGACAGATGCAGGGAGATCTCTGTGAGTTTGAGGCCAGTCTAGTAGACAAAGTGTGTTCCAGGGTAGGCTCCAAACTATAGAGAAACCCTATCTCAAAGATAACTAACTAACAAACTAAATCTTAATTATTATTGTTTTTTCTTTTTTTTTTTTTTTTTTTGGTTTTTCGAGACAGGGTTTCTCTGTGGCTTTGGAGCCTGTCCTGGAACTAGCTCTGTAGACCAGGCTGGTCTCAAACTCACAGAGATCCGCCTGCCTCTGCCTCCCGAGTGCTGGGATTAAAGGCGTGTGCCACCACGCCCGGCTTATTTTTTTTTTTTTTTTTTTTTTTACTGTGTTCTGCATGAACTCACTGAGACCAAAGGACAACTGCTAGAGTGAGGTCTCCCCTTCCACCATGTGGGTCCCTGGGGATGAAACGAGGTTGTCAGGCTTGGCTGCAAACACCTTCCCTCACTGCTCTATTTTCGTTTTTGAACAAGGTCTCCACACTTGAGGCTGTCTTAGAACTCACTGTGTAGGCTGGCCTTGAACTCATTGAGATACCTTTGCCCTAGGAGTACTGGGATTTAAAGCACAGGCAGGCAAGCCAGACAGGATCTGTTTTGTTTGTTTGTTTTGTGGAGAGGATTTATCTGTGTGATAAATAACCTGGCTATTCTGGAAGTGTGTAGACCAGGTTGACCTCAAACTCACAAAAAACTCCAGCCTTTGCCTCACAAGGGCTGTGCATATGCAACCCCTGCCCAGCTTGACTGCTTTGTTCTTAAAACTTGGTGTTTCCTGACTGTTTCTGGAAAATCCAGGTGCAGAGCAATGCAAGTCAGGGCTCTAGGGAGCCCTTCCTTATTCCTTAGAATCTTTTTTTATTTGAATTGTAATACTATTTATTTACATTTTTTATTAATTTATCTATTTATTAAAGATTTCTGTCTCTTCCCCTCCACCGCCTCCCATATCCCTCCCCCACCCCCAAACAACTCCCCCTCTCTCATCAGCCCTAAGAGCAGTCAGGGTTCCCTGCCCTGTGGGGAGTCCAAGGACCTCCCACCTCCTTCCAGGTCTATTAAGGTGAACATCTAAACAGCCTAGGCTCCCACAAAGCCAGTAAGTGCAGTAGGATCAAAACCCAGTGCCACTGTTCTTGACATCTCAGCATTCCTCATTGTCCACTATGTTCAGTGAGTCCGGTTTTATCCCATGCTTTTTCAGACCCAGTCCAGCTGGCCTTGGTGAGTTCCCAAAAGAACATCCCCATTGTCTCAGTGTGTGGGTGCACCCCTCATGGCCCTGAGTTCCTTGCTCGTGCTGTCTCTCCTTCTGCTCCTGGTTTGGACCTTGGGGTTTTAGTCTGGTGCTCTGATGTGGAACTCTGTGTCTGTCTCCTTTCATCGCCTGATGAAGGTTAATATCCAGGAGGATGTCTATATGTTTTTCTTTGGGTTCACCTTCTTATTTAGCTTCTCTAGGATCACGAATTATAGGCTCAATGTCCTTTATTTATGACTAGAAACCAAATATGAGTGAGTACATCCCATGTTTCTCTTTTGGGTCTGGCTTACCTCACTCAGGATAGTGTTTTCTATTTCTGTCCATTTGCATGCAAAATTCAAGAAGTCATTGTTTTTTACTGCTGAGTAGTACTCTAATATGTATATATTCCATACTTTCTGCATTCATTCTTCCATTGAAGGGCATCTCGGTTGTTTCCAGGTTCTGGTTATTACAAACAATGCTACTGTGAACATAGTTGAGCATATACTTTTGTTGTATGATAGGGCATCTCTTGGGTATATGCCCAAGAGTGGTATTGCTGGGTCCAGGCGTAGGTTGATCCCGAATTTCCCGAGAAACCGCCACACTGCTTTCCAAAGTGGTTGCACAAGTTTGCATTCCCACCAGCAATGGATGAGTGTACCCCTTTCTCCACAACCTCTCCAGCAAAGGCTATCATTGGTGTTTTTGATTTTAGCCATTCTGACAGGTTTAAGATGGTATCTTAAAGTTGTCTTGATTTGCATTTCCCTGATCGCTAAGGAAGTTGAGCATGACCTTAAGTGTCTTTTGGCCATTTGAACTTCTTCTGTTGAGAATTCTCTGTTCAGCTCATTGCCCCATTTTATAATTGTGTTGATTATCCTTTTACGGTCTAGTTTCTTGAGTTCTTTATATATTTTGCAGATCAGACCTTTGTCAGTTGCGGGCTTGGTGAAAGATCTTCTCCCAGTCAGTGGGTTGCCTTTCTGTCTTAGTGAGAGTGTCCTTTGCTTTACAGAAGCTTCTCAGTCTCAGGAGGTCCCATTTATTCAATGAGGCCCTTAATGTCTTTGCTGCTGGGGTTATACATAGGAAGTGGTTTCCTGTGCCCATGTGTTGTAGAGTACTTCCCACTTTCTCTTCTATCAGGTTCAGTGTGTTCAGACTGATATTGAGGTCTTTAATCCATTTGGACTTGAGTTTTGTGTGTGGCGATAGACATGGATCTATTTTCATTCTTCTACAGATTGACATCCAGTTTTGCCAGCACAATTTGTTGAAGATGCTCTCTATTTTCCATTGTATGCTTTTAGCTCCTTTATCGAAAATCAGGTGTTCATAGGTTTGTGGGTTAAAGTTCGGGTCTTCTATTCGGTTCCATTGGTCGACTTCTCTGTTTTTATGCCAATACCAAGCTGTTTTCAATACTGTAGCTCTGTAATAGAGTTTGAAGTCAGGGATAGTAATGCCTCCAGACGATCGTTTATTGTATAATATTGTTTTGGCTATCCTGCGTTTTTTGTTTTTCCATATAAAGTTGATTATTGTCTTCTCAAGGGCTGTGAAGAATTTTGATGGGATTTTGATGGGGATTGCATTGAATCTATAGATTGATTTTAGTAGAATTGCCATTTTTACTATGTTCATCCTCCCAATCCAAGAGCAAGGGAGATCCTTCCATTTTCTGGTGTTCTCTTCAATTTCTTTCTTCAAAGACTTAAAGTTCTTATCAAATAGATCTTTCACTTCCTTGGTCAGAGTTACCCCAAGATATTTTATGCTATTTGTTGCTATCATGAAAGGTGATGCTTCTCTGATTTCCCTCTCTGCTTCCTTATCCTTTGTGTATAGGAAGGCAATTGATTTCTTGGAGTTGATCTTTTATCCTGCCGTATTACTAAAGGTGTTTATCAGCTGTAGGAGTTCTTTGGTAGAGTTTTTGGGGTCGCTTATGTATACTATCATATCATCTGCAAATAATGAAAGTTTAACTTCTTCCTTTCCAATACGAATCCCCTTGATCCCCTTATGTTGTCTTATTGCTATTGCTAGAACTTCAAGCACTATATTGAAGAGGTATGGAGAGAGTAGACAGCTTTGTTGTGTTTCTGATTTTAGAGGAATGGCTTTGAGTTTTTCTCCATTTAATTTAATGTTAGCTGTTGGCTTGCTGTAAATAGCTTTTATTATATTTAGGTATGACCCTTGTATCCCTAATCTATCCAGGACTTTATCATAAAGGGGTGTTGGATTTTGTCGAATGCTTTTTCAGCATCTAATGAAATGATCATATGGTTTTTTCTTTCAGTTTATTTATATGATGGATTACATTGATAGATTTGCGTGTGTTGAACCAGCCCTGCATTTCTGGGATGAAACCTACTTGATCATAATGGATAATTTTTCTAATGTGTTCTTGGATTCGGTTTGCCAGTATTTTATTGAGAATTTTTGCGTCGATATTCAGGAGTGAGATTGGCCTTTAATTCACTTTCTTGGTTAAGTCTTTGCGAGGTTTTTGTATCAGGGTGACTGTAGCTTCATAAAAGGAATTTGGCAATGACTCTTCTGTTTCTATATTGTGAAATACCTTAAGGAGTATAGGTATTAGCTCTTCTTGGAAGATCTGGTAGAATTCTGCATTGAAACCATCTGGTCCTGGGCTTTTTTTTGAAGGGAGGTTTTTGATAACAGCTTCTAATTCTTCATGACTAACCTTAGAAACTTTCTGAGTAGGTGGTGAAGAGAAGACAGGACAGTGAGGTGGGGGTATGGCACTGTGTGCCACACCAGCATACCAACCTGAGTTTGACCCCAGGGACCCATGTAGAGGACAGAGAGCCAAATCCATGAAATTACCCTCTGAGCCCCATAGGTACATTCATATATGCACAGTAATAATTTCTTAAAAATCAGGAAAAGAGCCAAGCAGTGGTGGCACTCCTAGCACTCGGGAGGCAGAGGCTGGCGGATCTCTGTGAGTTTAAGGCCTCTGTAGATACTGCTTGCACGTAAAAATAAATTGAAGGACAAAAAAGCTTGCAATAATGATAGCTGGACTTAGTGTCCAAATGGCCTCTGTAATTCTACTTTGCTTTTCCATTCTCCCGAGTACATAGCAGGTGTGTGCATATACCCCTGATTTGGGCTGGTTTGCGATCCAAGGGGTAATGTTGCTGCCAATGATCGAAGTGCCAAATTTGCCACCCAGAAAGCCCCCTGATTGTGTGCCTAGAAGAGCTGGCCGCATCACTCTGCTTGAAGGCTTCAATTTCCATTGGTGTGACTGGACCTACATGGATACCGTGACTCCTGCAGAAAGGTACTACATTTTAATTATTACTATATATGTATGAATGACAGGTATGTACATTTGTGGGGTATAAAGGGGTGTACATGTTCATGTGTGATGTTGTATGTGCACGTGACTGTGCACGTGAGTGTAGGCATGAATTCCCCTGGAGCCACAGTTACAGTCAGTTGGGTGCTGCAATCTCTGGGTGCTGCAAGTCAAAGTCGGGTCCTCTGTAACAGCAGTAAGTGTTCTAATTACTGACCCTTCTTCAGTTCCTCCATCTCTTTTTACTGTTGGTTTGGTTTGGTTTGGTTCTTGTTTTGTTCAGAAAAGGGTTTGTCTGTGTAGCCCTGGCTGTCCTGGAACTTGCTTCATACACCAGGCAGGCCTTGAACTCAGAAACCTGTTTCTGCCTCCCAAGTGCTGGGATAAAGGCATACACCACCACACCTGACTTTCTGACAAATGTTTACTATCTATAAAATGCAGTAAAGGCGTGAATAAGCAAACAACCCTACCAAACACAAAGCCCGGTGATAGGCTCAGCCGAGGGAATAATGGCACCTGCTGACAACCTGAATCCCATTTTTTTGTTTTGTTTTTTTGTTTTTCCAGACAGGGTTTCTCTCTTTATCAGTCCTATCTGTCCAGGAACTATCTTTGTAGAACAGACCAGTCTTACCTTGAACTCACAGAGATTCAAAGGCATCTGCCTCCAGAGCTCTGTGATTAAAGGCATCAGCCACCACCACTGGGGCAAATCCCACCTCTTTTTTTTTTTTACATGATGGTACGGGAGAACCAACTCTTGCAAGCTGTTCTCTGACCTCTACCTAAGAGCAGCCTTGAGACATACACTACCACACAGATAGATGCACACAAAATAATAAATGAAATACTTAAATTTGCCAGGCACAGTCGCCTGTATCTTTAATCCAGCACTCAAGAGACAGGCAGGAAGAGATCCACTTACATTTGAGACCAGCCTGATCTACATTGTGAGTTCCAAGAACAACTAAGTACACATAATGATATCCTGGTTTTTTTTTTTGTTATTTTTTTTGTTTTGTTTTTTTTTTTTTTTTTGACAGCCAAATCTTTATTAAGGGAATGGGTTTCTGGGGGTGGGGGGTGGGCCTGGGGCCCTCACTACACAGCTTGTTATTTGTCACTGTCTCAAGAATCCTGTGGCTTCATCACATATGGACGCTCTGGAGGGCTGGAGAAGGGCTCAATGTGCAGGGCTTCGAAGGCATCATCCTCTTGGAAGGCCAGGCCCACTGTGGCTGGGGCCTGTGGCTCTGCTGTCAGGTAAGTGAAGCCACACTCACCCAGAGTTTTCCCATCATCAAGGAGCTGGTCGTCCTTGTACAGCCGCTGCTCATCCGCTGGCCGCTTAAGGATCCTCTCAATGATGTGCTTCAGCTCGATTATGGTAGTTGACTCCTTGGCATCCGTGAAGATAGTGGTCTTGTGGCGCCGGATCATGAGAAACACGTCCATCCCGGAGGCTGCTTCTGGCTCTACGTGCCAGCACTGCCACGCTCAGTACCGAGATCCTGTTTTGAAAATATCAAATTAAATAAAACTCACCCTGGGTTGGATTTCAGAAAGGTTGTTTGGTTTTAAAACATGCAATTATTAGTTAGAGGAATCAGGTACTTGAGCCATAGTGAGCACGTGGAGACGAGAAGAAAACTTGGAGTTCAATCCTTCCACACACTGAGCTTTTGTTGTTGGATTTTTCAAGACAGGGTTTCTCTGTTTAACTGTCCTGGTTGACCTGGAACTCCCTTTGTAAATGTAATAGTCTATCCTGTCCCTTCAAAAGACAAGCCCCGCCCTCAAGTCCACAGAGGCAGGAGGATCTTCCTTCTGCTTCCTGCCTGCAAGCTCTCCCTTTCCTCCCTCCCTACGAGGTAGTTTCTCCTTCCTCTCCTCTCCTCTCCCCCTTACATCCTCTCTCTGTTCCTCTCTCTCTGCCTCTTTTTCCTCGTTCCCCTTCTCCCTCCCTCTCCCCTGTCCTCTTCCCTTCCATAATCCACTAAAGAAATATCCAACATCACTCTTGCATGGTGTGCCTATCCGCCTCTGTCTCTCACCTGCCATAGTTCATCTGGGACCTGCTGATCCGCCAAAGTCTCTCACCTGCTGTCTTGCTCCCTGCCTGAGACCCACTGCCAACCCTCAGGGAACTGTGCAGCGTTTTATTTTTTAATTTAATTAATTTATTTATTTATTATGTATACAATATTCTGTCTGTGTGTATGACTGCAGGCCAGAAGAGGGCACCAGACCCCGTTACAGATGGTTGTGAGCCATCATGTGGTTGCTGGGAATTGAACTCAGGCAGGACCTTTGGAAGAGCAGACAATGCTCTTAACCTCTGAGCCATCTCTCCAGCCCGCAGCATTTTATTTTTACAATTACAATAGATCAGGTTGATCTTGATCTCACAGAAATCTGCCCGCCTCTGTGTCTAGACATGTGCCACCATGCCCAGCTGCCACTCTTGAGTTTTTAAATCTGAAAATGATTTATTTTAAAATGACAATATATATTATTTGAAATGTGTGAGACTAAAATGTTTTCTGTCTCTCGATTACTTGTCTTGGTCTCATGTATGGAATATCACCTTTTTAAAAGTGTGCATTTATTTTGAATTCATTAGTAATACGCCTACATGTATGTCTGGGCACCACATGAGTGCCTGGTGCCATCAGATGCCAGAGGGGAGAATCGTATCCCATGGAAGCAGATGGTTGTGAACTGTCATGCAGGTGCTGGGAACTGAACCCAGGTCTTCTACAAGAGCAATAAGTGCTCTTAACGACGGAACCATCTCTCCAGCCCAGGAATATTACCTTTCAATAATTATAGTACCCCTCAAAATTTAAGTTTTTAGAGGAACAGACCACAAAAATAACTTACACTTACCAAAAGATATGATAGAAAAACAAGCATTTTGGCCAGGCAGTGGTGGCACACGCCTATAATCCCAGCACTCAGGAGGCAGACGCTAGCCTAGTCTACAAGAGCGAGTTCCAGAACAGCTAGGATTGATTTTTTTTTTTTTTTTTTTTTTTTTTTTTTTTTTTTTGCTTTTCGAGACAGGGTTTCTCTGTGATTTTGGAGCCTGTCCTGGAACTAGCTCTTGTAGACCAGGCTGATCTAGAAATCACAGAGATCCACCTGCCTCTGCCTCCCACGTGCTGGGATTAAAGGCGTGTGCCACCACCGCCCTGCGACAGCTAGGACTGTTACACAGAGAAACTCTGTCTCCAAATACAAATAAAAACAACCATGCATTTTGGGTCCTGGTTATGGCCCAGTTAATAGTGTTTACATAGCATTCACAAAGTCCTAGGTTCAGCCCTTGACACTGTCAAATGCGGTGGCACACACCTGTAATCCAAGAACCCAAGAAGTGAAGGCAGGAAGATCACAAATTCAAGGAATCCATAGTTACATAGTGAATTTAAGGGCATCCTGAGTTAAATGAGACCTTATTTAAGAATAAAAGAAGGGCTCCAAAACCACAGAGAAACCCTGTCTCGAAAAAAAACCAAATAAATAAATAAATAAAAGTAGGGCCGGGTGGTGGTGGCACATGCCTTTAATTCCAGTACTCCAGAGGCAGAGGCAGGCAGATCTCTGTGAATTTGATGCCAGCCTGCTCTACAAAGGGAGTTCTGGGATAGCTAAGGCTGTCACACAGAGAAATACTGTCTCAAAAAAAACAAAAAATGAAAATAAAACAAAGATAAAAAGAAGGTTTTAGGTTGTGTCTGTTTGCTTTTGAAGATACGCAATTTCAGAGAACCTGAGAAGCCTGCTGCAACCATACAGGCTGGGCTGCTAAGGATGAGGAGGTGTAGAGAATCTGGAGTAAGTCACAATAAACTGTAGCACAATTAATAAAAATACAGACACAAATATTGGGGTTCAACAAGCCAACCAGAAAAGCAAAGCAATCAGCCACTACGACTTACCTCTAACACAGTCCAAATAGGGAGATTCTGCCTCCAGGAATCCTCAGAATGAGACTGGCTGAGAGCTGTCTCCTCCTGTCTTATATACCTCTCTAGGGCGGGGATTAAGGGCATGCACCACTCCCGCCAAGTGTCTAAGACAAACTATTGTGGCTACTTGGATTAAAGGTGTGTGATGCCACTGCCTGGTCTGGGAGGCTCACCAGGGTGTTGGTTTTACACTCTGGTCTTCAGGCAAGCTTGATTTACTAAAACACAAATGAAATATCACTACAATAAGAGTCTGACAGTGTGACCGCCTAGAACTAGTGCCCACCAGGGTACCACATACTCCTCTGCGATCTCATCAATACTGCCTCAGACCAGCATCTGAACCCATTCTCCTCACCACAACGGTGAAATCATTGCTTTCCAAGTTCACTTGAACTTGGAGTCAAACGTGTATCTATAAATGTCAGAAATCAGAGGCAGAGGTCACAGGAAGTAGTGAGGTGAGAAGGAAATGTCCAGCAGAATCCATCTCATGTCTGCGAAGACATGTAGAAAACACACCAGGGAGAGCCAAGACACTTTGTTTTAAATTAGCTGAGGAGCAGGAATGACTGGAAGGGAGATGCCTCGGGAAAGAGGGCACATACCAGAAGACATGAGAAGACTGCCTCGGATGGACGCTTCATCGAAATCATCCTTCTTACAAGTCCTTACAGGTCACTCCGTAAGACCTTGGGTCCCTGAAGGAACAGATCCTCTCGCACAGGGCTGTGGACATGGGACTGAGAGCTGCTGGGTTCCAGGCTAGAAAGCTTGTTCTCAAGTTCTAAGAGGAAGTAAAATGACAAACCAACCATTAGCCAGACTGTGATGTGCATAAAACCAGGCCCTGGACATCCTGGAAAGGACACACAGGCCTGGTTTGTATGTGCCCATGCACAGGTGCTTCTCACTGAGGACCTGTTTCTGTCCCCAATTGCATTGAGTCATGTAATGGGGAATGTATTGGTACCTGTCCTGGAACTAGCTCTTGTAGACCAGGCTGGCCTTGAACTCACAAAGATCCACCTGCCTCTGCCTCCCTCGTGAGTGCTGGAATTGAATGAGTGTGTTACTACTGTCCAGGCCTTTCCCTCATGCTTAAGAAATTATTCCTGTGTATATATGAATGTACCTATGGGGCTCAGAGGGCAGTTTCATGGATTTGGCTCTCTCTCCTTTACATGGGTCCCAGGGGTCAAACTCAGGTTGGTATGCTGGTGTGGCACACAGTGTCTTTACCCCCACCTCACTGTCCTGTCTTTGTCTTCACCACCTACTCATGGAAACACCTAAAGAATAACCAAGGGCTCCCTTGAGCCCTGACCTTGAGTTACTCTGCCCCTGGATTTTCCAGAGACAGCCAGGGAACACAAAGTTTTAAGAACAAAGCAGGCAAGCTGGCCAGTGTTTGCATATGCCCAGCCCTAGCGAGGCAAAGGCTGGACTATTTTGTGAGTTTGAAGTGAACCTGGTCTACATAGTTTTAGAACAGGCAGATTTATTAAGAAAAATCCTCTCCCAAAAACAAACAAATTAAATAGATCAGGCCAGGCTTGGTTACAAGTGCCTTTAATTCCCCTATTCAGGGAGCATAGGCATGTATGGTGTCAATGAGTTCAAGGCCAGCCTACACAGGGAGTTCTAAGCCAGCTAGGAGTGTAGAGAGACCTTGTCTCTAAAACAAAAAGAAACAGAGCAAGAAGTTGGTGAGGTGACTAAATGAGGGAAGGTGTTTGCAGCCAAGCCTGACAACCTCAGTTAATCCCCTGGTAGCCACATTGTAGAAGGAGAGACCTGACTCTAGCATTGTCCTATGGCCTCCATAAGGGCATACAGAACACAGTAATATAGTTTATTTTAAAATTATTTTCTATTTATTTATTTTTAATTTATTTATTTGGTTTTACGAGAGAGGGTTTCTCTGTAGGTTTGGAACATTTCCTGGAACTAGCTCTTGTAGAACAGGCTGACCTTGAACTCACAGAGAATCACCTGCCTCTGCCTCCTGAGTGTGGGATCAAAGGCGTGGGCCACCACTGCCTGACCCTGCCTGTTATGTTCTTAAAACTGTGTTTCCTCAGAAGAGTCATTGCCAAATTCCTTTTATGAAGCTACAGTTACCCTGATACCAAAACCACACAAAGACCCAACCAAGAAAGAGAATTACAGGCCTATCTCACTCATGAACATCGATGCACACTGAGACAATGGGGATGTTGTATCAGGAACTCACCAAGGCCAGCTGGCCTGGGTCTGAAAAAGCATGGGACAAAACCGGACTTGCTGAACATAATGGACAATGAGGACTACTGAGAACTCAAGAACAATGGCAATGGGTTTTTGATCCTACTGCACGTACTGGCTTTGTGGGAGCCTAGGCAGTTTGGATGCTCACCTTACTAGACCTGGATGGAGGTGGGTGGTCCTTGGACTTCCCACAGGGCAGGGAACCGGGATTACTCTTAGGGATGATAAGGGAGGGGGACTTGATGGGGGAGGGGGAGGGAAATGGGAGGTGGTGGCAGGGAGAAGGCAGAAATCTTTAATAAATAAATAAACAATAAAAAGAAAAAAAAAACTGTGTTTCCTGGCTGTCTCCGGAAAATCCAAAGGCCAAGTAATCCAAGGTCAGGGCTCAAGAGAGCCTTTCCTTATACCTTGAAATCTTTCTGAGTAGGTGCTCAAAATGAGGACAGGACAGTGAGGTGTGGGAAAAGGCACTGTGTGCCACACCAGCATACCAACCTGAGTTTGATCTCTGGAACCCATGTAAAGGAGAGAGAGCAAAATCCATGAAACTGGCCTCTGAGTCCCATAGGTGCATTCACATATACACAGTAATGATTTCTGTCAACTTAACAGTAAGTAAACTATAGTCACCTGGGATAGGAAACCCCAACTGCGGGATTGCCTAAATCAGATGGGCCTTGCTGGGCGGTGGTAGCACACACCTTTAATCCCAGCTCTCAGGAGGCAGAGGCAGACAGATCTCTGTGAGTTCGAGGCCAGCCCGGACTACAAGAGCTAGTTCCAGGACAGGTTCCAAGCTATGGAGAATCCCTGTCTCGACAAAACAAAAAACAAAAAAAGGTTGGCCTCTGGGGATTTTGTGGGATTTGTTTTTTAATATAGGGAGGCTCATTGACTTAGAAGATCCCAGTCCACTGTACTCAGTACCATTCCTAGGCAGCAGCAGGTCCTGGTCTGTTTTAAGTTCACTTACCCCAAGTTGCTTTCAGTCACAAGATAACACAGAAAGGAGAAGCAAAGCAGACACCAGGCAAGCACTCTACCAAGAGCTACACCCTAGTCCTGAGGCAGCTCTTAAACCTAATGTTTCTGAATAGTGGGAGATATGGAGATAGCTCAGCCACAAAGTGCTCTTGTGAGGAAATAAATTAGGCTCATGGAGCCTCTATTAAAAAAGAAGTCAGGCCTGACAGACCATGCTTATAAAACCAGCCCTGGAGAAGCAGATTCTAAGAGCTTGCAGGTACACCCACATGTCAAGTTCCCGATCAATAAGAGATCCTGCCTCAAAGAGTAAGGGACTGCGGTGATGGATGGGGATAGAGAGAAAGTGAAAGACTCTAAATGTATTCCTAAGCCCCCTCAACCCTAAAACATTTTTCTAAAACCTTACACTCACTCTCTCTTGGAAACGGGACAGCCCCCCCACACACACACATGCTGGACTGCTCATCCTCCCGTGTCCTTGTGAATAATCTTCAAACATAAATCGATTCTGGGAACTGAGGCAAAGACAACCCACAGATGTCGCCTCACTTCCTAATGTATTGATTTAGTCACTGGAACAAGGTCAGGAAGACCACAGATGCTCTCTTATCTCACCCGATCACACAGTTATTCTCCAGCCCTGAATAGACCAATCACTGCTAGTAACCCTTTGAATAAGCCAATCCAATAAGTTGGGAAACAACCTGCAGGTTCCCCCCTTTTGTCTGTGGCTTTTTACTTTAAAAGATGGGCTGTAATAGCTATCGGATGTCCTTCATATCTTGAACCTGAAGGGCCCTGTCATGTCAGATTAAAATTTTCTTGCTTTCGCATCAATTGAGGCTTTGTGAGTGGTGTCTGGAGCAACTCCTCCTTGATGTTTGGACTTCTAGTCCAATAAAAGTCCCTCATCAGAGCAACAGACTGAGCTCCTAAGGTCCAATTGAAGAGCAGGAGAGAGAAGATGAGCAAGGAAATCTGGACCACAAGGGTTTGGTCCACTCACTGAGACAGTGTGCCTGTTCTAATGGGAGCTCAACATATCCAGCTGGACTGGGCCTGAATGAGCATGCGACCAAACCAAACTCTCTGACTATGGCTGACATGTGGGGGCTGGTTGAGAAGTCATTGATAAAGAATCTTCTTCTGGCGGTGTACGGAGATAGAGACAGAGACCCACATTGGAGCACTGGACTGAGCTCCCAAGGTCCAGATGAAGAGCAGAAGGAGGGAGAACATGAGCAAGGAAGTCAGACCATAAGGCTTATTACTATGTTAAGTAATATAAGGAATACTGTGTATATTTCCTTTGCTACCTCTTTAAGACATGTTCTCCTGTACTACTGGACTGGCATCAAACGTGCTCTGGAACCGGCCTTGAAATTCTTTTTTTTTTCCTTTTTTAATTAAAATTTCCAACTGCTCCCCATTTCCCATTTCCCTCCCCCTCCTCCCACATATTGCCCCCTCCCCCCGCTCCCCTCCCCCTATCCCCACTCCACTTCTCCTCCCCCCAGTCCACTCCCCCTCCCTCTCGATACTGAAGAGCAGTCCAAATTCCCTGCTCTACAGGAAGACCAAGGTCCTCCCACTTCTATCTAGGTCCAGGAAGGTGAGCATCCAAACAGGCTACGCTCCCACAAAGCCAGTTCATGTATTAGGATCGAAACCTAGTGCCATTGTCCTTGGCTTCTCATCAGCCTTCATTGTCCGCCTTGTTCAGAGAGTCCAGTTTCAACCCATGCTTATTCAGTCCCAGTCCAGCTGGCCTTGGAGAGCTCCCAATAGATCAGTTCCACTGTCACAGTGGGTGGGTGCACGCCTCGTGGTCTTGATTTCCTTGCTCATGTTCTCCCTCCTTCTGCTCCTCATTTGGACCTTAAGAGCTCAGACGGTTGCTCCAAATTGGGTCTCTGTCTCTCTCTCGATCCATCGCCAGATGAAAGTTCCTGTGCCATTCTCCTTGGCCTCTCGTCAGCTCTCATTGTCCACCACATTCAGAGTCCAATTTTATCCCATGTTTTTTTCAGTAGCAGTCCAGCTGGCCTTGGTGAGCTCCCAATAGATGGGCCCCCCTGTCTCAGTGGTTGGGTGCACCCCTCATGGTCCTGACTTCCTTGTTCATGTTCTCTCTCCTTCTGCTCCTCATTATAACATTGGGAGCTCAGTCCGGTGCTCCAGTGTGGGTCTCTGTCTCTATCTCCATCCATCACTAGATGAAGGTTCTATGGCGATATGCAAGATATTCATCAGTATGATTATAGGATAGGTTCATTTCAGGTTCCCTATCCTCAGGTGCCCCAATGAACTAACTGGGGACATTGCCCTGGGCATCTGGTAGCCATTCCAGGTTCAAGTCTCTTGCCAACCCTTAGGTGGCTCCCTTAACTAAGGTATGAGTTTCCCTGCTCCCCAATCCAACCTTCCTTTAACCCCAATCACCCCGATTCCCCAAGTTCCCCTCATCCTCTCCTTCACACTTTTCTCTCCCCATCACCCCTCATCCCCATCCCACCCCACCCCCCAAGATTCCAATTTTTTTGCCCATCAATCTTGTCTATTTCCCATAGCTGGGAGGATATCTATATGTTTTTCCTTGGGTTTACCCTCTTGTTTAGCTTCTTTAGGATCACAAATTATAGACTCAGTGGCCCCTATCCATGGCTAGAAACCAATTATGAGTGAGTACATCCCCTGATCTTCTTTTTGGGTCTGGGTTACCTCACTCAGGATCGTATTTTCTATTTCCATCCATTTGCATGCAAAATTCGAGAAGTCATTGTTTTTTACCGCAGAGTAGTACTCTAATGTATATATATTCCACACTTTCTTCATCCATTCTTCTATTGAAGGGCTTCTAGGTTGCTTCCAGGTTCTGGCTATTACAAATAATGCTGCTATGAACATAGTTGGACAAATGCTTTTGTCATATAATAGGGCATCTCTTGGGTATATTCCCAAGAGTGCTATTGTTGGGTCCAGGGGTAGGTTGATCCCAATTTTTCTGAGAAACCGCCACACTGATTTCCAAAGTGGTTGCACAAGTTTGCAGTCCCACCAGCAATGGATGAGGGTACCCCTTTCTCCACAACCTCTCCAGCAAAGGCTATCCTTGGTGTTTTTGATTTTAGCCATTCTGACAGGTGTAAGATGATATCTCAAAGTTGTTTTGATTTGCATTTCTCTGATCGCTAAGGAGGTTGAGCATGACCTTAAGTATCTTTTGCTGGCCTTGAAATTCTGACCCTCCTGCCTCTACCTCTTAAGAGTTTAGATTACTAGCATACATGCAAAACACACCTGGCTCTTTTTTAATTTATTAATTTTGAAGACAGATTTCACATGGCCCATGCCTGCCCAACTGAGGGAGGCCTTGTTTTGTTTGTCTATTTGTGACACGCTTGCTATGTAGCTCAGGCTAACCTTGAATACATGGCCCACATTTACTTAGCCTCTTTAGTGCTGGGATTATGAATATGTGCCCCTATAAGTGGCTAATTGTGTGTACTGTCTAGTCATATATCAACCTGATAAACAAACCATGGTTATCTGAAAGGAGGGAAGCTTAACTAAGAAGAAACCTCCATAAAATCCAGTCGTAAGGCATTTTCTTAACTAGTTATTGGTGGGGGTGGATCCAGCCCATTGTGGGTGACTCCATCCATAGGCTGGTGGTCCTGGGTTTTATAAGAAAGGAGGTTGGGTAAGCCATAAGGAGCAAACCAGTACACAGCACTCCTTCATAACTGCCCAGCCCACATCATCATCAAAAATCCACAATCCATTGCCAGTGGTGCGTTGCGTCTTCGGTCCTTTTTTGTACCTCTTCCGAAGGGAATCTGAACCTCCTTCCTGGCCAGCATCTGCCCCAGACAAGTAACGGTTCAGACATCCCACATTGGAGAGCAGCGGAGCTGCCACCATGACAGCAAGGAGGGAGAGGCTGACCTACAAATTTATTTTTTCCATGGGAATATTTCCATGTTTAATGTAAAAGGCTCAAAGCATTGGATTATTTACATGTGGGTTAGAAAAGATGGCAGCGCCCAAGCGCCTTCCTGATGGGCTGTGAGAAGACAGTTCGTTTAAACCCCATTAAATAGAGGCTTCCCGTTTCCGAGGAGGAGTTCTCAATAGGCGCCATATCGAGGCCCTTGATGCACGAGCACCAGCTTCAGATCAGGTCAGCCACATTCATGGGCATCTCGTCTATCTGGGTGGAGTAGTACTGTTCTATGTCCCTGAGGATGCGGATGTCTTCGTTCTTCACAAAATTGATGGCCACACCTTTGCGGCCATATCGCCCTGCTCTCCCGATTCTGTGAATGTACAGTTCTCTGTTGTTGGGCAGGTCGTAGTTAATGACGAGGGACACCTGAGGGACATCCAGGCCGCGAGCCCAGACATCTGTAGAAATGAGCACTCGGCTGGCACCTGAGCGGAACTCCTTCACGATGGACTCGCGCTCCTTCTGGGGCATGTCCCCGTGCGTGGATGACACAGTGAAGTTGGCTTCTCTCATCTTCTCTGTCAGCCAGTCAACCTTCCTCTTGGTGTTGCAGAAGATGACAGCCTGGGTGATGCTCAGCGTGTCGTAGAGGTCACACAGAGTGTCAAATTTCCACTCCTCTCTTTCCACCGCCACGAAGAACTGCTTGATGCCTTCCAGAGTCAATTCATCACGCTTCACCAAGATGCGCATGGGGTCGGTCATAAACTTGCTGGTCATCTCCAGGATCTCGTGAGGCAGTGTGGCACTGATGACAACCACCTGTGTGGCTGGCGGCAGGCGCCTGTACACAGCGTAGATCTGCTCCTTGAAACCTTCGTTCAGCATTTCATCAGCCTCATCCAAAACCAACATCTTGATAGCCCGTGTCCTTAAACTTCTACGGCGAATCATATCAAAGACACGTCCCGGGGTGCCTGCCACAACATGTTGCCCATAGTCCAGCTTCCGGATGTCCTCCCCAACATTGGTGCCCCCAATGCAGGCGTGGCACTGTACGTGCATGTAGTCCCCCAGAGCCAGCAAACCCTTCTGAATCTGCACAGCTAACTCTCTTGTTGGAGCCAAGATCAAAGCCTGGGTTTCTCGAACCTGGATATCCAAGCACTGGAGGACTGAAATGCTGAAGGTGGCCGTCTTGCCGGTGCCAGACTGAGACTGTGCTATGACATCTCTCCCCTTAATTATCTGCTTCATAGCGCGCTGCTGGATTGCTGAAGGCTTCTCAAACCCGTAGGCGTAGAGGCCGCGCAGTAGGTCCTCCCGCAGGCCCATGGTGTCGAACGTGGGGGTCACGTCTACCTCCTCGTTGCTCTCGAACTCCACTTTGGTCATGTCCTCCTCTTTGAGCAGCCGCTTCCGCCCGGAGCCCGACGTTGCCATCGTGGCCTTGGCTGCCAGGATTCCAAGTCCACCAAGAGGTGAGGAGCACAAGCAGCAGCAGCCTGACCTACAAATTTTTAAAACTTCAGTACAGTGCAATGCAAATAATACAAGACACTGTCTCAAAAAATGTAAGTTTAATTCTAAAATAAAATCATTATTTATGATGAGACTGTCAGGTCTCTCAGGTCTCAGTCTTTTTCTTAAGTCTGTTGCTAACATAAGAGTTATTTGGCATGTGTAAGCCAAGAAAACACAAAGCCTTCTGGCGAATAAACAGCAAATTAATACGCAAGCCAAGCCTGCAGATTCGCAGACTTTCTGCTGTTCCACTCCGAGGAATATTTCTATCCTACACTAACGTCACTAAAGCACACAGATATTGGGCTTCAACCTGAAGACCAGAAAAGAAAAGCAGCCAGAAACTACCACTTACGTCTCCTTCAGTCCAAGTATGGTGGCGATACTGCCTCCAGGAATCCTCAGAATGAGACTGGCTGAGAGCTGTCTCCCTCCTGTCTTATATACCTCTCTAGGGTGGGGATTAAGGGCGTGTACCACTCCCACCCAGTTTCTATGACAAACTAGTCTGGCTACTTGGATTAAAGGTGTGTGATGCCGCTGCCTGGTCTGGGAGGCTCACCAGGGTGTTGGTTTTACATGCTAATCTTCAGGCAAGCTTGATTTACTAAAACACAAATGAAATATCACTACAATAAGCAGTCTGACAGTGTGACTGCCTAGATCTAGTGCCCACCAGGGTACCACACACTCCTGTGCGATCTCATCAGTACTGCCTCAGACCAGCATCTGAAGCCATTCTACTCATCACAATGGGGAAATCATTGGTTTCCAAGTTCACCTGAACTTGGAGACAAACGTGTATCTATAAATGTCAGAAATCAGAGGCAGAGTAGGCTGCCTTGGATGGACGGTTCATCTAGCTCATCTTTATTACAGTCCTTACAGGTCACTCCACAAGACCTTGGGGCTCTGAAGGAACAGATCCTCTCACCCAAGGCTGTGGGCATGGAACTGAGAGCTGCTGGGTTCCAGGCTAGAAAGGGTGATCCGAAGTTCTAAGAGGAAGTAGAATGACAAACCAACTATTATCAAGATTGTGATGTGCATAAAACCAGGCCCTGGATGTCCTGGAAAGGATGCACAGGCCTGGCTTGTATGTACCCATGCACATGTGCTTCTCACTGAGTACCTGTTTCTGTCCCCAACTGCAGTCAATGAGTGATGTAATGTGGAATGTAGTGGAACCTGTTCTGGAACTAGCCCTTGTAGACCAGGCTCCTTGAACTCACAGAGATCCACCTGCCTCTGCCCCCCTCTTGAGGACTTGGAACAAAGGCGTGCACCACCACCGCCTGGTCCCACTTACTATTTTCATAAAACTTTGTGTTTCCTGGCTGTCGATGGAAAATCCAAAGGCCAAGTAATCCAAGGTCAGGGCTCAAGGGAGCCCTTCCTTATTCCTTAGAATGTTTCTGAGTAGGTGGTCAAGATGAGGACAGGACAGTGATGGGGGTAAAGGCACTGTGTGCCACACCAGCATACCAACCTGAGTTTGATCTCTGGGACCCATGTAAAGGAGAGAGAGCAAAATCCATGAAACTGGCCTCTGAGCCCCATAGGTGCATTCACATATACACAGTAATGATTTCTGTCCACTTAACAGTAAGTAAACTATTGTCACCTGGGATAGGAAACCCTAACTGCGGGATTGCCTAAATCAGATGGGCCTTGCTGGGCGGTGGTGGTGCATGCCTTTAATCCCAGCACTCGGGAGCGAAGACGATCGGATCCCTATGAGTTCGAGGCCAGCCTGGTCTACAAGAGCTAGCTCCAGGACAGGCTCCAAATCTATGGAGAAACCCTGTCTCGACAAAACAAAAAAAAAAAAGGTTGACCGGTGGGGATTTTGTGGTAATATTGTTTTATAAGGTGGGGTGGCTCATTGACTTAGAGGGGCCCAGTCCACTGTAAGTACCACACAGTAAGAACAATTCCTAGGCAGCAGCTGGTCCTGGGATTTTTTAACTTCACTTACTCCGAGTTGCTTTCAGTCACAAGATAACACAGAAAGGAGAAGCAAAGCAGACACCAGGCAAGCACTCTACCAAGAGCTACACCTCCAGTCCTGAGGCAGCTCTTAAACCTAATATTTATGAATGGTGGGAGCTATGGAGATGGCTCAGCCTCAAAGTGCTCTTATGAGGAAATGAATTTAGTTCGTGGAGACCCTATTAAAAAAGAAGGCAGGCAGGACAGACCATGCTTATAAAACCAGCCCTGGAGAGGCAGATTCTGAGAGCTTCTGGCGACACCCACATGTCCACTTCCGGATCAATAAGAGATCCTGCCTCAAAGAATAAGTAAGGGACTGAAGGAATGGCTCAATAGCACTTACTGCTGTTGTAATCGATGCGGGTTCAATTCCCAGCACCCAGCGTGGCTCACAGCAATTCATAACCCAAGTTCCAAGGGATCCAACATAGTGCATATGCAGGGAAAACATTCATCCACATAAATCCTTTAAAACAAACAGGCCAGGCAGTCATACCACAAGGCCTTTAATCCCAGCACTCTGGAAACAGAGGCAGGTGGACCTCTGTGGGGTTGAGCTAGCTCCAGGACAGCCAGGGTTGTTACACAGAGAACCCCCATCTTGAGGAACAAAAACAAAACAAAGAGAGAGAGGGAAAAAACTGAAGGTAAACAGCACCCAAAGAACACCCTTAGGTTTCCATAGTCTCACAGACATGTATGTTCACCTACACATAAAAAAAGAATAAATTCCTCTCTTTATTTTTTTATTTTTTTTAATTTTTTTATTGATATTTGTTGAGCTCTACAGTTTTCTCTGCTCCCCTCCTTGCCTCTCCCCTCCTCCCGTCAACCGTCCCCCAGGGTCCCCATGCTCCCAATTTCCTCAGATTATCCTCTTGATAATCTGTGGTTTCCAGCTGACTGGGTGAGTTTCTTCCGTTGCGGTCTCGTCCTCTCTGTAAACTTTAATGGTTTTGTCGGCTTCTGCTGTTAGCAACCGGCTTTCCGACTGATCAAAAGCACAAGCAAATATTCCTGAGTCACTGTCCAAAGACCCAGGCTGGACAGCAGCACGGACCCGCTGAAAATTGTAGCCAGTTCTCCAGGCCCAAAGGTGCACGGTGCCATTGTCAGCTCCAGACACGAGTACTCCGTCGGCATTGACTGCCAGCGTGTTGATGATGGCGTTATGACCGGAGAGATTCTGAATGAAGCCTCCGTCAGGGAACTTCCACTGCTTTATGTTATCTGGAGACCCAGATGCAAATGTGTAATGTCGTGGATGTAAGACCACAGCCCTGACAGATTTCTTATGATTCGTCAATGTCACTCTTGTCTTTCCAGCCACCAGATCCCATAATCGTATTGTGGTATCGTGACTCCCGGTGATAATCTGTGGTTCTGCAGCCTGGCATCTCACGGTAGCGACTGCATTTGTGTGTCCGGACAACGTGTGCACACTGGCTTTAGTCCTCGCGTCCCAGATCCGTGCAGTTGAATCTCGACTACAAGTCGCCAGGATGTCGATTGTTGGATGCAAATCCAGACCATACACTGCACTTAGATGGCCATGATAGTGCCGTATAACCTTGTTATACTCAAGATCCCAGCACTTCACTTGCTTGTCTTCTCCACAAGAGAACAAGTAGGGGCTCCTCGTGCTCACAATCACACCACGCACCGTGCTGATGTGCCCAGTCAAGGACAGCTTCAATTTGCCACTAGCCAAGTCCCAAATCTTTATAGTTCTGTCGGCAGAGCCAGTAACGAACCACTGATTGCCAGGTTCCACAGCAATGCACCGAACCCAGCCAAGATGCCCACTGATAACCCTGTAGAGTTTCCACGGTGGGTGCCACTGGGGTTTGGGCATTGTAGGGGCTTTTTTAGCCTTTAATGCAGAGTTCTTGGTATTGCCGGCCTCCATGATCATAGAGTTCACCGCTGTGGGCTGGGAACGGTCAGAAGCTCCTGGGTGTCGGTACTCACCCCCAGCAGGTCCAGTACGATTTGCATCAGCTCTGGCCTGATTCGGCAGCGCCACAGCTAAGGACTGTAGGGCTGACTCACTGGGCATTCTCTGGACGCTGCTGGCGGCGGTCAGGGCAACAGCGGGTACTGGCGGGTATGGATGTGTACCTGTCAGCAAGTATTCAACATCTTGTCCTTGATTGGCAGGATACTGTTTATGGGGATATGACTCTGCCGCGTTCTGAGGTCCCCTCTCCTCAAGGTTCTCTTTAGAAGTGGGCATATGCAAGACAGGACCATACTCATTTCGAAGCTTGATTGCCATCTTGCGCTTGTGACTCTCTTCATCCAAAGGCACAGGTTTTCCATTATCAGCTACGAACATGTCATGGGTCCTCTTCAGTGACCTGAACACCAGTGTGTGTACAGAATGCTTCTGGACATCCTCCACCATTGTCGCCGCAGCTCAGCCAGCTCCTCCAGCAGCCAACTAAGTCGACGCAGAATTCGCCGCCACTATTCTACCTTAAAACTTTTTTAAAATGAAAATTTTCAGTCTTTTTCTTAAGTCTGTTGCTAACATAAGAGTTATTTGGCATGTGTAAGCCAAGAAAACACAAAGCCGTCCCGCGAATTAACAGCAAGCCAATACACAAGCCAAGCCTGCAGATTCGCAGACTTTCTTCTGCTCCACTCCAAAGAATATTTCTATCCTACACTAACGTCACTAAAGCACACAGATATTGGGGTTCAACCTGAAGACCAGAAAAGAAAAGCAGTCAGACACTACCACTTACCTATCCTTCAGTCCGAGTATGGTGGCGATCCTGCCTCCAGGAATCCTCAGAATGAGACTGGCTGAGAGCTGTCTCCTCCTGTCTTATATCCCTCTCTAGGGCGGGGATTAAGGGCGTGACCACTCCCGCCCAGTGTCTATGACAAACTAGTCTGGCTACTTGGATTAAAGGTGTGTGATGGCACTGCCTGGTCTGTGAGACTGACCAGGGTGTTGGTTTTACACTCTGATCTTCAGGCAAGCTTGATTAACTAAAACACAAATGAAATATCACTACAATAAGCAATCTGACAGTGTGACCGCCTAGATCTAGTGCCCACCAATGTACCACATGCTCCTCTGCGATCTCATCAGTACTGCCTCAAACCAGCATCTGAACCCATTCTACTCACAACAATGGGGAAATCATTGTTTTCCAAGTTCACCTGAACATGGGGTGAAACGTGTATCTATAAATGTCAGATTTCAGAGGCAGGGTAGGCTGCCTCGGATGGATGGTTCATCTAGCTCATCCTTATTACAGTCCTTACAGGTCAGTCCACAAGACCTTGGGGCCCTGAAGGAACAGATCCTCTCACCCAAGGCTGTGGGCATGGAACTGAGGGCTGCTGCGTTCCAGGCTAGAAAGGGTGTTCCGAAGTTCTAAGAGGAAGTTAAATGACAAACCAACCATTAGCGAGACTGTGATGTGCATAAAATCAGGCCCTGGACATCCTGGAAAGGACGCACAGGCCTGGCTTGTATGTGCCCATGCACAGGTGCTTCTCACTGAGGACCTGTTTCTGTCCCCAACTGCAATGAGTGATGTAATGTGGAATGTAGTGGAACCTATTCTGGAACTAGCTCTTGTAGACCAGGCTCCTTGAACTCACAGAGATCCACCTGCCTCTGCCCCCCTCTTGAGGGCTTAGATCAAAGGCATGCACCACCGCCGCCTAGCCCCGCTTACTATTTTCAAAAAACTTTGTGTTTCCTGGCTGTCGATGGAAAATCCAAAGGCTAATCCAAGGTCAGGGCTCAAGGGAGCCCTTCCTTATTCCTTAGAATGTTTCTGAGTAGGTGGTCAAGATGAGGACAGGACAGTGATGGGGGTAAAGGCACTGTGTGCCACACCAGCATACCAACCTGAGTTTGATCTCTGGGACCCATGTAAAGGAGAGAGAGCAAAATCCATGAAACTGGCCTCTGAGCCCCATAGGTGCATTCACATATACACAGTAATGATTTCTGTCCACTTAACAGTAAGTAAACTATTGTCACCTGGGATAGGAAACCACAACTGCGGGATTGCCTAAATCAGATGGGCCTTGCTGGGCGGTGGTGGTGCATGACTTTAATTCCAGCACTCGGGAGCAGAGGCGATTGGATCCCTATGAGTTCGAGGCCAGCCTGGTCTACAAGAACTAGCTCCAGGACAGGGTTATGGAGAAACCCTGTCTTGACAAAACAAAAAACAAAAAAAAGGTTGACTTGTGGGGATTTTGTGGTAATATTGTTTTATCAGGTGGGGAGGCTCATTGACTTAGAGGGGCCCAGTCCACTGTAAGTACCACACAGTAAGAACCATTCCTGGGCAGCAGCTGGTCCTGGGGTGTTTTAACTTCACTTACTCCAAGTTGCTTTCAGTCACAAGATAACACAGAAAGGAGAAGCAAAGCAGACACCAGGCAAGCACTCTACCAAGAGCTACACCTCCAGTCCTGAGGCAGCTCTTAAACCTAATATTTATGAATGGTGGGAGCTATGGAGATGGCTCAGCCTCAAAGTGCTCTTGTGAGGAAATGAATTTGGTTCGTGGAGACTCTATTAAAAAAGAATTCAGGCAGGACAGACCATGCTTATAAAACCAGCCCTGGAGAGGCAGATTCTGAGAGCTTGCAGCCACACCCACATGTCCAGTTCTGGATCAATAAGAGATCCTGCCTCAAAGAATAAGTAAGGGACTGAAGGAATGGCTCAATAGCACTTACTGCTGTTGTAATCGATGCAGGTTCAATTCCCAGCACCCAGCATGGCTCACAGCAATTCATAACCCAAGTTCTAAAGGATCCAACATAGTGTATATAGGGGAGAACATTCATCCACATAAATCCTTTAAAACAAACAGGCCAGGGAGTGATACCACAAGGCCTTTAATCCCAGCACTCTGGAGACAGAGGCAGGTGGATCTCTGTGGGTTCGAGCTAGCTCCAGGACAGCTAGGGTTGTTACAAAGAGAACCCCCATCTTGAGAAACAAAAACAAACAAAGCAAAAAGAGAGAGAGAAAAAACTGAAGGTAAACAGCACACAAAGAACACCCTTTGGTTTCGATATTCTCAAAGACATGTATATTCACCTACACATGAAAAAGAATAAATTCCTGTTTTATTTTTGTGTTTTTTAAATTTTTTTTTATTATTTGTTGAGCTCTACATTGTTCTCTGCTCCCCTCTTTGCCTCTCCCCTCCTCCCTTCAACCATCCCCAAAGGTCCCCATGCTCCCAATTTTTCAGAAGATCTTGTCTTTTTATAATTTCTACTTTCCACATAGATTAGATTTATTTAACATGTAAGTCCCACTTTCTGTCTACATTGTTGTCTAAGTTCTCTGGGATTGTGGTTTGTAAACTGGCTTTCTTTGCCTTATGTGTAATAACGACCTATGAGTAGTACATGTGATAATTGTCTTTGTGTATCTGGGTTACATCACTCAAAATAATGTTTTCTAGCTCCATCCATTTTCATGCAAAATTCAAGCTGTCGTTATTATTTTTATCTGCTCTGTAGTAGTCCATTGTGTAAAGGTACCACATTTTTTTTATCCATTCTTTGGTCGAGGGGCATTTAGGTTGTTCCAGGTTTTGACTATGACAAACAAAGCTGCTATGAACATATTTGTGCACATGTCCGTGTGGCACGATTGGGCATATTTTGGATATATACCCAAAAGTGGTATTACTGGTTCTTGAGGAAGGTTGATTCCTAATTTTCTAAGAAATCGCCACTCTGACATCCAAAACGGTTGTACCAGCTGGCATTCCCACCAGCATTCAGAAGTGTTCCCTTTTCCCCACAACCTCTTCAGCATAAGTTGTCATTAGTGTTTTTGATCTTGACCATTCTTACAGGTGTAAGATGGGATCTCAGAGTTGTTTTATTTGCATTTCTCTGACGACTAATGATGTTGATCTAAGGTGGGGGCAGACACTGCAGTACCACAGTGCACATGTGGAGGTCAGAAGAATCTGGGACTTGGTCCTCTCACTCTGCCATGTGGGTCCCAAAAATCAAACCCAGGTCTCTGGGCTTGAACAAAAGCGCCTGTACTTCTAAAGTACCTTACCTGCTCAGTAAAAGCTATTTATTAACCACGTGTGACATGGAGCCCACAAACTGAGGGAGTGTATTTTGTCTGTTATTTGAATAAAAATCAGCTAGGGAGTCAGAGAGGAAAAAAGCCTGATATTTCATGGTTAGAGAAGGGTAGACAGTCACAAGTTCCAGATCAGCCTGGTCTATACAGTGAATTATGACCATCCAGGTCTACACCTGTCTCAGATAATAATAAACATATACACAAAAACAAAGAATTACCGGAGGAGTCCTGGCAGGCAGGCATTGTGGTGTAGAAATGTACACTGTGCATTTGGGATGTTAAGCAAGAAGAAAGCCTTGTAACAGAAGCCAGTCTATAAGCTATACAGAGAGGGGAAAAAAAAAGCAAAAAACCCTAAAATGACCAGAGATGTCTAAAACCCATAGTTCACATCTTCTACTTGACCTGGAGCATCAGAATCTCTTTGGAGGAAGCCTGGAGATTTTAACAGGCTCCACAGTGATTCTTATTTATTCCAAAAACAAGCAGTCCTCAACAGGAGGACAAATGGAACTGTCTTGTTTCAGGATGATTTCTTTACGTGTTTGAGTGTTTCGCTTGGATGTATGTCTGTGCACTACTTGCACGTCTGGTGTCTGTCAAGTCTAGAATAGGGCTTTGGATCCCCTAACTGGAGTTAATGGACCTGACTTTGCAGACTCCATTTTAAAGAGGTGGCATCATCTTAAGCCATATAATGAGGGGGGATCTCAGCTCAGATATGTACTGTGATAGCACAATTTGGATGGATTCCCTGAAAATAGCCATTTAAGGAGCTAGGGAGCAGGGATATAAACCTTAATGGGGTTCAGATGTTCCTAGGAGCCAGCCTGCCCTTGAAGACACTTTGTCAGTTATTAATGGCTTTTTGTAATGGTTTTTGTGCCCAAAACCTGAACAATGGTTTCAGAGACTCCTTTGCCCTATGCCCTCCTTACCCAATCCCAGGATAACAGGACATGAAAGCCCCTTACTATGACATTTCCCCTTTAAATGTCACCCCCCTTCCTGGGTTCAGGCTGCTCTTCCCTCACCCACTGCAATGGTGTGGTAGAGGTATAGTTCAAACTCAAGTTTAGATATAAAAATACCCTCTTGTTTTCAAAATCCGGTTTCCTTTTGGGCATAATAAACTTGGGCATAACAATGGCTGTATGGCTGTAAGCTGTCACGTGGGCTCTGGGAACTGAACCTGGGTCCTCTGTAGAATAAGTACATTTAACTGCTGAACCATCAGAGAGGAAATGGAAATAGTTCTTTTTAAGCACTAGGAATTTTACTATTATTTTCTCACTTAGATGTAACTGCCTGCTCAGTTAGCTAACTTGAACAATCTGCCATTTAAAACTTATTACAAATACTGTAAGGGGTTGCCAACAACCTTATTTTAGAACCAAAAGTTTATTGAGTGCACAAGAGATGATGCCAGCCTGGATAGTAACAAAGTCCACACGCAATGTGACCAAAAGTCCGTCCTCATTTTTATAGCCATTTATTTATTATTAACTTATTTACAGGCATGTACCACGGCACACGGATCAGTCAGTTCCCCCCTTTCACCATGTGGCACCTAAGGATGAAATCAGATCATCAGGCTTGGCAGGAAGTGACCTTACCCACTGTGCCATTATTGAACTATCCAACAGCCAGACAGTTCCTGGAGGTGACAGATTCTAGATGCTACACTCAAGCACAGAAAGTATAATTTAAAATAAAATAAAATAAAAAAAGTATACTTAATTTCTTGTTTCGATTTGATGATATTTTTTTTATAGAAAAAAAAAATGTTCCGCCTCCTCCCCGCCTCCCATTTCCCTCCCCCTCCTCCCGCCCCTCTCCCCCTCCCCCCACTCCTCTTCTCCTCCCTCTCCAGTCCCAGGAGCAGTCAGGGTTCCCTGCCCTGTGGAAAGTCCAAGGTCCTCCCCCCTCTATCCAGATCTAGGAAGTTGATCATCCAAACTGTCTAGGCTCCCACAAAGCCAGAACCTGAAGTAGGATCAACACCCGGTGCCATTGTCCTTGGCCTCTTGTCAGCTCTCATTGTCCGCCATGTTCAGAGAGTCCGGTTTTATCCCATGCTTTTTCAGTCACAGTCCAGCTGGCCTTTGTGAGCTCCCAATAGATCGGTCCGACTGTCTCAGTGGGTGGGTGCACCCCTCGTGGTCCTGACTTCGTTGTACATGTTCTCCCTCCTTCTGCTCCTCATTAGGAACTTGGGAGCTCAGTCCAGTGCTCCAGTGTGGGTCTCTGTCTCTATCTCCATCCATCGCTAGATGAAGGTTCTATGGTGATATGCAAGATATTCATCAGTATGGCTATAGGATAGGATCATTTCAGGTTCCCTATCCTCAGGTGCCCAAGGAACTAACTGGGGACATTGCCCTGGGCATCTGGTAGCCACACCAAGTTCAAGTCTCTTGCCAACCCTTAGGTGGTTCCCTTAACTAAGATATGAGTTTCCCTGCTCCCCTATCCAACCTTCCTATATCCCCAATCATCCCGTTTCCCCAAGTTCCCCTCATCCTCTCCTTAACACTTTTCTTTCTCCATCTCCCCTTACCCCCATCCCACCCTACCCCCAAGATTCCAATTTTTTGCCCGGCACTCTTGTCTACTTCCCATAGCCAGGAGGATAACTATATGTTTTTCCTTGGGTTTGCCCTCTTGTTTAGCTTCTTTAGGACCACATATTATAGACTCAGAGGCCCCCTATCCATAGCTAGAAACCAATTATGAGTGAGTACATCCCATGATCTTCTTTTTGGGTCTGGGTTACCTCACTCAGGATAGTATTTTCTATTTCCATCCATTTGCATGCAAAATTTGAGAAGTCATTGTTTTTTACTGCAGAGTAGTACTCTAATGTGTATATATTCCACACTTCATTCATCCATTCTTCCATTGAAGGCCACCTAGGATGCTTCCAGGTTCTGGCTATTACAAATAATGCTGCTATGAACATAGTTGAACAAATGCTTTTGTCATATGATAAGGAATCTCTTGGGTATATTCCCAGGTATTGCTGGGTCCAGGGGTAGGTTGATCCCAATTTTTCTGAGAAACCGCCACACTGATTTCCAAAGTGGTTGCACAAGTTTGCATTCCCACCAGCAATGGATGAGGGTACCCCTTTCTCCACAACCTCTCCAGCAAAGGCTATCTTTGGTGTTTTTGATTTTAGCCATTCTGACAGGTGTAAGATGATATCTCAAAGTTGTTTTGATTTGCATTTCTCTGATAGCTAAGGAGGTTGAGCATGACCTTAGGTATCTTTTGGCCATTTGAACTTCTTCTGTTGAGAATTCTCTGTTCAGTTCAGTGCCCCATTTTTTAATTGGGTTAATTAGCATTTTAACGTCTAGTTTCTTGAGTTCTTTATATATTTTGGAGATCAGACCTTTGTCTGTTGTGGGGTTGGTGAAGATCTTCTCCCAGTCAGTAGGGTGCCTTTTTGTCTTAGTGACAGTGTCCTTTGCTTTACAGAAGCTTCTCAGTTTTAGGAGGTCCCCTTTATTCAATGTTGCCCTTAATGTCTGTGCTGCTGGGGTTATACATAGGAAGCGATCTCCTGTGCCCATATCTTGTAGGGTAATTCCCATTTTCTCTTCTATCAGGTTGAGTGTGTTCAGATTGATATTGAGGTCTTTGATCCATTTGGACTTGAACATAAGGGGATCAAGGGGATTCGAATTGGAAAGGAAGAAGTTAAACTTGCGTTATTTGCAGATGATATGATAGTGTACTTAAGCGACCCCAAAAACTCCACCAAAGAACTTCTACAGCTGATAAATACCTTTACTAATGTGGCAGGATACAAGATCAACTCCAAAAAATCAGTCGCCCTCTTATACACAAAGGATATGGAAGCAGAGAGGGAAATAAGAGAATCATCACCTTTCACGATAGCCACAAACAGCATAAAATATCTTGGGGTAACTCTAACCAAGGAAGTGAAAGATCTATTTGACAAGAACTTTAAGTCTTTGAAGAAAGAAATTGAAGAGGATACCAGAAAATGGAAGGATCTCCCTTGCTCTTGGATTGCGAGGATCAACATAGTAAAAATGGCAATTCTACCAAAGGCATTCTATAGATTCAATGCAATCCCCATCAAGGTCCCATCAAAATTCTTCACAGATCTTGAGAGGACAATAATCAACTTTATATGGAAAAACAAAAAAACCCAGGATAGCCAAAACAATCTTATACAATAAAGGAACTTCTGGAGGCATTACCATCCCTGACTTCAAACTCTATTACAGAGCTACAGTAATGAAAACAGCGTGGTACTGACATAAAAACAGAGAAGTTGACCAATGGAATCGTATAGAAGACCTGGATTTTAACCCACAAACCTATGAACACCTCATTTTCGATAAAGGAGCTAAAAGTGTACAATGGAAGAAAGAAAGCATCTTCAACAAATGGTGCTGGCACAACTGGATGTCAACCTGTAGAAGAATGAAAATAGACCGATTTGATGAGATCTTAACCCTGCTGTGAGGCCAATATGACCTTAAAATCTGTTTTCCAGCCTCTACTTCACGGATGCTGGGATTGCAGCATGTGCTGCTACATCTCTCTCAAAATTCCTTGTGTCAGCTCAACAGGTCAGATTTTACACTCTCAACTACATGGGTAGAGATAAGGGATTTCAAATTCCAACTGGCTTGGTTGGTAGTAGTCTTCTTACAAGCATAGCATATTAAACTGACAATTCTTATTTTATTTTCAAAAAATAACATATCTTTGCTCACAGGACTTTCTTTCCTTTTTTGAAGGGAAGGTATCTCATTAAGAAACCCAGGCTGGGGCTGGGCAATGGTGGCACACACCTTGAATCCCAGCTCTTGGAAGGCAAAGGCAGTTGGAGCTCTGAGTTTGAGGTCAGCTTAGTCTACAAAGTAAGTTCCAGGACAGCAAGGGCTGTCTCAAAAAAAAAAAAAAAACCCAAAAGAAATAAATAGGGCGAGAGAGAGGAAAAGAGAGGGAAGGAGAGAAAGAAAGTGAGAGAGAGCATAGGAGAACAAAAGAGAAAAAGAGAGAACAATAGAGAAAAACAAGAAAAAGAGAGAGTGTGGGAGAGTAAAAGAGGGAAAAAGAGAGAGAAATAAGAGAGAAAGAAGAGATAGAACGAGAGAGACTAAGAGAGTGAAAGAAAAAAGGAGAGAAAGAAAGAAGAAGAAAGAGAGCACCGGGCAGTGATGCATGCCTTCAATTCTAGCGTGTGGGAGGCAGAGACAGGTGGATCTCTGTGAGAGAGAGTGAGAGAGAGAGGGCTAGGGGCTTCTCTCACCCTATAGCTCCAGGCTCTTCAGCAGCCCTTGCACACACCAGTCCAGAAGGTGAGTGGTCAAGTTTATTACGGCAGTGTTCCTACTTTCCCGTACCTGTATTATTTCCTTTCCAGATGCTCTCATTAAGTGTCTGACTAAAGCCTCTTGAAGGAAGAAGGGCTATATGGGTTTTTGCTCGAGGGGACACTGTCCACCATCACAGGAAGGCCTGGTGCCCAGTGGTTCCAAGGTGGCAGGAACGTGAGGCTGCTTGTTCACATGTCAGTACCGCCTATATTCAGGGCCAGTCAGTGTTCCTGCCCACCAGTTAATCCACTCTGGAAGAGTTACACACACCCAAAATGTGCTCCTCTGGTGCTCTGGGCATTTTATGACCCATTCGAGTTTGGCAATTAAAATTAAGCCTCACAGTGTCTTTCTGACTCATGATTCTAGATATTCACTATAATCACTATAAAAAATAGGCAAGTGTTGCGACAAGAATGGACTGTTTAATGATTGTCTAATCAATATTCATATGACCATTGTACAGAGACACCCTTTCTTGAAACAAACAAAAAGCACAAGAACCAAATCAAAACATCAGTAGAAAGACGGAGGAACTGAAGAGAGGAGTCACTAGTTAGAACACTTACTGCTGTTACAGAGGACCCGACCTTGACTCGCAGCACCCAGGGATTGCAGCACCCAACTGCCTGTAACTCTGGCTCCAGGGGAATTCATGCCTACACTCACCTGCACAGACACGTGCACATACAACTTCATACATGGACATGTACACCCCTTTATACCTCACAAACGTACATACATGTTATTCATACATATATAGTAATAATTAAAATGTAGTTATTTAGTGGCTGGTCATGAGAACAGAATCCAAGCTTGGGTCTTTTCCTTTTTCAGAATTTCTAAAATGTATTAATGGAGTTTTTAAATAGAGGGGATGTACGTTCTCCCATTCTTGTTAGCTGCCTGGTGACTATGCTACTTTAGCATATAAGAGAATCTCAAAACTAAATATGTTTCCTACACATTCTTTTCTATTTTAGACCTATGACCTATGTAAGTTAAACTCTTTTAAAAAGTTCCCAGAGTGCTTTTGCGACGTTAGTGTGGGATAGAAATACTCTTTGGACCGAAATCTGGAGTGAAACAGCAGAATAGTTTGAGAATCTGCAGGCTAGGCTTGCGTATTGGTTTGCTGTTTATTCGATGGACAGCCTTGTGTTTTCTTGGCCCACACATGCCAATTAACTCTTATGTTAGCAATAGACTCAAGAAAAAGAAAAAAGTTTGAAAACTTTTATTTTTAAAAAAGTTTTAATCCAGAGCTTGAGGGGTGAATACATTGGATCCCAATGTTTATGAGTCAAAGACAGGGCTATCTCTGTGACTTGGAGTGCATCCTGGTCTACATAGAGAGACCCTGTCCCAAAAATGAAAAACAAAACAAAATTTTAGAGTGTAAGAAAATACAATACTCAGAAAAAGTATTTGTAAGATACCAAAAAAATGGGACCTGAGAATCTCATCATAAATAATGATTTTAAAATTAAACTTATTCTTTTAGAGACAGGGTCTTGTATTATTTGCATGGCACTATAGTGAACTTTTAAAAATTTGTACGGGTTCCCCTCCCCTTGCCACTGCCATGGTGGCAGCTCTGCTGTTCTCCAAGGCTGAGTGAGTACCTGAAGAGTTACTTGTCTGCCCAGGACCAGCTGCTGCCTTACAGTGGACTGGACCCTTCTAAGTCGATGAGCTTCTCCTCCCCCCGCCAAAAAAAACAAAACAAAACAACAACAAAAAAAAACAATCCCACAAAATCCCCACAAGCCAGTCTGATCTAGACAATTCTTCAGTTGGGGTTTCCTCTCACAGGTGACAATGGTTTACAGTCAAGTTGACAGAAATGAAGAGTTTGTATGGTGTGCACAAAGCCCCACTGTTCTAAGCCTGCTGCCACATAAACAGTGTGGGATACACCTGTAATCCCAGCACTAGAGAAGTGAAGGCAAAAGAAAGCATCGGCTGTGTGGAGAGAACTCCACCCTTCACTGCACAGAACACCAGCATGGCTAACATTTCCTGAACAGCTGTTTGATGATCTTACTTTTTGGCTCTTGTTCCGTACCCTTGGTGGCCACAAGGTTAGGAAGTTCATTTGTGACCAAATGTAGAACACACTGTGAACAGAACACAGTGCAAGCACGTGGGTCTGAGTCCAGTCCCCAACAACCACCTAAAAATGCCAGGACCAAAGGTGTGTATTTGTTATCTAAATGCAGGGGAGATAGGTAGATTGCTGCTTAGCAAACCTCAAATAAGCATCAGGTTCAGGACTGTCTCAATCCACAGCAGATGGCTCCCAACTGCCTCTAAATTCCAGCCTCAAGAAGACTAAGGCATGCTTCTGGCCTACACACAAATGCAGTCTTGCCTTGCAGCCTAGGTTGGTTTTAGTCTTGCACTCATCTCAGAGTTCTGGGAGTAAAGAACGGATAGGCCTGACGATTAGTTTTTAATTTTATTTTTAGGATTTTATTTATTATGTATGTGGTGTTCTGCCTGCAGATAGACATGCAGGCCAGAAGAGGGCACCAGATCTTATTACAGATGATTGTGAGCCACAATATGGTTGCTGGGAATTGAACTCAGGACCTCTGGAAGAGGTCTTACCAGTGCTCTTACCAATGAGCCAACTCTCCAGCCCTTGACCATTTCTCTTTTCTTTCTCTTGAATCACATGTTCATGGGGAGAGGGGTACATGAGTGTATACGGGGACAGAGTACAGCTTCCAGAAGTCGGTTCTCTCCTTCCATGAGGACGGATGGCAGGCTTGATGGTAAGATTCTTTAAGCCTTTAGTAATAACATCACTACTATAGGTTAGTTTCAAAGTAGTTTATTTAAAGAATTACTTAGCTTAGCTCTATGTGGTGGGTACCATTTAAAGGGTGCATACCCCTAGGATACTCTAAATCAGCAATTCTCTGCCTGTGGATGAAGACCCATTTAGGTGATTGGAGGAGACTCTCACAGGGGTAGCCTAAGACCATTGGGGAAACATTTACATTATGATTCAAAACAACAAAATCACTTAATTTTATTGTTGGGGGTTAGAACAACATGAGGAATTCCATTAGGAAGATTGAGAACCACACCTCTAAATAGTATTTTGCAGTATTACACAGAAATATAACAGGCAAGAGTCCAATATTTGAAGGCAGCTGCTAATTTTGAGTCTGTCTTGAATGTGTTTGTCTTGACCTATATAAATTGAGTCTTGACTCTGTTTTCATGCCTTAGGAGATAGTCAAAATAAATGTGTTTCTTTCACACATCTTTAATCCCAACACTCGGGAGGCAGAGGCAGGCAGATCTCTGAGTTGGAGGCTAGCTTGGACTACAGAGTGAGTTTCAGAACAGCCATAACCACATAGAGAAACCTTGTTTTGAAAAAATGAAAAAAAGTGCTTTTTCAAAACCCAAATTCTACCCCAAATAATACTGCCAAAGTTGGAGCCCATAGGGGAAAGGTATCAAGGGCCTGGAGAGAGAGGTGGTGAGACACTGGGGCTAAGCTAGTTTCGTGCTCTGCTGGAATTCTGAGGCTTTGTAAGCATGGAACTGGGACATTCAGATGTAGTGCTAGGGTGTTCTGAGGGCGGGGCTAAGCCTAATAGGGCCAAATGTTGTGCAGGTGGGGTGGAAAAGTAGATCTTCTGCTCTTCTGAGTACTGTTCTGCAGGAGTCACGGCATACCAGTAGGTCCTGTCACGCCAATGGAAATTGAGCCTTCAAACAGAGTGATGCGGCCAGCTCTTGTAGGCACACAATCAGGGGGCTTTCTGGGTGGCAAATTTGGCACTTCAATCCCTGGCAGCAACATTACTCCTTGGATAGCAAACCAGCCCCCAAATAGGTGTGTATGCACACACCTGCTATGTACTGGGGAGAAGGGAAAAGCAAGGCAGAGTTACAGAGGCCATTTTGATACTAAGTCCAGCTATCATTATTGAAGCTTTTTTTTTTTCTTCCTTCAATTTATTTTTATGTGCAAGCTGTATCTACAGAGGCATTAAACTCATAGGAATCCACCTGCCTCTGCCTCCCGAGTGCTAGGAGTGCCACCACCGCCTGGCTCTTTTCCTGATTTTTAAGAAATTATTACTGTGCATATATGAATGTACCTATGCGGCTCATAGGACAGTTTCATGGATTTGGCTCTCTCTCCTTTACATGGGTCAAACTCAGGTTGGTATGCTGCTGTGGCCCACAGTGCCTTTACCTCCACATCATTGTCCTGTCTTCTCTTCACCACCTACTCAGAAAGATTCTAAGGAATAAGGAAGGGCTCCCTTGAGCCCTGACTTGCATTACTCTGCCCTGGATTTTCCAGAGACAGCCAGGAAACACAAAGTTTTAAGCACAAAGCAGTCAAGCTGGTCAGTGGTTGCATATGCCCAGTCCTCGGGAGGCAAAGACTGGAGTTTTTTGTGAGTTTGAGTTCAACCTGGTCTACACAGTTCCAGAATAGCCAGGTTATTTATCACACAGATAAATCCTTTTCCCAAAACAAACAAATAAAACAGATCCTGTCTGGCTTGTCTGCCTGTGCTTTAAATCCCAGTACTCCTAGGCAAAAGTATCTCAAGGAGTTCAAGGCCAGTCTACACAGTGAGTTCTAAGACAGCCTCAAGTGTAGAGACCTTATTCAAAAACAAAAATAGAGCAAAAAGAGGTGAGGTGACTCAGTGAGGGAAGGTGTTTGCAGCCAAGCCTGACAACCTCGGTTCATCCCCAGGGACACACATGGCGGAAGGAGAGACCCGAATCTAGCAGTTGTCATTTGGTCTCCATAAGTGCATGCAGAACAGTTTTTTTTTTTTTTTTTTTGATTTACTACCTTTTTTTATTAGTTAGGGCAATAGTAAGTCAAAAGCAAGCTGAGTTCACAAAACCAAACAATTTATCATTATTTTGGAGACTATAACAACATACATACTATTTATATTATTACACAAGAATTCAGTGTTCTGGGAATTACAACACTTGCAAGTCCAGAGGAAAGAGGTGCTGAGGATATTGGTCTTTTTTTTTTTTTTACTTATTTATTTATTTTTATTCTTTTTTAATTAAAATTTCCACCTGCTCCCCATTTCCCATTTCCCTCCCCTCCTCCCAAATATTGCCCTCCCCCCACTTCCCTCCCCCTAACCCCACTCCTCTTCTCCTCCCCCCACTTCATTCTCCCTCCCTCTCGATACTGAAGAGCAGTCCAAATTCCCTGCCCTGCGGGAAGACCAAGGTCCTTCTATCTACGTCCAGAAAGGTGAGCGTCCAAACAGGCTAAGCTCCCACAAAGCCAGTTCATGTATTAGGATCGAAACCTAGTGCCATTGTCCTTGGCTTCTCATCAGTCTTCATTGACCGCCATGCTCAGAGAGTCCGGAATCAACCCATGCTTATTCAGTCCCAGACCAGCTGGCCTTGGTGGGCTCCCAATAAATCAGTTCCACTGTCACAGTGGGTGGGTGCATCCCTCGTGGTCCTGATTTTTTGCTCATGTTCTCCCTCCTTCTGCTCCTCATTTGGACCTTAAGAGCTCAGACCGTTGCTCCAAATCAAGAACACCAATGATAGCCTTTGCTGGAGAGGTTGTGGAGAGAGAGGCACACTCATTCATTGCTGGTGGGAATGCAAACTTGTGCAACCACTTTGGAAATCAGTGTGGCGATTTCTCAGGAAATTTGGGATCAACCTACCCCAAGATCCAGTAATACCACTATTGGGGATATACCCAAGAGATGCCACATCAAATGACAAAAGTATCTGTTCAACTATGTTCATAGCAGCATTGTTTGTAATAGCCAAAACCTGGAAACAACCTAGATGCCCTTCAATGGAGGAATGGATGAAGAAAGTGTGGAATATATACATATTAGAGTACTACTCAGCAGTAAAAAACAATGACTTCTCGAATTTTGCATGCAGAACAGTTAAAAAAATAGGATTTATTTATTTAGGGTTTTTTTTTTTTTTTTTTTTTTTTTTTTTTTTTTTTTTTTAGATAGGGTTTCTCTGTAGTTTGGAGCCTGTCCTGGAACTCACTTTGTCTACCAGGCTGGCCTCAAACTCACAGAGATATCCCTGCATCTGTCTCCTTAGTGCTGGGATTAAAGTCGTGTGCCCCCAATTGCCCAACTTATTTTTTTTTAATTTATACAGTGTTTTGCTTCCATGTATGACTGCATGCCAGAAGAGGGCACCAGATCTCATTACAGATTGCTGTGAACCACCATACAGTTGTTGGGAATTGAACTCAGAACCTCTGGAAGAGCAGCAGTCATTGCTGTATGTATCAGTCTGTGTGTATCCTTTGTGGCTGAACGTGAGAAAAGAGTTTCTCAGTCAGCCATTTTCCAGAATAGTACCCCAATGGCTGTGTTCTCAGATACTCTCATATGGAATTGAAATTATAGACCAGGCTGGCCTCGAACTCACAGAGATACACCTGCCTCTGCCTCCTCAGTGCTGGGATTAAAGGCATGCACTACCATGCATATCTTAGACATACAAATTTTATTTATTTATTACACCCGAGGAACCAGGATAGCCTCTCCTAGGGGATACACCTTAAGGCTTCCTGAGGAGAGAAGCATGTGAGTCATGGCAGACCCTTCTAGGAGGAGATGTGTCAGAGTCATGACGGAATCTCCTTGGGGGAAAGGGATCTGGGGTATAATGATGGGCCCTCCTGGGAGGAGATGGATCTGGGGTGTCCTGACGGGCCCTCCTGGGAGGAGATGGATCTGGGGTGTCATGATGGGCCCTCCTAGGAGAAGTTTTATCTCGTTCATCATGATGGAAATGTCCATCTCCACTGTGGTCTCCCAGGAGCTTCCATTTGGCACTGGAGTGGAAGGTCTCCATCTGCTTTACCTCGTCTGGAAGCTCATCCACAAACTCAGCCACCACAGGCAAATCTCCATCCTCTTCCTCCTCCTTTTCCGGCTTAGCGGTAGAGATAACTGCCCAGTCCACATCATCATCAACAATCCTCAATCCATTGCCAGTGGTGCCTCCCGGCTTTGGTCCTTTTTTGTACCTCTTCCGAAGGGACTTTGAACCTCCTTCCTGGCAGGCATCTGCCCCAGACAAGTAGCTTCAGATATTCAGCCTTGGACAGCAGTGGAGCTGCCACAATGACAGCAACGAGGAAGAGGCTGAACTACCAATTTTTAAAAGTTCAATATAGTGCAATGCAAATAATACAAGACACTGTCTCAAAAAGAATAAATTTATTTTTATTTATTTATTTATTTTTGTTTTCACAGATCAAAAAGTATGTTTACTTAGAAAAGTAGATTCAACACCCCAAATGCAAAAACAGGTTGGACTGAGCTTAGAGTTCCTGATATCCTACTGCTGACCCTAGGGAAGAAGTAATGTAGCATCCACTCATAGGTCCACATATCTGATCCACGCTAAGGTGCTGGAAAAATAAATTCAGAACAGTCCCAAGTCAATATGGGAAGCCATGGAAGAAACAGTTTTAAGTGGGAAGCCTCCAATCCTCCCTGGTTGGTACTTTTCTGTGGGTTTCTCTGTTTGAGTCCAAACCCCTTACAAAGCACCTTCAGACACAATTCATGGCTGGAAGTCCAGAAGGCTCTGTACAAGAACTATGTGAGTAATGGTTAAAGAAAAACTGAGGACCAGATCCCTTGTCCTGCTGCTGGAATAAGCAGTTGAAGCTTAGGTGGTTTTCCTCTTCTTGGCAGATGGGCGCTCAAATACATCACGTACCCCAGTTGCCTTCTGTTTAAAGAACTTTGTGTTCTGGGCACTCTCTTGGCCCCATGCAGAGTCAAAGGAAGTGGTATCTTGATCCACAAGGTGGGTGTACTTGGTACGACCAGACCGTCCAAAATTCTTGACCTGCATGACTTTTGGAAGAATGGTTTTGTTGAAATGGTCCTCAAGAGTAGGTGCACTAAAATCCCTCTTGTAGACCTCTTCATCCTCATCCATGAAGAAGGCACCCCGGTGATAATACTTTTGCAAAAACTTGTATTTGCCCTTAACAGCTTTGTTGGTAATGACTTTGCCATTTGCCCGAAGTTCAGCCTGCCTTTCTTCCTCAGTTAGGTTTTGCATGCGTTCAATTTCTGCTTTCTCCTTTTCAAGTGCTTCTCGGTCTTCTCTGTCCCTCTTGATTCTTTTGAGCTCTCGGACTTTCCATGTCTCGTATTCCTCCTCATCATTTTCATCGTCGGTACTGAGTGCGTCCAGGGCAGCGAGAGACTGCTTGTTCTCCTCCAGCTCTTTCATGGTCTCTTCTTCTACAATCTCTAGTGTGTACTTGCTCCGCTCCTCAGCCATGCGTTTTGCTTCCTGTTTTAGTTCCGTCTGTTTCAGTGCTTCAGCTTCTCGTTCTTGAGCTGTCACTCGGTCCTTCTTTCGTATGAAGACAGGCTTAAGTCGAGGCTCCATTTCGTCTTCACTGTCCGTGTACTCCTCATACTCTGACTCTGACTCCTCCCCAGAGCGTCCTTCATCTTCCAATTCCATGACTTCCATCTCTTCGTTTTTCCTCTCCTGTGCTCGCTGATGCATCATGCCACGGCGCAGCTCTATTTCCTCATCATCAATTTCTTCCTCCTCTTCTTCACTGCTATCTTCTCGTTCCATGCGCCAGGCATCTCCTTCTACTTCTGAGTCACTTTCTCCTACCACTTCAGGTTCCACTATTTTCCAGTGTCGAGCCAATCTCTCTTCTACGTCTTCACTGATGCGGTTCTGTAAACGCTGAAGTCGGGGGTCACTGGACGAATCCTCTTCCTGTTTTTCAGGCTCTGCCTCTTGTTCCTTAGCTTTCTTAATGAATTGAAATTCTTCGTCCTCTTCATCTGAGGACTCCATAGGGGCATAATCTGGCCTCTTTCCGGACACATAACGTTTTACCTTTACTTTTTCCATTGAAATCTCACCTTTCTCATTGTGAACTGGGACGGCCCCAGCCGTAGACTGAATAGGCGGTTGCTTCATGAGTGCGCTTGGGACCGACATGGTGGCAATGGCGGTGTAGACTCCCAAAGCTTGATAAAATCCCAACAGCGAAGCCCAAGAAACACAGCACCGCTTCCCACCTAGCTCCGCCAGATACTGCTAAGAATACATTTAATTTTAAAATAAAATTATTATTTATGATGAGATTCTCATGTCTCAGGTTTCTTTGGTATTTGACAAATACTTTTTCTGAGTATTGTATTTTCTTACACTCTACAATTTTGTTTTGCTTTTTATTTTTTGAGTCAGGGCCTGGAACATGAAGACCAGGATGCCCTCCTACTCACAGAGATACGCCTCTCTTGGCCTCCTAAATGTTGGAATTAAAGATGTTCACTGCTCAAGCCCTGGCTTAAAACTTCTCTAAATGAAATATTTCAGTCTTTTTCTTAAGTCTGTTGCTAACATAAGAGTTATTTGGCATGTGTAAGCCAAGAAAACACAAAGCCGTCCAGCGAATAAACAACAATCCAATATGCAAGCCAAGCCTGCAGATTCGCAGACTTTCTGCTGTTCCACTCCTTCAGTCCAAGTATGGTGGCGATCCTGCCTCCAGGAATCCTCAGAATGAGACTGGCTGAGAGCTGTCTCCTCCTGTCTTATATCCCTCTCTAGGGCGGGGATTAAGGGCGTGTACCACTCCCGCCCAGTTTCTATGAAAAACTAGTCTGGCTACTTGGATTAAAGGTGTGTGATGCCACTGTCTGGTCAGTGAGGCTCACCAGGGTGTTTGTTTTACTCTCTGATCTTCAGGCAAGCTTGATTTACTAAAATAAGAATGAAATACCACTACAATAAGCAGTCTGACAGTGTGACCGCCTAGATCTAGTGCCCACCAGGGTACCACACGCTCCTCTGTGATCTCATCGATACTGCCTCAGATCAGCATCTGAACCCATTGTACTCACCACAGTGGGGAAATCATTGGTTTCCAAGTTCACCTGAACTTGAAGTCAAATGTGTATCTATAAATGTCAGAAATCAGAGGCAGAGTAGGCTGCCTGGGATGGACGGTTCATCTAGCTCATCCTTATTACAGGCCTTACAGGTCACTCCAAAAGACCTTGTGGCCCTGAAGGAACAGATCCTCTCGCCCAAGCCTGTGGGCAGGGAACTGAGAGCTGCTGCGTTCCAGGCTAGAAAGGGTGTTCTGAAGTTCTAAGAGGAAGTAAAATGACAAACCAACTATTAGTGAGACTGTGATGTGCATAAAACCAGGCCCTGGACATCCTGGAAAGGACGTACCTTTTCTGTCCCCAGCTGCAATGAATGATGTAATGGGGAATGTAGTGGTACATGTCCTGGAACTAGCTCTTGTAGACCAGGCTCTCTTTGAACTCACAGAGATCCACCTGCCTCTGCCCCCCTCTTGAAGTCTGGTTTCAAAGGCATGCGCAACCACTGCCTGGCCCCGCTTACTATGTTCTTAAAACTTTGTGTTTCCTGGCTGTCGATGGAAAATCCAAAAGCTAAGTAATCCAAGGTCAGGGCTCAAGGGAGCCCTTCCTTATTCCTTAGGCCATGTGAGATCTGTCTTCAAAATTAATAAAGTAAAAAAGTGTCAGGTGTATTTTGCATGCAAGCTAGTAATCTAAACTCTTAGGAGGTAGAGGCAGGAGGGTCAGAATTTCAAGGCCAGTTCCAGAGCACGTTTGATGCCAGTCCAGTAGTACAGGAGAACATGTCTTAAAGGGGTAGCAAAGGAAATATACACAGTATTCCTTATATTACTTAACATAGTAACGAGCCTTATGGTCTGACTTCCTTGCTCATGTTCTCCCTCCTTCTGCTCTTCATCTGGCCCTTGGGAGCTCAGTCCAGTGCTCCAATGTGGGTCTCTGTCTCTATCTCCATTCATCACCAGATGAAGTTTCTTTATCAATGACTTCTCAACTGCCCCCCCCCCATTTCAGCCACATTCAGAAAGTCCGGTCTGGTTGCATGCTCATTCAGTCCCAGTTCAGCTGGATTTGGTGAGCTCCCATTAGAACAGGCATACTGTCTCAGTGAGTGGACCAAACCCTCATGATCCAGATTTCCTTGCTCATCTTCTCCCTCCTTCTGCTCTTCAATTGGACCTTGGAAGCTCAGTCTATTGCTCTGATGAGGGACTTTTGTTGGACTAGAAGTCCAAACATCAAGGAGGAGTTGCTCCAGACACCACTCACAAAGCCTCAATTGATGCGAAAGCAAGAGGATTTTTATTCTGTCATGACAGGGCCCTTGAGGTTCTGGATTTGAAGGACATCCGATAGCTGTTACAGCCCATCTTTTAAAGTAAAAAGCCACAGACAAAAGGGGGAAACCTGCAGATTCTTTCACAACTTATTGGATTGGCTTATTCAAAGGGTTACTAGCAGTGATTGGTCTATTCCAGGGCCGGAAAATAGCCATGTGATCGGGTGAGATAAGAGAGCATCTCTAGAGGGGCTGTGGTGTCGCATGACTTTAATCCCAGCACTTGGGAGGCAGAGGCAGGTGGATCTCTGTGAGTTCGAGACCAGCCTGGTCTAAAAGAGCTAGTTCCAGGACAGGTACCACTACATTCCCCATTATATCATTCATTGCAGCTGGGGAAAGAAACAGGTACTCAATGAGAAGCACCTGTGCATGGGCACAAATGAACCAGGCCTGCGCGTCCTTTCCAGGATGTCCAGGGCCTGGTTTTATGCACATCACTCTGGTAACTTTTAAAAAAGTTTAACTTACACAGGTCATAGGTCTAAAATAGAAAAGAATGTGTAGGAAACATATTTAGTTTTGAGATTCTCTTATATGCTAAAGTAGCATAGTCACCAGGCAGCTAACAAGAATGGGAGAACGTACATCCCCTCTATTTAAAAACTCCATTAATACATTTTAGAAATTCTGAAAAAGGAAAAGACCCAAGCTTGGATTCTGTTCTCATGACCAGCCACTAAATAACTACATTTTAATTATTACTATATATGTATGAATAACATGTATGTACGTTTGTGAGGTATAAAGGGGTGTACATGTCCATGTATGAAGTTGTATGTGCACGTGTCTGTGCAGGTGAGTGTAGGCATGAATTCCCCTGGAGCCAGAGTTACAGGCAGTTGGGTGCTGCAATCCCTGGGTGCTGCGAGTCAAGGTCGGGTCCTCTGTAACAGCAGTAAGTGTTCTAACTAGTGACTCCTCTCTTCAGTTCCTCCGTCTTTCTACTGATGTTTTGATTTGGTTCTTGTGCTTTTTGTTTGTTTCAAGAAAGGGTGTCTCTGTACAATGGTCATATGAATATTGATTAGACAATCATTAAACAGTCCATTCTTGTCGCAACACTTGCCTATTTTTTATAGTGATTATAGTGAATATCTAGAATCATGAGTCAGAAAGACACTGTGAGGCTTAATTTTAATTGCCAAACTCGAATGGGTCATAAAATGCCCAGAGCACCAGAGGAGCACATTTTGGGTGTGTGTAACTCTTCCAGAGTGGATTAACTGGTGGGCAGGAACACTGACTGGCCCTGAATATAGGCGGTACTGACATGTGAACAAGCAGCCTCACGTTCCTGCCACCTTGGAACCACTGGGCACCAGGCCTTCCTGTGATGGTGGACAGTGTCCCCTCGAGCAAAAACCCATATAGCCCTTCTTCCTTCAAGAGGCTTTAGTCAGACACTTAATGAGAGCATCTGGAAAGGAAATAATACAGGTACGGGAAAGTAGGAACACTGCCGTAATAAACTTGACCACTCACCTTCTGGACTGGTGTGTGCAAGGGCTGCTGAAGAGCCTGGAGCTATAGGGTGAGAGAAGCCCCTAGCCCTCTCTCTCTCACTCTCTCTCACAGAGATCCACCTGTCTCTGCCTCCCACACGCTAGAATTGAAGGCATGCATCACTGCCCGGTGCTCTCTTTCTTCTTCTTTCTTTCTCTCCTTTTTTCTTTCACTCTCTTAGTCTCTCTCGTTCTATCTCTTCTTTCTCTCTTATTTCTCTCTCTTTTTCCCTCTTTTACTCTCCCACACTCTCTCTTTTTCTTGTTTTTCTCTATTGTTCTCTCTTTTTCTCTTTTGCTCTCCTATGCTCTCTCTCACTTTCTTTCTCTCCTTCCCTCTCTTTTCCTCTCTCTCGCCCTATTTATTTCTTTTGGGTTTTTTTTTTCTTTTTTTGAGACAGCCCTTGCTGTCCTGGAACTTACTTTGTAGACTAAGCTGACCTCAAACTCAGAGCTCCAACTGCCTTTGCCTTCCAAGAGCTGGGATTCAAGGTGTGTGCCACCATTGCCCAGCCCCAGCCTGGGTTTCTTAATGAGATACCTTCCCTTCAAAAAAGGAAAGAAAGTCCTGTGAGCAAAGATATGTTATTTTTTGAAAATAAAATAAGAATTGTCAGTTTAATATGCTATGCTTGTAAGAAGACTACTACCAACCAAGCCAGTTGGAATTTGAAATCCCTTATCTCTACCCATGTAGTTGAGAGTGTAAAATCTGACCTGTTGAGCTGACACAAGGAATTTTGAGAGAGATGTAGCAGCACATGCTGCAATCCCAGCATCCGTGAAGTAGAGGCTGGAAAACAGATTTTAAGGTCATATTGGCCTCACAGCAAGGTTAAGATCTCATCAAATCGGTCTATTTTCATTCTTCTACAGGTTGACATCCAGTTGTGCCAGCACCATTTGTTGAAGATGCTTTCTTTCTTCCATTGTACACTTTTAGCTCCTTTATCGAAAATGAGGTGTTCATAGGTTTGTGGGTTAAAATCCAGGTCTTCTATACGATTCCATTGGTCAACTTCTCTGTTTTTATGTCAGTACCACGCTGTTTTCATTACTGTAGCTCTGTAATAGAGTTTGAAGTCAGGGATGGTAATGCCTCCAGAAGTTCCTTTATTGTATAAGATTGTTTTGGCTATCCTGGGTTTTTTGTTTTTCCATATAAAGTTGATTATTGTCCTCTCAAGATCTGTGAAGAATTTTGATGGGACCTTGATGGGGATTGCATTGAATCTATAGATTGCCTTTGGTAGAATTGCCATTTTTTCTATGTTGATCCTCCCAATCCAAGAGCAAGGGAGATCCTTCCATTTTCTGGTATCCTCTTCAATTTCTTTCTTCAAAGACTTAAAGTTCTTGTCAAATAGATCTTTCACTTCCTTGGTTAGAGTTACCCCAAGGTATTTTATGCTGTTTGTGGCTATCGTGAAAGGTGATGATTCTCTTATTTCCCTCTCTGCTTCCATATCCTTTGTGTATAAGAGGGCGACTGATTTTTTGGAGTTGATCTTGTATCCTGCCACATTACTAAAGGTTTTTATCAGCTGTAGAAGTTCTTTGGTGGAGTTTTTGGGGTCGCTTAAGTACACTATCATATCATCTGCAAATAACGCAAGTTTAACTTCTTCCTTTCCAATTCGAATCCCCTTGATCCCCTTATGTTCAAGTCCAAATGGATCAAAGACCTCAATATCAATCTGAACACACTCAACCTGATAGAAGAGAAAATGGGAATTACCCTACAAGATATGGGCACAGGAGATCGCTTCCTATGTATAACCCCAGCAGCACAGACATTAAGGGCAACATTGAATAAATGGGACCTCCTGAAACTGAGAAGCTTCTGTAAAGCAAAGGACACTGTCACTAAGACAAAAAGGCACCCTACTGACTGGGAGAAGATCTTCACCAACCCCGCAACAGACAAAGGTCTGATCTCCAAAATATATAAAGAACTCAAAAAACTAGACGTTAAAATGTTAATTAACACAATTAAAAAATAGGGCACTGAACTGAACAGAGAATACTCATCAGAAGAAGTTAAAATGGCCAAAAGATACTTGAGGTCATGCTCAACCTCCTTAGCGATCAGAGAAATGCAAATCAAAACAACTTTGAGATATAATCTTACACCTGTCAGAATGGCTAAAATCAAAAACACCAAAGATAGCCTTTGCTGGAGAGGTTGTGGAGAAAGGGGTACCCTCATCCATTGCTGGTGAGACTGCAAACTTGTGCAACCACTTTGGAAATCAGTGTGGCGGTTTCTCAGAAAAATTGGTATCAATCTACCCCTGGACCCAGCAATACTACTCCTGGGAATATACCCAAGAGATTCCTTATCATATGACAAAAGCATTTGTTCAACTATGTTCATAGCAGCATTATTTGTAATAGCCAGAACCTGGAAGCATCCTAGGTGGCCTTCAATGGAAGAATGGATGAATAAAGTGTGGAATATATACACATTAGAGTACTACTCTGCAGTATAAAAAATGACTTCTCGAATTTTGCATGCAAATGGATGGAAATATAAAATACTATCCTGAGTGAGGTAACCCTGACCCAAAAATAAGATCATGGGATGTACTCACTCATAATTGGTTTCTAGCTATGGATAGGGGGCCTCTGAGTCTATAATATGTGGTCCTAAAGAAGCTAAACAAGAGGGCAAACCCAAGGAAAAACATATAGTTATCCTCCTGGCTATGGGAAGTAGACAAGAGTGCCGGGCAAAAAATTGGAATCTTGGGGGTAGGGTGGGATGGGGGTAAGGGTAGATGGAGAAAGAAAAGTGTGAAGGAGAGGATGAGGGGAACTTGGGGAAACGGGATGATTGGGGATATAGGAAGGTTGGATAGGGGAGCAGGGAAACTCATATCTTAGTTAAGGGAACCACCTAAGGGTTGGCAAGAGACTTGAACTTGGTGTGGCTACCAGATGCCCAGGGCAATGTCCCCAGTTAGTTCCTTGGGCACCTGAGGATAGGGAACCTGAAATGATCCTATCCTATAGCCATACTGATGAATATCTTGCATATCACCATAGAACCTTCATCTAGCGATGGATGGAGATAGAGACAGAGACCCACACTGGAGCACCGGACTGAGCTCCCAAGTTCCTAATGAGGAGCAGAAGGAGGGAGAACATGTACAACAAAGTCAGGACCACGAGGGGTGCACCCACCCACTGAGACAGTCGGACCGATCTATTGGGAGCTCACAAAGGCCAGCTGGACTGTGACTGAAAAAGCATGGGATAAAACCGGACTCTCTAAACATGGCGGACAATGAGAGCTGACAAGAGGCCAAGGACAATGGCACGGGATGTTGATCCTACTTCAGGTTCTGGCTTTGTGGGAGCCTAGACAGTTTGGATGTTCAACTTCCTAGATCTGGATAGAGGTGGGAGGACCTTGGACTATCCACAGGGCAGGGAACCCTGACTGTTCCTGGGACTGGAGAGGGAGGAGAAGAGGAGTGGGGGGAGGGGGAGAGGGGCCGGAGGAGGGGAGGAGGCAGAAAATTTTTTTTTCAATAAAAAAAAAAGATCTCATCAAATCGAAACAAGAAATTAAGTATACTTTTTTTATTTTATTTTTTTTTTAATTATACTTTCTGTGCTTGAGTGTAGCATCTAGAATCTGTCACCTCCAGGAACTGTCTGGCTGTTGGATAGTTCAATAATGGCACAGTGGGTAAGGTCACTTCCTGCCAAGCCTGATGATCTGATTTCATCCTTAGGTGCCACATGGTGAAAGGGGGGAACTGACTGATCCGTGTTACGTGGTACATGCCTGTAAATAAGTTAATAATAAATATATGGCTATAAAAATGAGGACGGACTTTTGGTCACATGGCATGTGGACTTTGTTACTATCCAGGCTGGCATCGTCTCTTGTGCACTCAATAAACTTTTGGTTCTAAAATAAGGTTGTTGGCAACCCCTTACAGTATTTGTAATAAGTTTTAAATGGCAGATTGTTCAAGTTAGCTAACTGAGCAGGCAGTTACATCTAAGTGAGAAAATAATAGTAAAATTCCTAGTGCTTAAAAAGAACTATTTCCATTTCCTCTCTGATGGTTCAGCAGTTAAATGTACTTATTCTACAGAGGACCCAGGTTCAGTTCCCAAAGACCACGTGACAGCTTACAGCCATACAGCCATTGTAATGCCCAAGTTTATTATGCCTAAAAGGAAACCGGATTTTGAAAGACTATGATGTAAAGCACAAGAGGATTATTTCATATCTAAACTTGAGTTTGAACTATACCTCTACCACACCATTGCAGTGGGTGAGGGAAGAGCAGCCTGAACCCAGGAAGGGGGGTGACATTTAAAGGGGAAATGCCATAGTAAGGGGCTTTCATGTCCTGTCATCCTGGGATTGGGTAAGGAGGGCATAGGGCAAAGGAGTCTCTGAAACCATTGTTCAGGTTTTGGGCACAAAAACCATTACAAAAAGCCATTAATAACTGACAAAGTGTCTTCAAGGGCAGGCTGGCTCCTAGGAATATCTGAACCCCATTAAGGTTTATATCCCTGCTCCCTAGCTCCTTAATTAGCTATTTTCAGGGAATCCATCCAAATTGTGCTATCACAGTACATATCTGAGCTGAGATCCCCCCTCATTATATGGCTTAAGATTATGCCACCTCTTTAAAATGGAGTCTGCAAAGTCAGGTCCTCACACCACCATTAACTCCAGTTAGGGGATCCAAAGCCCTGTTCTAGACTTGACAGACACCAGACGTGCAAGTAGTGCACAGACATACATCCAAGAGAAACACTCAAACACGTAAAGAAATCATCCTGAAACAAGACAGTTCCATTTGTCCTCCTGTTGAGGACTGCTTGTTTTTGGAATAAATTAGAATCACTGTGGAGCCTGTTAAGATCTCCAGGCTTCCTCCAAAGAGATTCTGATGCTCCAGGTCAAGTAGAAGATGTGAACTATGGGTTTTAGACATCTCTGGTCATTTTAGGGTTTTTTGCTTTTTTTTTTTTCCCTCTCTGTATAGCTTATAGACTGGCTTCTGTTACAAGGCTTTCTTCTTGCTTAACATTCCAAATGCACAGTGTACATTTCTACACCACAATGCCTGCCTGCCAGGACTCCTCCGGTAATTCTTTGTTTTTGTGTATTTGTTTATTATTATCTGAGACAGGTGTAGACCTGGATGGTCATAATTCACTGTATAGACCAGGCTGATCTGGAACTTGTGACTGTCTACCCTTCTCTAACCATGAGATATAAGGCTTTTTTCCTCTCTGACTCCCTAGCTGATTTTTATTCAAATAACAGACAAAATACACTCCCTCAGTTTGTGGGCTCCATGTCACACGTGGTTAATAAATAGCTTTTACTGAGCGGGTAAGGTACTTTAGAAATACAGGCCCTTGTGGTCAAGCCTAGAAACCTGGGTTTGATTTCTGGGACCCACATGGCAGAGTGAGACGACCGAGGCCTAGATTCTTCTGACGTACACCTGTGCACTGTGGTAGTACAGTGTCTGCCCCCACCTTAGATCAACATCATTAGTCGTCAGAGAAATGCAAATAAAACAACTCTGAGATCCCATCTTACACCTGTAAGAATGGTCAAGATCAAAAACACTAACGACAACTTATGCTGGAGAGGTTGTGGGGAAAAGGGAACACTTCTGAATGCTGGTGGGAATGCCAGCTGGTACAACCGTTTTGGATGTCAGAGTGGCGATTTCTTAGAAAATTAGGAATCAACCTTCCTCAAGAACCAGTAATACCACTTTTGGGTATATATCCAAAAGATGCCCAATCGTGCCACACGGACATGTGCACAACTATGTTCATAGCAGCTTTGTTTGTCATAGCCAAAACCTGGAACAACCTAAATGCCCCTCGACCAAAGAATGGATAAAAAAAATGTGGTACCTTTACACAATGGACTACTACACAGCCGAAAAAAATAATAACGACAGCTTGAATTTTGCATGAAAATGGATGGAGCTAGAAAACATTATTTTGAGTGATGTAACCCAGATACACAAAGACAATTATCACATGTACTACTCATAGGTCGTTATTACACATAAGGCAAAGAAAGCCAGTTTACAAACCACAATCCCAGAGAACTTAGACAACAATGAGGACAGAAAGTGGGACTTACATGTTAAATAAATCTAATCTATGTGGGAAGTAGAAAGTATAAAAAGACTAGATCTTCTGAAAAATTGGGAGCATGTGGACCTTTGAGGACGGTTGAAGGGAGGAGGGGAGAGGCAAAGAGGGGAGCAGAGAACAATGTAGAGCTCAACAAATATCAAAAAAAATTTAAAAAACACAAAAATAAAACAGGAATTTATTCTTTTTCATGTGTAGGTGAATATACATGTCTTTGAGAATATCGAAACCAAAGGGTGTTCTTTGTGTGCTGTTTACCTTCAGTTTTTTTCCTCTCTCTTTTTGTTTTGTTTGTTTTTGTTTCTCAAGATGGGGGTTCTCTTTGTAAAAACCCTAGCAGTCCTGGAGCTTGCTCGAACCCACAGAGATCCACCTGCCTTAGTCTCCAGAGTGCTGGGATTAAAGGCCATGTGGTATCACTGCCTGGCCTGTTTGTTTTAAAGGATTTATGTGGATGAATGTTCCCCCCGTATATACACTATGTTGGATGCCTTGGAGCTTGGGTTATGAATTGCTGTGAGCCACGCTGGGTGCTGGGAATTGAACCTGCATCGATTACAACAGCAGTAAGTGCTATTGAGCCATTCCTTCAGTCCCTTACTTATTCTTTGAGGCAGGATCTCTTATTGATCTGGAAGTGGACATGTGGGTGTGGCTACAAGCTCTCAGAATCTGCCTCTCCAAAGCTGGTTTTATAAGCATGGTCTGTCCGGCCTGACTTCTTTTTTAATAGCGTCTCCACGAACTAAATTCATTTCCTCACAAGAGCACTTTGAGGCTGAGCCATCTCCATAGCTCCCACCATTCATAAATATTAGGTTTAAGAGCTGCCTCAGGACTGGAGGTGTAGCTCTTGGTAGAGTGCTTGCCTGGTGTCTGCTTTGCTTCTCCTTTCTGTGTTATCTTGTGACTGAAAGCAACTTGGAGTAAGTGAAGTTAAAACACCCCGGGACCAGCTGCTGCCCAGGAATGGTTCTTACTGTGTGGTACTTACAGTGGACTGGGCCCCTCTAAGTCAATGAGCCACCCCACCTTATAAAACAATATTACCACAAAATCCCCACAGGTCAACCTTTTTTTGTTTTTTGTTTTGTCGAGATAGGGTTTCTTTATAGCTTTGGAGCCTGTCCTGGAGCTAGCTCTTGTAGACCAGGCTGGCCTCGAACTCATAGGGATCCAATCGCCTCCGCTCTCGAGTGCTGGTATTTTTTTTTTTTTTTTTTTTTTTGGTTTTTCGAGACAGGGTTTCTCTGTGGTTTTTGGAGCCTGTCCTGGAACTAGCTCTTATAGACCAGGCTGGTCTCGAACACATAGCGATCCGATCGCCTCTGCTCCCGAGTGCTGGGATTAAAGGCGTGCGCCACCACCGCCCAGCAAGGCCCATCTGATTTAGGCAATCCCGCAGTTGGGGTTTCCTATCCCAGGTGACAATAGTTTACTGTTAAGTTGACAGAAATCATTACTGTGTATATGTGAATGCACCTATGGGGCTCAGAGGCCAGTTTCATGGATTTTGCTCTCTCTCCTTTACATGGGTCCCAGAGATCAAACTCAGGTTGGTATGCTGGTGTGGCACACAGTGCCTTTACCCCCATCACTGTCCTGTCCTCATCTTGACCACCTACTCAGAAACATTCTAAGGAATAAGGAAGGGCTCCCTTGAGCCCTGACCTTGGATTACTTGGCCTTTGGATTTTCCATCGACAGCCAGGAAACACAAAGTTTTATGAAAATAGTAAGCGGGGCCAGGCGGTGGTGGCACATGCCTTTGATCTAAGCCCTCAAGAGGGGGGCAGAGGCAGGTGGATCTCTGTGAGTTCAAGGAGCCTGGTCTACAAGGGCTAGTTCCAGAACAGGTTCCACTACATTTCACATTACATCACTCATTGCAGCTGGGGACAGAAAAGGTACGTCCTTTCCAGGATGTCCAGGGCCTGGTTTTATGCACATTACAGTCTCGCTAATGGTTGGTTTGTCATTTAACTTCCTCTTAGAACTTCGGAACACCCTTTCTAGCCTGGAACGCAGCAGCCCTCAGTTCCATGCCCACAGCCTTGGGTGAGAGGATCTGTTCCTTCAGGGCCCCAAGGTCTTGTGGACTGACCTGTAAGGACTGTAATAAGGATGAGCTAGATGAACCGTCCATCCGAGGCAGCCTACCCTGCCTCTGAAATCTGACATTTATAGATACACCTTTGACCCCATGTTCAGGTGAACTTGGAAAACAATGATTTCCCCATTGTTGTGAGTAGAATGGGTTCAGATGCTGGTTTGAGGCAGTACTGATGAGATCGCAGAGGAGCATGTGGTACATTGGTGGGCACTAGATCTAGGCGGTCACACTGTCAGATTGCTTATTGTAGTGATATTTCATTTGTGTTTTAGTTAATCAAGCTTGCCTGAAGATCAGAGTGTAAAACCAACACCCTGGTCAGTCTCACAGACCAGGCAGTGCTATCACACACCTTTAATCCAAGTAGCCAGACTAGTTTGTCATAGACACTGGGCGGGAGTGGTCACGCCCTTAATCCCCGCCCTAGAGAGGGATATAAGACAGGAGGAGACAGCTCTCAGCCAGTCTCATTCTGAGGATTCCTGGAGGCAGGATCGCCACCATACTCGGACTGAAGGATAGGTAAGTGGTAGTGTCTGACTGCTTTTCTTTTCTGGTCTTCAGGTTGAACCCCAATATCTGTGTGCTTTAGTGACATTAGTGTAGGATAGAAATATTCTTTGGAGTGGAGCAGAAGAAAGTCTGCGAATCTGCAGGCTTGGCTTGTGTATTGGCTTGCTGTTAATTCGCGGGACGGCTTTGTGTTTTCTTGGCTTACACATGCCAAATAACTCTTATGTTAGCAACAGACTTAAGAAAAAGACTGAAAATTTTCATTTTAAAAAAGTTTTAAGGTAGAATAGTGGCGGCGAATTCTGCGTCGACTTAGTTGGCTGCTGGAGGAGCTGGCTGAGCTGCGGCGACAATGGTGGAGGATGTCCAGAAGCATTCTGTACACACACTGGTGTTCAGGTCACTGAAGAGGACCCATGACATGTTCGTAGCTGATAATGGAAAACCTGTGCCTTTGGATGAAGAGAGTCACAAGCGCAAGATGGCAATCAAGCTTCGAAATGAGTATGGTCCTGTCTTGCATATGCCCACTTCTAAAGAGAACCTTGAGGAGAGGGGACCTCAGAACGCGGCAGAGTCATATCCCCATAAACAGTATCCTGCCAATCAAGGACAAGATGTTGAATACTTGCTGACAGGTACACATCCATACCCGCCAGTACCCGCTGTTGCCCTGACCGCCGCCAGCAGCGTCCAGAGAATGCCCAGTGAGTCAGCCCTACAGTCCTTAGCTGTGGCGCTGCCGAATCAGGCCAGAGCTGATGCAAATCGTACTGGACCTGCTGGGGGTGAGTACCGACACCCAGGAGCTTCTGACCGTTCCCAGCCCACAGCGGTGAACTCTATGATCATGGAGGCCGGCAATACCAAGAACTCTGCATTAAAGGCTAAAAAAGCCCCTACAATGCCCAAACCCCAGTGGCACCCACCGTGGAAACTCTACAGGGTTATCAGTGGGCATCTTGGCTGGGTTCGGTGCATTGCTGTGGAACCTGGCAATCAGTGGTTCGTTACTGGCTCTGCCGACAGAACTATAAAGATTTGGGACTTGGCTAGTGGCAAATTGAAGCTGTCCTTGACTGGGCACATCAGCACGGTGCGTGGTGTGATTGTGAGCACGAGGAGCCCCTACTTGTTCTCTTGTGGAGAAGACAAGCAAGTGAAGTGCTGGGATCTTGAGTATAACAAGGTTATACGGCACTATCATGGCCATCTAAGTGCAGTGTATGGTCTGGATTTGCATCCAACAATCGACATCCTGGCGACTTGTAGTCGAGATTCAACTGCACGGATCTGGGACGCGAGGACTAAAGCCAGTGTGCACACGTTGTCCGGACACACAAATGCAGT